>NC_080417.1:3479581-4161010 GCF_029873635.1 Malania oleifera
AACGCGTATTGGATCTCTTTGCAATGGTGAAGTAGGCCAGCATTATTCGAAACCCTTAGTGTAGTGATTGCAATATTACCATTGTAAGGGGTATGACTCATTAGTGTGATGTTAGTTGTGAGTTTCATAGACGGAATATTGAGGGTACAAGTGGTTGGAAAAATAGCAGGGGCACTGCTCGGGGCGGTAGTGGCGGAGGAGGTAAAATGGATAATTGATGGGGCAATAGTTGAAATAGTGGCTTCTTCAACTGATCCCCACCTACGCCTACGGTTCTCAAACCAAAAGCGTACATTTCTCGGCTCGATTGGGCTATAACGTTGGAGTTGTGCTGCAAGCAAGATAGCCCGCTCCACAGAAGAGAGTTCCCCTTGATTGTTGTCGAAGGCCTCCTCTAAAATCTCCAGCTGTTCCTTACTAGGTTTTCATCTTTGGATCGACGATCTAGTGCTGTTGTCAACAACTTGGAGAGTTGGGTGATTTGACAACATTTTTAAGTAATGAGACAACTAAGAAACAAGTTTGGAAGAGTTAATCTTTACAAACCGAAATGTGATTGTTCAAGATGATAGAAAATTGTGATGTTTAGAGTTTGAGAAGGGCAAACCCTTTTTGTAAGGGAATGGCCGCGTGTTGTGGAAATCGATAGAGAGTGATGTATGTTGCGAAAATCGAGAGAGAGCAACTCGTGTCACAGACATCGAGCGCGGCATTTTTCAAAAATTGAGGGAGAGCTATGTGTGCTGCGAGAATCGAGAGAGAGCAACGCGTGTCACTGATATCAAGCGACACATTTTGCCAAAATCGAGGGAGAACTATGTATGTTGCAAAAATCAAGAGAGAGCAACGTGTGCCTCTAGTGATGCATTTTTCAAAAATCGAGAGAGAGCGATATGTGTTGCGGAAATCGAGAGAGTGACGTGTACCGCGAAAATTAAGCGAGCGACGCATATAGCAAAATTTGCGGACTTAAGGTTATATTTATATTTCTACATCTTCATTAATTCTTTAATTATAATTAATCTCATCCTTAGGTCACCACTTGGATGGGTGGCTTCATGGTAAGGAACCGGCCGTGCATCCATGTGATCGCGGGTTCGAATCCCCACTATGCCCAAGTGGTCTCGTGCCCTAGCCTTACTTCGGGGGAAAGTGAGCTATAGCCGATGATTTCTACCCATGAAGCTTTTTTTTTTTCTTTTACTACAAGAGTACCCATTATATATATTCTAATATTATTATTATTATATTAAATATATATTGGGTATGTTTGACCAATGATTTGACATTGGTTAGTTATTTGAAGAAGATTAGTTAATTTTTATATTGCTTTCATTAATGGAATTTTTTTATATAATATAGTAAAATTTAAGCTGTATTTACTTTCATAAATTTATACAAAATAAAAATTAAAGATTCCATCAAAATATTTACTCATAAATCAAACTTGGATACTTAATGGGAATTGAATATGTAATGTGTGCGTGTGTGTCTATATATATATATATATATATATATATATATATATATATATTCATATTTAATTTGCACATGCTAAGAGATTTTTTTTTTTGAATTTAAATATAATATAGTAACATTAAAATTGTATTTAATTCCTTATAAACTAATACAAAATTAAAATTAAAGATTTTCGTCAAAATATATATTCCTAAATTAAGCTTGAATATTTTGATAAGAACTGAATATGGAACGTAAAAATACATATTCATATCTAACTTGCACATGCAAAGAAATTTTGAGTAAATTCAGATTTTAGAATAAAACGTTTATTCATATCTATTTGTATGTGTAGTACCTCCAAACCTAATAGGGTCTAATGTGTTACTTCTTATATTTTTAATGAAAATAATAACAACGAAAATAAATAAATCTTTGATATTATTATATTATTATGTTTATATATATGAAAATTTTAAATTATTAATACCTATGATCTAACAATTAATTATGAGTCATTAATAGAGTACGTGTTTCTACAAACATAAATGATATATTTAACTTAATTAACGTGTCTTTGATAATACTACCATTTTTCTTAAATAATATATGATTGTTACCTGTCCTTGGAAGCTTTTACGTTAATCTCATTTCCTCTCATGCTACTACCTTTAGAATCCATTATTAAAAAATGATCAAATGTTATTGTAAAATCATAAATCTATTATTAACGTATAATAATATAACAAACTAAAAGAAATATTCTAAACTACCCGATCCTACCCAGATTATGTTTTATGCCTAAACTCTGGTAAAATCTATTGTTAGAGTATGCAGAACCTATATCCTATTCTCTGTTACCAATTGTAAGGACCCGAACCCGAGTGGGTTCCTACATATAATTTTTTCAGCGGATGCAAATAAATCTAAATCATTTTTATTACCAAAGCACTAATTAGCTTTATTACAAATATATGTCTCAACTATTAAAATGCAAAATTCTAAAATTTTAAAATACACAAACATATTCTAAATTGTATTATACTATTTTTTTTTAATTTATTCTACTCTACTTTTTCTACACCCACCCATGCACTTGTTACTCCAAATTTTTGGTACACTCTTCAAAATGATCTGAAATGTAAAATAATAATTGGGGTGAAACGACGCTAAGTACATAAATAAGATTATTATTAGTGTGTGGTTAAAATGAGCTTTCAAAATATTTTAATTTCGTAAAATACTATAAATTTAAAAATTCTTTTAAAATAAATGTAAATTTAAAAATTTCTACATAAAAACTTTTGTCATCAACTATAACAGAAAAAAATTTTATAATCATATACTATAACTGTTAAATTAAACTTTTAACTTTAAAAACTGTAATTATAATTTTTAATTATATATATACTTTTTCTTATACGTTTTCTTTAGATCATCATCTAGGCATAATAATGGTCATGTTCATATAAACTTATAAATTACCTTCAATTCATCAATAATTTTGTACACCTAATTAAATATGTTTATATATATACTGTAAAAATCACCCTTAGACCTATTAATCGTAAGTTATGTTTACCCCCATGATTGGTTCGTGTCATCCGAAGACTGGACTTAGCTGGCTGGCCGGCCAAACTAAATCAACGTACATCATCATTAAGTGAGATTTTCCCTATTAAACCCTAGTCCAACCCAGGTGTGCACTCAGGAGAAATCCACTAACATATAAAACCACTATGTAAACAGTGTAGATGTACTCTGATCCATTTAAACTTTAAGTTGCGGTACCAAACATTTATAACTTTGAACTTTCTTTGTCATAAGGGATTTTAAAAATGTTTTTATTATATAATTTGTATAATTAAAATAATATCATGAAAATCTTATTTTTACTCATATTTTTGTGAAATATGTAACGTAAAAAAAAAAATCAACTCATGAAATCTTTACTCATATTTTCGTGAAATATGTAACGTATAAATAAACTCATGTCATACAATTTTTGTGTTAAAAAATATTTTCTTGAGTAGAAATTAATGATGTAAAATACCCGAGAAGTTTAGAACATTTCTTAACTTAAAAATAAATGCAAGTATATTAAAGATAAAACTAGTATAATTAAATATGTGTAAAAGTAAACTCAAGAGAATTTTATGAAACTAACTAACATAATTGAGATTTGTTTATAAATAAATTCAAGTATGAATTTTAAATAAAAATCTAACATAATCAAATTTACTTATCTCTTCCTTTACTTTGTGTTACGAACACAATGAATATCTCAAAAAAAATGAGATCAGAAAGAGTGGGTGAGTGAAAATTTTAATTATAGCAAAAATTCTCCCTCTACCACTAATTCTTTCACTCACTAATCATTCTCTTCCTTTGAAAATTTTTTGTAAAAAATGAAGGTTGAGAGCTTCCTATTTATAAGAAAATTTTTGGGAGGAAAATTGAATTTGTGAAAGTGTAAGGAGAGGGGTGAAATTATAATTTTTTTAAATTAAAGAATGGGCAAGGGATGAGCTATGTATGGGTTGAGTATAGGATAGAGATGAAGGCCATGTAGAAGTGTTTGCCACCACTCCTATTTAATAAATTTTTAATTAATTACTTACTTAATTTTTTATTTTTTTATCTTTTAAAAATCATTATTATTATTATTGTTATTATTATTATTATTATTATTATTATTATTATTATTATTATTTTTAAGTCATGTTTTAGTATTATTTTTTTTAAAGAATTAAATTAGAATTTCGAAAAACTCATGTGGGCCCCACACAACTTCGAGATCCAAGTGGGTCCTATATAACTTCAATAGTCCTCACACAATTTTTTGAGCCCTACATAGTTTCAGGACTCATGTAGATGTCGCACGACTTTGGAACTCATGTGAGCCCCACATGATTTTGGGGGCCCCACACAACTCTGAGACCCCAGTGGGTCTTACATAATTCCAATAGTTCTCATACGGTTTTATGAGTCCTACACAACTTTGGGACTTATGTGGGCCTCACATAGGATACTTATATTATTATTATTATTATTATTATTATTATTATTATTATACTATGTATTTCTACAAATTATGTCTGTCAAAGCTCTATTTTATGTATATGTACTTATTTACGTGTACAAACAGTGTTATCCTGTTTATCCTATGAAATTCCATTTTGACCAGGCTAACCTCCAAGAAGCAGCTGAGTTGCAATGGTCTCTAAGAACTCGCTAAGACAAGGTCTTTTTTAGACATCAAACATGGAATCAAGGATCCTACAGAAAAACACTTATGTATTGATATTAACTAAATGACCATTTTATTATTATTATGCTTTAATCGTATATATATATTTTGGGTCATCACACACAGGGTTCCTAACTCAACATCCTAAAAATAATATCCCCCAGAACAAAACATCAGTATTTCCTTACCTACAACATTTCTTACAACTACAAGGAAGGCATAATCTGAATAAAATGTCTTACCCTGAATTTTGGATGAATTTCAAATCAACTTTCCCCACGTTCTGCTCTGACAGACTTGCAAAGAACTTTTCCAGGAGCGTCATGGTGGCCTCAGATCTTCAATCCAGCGAGAAATGGAGGGGATGGGGTCATAGAAGAGAGAGAGAGAGAGAGAAGGGTTTTGCACTAAAGATTTGATTAAAAATCCGAGTTTAAGCTATTTATAAGGCTTCGTCGACGAGACACATCACCTTGTCGACAAGTCCTTAAGTAATTTTGTCGACAAACCCTACCTCCTCGTCGATGAAATTCAGACTGCCTAAAAACCCTCTCTCGGTATCTTCTTATCGACGAGGCGTGGCTTCGTCGACGAGGCCTACTTATGCACTCGTCGACAAACTCACTGTGTTCATCGACGAGGCCCTATGTAAGAATTTTCGAGTAATTATATTTAAAGTGCAATGTCGTCGATGAAACCTACTGCCTCTTTCTGTTTCTATTTCCATTTCTCTCTCTCTTTATTATTTAAATACCATTATTCTTCGGGTTTTTGCACAAGGAGTATGAGAAGAACTACCCTACGAATGACTTGGAGTTAGTAGCTGTTGTTTTTGCATTAAAGATTTGGCGACACTACCTATGCGATGAAAGGTGCGAGATCTTTACAGATCATAAGAGTCTTAAATAATTCTTCACCTAGAAGGAGTTGAATATGAGACAACACAGATGACTTGAGCTGATTAAGGACTATGACTACACCATTAGTTACCACCCAGGAAAAGCAAAGGTGGTGGTTGATGCATTGAGTCGAAAGTCAGTGGGTGCGTTGGTTTCAGTAGTTGTTGTACAACATCAGATCGTGATGGATCTGGAGAAGTTGGGAGTAGAGTTGGTGGATAGGGATCCATAGGCGTTCATTTCCAATTTAGTTATTCAACTAACCTTATAGAAAAGAATCAAAGCAGCTCAGATGAGAGACGCAGAGTTAATGAAAATCGTGGAGAAGGTGCAGAGTGAGCCGCAGACGAAGGCAAAGATTAAGATAAAGATTTTGGGGGAAGCTCATCACTTTCTCTATACTGTTCATTCAGGGAGTACGAAGATGTATAAAGATTTTCAGGAATCGTTCTAGTGGAGTAACATGAAGAGGGAAATTGTTAGATTTATGGAGCAGTGTCTGACATGTCATCAGGTTAAGGTAGAGCACCAAAGGCCAACAAGACCACTTTAGCCACTTGACATTCCCAAGTGGAAGTGGGAGCATATTTCAATGGATTTTGTAACGGGGTTACCTGTAGTGGTGCATGGACAAAATGCCATCTCGGTTATAGTGGATCGGCTAACGAAGACTGCGCACTTCATTACCATCAGAGTCAGCTATTCCATGAATAGGCTAGCAGTTCTATATATGCAAGAGATTGTACAACTTCATGGCATCCTGATTTCTATCGTTTCAAATTAAGACCCACGATTTACCTCTCGTATCTAGAAGAGCTTGCAGGATGCTTTGGGTTCGCAGCTCACAATCAGTACCTCATTTCACCCACAAACGGATGAACAATCCTAGATGTAACGACCTGCTTCATTTTCATACATTTTTTTCCTTAATATAATTAAAATCACAATAACAAATTCAGCAGATCATAATTCACTTGAACGTGTGGGTACCAGGGATATATCAGAAACATAATGCGGAAGCCTAAGCAGCAAGAAACATAAAATCATAAATAACTCATAATACCATATACAATACAATCCATCACAATACCAGAGTTACAATATCCACTGTAATCACATATGTAAACCACCCAAAAGAGTCCTTGGCTCAATTCCCACAAAAATTCATCTGAACCTATCACAAAATACATACCCTTCAAAGAGGGCATAGCAGTCATAACCATCTCAACAGAGCTTTATCCACTCTCTTATTCGGGGCTCCTGAAATGTCTATGAAATTTTGGGGTGAGACACCTCTCGGTAAGGGAAATAAACTAATACTAGTGTGTGACAACATGAGTTTATCCGTGTTATATAAAAGCATATATATAAGAATTTCTAGCAAATATGTCTGTAACATTTCTGAGAAAACATGTATAATCATAGCATAGCAGAACATACTGGATTTTCATAGGCATAATTCATCTCATATAATAATAATACAAAAACCACCTTGGTAGGTTAGCTTGCTATTGTCATGTATTACCCCCACATGACTGGGTTGTGTGGCCCGAAGGCGGAACCTGACAATGGTTGGCCGACTATTACCAAGTTAAAAGTACAATTTGTAAGTCCGATGGGTCTACCAGACCTGGTCCATACACCAGGGGCGTCCACATTTCTTAAAACCGCATCGACTATCCATCCTCACGCTACTCCATACAGCAGCGTTAACACAATATGATGATGTTCATGAACACATAGCAGTGGTACCGTGCAAGTGCTAGCCTAAACCAAGCCAACCAGGTTCTGATAACATATAACATATAATGAAATTGTGATACATGGATATTTCATACTATTAATTTCCAAATCTATATCATCACATCATTTTGCATATATATATATATATATATATATATATATATATATATATATACATCATGAAAATTATCGGCCTGTATGCCGACATTTCATATTTTACCATAGCTCGGCCCGTACACCAGCAAAACATATCCATAGCTCGGCCCATACGCCGACAAAACATGTCCATAGTTTGGCCCGTACGCCAGCAAAACATATCCATAGCTTGGCCCATACGCCAGAAAAACATATCCATAGCTCGGCTCGTACACCGACAAAACATATCCATAGCTTAGCCCGTACACCGAAAAAACATTTAAAACTTTCGACCCATACACCAGTTTTTCATATTATAAAATAAATTCAGTTCATTATCATATTCCTAGAAAACAGTTACTCATTATAAATTATACTCATGCCACAAAAAATGGTTATTTCGTATATTCAGAACATATCATCATTTCAGTAGTATTTCCTAACATAATGCATATTTATATATATACATATATACTTCCCTGAAATCAAATGCTATAAAATTATACTTATATTTTCATAAAATAACTAGCTTAGTTTATTTCCTTACCCGATTCCTGAAAAAGTCTCTTAAACAATCCACTCAATACCTATTGGGTTCCCCGGTCAACACCCTGAAGATAGCATCTCTCAGAACTAAACTTCAGTATTTCATCGTATATAACATTTTTTACAACTATAGCAAAGCCAAATATTGAATAAAAGACCTTACCCTGAATTTGGGATGAATTCCAAACTCATCCTACCAACGATCCACTCTAGCATATATGCAGAGAACTTCTTCATGAGTGTCGTGGTGGTTTCGAATCGTCGAACCAACAAAAATTGGCTCAAAATCCTAGAGAGAAGGAGGGAAAACCAAAAGGAGAGAGAGAGAGAGAGAGAGAGAGAGAAAGAGAATTTCTACGGCCAAAATGAACTGAAAAAAATACGTTTAGGGCTACTTATACTATGACCTTCGTCGATGAGCCATGTCACCTTGTTGACAAGGTCTAGAAGGCAACTCGTCGACGAACTCTCCCCCTCGTTGACGAAATTCAGAGTCGCCCAAATATCCTCTCGGTATCTTCTTGTCGACTATACCAAAGTGCCACGTTGTCGACAAGCACGAAGCATTCGTCGACAAAGTCCGCTGCTGCCTCTTTTATTATTTATATTTTCTTCTCTCTTTATTATTATTAGTTAAATACCATTATTCTTTGGGTCATTACACTAGAGGACTATTCAGAGTCTAAAGGATATGCTACGGGCATGTGTGTTGGATTTTAGGAATAGTTGGATTCTATATCTACCGCTCGTGGAGTTTGCATATAGTTCCAATTACCAGGCCAGTATAGAGATAGCACCATATGAGGCTTTGTATGGTCACCGGTGTCAATCTCTATTGTACTGGGAGGAGGTAGGCGAGCGGCCGATTTTGGGACCGGAGTTGATTCAGCAGACTTCTGCAAAGGTCGAGCTTATCAAGGAGAGGATCAGAGTAGCACAGAGTTGGCAGAAATGTTATGCAGATACTCGCTGACGGGAGTTAGAGTTCGAGGTTAGGGATATGATATTCCTGAAGATCACACCAATGAAAGGGGTGATGAGATTTAGAAAGAAAGGGAAGTTAAGCCCTCAATACATTGGGCCATTTGAGAACCTAGAAAGGATTGGTCCAGTGGCTTATCAAGTGGCGTTACCCCTAACACTATCTAGAGTTCACGATGTGTTTTACGTATCAGTGCTGAGGAAGTACGTACCAGACCCTTCGCACATGCTAACTTATGAACCTCTGGAGATCAGGGATGCATTAGCATACAGGGAGGTACCGATTCAGAATCTGGATCAGAAGGTACAAAAGTTGCGTACTAAAGAAATACCATTAGTGAAAGTGTTGTGGCAGAACCACGCAGTAGAGGAGGCTTCTTGGGAGTTAGAGGCAGAGATACACCAGAAATATGCACAACTTTTCAGAGAGGTTTGTCCAGACAGGTAAGGTAGGTTGTATAGTTTTTAGCTATTTTCGAGTATCTAGGAGAGAATTTAGTATGAGATTGTAATCTCCCGAGATTGTATGTTGTAACCAAGTATTCCTTCACCGTAAGTGAGGGTATGTAATAAACTTGGGCTGGAGCTGCTATGTGGGTGGCTATTGACTCTTCTATAAAGCTGAGTCGCAAGTTTAGAGTATATTCCGTAACAGTTAGCAAAGTTTGAGGATGAAATTCTTATAAGGAGGGGAGATTGTAAGAACTCAAACTTGGAAAATAAGAGAAAATTGATATAAAAGGGTGAAATAAAGGAAAACAAAATAAAAAGGAATAAATTCAGCTGGTAGGACCAAAATCGTAGACGGTTTTTGAGAGCAGAGAAAAACCGTCGCCGATTTTGTGTCAACTGGGCGAGTCAACCACAAAAACGACAACGGTTTTGTGGGAACAGGGGAAACCAGCGCTGGTTTTCTCTTGAGCCTGCTCACCTATAAATAGAAGTGAACTTATTTTTTTAGGAAATTCAAAATTCTCTTTTTTGAAGCTCTACCAGAGTTTTGATTTTTTATTTTTTTTCACTAAAAGGCCCCTACGGGTTCCCTTCTCTTTCGGCTAGCCGGATCTCATATTTTTATCGGTTTGAAAAACTAGGGTTTTGAGTTTTCGGTCCGTTTCGATTTCTGTTTTGAAAACAGGAAGGGGATTAAGTTAATGCAACATTTTAATGACTTTGAACCGTGCAAAATGTTTTTGGAATAAGTATATTTATGTTTTTAGTTATTCTTTTGAAAACCGATCGTTCAAAATGAGCTTTTTCAAACTTAGGATGTACGATATGATATTTTGAGTATAAATGAATAGTGGAAAGCTCGGTTTGATCTTACAAACCATTTATACAATGTTCTTCTTGTTCGCCTACGAGCTATGTTTTAAATATGGAAAATTGTGTGGCAAGTGAATACTATTTTGAGAGTTATGGAAATACCAGAAATAAGAATTTTTGTGAAATGTTGAATTGTTTGCAAAACGTATTGGAACTGTTTAAAATATGTAGGGATTTTATGAGACAGCTAAGGGCCAAGTTTTACCAGATAGCGAAGGACCGGAGTTTTATTCAGTGGCTCAGAGCCGAGTTGTAACAGAGGGTCGAGGCCCGAGTTTGTATTAAACGACGCGAGGCTGGGGTTTATAAAATGACATATTTTATGTGAAATGAGTTTAAAGTACAATTTTAATTACTTAAATTGCATGATATGCTCTAGGAACCTTGAGGACCCAGTTGTTATAAGCACAGTACTGTTGCTAGAGAGAGTTTCACCAGTTGACCGTGTGCACCCACACTGTACTGCGAGAGTGGTGTTGGGTGGTCCAGTTGATTGTCCCAAGTAAAAGTGTTACTTTCCCTGGAAGTACATACCAGGAAGTGGTAAGGCAATTGGACCCGCAAGCGAGCTTGTGGAAGCCTGCAGACGTAGATAGCAGGGAGTGACTTGGTCTGGGTTGATCCCCCATGTTTTAATCCAACCTTTAGGCAGCACAACTCTGACCACGAGGGTTTATATGTGGCATTTAGTTCCAAGGAGAGTCTTTCATGCATATTAGTATATTTATGTAAATGATGTAATTGTTTTCAGTATTGATTTATACTATGAGAAATGAGCAATGAGTATACATACTATTTTCAGTTAAAAGAGAGATGTATGATTATGTATACACTGAAACGCATGTTGACCACACACTGTTATTAACTTAATCTTCCTTACTAAGAGGTGTTTCACCTCATTATACAACATATTTTTTTAGGGAATCCCAGAGATCGAGTTTAGCAGAACCAGGGGGTCGAGACTAGTATAGTTTCTTTTTGAGAGTGTCTGCAAGAACTCAGATGTGAGTAGTTTTGTTGTAAACCACTGGGCTTGTATTGTGGTCATATAGACCGAGTTAGTTGGCTTATTAGTTTGAGATGTAATATGAGTATGGAAAGACCTTGACGTATGTTGATGGTTAGACTCTGGAAATAGATTATGGGTAGCACACCGGGCCCGCGAGGGGTTCGGGGCATTACATTTAATGCTTTTCCCACTTATATTTTCATTGTGTTTGAACCTCAAACCTACAGGCAAGCTGTAGAACACCCTGGTTGGTGTCAGGCCATGAATAATGAGTTGGAAGCTTTAGAACAGAACCATACTTGGATTATCATTGATTTACGCCCTGGAAAAGATGCCATATGTCTATAAAACCAAGCTTAATTCTGATCGGTTAGTTGAGAGATTGAAAGCAAGACTTGTTGCCAAAGGTTTTACAAAACAAGAGGGTATATATTACACAAATACTTTTTCCCCCGCAGCTAAACTTGTAACACTGCCGGTTTTGGTCTTGGTGGCAGCCATTCAAGGATGATTTCTTCATCAATTTGTTGTTAACAATGCTTTTCCCCATGGATACTTAGAACAGGAGATTTACATGTGCAAACCCCCCGGGATACAACAAAGGAGGACCTCACCAAGTATGCAAGTTGCTTAAGAGCCTTTATGGCCTTAAGCAAGCCTCAAGATAATGGTATTCAAAATTATCATCCTCTCTTATTGCTTTTGGTTTTCAACAATCTCAAGATGACTATAGTATCTTTACCAAGCTTGATGGTGCTGCTTTTACTACCTTATTAATCTATGTGGATGATATTATTGTGGCTAGAAATTGTCCCACAACCATCACAACTCTCAAGTCTTTCCTTAATAGCCAATTTAAGATCAAGGATCTTGGTTCCTTACACTATTTTCTTGGCTTGGAAGTTGCCCGATCTTCTAAAGGAATTCACTTATGCCAACGTAAATATCATCGGATATTTTGGTTGACTCGGGAACCCTTGGCAGCAAACCCACCAAGCTGCCTATTGACCAAAATTTTAAATTGAGCAAGGATTCTGGTCCCATTTCAGATTCGAGCTCTTATGGGAGGCTTATTGGTCACTTATTCTATCTAACCCTCACTCAGCCTGATTTGTGCTACATTGTCCAGCTTCTTAGTCAATTTATGGACAACCCGAGGACTCAACATTTAGCCATTGCACACAAAGTCTTGAGATACATCAAAGCTGCCTTGGGACAAGGTATTTTGCTACCCTCAACCTCTTAACTTCAGCTCAGAGCTTATTGCAACTCGAGTTGGGCTTCATGCCCCGACACTCATCAATTTATTACTGGATATTGTATCCTTCTTTATGATTCACTTGTTTCTTGGAAAACAAAAAAACAAACTATAGTATCTCATTCATTGGCTGAAACCGATTACCGTTCTATGGCCTCAACTTGTTCCGAACTCACTTGGTTGCGCTACTTGATTTCTAATCTCAAAATGCCAAATCCAAAAGCTACAATCCTTTATTGTGACAACCAAGCCACTCTTCACGTAGTTTCTAATCAGGTTTTCCATGAACGAACTAAGCATATTGAGTTGGATTGCCACCTAATAAGAGATAAAATTCAAGGAGCTATCACCACAGCTCATATTACATCCCAAAACCAGCTCGCCGACATTTTTACAAAGGCATTGCCCTCTTACCTTAACGACATTTATCCAATATGGGAATAGTGAATCTCTATTTTCCATCTTGAATGAGGGTCAGCACCAAGCAGGAGGATGACCAACTAACCAGCTATCTTCCCTTTTTATTTTTTATTTGTTGATTACTCTTTTTTATTATTATTTGCTTTTTTTCCTTTATTAAGATGCCTTATATTTTGTTGGTGTGTAAATCAGTTAGTTTGTTAGGCTTTTTGTATATAAGTCAGCTGCTATATCTGCACAGTAACAAAGTGAATTTAGAGAAAGCATTTCTAATATTCCATGTGTCACACTCTTTGAGCTCTCTCATCTTTATCCTCTATTTTCTTACACAAGCAAGTAGCTTGGATTCTTCGAACAAGACAAGACATACAAAGGTTGGCGACGTGAGTTAAATCAACCTCCCAAATCAGTAAAAATACAAGAAAACACTTCCCAATCTAATGATGATAAAGAGACGTTAGACCTGGTCTAATGGAACAGATTTGATAAGCATTGATCATACACAATAGATATTATAGAGTATTTCTCCCTAAATATTCTTTCATTCATCTCTTTCTAGATTTCACAACATATAACTGCTGGAATTGTTGCTTTCACTCTTCTAAGACACCCCTTGATGAAGTTTGAAAATATTGATAGTAAATTTTATTACTCGTGAAAAATATTTCACACAAATTTCAAATGTTAGTATGGAAACATATACTAGTATACAAAATCTATTCTAAGAATGTAAGTTAAAAATAAGTCTAACTGTTACAAAGCTTTAATATGTACTTTGCCTAACTTTTACAAAGCTTTATACACCCTCACAAGATGGAGTTGCCATCGGCCAAGCCAATCTTGTTTTTGAGAGAATCTATGCGTTGGCGTGACAAGGGCTTTGTCAGTAAATCTGCGAGCTGATCCTGAGTGTTGATGTGATGAACATTGAGAATGTCATGTTAAGCCATATCATAAACAAAATGTAGATCAACCTGAATGTGCTTCACCCGAGAATGCTGTACTGGATTAAAACTGAGGTGAGTTGCACCCAAATTATCACATAAAAGTTTCAGTGAAGCTTTCATTGGAAAACTGAGTTCGTTGAATAGTGATAGCAGCCACATAGTTTTTGAAGTTGCAATTACAAAGGCTCTATATTCATCTTCGGTCAACGATTTTGCTACAACTCTTTGTTTTTTTGAACTCCAAGATATGGGGTTTAATCCAAGAAAGCTTATGTATGCGGAGGTGGATGTACGATCATCAGGATTGCCCGCCCAATCAGCATCGAAATATGTTGTGAGATCAAAACTTGAATTTTTTTTCGATGTGAATGTCATCAAAGATTATTTGCTTCAAGTAGTGGAAGAGTCTCTTTGCAGTTGCCTAATGAGTTACTGTGGGTTTGTGCATAAACCGTGAGTATAATGCCCCAAAAAATTAATATGCATGGAAGTGTAAAAAAATAAAAAATAAATAAATAAATAAGTAAATTAAATTAAATTAAATTAAATAATTATTATTAATTAAATAATATAATATAATATATTATATTATTATTATGATTATATATATATATATATATATATATATATATATATATAAGTAGTAACCTGAAGGATCCTTCAAGATTCAATTTTTATAAAGGAAAGCAGAGACCCCCATCTCTCCGTCTCTCTCTCTCTCTCTCTCTCCTCCATCCATCTCTTCCACTCTCTTCAATTTTTTTAGCAAACGTGCACCGATTGAAGAATGGAAAATACCACTAGATTCCTATATCGGCCACCGACATTTTAACCAGAGTGGATTTATCATGGGAGCGTCGTACGCACCACTTTTAGGGTGAGGTAAGGGGAATAAATTATGTTAGAAATTTTATAAAGTAACTGATTAAATTATAATTTGAGATTGCAGGAATTATATATACATTTTTCTGAATATTTTGGTATATGGAGATTGGATTTTGGATTATTATATTTATTATGAATTGATTAAATTGGTGTTTGTGAGCCTAGGGATTTTAAAAATATAATTATTTTAAATATTGGTCGATTAAATTAAAGAATATAATTATATGAATATTAGGTTGATTTTAATCTGAGTATACGTTAGTTTTAAATTTGAATATATGATTATATTAGGAGGTATATGATTTTTCTGAGTGTTATTAAAGTATGATTTTATTATTTAAATGTGTCGCATGAGATTATTGTATAAATTAAACCTATTGAGATATTATTGAAAGAAATGTGAAATATGTTTATGAATAAGGTACCATGGTATTGTGAAGTTGCATATCTGGGGTATCTGTTTGGTGGTATTTAGGCAAAGGGGGACGACGATACGTAATGCCTCGATCCTTGGAGTAGTTTGAGGGCTTGCTGAATTGGGGTAGGGAGTAGAAGGCGCCACAATGTCAGTGAATGCCTGGATATGCACCAGATGTGGTCACTGAAGGATATAATGCTTTACATGCAAACATGACACAAGAAATTGAGAAGATAATTTTTATGGTTTAATATGTAAACATAAACCACAATATAGAAGGTTATTTATATAATACAAGTGTTGTATATTATTTACATGTGAGACACAGAAACTCATTTGCCACACACTAATAATAATTTATTCCATCCTTACTGAGAGGTGTCTCACCCTATCCATATCTAACATTTTTCAGATACTATGAGGAGTATGACAATAATCAGAGTGCGCAGTGGAAGCGTGGGTGGGATTGAAGGTTTAGTTTAGAATTGTTAAGTATTTTATATATGTTTTTGATGATCTCGGAATCTTATTGTTGTATTGAGATTTTTATTATAATAAAGGTTAATTTTTTAGTGCTCTAATAATTGTTATGGAGATCTTCTACTGTTTTATTATATGGTATCAGAGATTTATTTTATATAATACTTCGAACCCTAGTTTCGGGTACGAGGCATTACATTGTGGCATCAGAGCTTAAGATACATATTTTATAGACTCTTTGAATGATGTTACCCGAGCATAGGATGAGTTAGGAGGGGAATAGGAATAGGAAGATAGGATTGTTCATAAGTTAGCTTAAGTTTGTGAGAATCACGATTGATGTCGTTCGAGGTCATAATTATCAAATTTCGAGGACGAAATTCCTATAAGGGGGGGAGAATGTAACACCCCAGAAAATTAATATGCATGGAAGTGTAAAAATAAATAAATAAATAAATAAAAATTAAATAATTAAGTCATAATTATTATTTTTTTATAAAGGAATGCAGAGACCCCCCATCTCTTCATCTCTCTGGACTCTCTCCGTTCTCTCTCTCTCTCTCTCTCTCTCTCTTCAATTTTCTTAGCAAACGTGTGCCGATTGAAGAACGGAAAATACCACTGGGTTCCTATCTCAACCACCAACATTTTAACCGTAGTGGATTTATCGTAAGAGGGTTGTAGGCATCACTCTTGGAGTGAGATAAGGAGAATAAATTATGTCATAAATTTTATAATTTAACAAATTAAATTATAATATGAGATTGCAGGAATTATATATATGTTTTTTAAAATATTTTGGCATATGGTGATTGAATTTTGGATTAATATATTTATTATGAATTGATTAAATTGGTATTTGTGAGCCTAAGAATTTTATAATAATTATTATTTTAAAGATTAATTGACTAAATTAAAGAATATAATTATATGGATATTAGGTTGATTTTAATCCGAGTATATGTTGGTTTTAAATTTGAATATATGATTATATTATGAGTTATATGATTTTTTTGAGTGTTATTAAAGTATGATTTTATTTTTTAAATGTGTGACATGAGATTATTTTAGATTATTGTATAAATTAAACTTGTTGAGATATTGTTGAAAGAAATGTGAAATATGTTTATGAATATGGTACCATGGTATTGTGAAGTTGCATATCTAGGATATCTGTTTGGTGGTATCTAGGCAAAGGGGGATGGCGATACGTAACACCTCGATCCTTGGAGTAGTTCGAGGGCTTGCTGAATTGGGGTAGTGAGTAGAAGGCGCCTCAATGTCAGTGAGTGTTTGGATATGCACTAGATGTGGTCACTGAAGGATGTAGTGCTTTACATGTAAATAGAAGACAAGAAATTAAGAAGATAGTTTTAATGGTTTAATATGTAAACATGAACCACAGTATAGAAGAATATTTATATGATACAAGTATTGTATATTATTTATATGTGAGACACAAAAATTCATTTGCCACACACTGATAATAATTTATTCCATCCTTACTGAGAGGTGTCTCACCCTATCTATATCTAACATTTTTCAGATACCATAAGGAGTATGACAGTAATCAAAGTGTGCAGTAGAAGCGTGGGTGGGATTGGAGGTCTAGTTTAGAATTGTTAAGTATTTTATTTATGTTTTTGATGATCTCGGAATCTTATTGTTGTATTGAGATTTTTATTGTAATAAAGGTTAATTTTTTAGTGCTTTAGTAATTATTATGGAGATCTTCCACTGTTTTGTTATATGGTATTAGAGATTTATTTTATGTAACACTTCGGACCCTAGTTTCGGGTATGGGACATTACATTGTGGTATCAGAGCTTAGGATACAGATTCTGTAGACTCTAGGAATGATGTTACGAGAGCATAGGATGAGTTAGGAGGGGAATAAGAATAGGAAGATAAGATTGTTCATGAGTTAGCCTAAGTTTGGGGAAATCACGATTGATGTAGTTCGGGGTCATAATTATCGAATTTTGAGGACTAAATTCCTATAAGGGGAGAATGTAATGCTCCCGAAAATTAATATGCATGGAAGTGTAAAAAAAAATTAATTAATTAAAATTAAATAATTAAACTATTATTATTAATTAAATAATATAATATAATATAATAATATATTATAATATATATATATATATATATATATATATATATATATATATATATATAAGTAGTAACCTCCAGGATCCTGCAGGATTCAATTTTTATAAAAGAATGTAGAGACCCTCCATCTCTCCATCTCTCTCTCTCTCTCTTTATTCTCTCTCTCTCTCTCTCCTCTCTCTCTCCTCTCTCTCTCTCTCTCTCTCTCTCTCTATCCATCTCCTCTCTCTCTCTCATCTCTCTCTCTCTCTCTCTCTCTCTCTCTCTCTCTCTCTCTCCTCTGTCCATCTCTTCCTCTCTCTTCAATTTTCTTAGCAAACGTGCGCCAATTAAAGAACAAAAAATACCACATGGTTCTTATCTTAGTCACCAACATTTTAATCGAAGTGAATTTATCGTAGGAGTGTTGTAAGTACCACTCCTAGGGTGAGGTAAGGGGAATAAATTATGTCATAAGTTTAATAATTTAATCGATTAAATTGTAATCTAGAATTGCATGAATTATATATATGTTTTTCTAAATATTTTGGCATATGGAGATTGGATTTTGGATTATTATATTTATTATGAATTGATTAAAATGGTATTTGTGAGCCTAGGAATTGTATAATAATAATTATTTTAAATATTAATCGATTAATTAAAGAATATAATTATATGGATATTAGGTTGATTTTAATCTGAGTATATGTTGGTTTTAAATTTGAATATATGATTATATTATAAGGTATATGATTTTTTTGAGTGTTATTAAAGTATGATTTTATTTTTTAAATGTGTGACTTGAGATTATTTCATATTATTGTATAAATTAAACTTGTTGAGATATTGTTGAAAGAAATGTGAAATATGCTTATGAATATGGCACCATGGTTGTAATGACCCGAAGGATAATGGTATTTAAATAATAAAGAAAGAGGGTAATGGAAACAATAAGAAAAGAAGGCGCAGCAGACATGGCAGTATAGGCTCATCGATGAAGGTGAATTTTATCGACGAGAAGATACCAAGAGGATGTTTTGGACGATTCTAAATTTCATCTACAAAGGGGAGAGTTTGTCAACGAATTGCCTCTAAACCTCGTCGACGAGGTAACGTGGCTCGTCGACGAAGCCTATAGTATAAATAGCCTAAATCTCGGATTTTTATGTAGGAAATCAGAAAAAATTCCCTCTCTCTCTCTCTCTCTCTCTCTCTCTCTCTCTCTCTTCGATTTCAGTTACGACGTTTGCTAGATCTTCGATCTGAGGCTACCACGACGCTCCTAGGGAAGTTCTTTCCAAGTCTACCGAAGTAGATCGTTGGTGGGGCAGAGTTTGAATTCATCCCTGAGTTAAGGTAAGACTTTTTATACAAAATTTGGTCTTCCCATAGTTATAGGAAATGTTATTCACAGAAAAATACTGAAATTTAGTTCTGAAAGTTGTCGTTTTTAGGGTGTTGAACGGGGAACCCTGTGGGTGCAGAACAAGTGTATTTTAGGACGTTTCTTCTCAAAAATCAGGTAAGGAAAAAAACTAAAGCAGTTATTTTCTACACAAATTAAATTATTATTTATCAGTAAATTTATTTTCAGGAAGCATGTATAATATATATGAGAAGATTGGTAAAAATGCATATTTAGAAAAATACTGTTGTTATGTTGAAATGTATATATATTAGTATGAAATGCCAGACAATATGATTTTAGAATGAAATGTATGTTTCATACAACAATGTGTGGCATGAATATTATTTTACATAGAAAGTATTATGTTATGGCAAATTTTATGAATAAAGTATGTTTTTAGAAATTATGCAATAATGCAGTACATTATGGTTTTAAAATACATGATAAATGAATTATTTACTCAGAATGATATGTATGAAATGTTCGGCGTAAGGCCATGGTTGATAGTCAGCGTAAGGTCGTGTTTTACGTATGATTTCGGTGCAAGGCTGTATTTATGAACGTTCAGCGCAAGGCCGTAGATATGAAAGAAACTATCGCAAGGCCATATGTATGTATGTTATTTCAGAAAATGCTATCAATCTATTTATGTTAGACAAGTATATTATCATGTATTATATGTTATCAAAACTCGGATGATAGTTCAGCTACAAGAGCATGGTATTGTAGCTATACAAATCAGATTACTATGTTCAGACTTGTGCTAACCGCCCCATAAGGGGGTAGGAGATGGATAGTTGATGTGGCTTTCAGTGTAGAGTTGTAGACGTCCACCTGGCAATTCGAACCAAGGTGTGGCTTGCTCATCGTACTTATAGACATTTTTTACTCGGCAGTGGTTAGCCAACCATTGTCGGGTCCCGCCTTCAAGCTGCACAACCTGTCATGAGGGGTAATATATGATATCAGTTAGTTATATATCCTGGGTAAATTTTAGTATTATTAGTTATATCAGACATTTCATGATCAGTATAAATTATTATAAATTATGAAAGTTATAATTATTCAGTATGTTATGATGAATGTTTTCTGGTATATGATATGTACTGTATATGTATAATTGTATCAAATATTTATATTGTCATATAACTGTATTTAGTTTATTTTACCTTACTAAGAAGTGTCTCACCACCGAACATTAAACAATTTTCAAGAAACTCAGAAAGACCGGCGGATTGAGGCCGTCATCGAGTCAATTGTGTTACCCTGCTAGGATGGTAAGTTTTGATCTAGAAATGGGAGATGTACGTAATAAGTTCCTAGATTTGTATCTATTTTTGTATTTTGGGAGATTGTATATAAAAATAGTGTTTTGGATTATATTTGACTTTGGTATTATGTATTTTGTGGTTATGAGAATGTGATTTATATTCACTGCTACTTAAATTTCCGCTGTGAGTGTCAGATGTGTCCTCGTTACCCACGGGTTCGGGTTGAATTTATTATTAAATATGTTTTATTATATGATACGATAAGCAGATCGTTACAGTTTGGTATCAGAGTATAGGAAAAAGGAATTTGAGGTCTAGTTTTGTAGTTTAGATATAAGAGTTCCGTGGTGGTTAGTGTGATTTTCCTGGGGTGACAATTTTAGGAAAGTCATGGTAAACTATCATTGGGTTAGGTATCTAGGTTGCAAGATTGAACGTTGAATTAAGATTAGGAGTGATGAATCAATTGAGGAAATATTGTACTAGTTGGGTGATATGTTATGGTGATAGGGTTTTAAGTTAAGTTATTTGTTTTCAGGATGGACCTTGGTGGCAGTAGTTCCCATGCCAGTGGGAATGAGGGTGTTACACCCTCAGGCATTGCGGACGGTGATTCAGATGCAGTTTTATGCAGCATGGCACAGCAAGTAATGGCTAAAATTGCCAGGAACTTGAGGGAACATGGTGGTCTGTCGATAGGCTACGGTAGCTCGATCGAGAAATTCATTAAGTTGAATCCTCCGGCTTTCTTAGGAGGAGCTGATCCTGCAGTCGTTGAAAATTGGGTGCAAGAGATTGCGAAAGGGTTTGCAGTGTTGCAGTGTTCTAAGGAGTAGAGGGTGTTGTTCGATACATACAGATTAACTGGAGAGGCTGAGAGATGGGGGATGGCGGTGAAACTTTTAACGTTGCAGAGGATAGTACCTATGAAGATAACATGGGAGCAGTTTAAGGAGATATTTTTTGACAGGTATTTTCCCGCCTCGTCTCGGGAAGCTAAGATAGAGGAGTTCCTGAATCTAAAGCAGGGACAGCAGACTGCGCAGCAGTACGCAGTGAGGTTCATTGAACTATCTCGCTTCACCCAGTACATTATTCCAGATGAGGTGAGGAAGGTACAGCAGTTTGAAAGAGGTTTGAGGAAAGAAATATATAAGCAGGTGTTGATAATGAAGTTGCAGGATTTTGCTTAGCTGGTAGATAGGGCTACTATAGCAGAAATTGGAGCGTGGTTGGAGGCTGAGGAGCAGAGAAAGAAAAAGAGATCCACACCTTCTGGTTCCCAGTAGGGAGTCGGTCGTGGTTTGTGGAAGAGAGGTGGCTACTACAGAGATCAAAGGCAGGGGACAGGGACTTGAGGTTTTCAGGGTATGCAGCCACTTCTAGCTTGCCCAACTTGTGGAAAGAAACAACCGAGAGAGTGTCGAGCTGAGGAAGGTATCTGCTACCGGTGTGGGGAGTCAAGGCATGTGATAAGGGATTGTCAGGCTCATATTGGCGTTGCTCTTGCTCCTAGACCTGCTCAAGGAGGCTATCAAGTGTCATGTGGAGGCTAGCGGAGGAGCATGGCACCAGCCAGGGTTTTTGCTCTGACGCCGGGTGATGCTGAACCAGCCGGTGACGTGGTGACAAGTATGGTTAATATGTTTTTATTTAAAGCTATTGCACTTTTTGATTCAGGTGCCACACACTCGTTCGTATCTTCGGGGTGTGTTAAATTGTGTGGGGCTGAAACGCAATCACTAGATGTTGAATTATTAGTGGCTACATCGACTAGGTCAGTGGTGAGGTGTAGTAGGGTGCTCCGTGGTTGTCTAGTTGATGTTCAGGGAAAAATTTTATCTACTGATTTGGTGGTGCTAGATATGCATGGGTTTGATATCATTTTCAGCATGGATTGGCTAGTAGCTAACTCAGCCATTATAGACTTTCGTGCGAAAGAAGTGATATTCAGACCTCCAGGAAGACTAGAATTCAGATTTACAGGGTCACGAGTGCAATCTCTACCTCAGTTAGTTTCGGTTATTTACGCAAGAAGACTGCTCCCGAGTGGTTGTCGGTGATTCGTGGCTTTTTTGAAGGAAATGTCAGAGAATGAAATGAAGCTTACTAATACACTAGTAGTGAAAGAATTTAGATATGTGTTTCCAAATGAATTATCGAGTTTGCCACCTTATCGTGAGATAGATTTTCCCATTGTTCTACTTCCAGGTATAGCGCCGATCTCTAAAGCACTATATCGAATGGCGCCAGCAGAATTAGCAGAAGTGAAAGATCCATTGCCGGATTTACTTGATAAGGGTTTTATACGACCTAGTGTATCCCCGTGGGGAGCCCCAGTACGATTTGTGAATAAGAAGGACAGGTCTATGAGGATGTGTATAAATTACAGGGAGATTAATAAAGTGACAATTAAGGACAAGTATCCTCTACCCCGTATTGATGATTTGTTTAACCAGCCCCAGGGTACACATGTGTATTTTAAGATCGACCTCAGATCAGGCTACCATCAAGTAAAGGTAAGAGCAGAAGATGTATCGAAGACGGCTTTCAGGACCAGGTATGGACATTACGAGTTCCTTGTTATGTCATTTGGTCTGATGAATGCTTCTGCGATATTTATGAATTTGATGAATAGGATTTTTCATCCATATTTAGATCAGTTTTTTATTGTTTTTATTGATGATGTACTGGTCTATTCGAGGAGCTATGAGAAGCATGAGATACATTTGAGGCAGGTTTTGCAGACACTCAAGGAGAAGAAGTTGTACTCTAAGTTCAATAAATGTGACTTCTGACTCAAGAAAGTTGTGTTTTTGGGGCACGTTATCTCAGGGGATGGAATTTCTGTGGATTCCAGTAAGATTGAGGCGGTAGTGAATTGGGCTAGACCGAGGAACGTCCAGGAGATCAAGAGTTTCTCAGGGTTAACTGATTATTACCGTCGTTTTGTTGAGGGATTCTCAGCTTTATCAGGGCCTCTAACACGATTGACTAAGAAGAATGCCATATTTGAATGAGACGACAGTTGTGAGTAAAGTTTTCAGGAATTGAAGCAAGGGTTAGTTACAGCACCAGTGTTGATCATCTCATTAGGAGGTGAGGGTTATGTCATTTACAATGATGTGTCCTTGAAATAACTTGGCTGTGTATTGATGCAACATGGCAGGGTGGTAGCATATGCTTCCAGACCATAATCTTGAATTAGCTGCAGTGGTACATGCATTGAAGATTTGGAGGCATTACTTGTACGGCGAGCTGTGTGAGATTTTCTCTAATCACAAAAGTTTAAAGTATTTCTTCACTCAGAAGGAACTGAATATGAGACAAAGAAGGTGGTTAGAGTTTGTTGAATCAGGTGTAATCCCAAGAAGGGGGGTGAATTGGGTATTTAAAAATTCTTTGACACTTATTTACCGCTTAAACCCTTCTTATATATTTACCAATGAATTCTTGTTACTCAATTACTTATGTGTAAGGCTATCCAACCTATACATGCAATATACACAATTTAAATGCAGTGCTGAAAATAAAGAGTAAAGGGAAGAGAGAAGACAAACGCAGTTTTTACGAGGTTCAGCCGACTTGGCCTACGTCCTCGCCTTGAGCAGCCACTCAAGGATTTCACTAAAGCCTACTCCTTAAATTGGGACGGAGCTTCCCTTACAATCTACTACTTACAAGAGGCACAGCTCCCTCCTACTCCGCTGCTTACAAGAGACACAACTCTCTTCTCACACACCGGTTCACACGCCGAACTGTGTATACAATAGAATCTGAAAAATAACACTAAAAAATGCTTCTAACAGAAGCGTGTGAATACAAATCAAATTCCTAACACATTAACATATGATTAAACTTGAAGCTCATGAATGTATGGAAACGATACAATCATTTTATGTATGATATGCTTCAACACACAAACCCTCTTTAACCAAAACTTCCACGTAATGATATATTTAAAATGCTTTAGAGTATACTAGGGTTCTAGTTCACTTTGTAAAGATGCACACATATATCTAATGTGAACTTGATAAAAGCCTTATCTTGAATATTTTATCAATCTATATCAAAAAGCTTTCTATAAAATATTTAATCACAACTCGATTTTTGTAATATGTAAATGTATATGATATGTAATTCAAAGAACAAAATCCTAAGTATAAGATTTTCCAAACAAGATATCCCTTAATAAAATAGATATTTTTGAATACCAAGGATATATTCTCAAGTGTTTTAATACATATAAAATATGAATCCTATAACTGAATGCACACTTGAATCAAACCATTAAATTAATAACACAACCTCAATCAAGTAACAATCTTGTTTAAAATAAATATGTATATGTATAAGCAATTTCAAGATCAACAATCAATTAATAGATTTTCAATACCTAATCAAAAATAGATTTTTCAATAATATGCTCTATGAAAACTATATATATACTCTTGAATAAAAAACAATCAATTAATAGCTAAACAACTTTCTCAAGTAATGATTTTTTCAAAAACGATTTTTATATGTATGTGCACAATCAAGATCAAACTTTTCTAATAAAAATCAAGAACAAGTAATGAGATGAGATGTTCTTGAAAATAATAACTTGAATGATCAAACCTCAATACTAGAATGAAATAAAGTTGAATGAATGAATGAATGCCCTTTGATTTCCGGAGTAGATTTGCCCAAAGAAGATGAAAGTAGAATAAAGTGCAGGCAATCAGCTCAAGTTTCTCTATGTTCTTGCAATAAGGTGTGTTCTTCTCTTGTTGTGTGTCTTAGCCTAGTTCTAGGGTTTAGATATTCAGTATATATAGTGTTTTACCCTTAGAATTGATCTCAACCGTCGGATAAAAGAAATAGCTCGCTAGTTTCTTTAATAAAAATCACAATTTTAAGTTTCCCACAGGTTCAAGAGCCTAAGGGTGAATGCCCAGGCTTAGGATGCAAGGTTAGGCACCTAAAGATAAGGTCAGGCTCCTGAGGTTCTAGGGTCAGGCGACCGAGGTGCCTCGTCCAACTTGTTGTGTTTTCCCATTAATTCTTCAGGCTACCAAACTTAAACTTCAGGCTCCTAAAAAAATTCTTTAGGCTACTAAGGGTGATTTCAGGCTACTAAAGTCCCTTTTTTCTCAAATTTCCTTTTCTAATTTAAAAATCTTCTTTGCTTTTTTTTCTTGGGTCTTTTATAAAACATATTTTGCATGATTTTAAAAGTATTTCTAAGTCCATGAAAGTACCCTAATGATGTACATGAAATGCATGAAATCTAAAATCATTTTAAGTTACGTTGAGCCTCAAATTAAATCATATGAAAATATATGTACACGAGTTCTAAATACCCATTCCCAAGATGTTCTTCAACTTTGCTGTTTACATCTTGATTCTCGAACTCTTTAAGTTCCATGGATCTTGCCAAGATGTGTTAGCTTTACTTTATGGCTTCCATGACTCATTTTCCTTCCGTGTGTGCTTAATATAGGTTCTGTTCAGAAACTCAATGCACAAATCAAATACAAAGTGATTTGTCATTATCAAAATCAGATTGGGCTCATAGAGTCAAAAGAGTTAATTAAAGATTTTGATTGTACCATCAATTATCACCTAGGGAAAGCAAACATGGTAGCTGATGCACTGAGCAGGAAATCTTGGGAATTAGCGTTGACGGCTTTGGAGATCCAGTATCCAATTATGATGGATCTGGAGTGACTTGGCATCGAAGTGATCGAGAGTGATCCTCCAGGGTGTATCGCTAGTTTAGTAGTGCAACCTACTCTACGTGAAAGAATTAAAGCTGCTCATAAGGAAGACCCAGAATTAGCAGAAGGATTAGTTAGAGTGCAGACTGGTCAGGGAGAAGAATTCTACATTTCAAATGACAAAATTTTACAATTCTGTTCCAGATTGTGTGTTCCTACTGATGCTAACATTAGGAATACTATTTTAGAGGAGGCTCACAAATCTTTGTATACAGTTCATCCCGGCAGTACAAAAATGTATAGAGATCTACGAGAGTTTTATTGGTGGAGTGGTATGAAAAAGGAAATTCTCAAGTATGTAGCACAGTATCTGACATGCTAGCAGGTAAAAGCTTAGCACTAGAGGTTAGCTAGTCAGTTGCAGCAGTTATTTATTCTTGAGTGGAAGTGGGATCATATATCTATGGATTTTTTTTCAGGGCTGCCCTCGGCGTCGCATAGCCAGAATGCAATTTGGGTGATAGTATATCGGTTGACTAAGACCGCCCATTTCCTTCCTATCAAGATTAGTTATTCCCTCAGCCATTTGGTGGAGATTTATATTAAGGAGATAGTTTGTTCTCACGGAGTGCCTATGTCCATAGTGTCAGATCGAGACCCACATTTCACGTCACGGTTCTGGAAAAGCTTCCAGGAAGCTTTAGGTTCGATACTAGAAGATATGCTCCGGGCATGTGTATTAGATTTTGGGGGTAGTTGGACTCAATTCATGCCGCTGGTAGAGTTCGCGCATAATAACAGTTATCATGCCAGCATTGGCATGACACCGTTTGAGGCTTTATATGGTAGGAGATGCCGATCTCCTTTGTTTGGGACAAGATACGTGAGCGGCGAGTTATGGGACCAAAGCTTGTGCAGCGGGCATGCGATAAGGTTTGACTCATCAGAGATAGAATCAGTGCAGCTCAGAGCCGACAGAAGAGTTATGCTGATAATTGTCGTAGGAATTTGGAATTCGATATTGGTGATCATGTATTTTTGAAGATAGCTCCATTAAAAAGGGTTGTAAGGTTTGGAAGGAAGGGTAAACTTAGCCCTAGGTTTATCAGTCCATTTGAGATTTTAGAGAAAGTGGGGCCGATTACCTACAGGTTAGCTTTACCACCTGCGTCATCCAGGATACATGACGTATTCCATGTTTCCATGCTGAGGAAATGCATCCTAGACCCTTCTCATATTATTAGTTGTGGTGAATTATAACTCAGTGATTCACTAGTCTATGAGGAGGTACTAGGGCATATTTTGGATAGAAGATAACAGGAACTACGTAACAAGAAGATTCCTCCAGTAAAGGTTCTATGGAGGAATCATGCAATAGAAGATGCTTCTTGGGAGCTCGAAGAACAGATCAAACAGAAATACCCACAATTGTTCTAAGAGGTTCAGACGTAACTAGAGAATATAAATGATTGTATAATGTTTCTTTTGCATGTACATGTAATAATTTAGTTAGTAAGTAATATTTTAGTTTTGGGGGAAATTTTATTTTATATATGTAATATCCTAGGACTTGAAATGTAACCACGGTATTCCTCCGCCATAAGTGAGGGTAAGTAATAAAATAAGTAGACCGTTTTGCCTTAAAGGGATGATGAGTTATATAATAGTAAATTTCGTGGAAAAATTTTTTTTTTTAAGGAGAGGAGAATGTAAGGACCCGAAGGATAATGGTATTTAAATAATAAAGAGAGAGGGTAATGGAAACAGTAAGAAAAGAAGGGGCAGCAGATGTGGCAGTATAGGCTCGTCGACGAAGGTGAATTTTGTCGACAAGAAGATACTGAGAGTATGTTTTGGGTGATTTTGAATTTTTTCGACGAAGGGGAGAGTTCGTCAACGAGGTTTGTTGACGAATTGCCTCTTGACCTCATCGATGAGGTGACATGCCTCGTCGACGAAACCCATAAAATAAATAGCCCAAACCTCAGATTTTTATGTAGGAAATCAGAAAAATTCTCTCTCTCTCTCTCTCTCTCTCTCTCTCTCTCTCTCTCTCCTATCTACGATTTCTCTCTCCTCTCTCTTCAATTTTGGCTCCAACGTTTGCCAGATCGACAATCTGAGGCCACCACGACGCTCCTAGGGAAGTTCTTTCCAAGTCTGCCGGAGCGAATCGTTGGTGGGGTAGAGTTGGAATTCATACCTAGGTTCAGGTAATACTTTTTATATAAAATTTGGTCTTCTCATAGTTATAAGAAATGTTATTCACAGAAAAATACTGAAGTTTAGTTCTGAGAGTTTTCGTTTTTAGGGTGTTGATCAGGGAACCCTACGGGTGCAGGATGAGTGTATTTTAGGGGATTTCTTCTCAAAAATCAGGTAAGGGAATAAATTATATTATTATTTATCAGCAAATTTATTTTCAGGAAGCATGTATAATATATTTGAGAAGATTGGTAAAAATGCCTATTTGGGAAAATACTGTTGTTATGTTGAAATGTAAATATATTAGTATGAAATGTCATAAAATATGATTTTAGAGTGGAATGTATGTTTTATTCAGCAATGTATGACATGAATATTATTTTACGTAGAAAGTATTATGTTATGACAAATTTTATGAATGAAGTATGTTTTCAGAAATTATGCAATAATGCAGTACATTATGATTTCAAAATACATGATAAATGAATTATTTACTCAGAGTGATATGTATGAAATGTTCGGAGTAAGGCTATGATTGATAGACAGCGCAAGGCCATGTTTTACATATGATTTCGGCGTAAGGTCGTATTTATGAATGTTCAGCGCAAGGCTGTAGGTATGAAAGAAACTAGCGCAAGGCCATACGTATATATGTTATTTCAGAAAATGCTATCAATCTATTTATGTTAGACAAGTATATTATCATGTATTATATGTTATCAGAACCCAGATGATAGTTTAGTTCAGTTACAGGAGTGATTACGCGTCAAAACTGCGTAATTGGGCATCTTAACCCAGGCTTTACGGTTTATACTTTTAATTAAATGTCCAAAATTGTCCAATATTTTAATAAAGTGCCAAAATCATCATTCTTGAACTTTATTGCACTATTTATGAAGTTTTGGTAATTTTTTGTCGCAGGAAAATTCCCGAGAACCAAAACCGACACCTGTTTGTATTTCGTGCATAACTTTTCCGTATGAGCTCTGATCGAAACGATTCAAATTTTTAGAGAAAGAGGAAAGGATTATCTACAACTTTTGTGTTTTGATTTTTGCGAGAAATGGGCTCAAGAAGAGTCAGATTTGCGATGAACAAAGAACAAATAAAATAAAAAAAATAAAATATATATATTTGAATGGGTATTTGATGTGACCCGACCATGGGCTAAACCGGGTAGGGTTCAATTTTTCCTCTTTATAAGCTTCTTCCCCGCACAGCTGCAAAGCCCTTTTTTTTTTTTTTTGCTTTCATTCTCCTTCTCCTCTTCTTCTTTTTCTTCTTCTTCTTCTTCTTCTTTAATCTTTTCCTGTCTTGTCCCTCTTTTCAGCTCTCTCTCTATCTTTCTCCTTCTCGTTTCTTCTTCTCCTTTCCCCTCTTTCTTTTTCCTCCTCTGTTTTCCTGCTGAACTCCCTCTGCACACGACCAGCCCTGTTCCTAGCTACCTCCAGCAGAAGCCGTGAAGACCCGAGACTACCACCACCGAACACACTAGACACCAGCACAAGGCTAGCCCCTCCATCCTCTGTAGCATCCTCAACTCTGGCAGCAGCAAAATCCTCCAGCAAGCTCTGCAACTTGCTGCAATTTTCCAGCAACCTGAACAGCCCCAGCTCCGGCTTCTAGCACAGCAACACCAGCCCGAGACCTCTTGCTGCTACAGCTCCTCCTGCAAACAGCCGAGCTTCTCGAACCACCTGCAGCATCTCTTCCATCCATCTATTCCAGCACCAGTCCGAGTAGAGCACAACCCTTGTTCCACCAGGCTCTCAGCCTTCCACACAACAACAGCTGCAGTTCTCAGCCAGCCTCCCATACCTTTACCCGAGCCAGAACAGCAGCCTTGCTGCAACCGGAGATCCTCCTCTGCAACAACCAGCTAGCCACCACCCTCTGTTTTACTCTCTCTCTCTCTCTCTCTCTCTCTCTCTCTCTCTCTCTCTCTCTCTTATTTCTTTATTTAGTAATACTATGTTTTGATTGTTAATGTTACTTAAAAAAATCTAAATTTTAATGTTTTATTCTTATTGTAGTAGCTATTTAATATTCTTTTTTCTTTCATTTTGTTTTGTTTTCCATGTAATTTAGCGGTGGAGTGGTTTATTTCCGTAAATTCAATAATTCTAAATATATATATATATATATATATATATATAAAAGAATAAAAAAAAAGTGTTTTGGTTCAAAGAAATTAGGCTAGTCATCTTTTCAAGATTTAATTTTTATTTTCTGAAGCTTGATTTAGTTTAGGGTCGGTTTTTATTAAAGTTTGTGTTTTTATTGTGTTTTGTTTTCGTTTAATTCATTAATAATTTAGTTTTAATTCGAGGTCCTTCTTGTTAAAGGTTCGTTTTTTTCATCGTGTGTATTCATGTCTAGTTAAGTTTCCTTTGCGTGTTTTAATTTCATATTCAAAGTTCCCTTCTTTAATTGACACGTGCTTTAATGTTTCCTTAAGTAGGATAGGGTTTTCATTCTTGCTTTTTAATTTAGTGAATGTTAGTTTTAGGGTTTAAATTGTGTGTTATTTAATTTGTCAAAAGTGAAATTGAACCATCGTGAAAAACCAGAATCTGAACTGAGTTCAGTACCTTTTTAATTTCGATTGGAAGAACGTGAAATTAAGATTAAAACGCATTCCTTGAGGAGACAATCTAGCCCTTGGGCTTAATATTACATGACGTAACTCCTATACTTGGGATAGCTCTCGATCTGCTCATTTTTCGAATGAGTCAAGGAGTACGATATTGTAGCTATACAGATCAGATTACTATGTTCAAACTTGTGCTAACTGCCCCACAAGGGGGCGGGAGAGGGATAGTCGATGTGGCTTTCAATGTAGAGTTGTAGATGTACACCTGGCATTCTGGACCAAGATATGGCGGGCCCATCGTACTTATAGACATTTTTGACTTGTCGACGAGGAAATACCGAGGGGATGATTTTGGTGTTTCTGAATTTTGTCAACGAAGGGGAGAGTTCATCAACGAATTTTCTATTGACCTCGTCGACGAGATGACGTGGCTCGTCGACGAAGGCCACAATTTAAATAGGCCTAAAACTCATTTTTGGCCAAAATTTCTTGCACAACACCTCTCTCTCTCTCTCCTACCCTTCGGTCCTTCCTCCTTCTCTCTTTGATTTCGGGCCAGATTTTTGCCAGTTCGGCGATCTAAAGCTACTACGACGCTCTTGGGAAAGTTTTTTTCAAGTCCGCTAGAGCGGATCATCGGTGGGGCTGAAGTGAAAACCATCTCAAATTTAGGGTAAGGCTTTCTACTCAATATTTGGATTTTTGACAGTTGTAGAAAGTGTTATACGCGTAGATATACTGAACTTTAGTTCTGGGAAATTTCGTTTTCAGAGTGTTGAGTTAGGAATCCTGCAGGTGTGGGCCAGATTTTCTTAGAAGCTTTTCAGGAATCAGGTAAGGGGATAAACTAAGCTAGTTTTTCTTAAAAAAAATGTATGTATATATAGCATTTGATTTTAGGAAAGTAAATATGTTCATATATATGATTTATATTTGAGAAAATACTATTGAAAATGATGATATGTTGAATATGCGGAAAATCTGTTAGTGTGGCATGAGTAGAAATTGTTTTGAAATACTGTTTCTAGAAATGTGATTATGATACGGATTTTTATAATGAAAAACCGGCATGTGGGCCGAGATTTTTATATATGTTTGCCGATGTACGAGCCGTGTTATGTGTATGATTTGCCAGCGTATGGGATGAGCTATGGATATATTTTGCCCACATACGAGTCGTGCTATGGATGTAATTTGCCAGCGTATGAGATGTGCTATGATATGATTTGTCGGCGTACGGGCCGAACTATGGATGTGATTTGTCATCGTACGGGCTATGCTATGATTTACCGGTGTACGGATCGAGCTATGATAAAATGTGAAATACCGGTGTACGGGCCGATGATTTTCATGATATACGTATATATGCAAAATGATGTGATTGATCTGATAATTAATAATATGAGATATTTATGTATTACAATTTCAGTATATGTTATATGATATCAAAACTTGATTGGCTTGGTTTAGGCTAGCACTTGCACGGTACCGTTGCTATGTGTCCATGGTCTTCGTGATCATGATATTTGTATTAACGCCGCTATACGGAGTGGTGTGGGATTGGATGGTTGATGTGGTTTTTAAGAAGTGTGTGAGCGCCCCTGGTGTACAGACTAGGTCTGGCAGACCCATCAGACTTACCAACTGTACTTTTGACTTGGCAGTGGTTGGCCAACCATTGTCAGGTCCCGCCCTCGGGCCACACAACCCGGTCATGTGAGGGTAATACATGTCAACAGCTAGCTAACCTACCAGGAATGTTTTTGTGTTATTATTATTATATGAGATGAAATATGTTCATGAAAATGCAGTATGTTCTACCATGTTTTGATTATATATATGTTTTTCCAGATTTTACAAAACAGTTACTGAATATGTTCTACATGGTAAATGTATATCATGAAATACTCATGTTGCCACACACTGGTATTAGTTTATTTCCCTTATTGAGAGGTGTCTCGCCCCTAAATTTTATAAATTTTTTAGGAGCCCATGATAGGAGAGCGGGTAAAGCCCCGCTGATCTAGTACAGTAGATCTGCCCTTCCAGAAGGGTAAGTATTTTGATAGGGTCGGATGTATTTTGAGAAAATGGCCCTAAGACGTCTTTTTGGGTTGAGCGTTGTGTATATATGTGTACAGTGATTGTAGTAACTCTGGTATTGTGATGTATGGTATAATGAGATGTATTGATTGTATGTTTTCTGTTGCTTAGGCTTCCGTTTTGTGTTCTGATGTATCCCTGGTACCCACGAGTCCAGGTGAATTATAATCTGCTGAGATTTGTGATATTAATTTTATTAAAAAAAAATTAGTAAATAAGCAGGTCGTCATAGTTTGGTATCAGAGCGTAGGTTGTTAGGTTCTGTAAACTTTAGAATGCAGCGAAAACAATACCATAGTTTAGGAAATGATTTAAGGTTGTTCTACAGTCTAGAGGTAGGACTTTCGTGGTAGTTTCTGTATTTTTCTTAGGGTGACGATTTCAGAAAAACCATAATAAGCTACTGTGGGTTGTGTTCCTAAAATGTAGGACTGAGGATGAGAAATGAGTTGGAAATGTTGAGATAAGTGGTGAGAATAGGTGGGTAAATTGTAAAGACCCAAAAAATTAAAATGATTAAAATAATTAGAAAAAAAATAATAAATAAAATAATAAATGAACAGATAAAAGGAATAGTATGAGGAAAAAAAATAAAAATAAAAAATATATATAAAAAATAAAATGAAATTAGACTAATTATTAATTAGTTAATTAATGGAATATTATTTGATTGAATTACTAAATTAATTAAATGTTATTTAAATAAATTAATTAAGTAAATTATATAATGGGTATATATATATATATAGGATATGGTATATATATATGGTTAAAATAATAAGTATATATATATATATATATATATATATATATAATATAAAATAATATAAAGATATAATTAAGTGAATTGGATTTCAATTTGAAATCCAATTCAATTGTTATCAATGTTCCAGTGCCTGATTCACGCCCCCCTTCTCTACAAATTGCCTTCTACTTCCTGTGTGCAGCGCACTCCGCTCTGTCTCCGTCTCTCTCTCTCTCTCTCTCTCTCTCTCTCTCTCTCTCTCTCTCTCTCCCTCTTTCAATTTCTCAACGAGTTTGCGATGGATTGAGAAACGGAAGATGCTGTTGGAATCCTAATTCCGCCACTGACATTTCTATTGGAGCAGATTTTTCATAAGAACGGCTTAGGCATTGCTCCTAGGGAAAGATATTTTTTTCTTATTTTCTCAATTTCGCTGTTAATATGCGGTTAAATCGACGATCGGGTGCCACCACGTGGTCCTAGTCGTTGTCATCATCATTTTGACATAAGTAATTTTTTAATTGGAATTTTCTAGACCCTACTCCAAAGCGAGAGTGAGATTTGAAAAATTTGACAATTTAAATATATTTACGGGTATTATTATTTATTTAGGAATTATGACCCTAGAAAATATTTAAATAATATTTTATTCAAGAATAATTTATTGAAACTAGGAATTTAATTTCAGGGTCCGGATGAGCGCCGCAGGTATTTTTCGGAGTCCATGTTGGCGTAATTCAAGAAACCAAGTAAGGGGAAAAATATATATTAAATCAGAATTTTTATGAATTAAATGAAAAAATAAATTGTGTTATATGTACGTGTATATGTTTCAGTACGGGTAAAATGTCAACCATTTAAATTATATTTTTTCGAGTTTAGAATTGTTTATTAAATATGTATATGCGAAAATGAACTGATGAAAGTGAGAAATATTTTCGGGATAATTATGTAAGAAATGAAAGGTATTTTCAGTATATAAACATTAAATGTTGGTTGGCTTATTTTACAGGCAGTGTATGAATTTTATTTCTAAATTGTGTGGCATGAGTAAATAGAATGCTATGTGGAAATAAATGTTAAATGTATGAGATGCAGGTTAAGTAAGTAATGCATTATGAATAAAACATGACATGGACTATGTTGTTTGTGTGTATTAATGCAACCATGTAAACAGCTGAAAGATGTTGGGTAAAACAGCTGAAAGATGCTGGGTAAATATACGACAGCTGAAAACCAGGTTAGTAGATCTAACTCATTTCTATGTGGACTAACTGATGATAGCTAAAAGGAGCTATGTTAGTAGATTCTAGTGCATTTCTATGTGGACTAACTGATGATGGCTAAAGAACGGCTGTTGTACAAAGGAATGAAATGAAAACGTTATGAAATGAAATGACAATGGAATGACAATTCAATGAAATGAAATGTGAAACGTGAATGATACGAATGGGAAAGAGTCACTTAAAGTAAAATGTAATGCAATGTTAAACTATGAATATGAACAGACGTGTATAATTGAATAATGATAGAAAGAATGATGTATTATGATATTAGAAGTATGTATGTACCTAGAACATGTTACGATTGGGCAAGGCGTACCTTTTGCCTGAGGGCTTGCTGAGTAAGGCGAGTCCACTAGTAGCTACAGATGTGGCAGTAGCCACATAACGTACTAGGGCAAAGGGAACCTACTTGTATGGGCGGGTAGATTTCCCTATCCTTAGGGCCCTTGCCGGTAAACTTTTGTATGAACTATGTGAGTACGAGATCAATTTATCACTTGAGGGCTTACTGAGTAAGGTGAGTACCCTGGTATGCTTTAGTTGTGACCTTGGGTTTCCAAATGTATCAGAGCAGAGGAGTGCTACTTGTATGGGCGGGTACTCACCCCTATCCTTGGGTAATCTCGTGGGTAAAATATCTTACATGTGTTTGAATAGGATCAGAAAATGATTTCAAAAATTATGTTAAGAATTTGCAAATGTTAAATATTATGTTGATTATAAACTCATGTTGGCCACACACTGCTTTAATATATTGTTTCTTCCCTTACTAAGAAGTGTCTTACCCGAATATGAATTTATCTTTTTCAAGATTTCCTCGAGATCAAGCTTTAAGAGTTTGAGGTTTTTATAGCATTATTGGGGAATAGAAAAAGAAAAGGGTATATTTCTATGTTAATTTTGGAAAATGTAAATATTTAAGTTTTATGTCTTTATGTTTTACAGGCTATTAAGTAAGGAATGATTGTGAAAATACTGAATTGTTTTGAGAGTTATGTAGATTTATGGGAATGCAGGTGATTTATGGATTATAGTTAGAATTAGTAAACTCTGGTATTATGTTATATGGAGATTATGATTATGTTTTCCGCTACGTATGTTATGGATTATGATTTATCAGGATATGATCAGGTATAATGCACCGAACCCGGGTTTAAGGGTTCGGGGCCTTACATAAATTATGAGGATAGAATTTCTAAGTTGTGTTTATTGTTTCTAGGATGGATCTAGGGGGAAGTAGTGCCCATGCAAGTGGCAGTGATGGAGCAAGACCATCAGGTGCAACTGTGGCCGACTCTGACGTGGTATTACGTAGCGTGGCTCAGCAGGTTATGGCTGAGATCACTAGGTGCTCAAGGGAGTAGAGTGGTCCATCTGCAGGCTATGGGTGCACCATAGAGAAATTTATGAAGATGAATCCTCTGGCATTCTCAAGTGGAGTTGATCTTGCAGCCGCTGAGAACTGGATGCAAGAGACCGAGCAAGTCTTGGCTGTGTTGCAGTGTACTGAGGAACAAAGGGTTCTCTTCGCCACCTATAGATTGACAGGAGAGGTCAAGAGGTGGTGGACTGCGGTGAGACTGCTGGAGCAGCATAGGGTGACTCCAATAGCCATGACATGGGATTGGTTTAAAGAATTGTTCTATGATAGGTATTTTTCAACTACTGTTAGGGAGGCTAAGGTAGAAAAGTTCCTGAGTTTAAAGTAGGGACAGCTATCCATCCAGTAATATGCAGCGCGTTTCATCAAGCTCTCTCATTTTGCCCCGTATATTATTCTTGATGAAGTGAAGAAGGAGAGGCAGTTTGAGAAAGGCTTAAGGCGGAGCATATTCAAGCAAGTGATGGTGCTACGAATCTAGGACTTTGCTGAGTTGGTTGATAGGGCGGCCTTGGCAGAGATTGGTGAGCGTCTCGATGCAGAGGAGCAGGGATAGAGGAAAAGATCTGCATCTATGGGCTACCAGCAGGGTCATAGACCGGGTCAGTGGAGGAGAGGAAATCATGACAGTGGGCGGAGGCAGGAGACAGGAGGACGCGAGGTACAAACAAGGCAGGGTCCTCAAGTCTGTCAGACTTGTGGTAGAAGACACTGGAGAGAGTGTCGAGTAGGAGGGGTGGTGTGCTATCACTGCTGTAGATCGGGGCACATAGTGCGAGACTACCTTACCCCATTAGATGTAATTCCAACTCCCAGACCATACTGGGGAGGTTATCAGGCGCCACGTGGGGACTAGCAGAGGAATATGGCTCCAACCATGGTGTTTACTCTGACGCTGGGTGAGGCTAAGACGGCAGGTGACGTGGTGACAGGTATGGTTATTATGCTTTCTTTTAAATTTATTGCATTGTTTGATTTCGGAGCTATGCATTCGTTCGTGTCTTCGGGGTGTGTTAAATTATGTGGGGTTGAAACACAATCATTAGATGTTGAATTGCTAGTATCTACACCGACTAGGTTAGCAGTGAGGTGTAGTAAGGTGCTCCGAAGTTGTCCAGTTGATATTCAAGGAAAGATTTTGTTTGTTGATCTGATAATGCTAGACATGCACGGGTTTGATGTTATATTTGCCATGGATTAGCTAGTAGCTAATTTTGCCAATATATATTGCTGAGCACGAGAAGTGATATTCAGATCTACGGGGGAAGCAGAATTCAAGTTCGTAGGGTCGCAAGTGCAATCCTTGCCTCAGCTAGTTTAAGCTATTTAGGCTAGAAGACTACTACTAAGTGGTTGTCAGGGGTTTGTGGCTATTGTGAAGGAGATTTCAGATAATGAATTGAAACTTGCTAGCACACCTGTAGTAAAGGAGTTTACAGATGTTTTCCCAGATGAATTACCAGGCTTGCCACCCAATCGTGAGGTATATTTCCCTATCGATCTACCTTTTAGTACAACGTTGATTTCTAAAATACCTTATCGGATGGCACCAGCAGAATTGATAGAATTGAAGAATTAGTTGCAAGATCTGCTTGATAAGGGCTTCATACGACCCAGTGTATCTCTGCGGGGAACTCCAGTTTTATTTGTGAAGAAGAAAGACGGGACTATGAGGATGCGTATAGACTATAAGGAGATTAATAAAGTGACAATCAAGAACAAGTATCCTTTACCCTATATCGACGATTTGTTTGACCAGCTCCAGGGTACACGGGTGTATTCAAAGATTGACCTCAGATCCGACTACCATCAGGTAAAAGTGAAAGTAGATGACGTTCCAAAGACGGCCTTTAGGACCAGGTACGGGCATTACGAGTTTGTTGTTATGTCGTTGGTTTGATAAATGCTCCTGCAGTATTTATGGACTTGATGAACAGAATCTTCCACCAATACCTAGATCAGTTTTTTATTGTTTTTATTGATGATGTACTAGTCTATTCGAGGAGCTATAAGGAGCATGAGACGCACTTAAGGCAGGTTTTGCAGACACTTCAAGAAAATAAGTTATACGCCAAGTTCAGTAAATGCGAATTTTGGCTTGAGAAGGTCGTGTTCGTGGGGCATGTTGTATTTGGAGACAATATTTCTATAGATCCTAACAAGATTGAGGCAGTAGTGAATTGGGTTAGACCGAGAAATGTCTAGGAGATCAGGAGTTTCTTGGGGCTAGCTGGATATTACCTTCGTTTCGTTGAGGGATTCTTAGCTTTATCAGGACCTTTGACACGACCAACGAGGAAGAATGTCAAATTTGAGTGGAACGACAACTGTGAGCAGAGTTTTCAAGAACTAAAACAAAGATTAGTCACAACACTAGTATTTATATCCCATCAGAGGGTGAGGGGTATGTCATTTACAGTGATGCGTCCTTGAAGGGACTTGACTGTGTATTGATGCAACATGGCAGGGTAGTGGCGTATGTGTCCAGGCAGTTGAAATAATATGAAAAGAACTACTCTAGCATGATCTTGAATTGACTGCAGTGGTACACGCTTTGAAAATTTGGAGGCATTACCTATACGATGAGCAGTGTGAGATTTTCTCCGATCACAAGAGCTTAAAATATTTCTTCACACAGAAGGAACTGAATATGAGACAGAGAAGGTAGTTGGAGCTGATTAAGGATTTTGATTGTACCATCAATTATCACCTAGGGAAAGCAAACGCGGTAGCTGATGCGTTGAGCAAAAAATCCAGGGAACCAGTGTTGGCGGCTATGGAGATCCAGTACCTGATCATGGTGGATCTGGAGAGACTCGGCATAGAGTTGGTAGAGAGTGATCCTCCAGTGTGTATTGTCAGCCTAGTAGTATAGCCTACTCTGCAAGAAAGAATTAAAGTCACTCAAAAGGAAGACCCAGAATTAGCAGAGGTGATGGATAGAGTGCAGAATGGTCAGGGGGAGGAATTCAATATTGCATATGAAGGAGTTTTGCGGTTCTATTCCAGATTATGTGTTCTTGCCGATACTGAGATCAGGAAGACTATTTTAGAGAAGGCTCACTGATCTTTGTACACAATTCATCCCGGTAGTACGAAGATGTACAGGGATCTGCGAGATTCGTACCGATGGAGTGGTATGAAGAGAGAGATCGTCGAGTATGTAGCCTAGTGTTTGATGTGCTAGCAGGTGAAAGCTGAGCACCAGAGGCTGGCAGGGCAGTTGTAGCCATTATTTATCCTAGAATGGAAGTGGGATGATATATCTATAGACTTCGTGTCAGGACTGCCAACGGCATTACATGGCCAGAATGCCATCTGGGTGATTGTTGACCGTTTGACTAAGACCGCCCACTTTATACCTATTAAGATCAGCTACTCCCTCAATCGTTTAGCGGAGATCTACATTCAGGAGATAATTCGTTCTTATGGGGTGCCAGTATCGATTGTGTCTAATCAAGACCCGTGATTTACGTCACGTTTTTTGAAGAGCTTGTAGGAAGCACTAGGGTCTCAGTTATCGTTCAGCACGACATTCTATCCTCAGTTAGATGGGCAGACTGAAAGGACGATACAGACATTAGAGGATATGCTCCGTGCGTACGTATTGGATTTTGGGGGTAGTTGGACTCAGTTTGTGCCACTAGTAGAGTTTGCGTATAATAACAGTTATCATACCAGCATTGGCATGGCACCATTTGAGGCTCTATACGGTAGGAGATGTCATTCTCCTTTATTTTGGGATGAAGTGGGTGAGCGGCGAGTAGTGGGGTCAGAGCTTGTGCAGCAAGTGTGTGATAAGGTTCGGCTTATCAGAGACATGATCAGTGTAGCTCAGAGCCGACAGAAAAGTTATGTTGATAATCGCAGCAGGAATCTGGAATTTGATATAGGTAATCGTGTGTTTTTTAAGATAGCTCCGATGAAAGGGGTTAAAGGGTAAACTTAGTCCTAAGTTTATCGGTCCATTTGAGATTCTAGATAAAGTCGGACCGGTAGCCTACAGGCTAGCTTTACCACCTATGTTGTCTAGGATTCACGACGTATTTCATATTGCTATGTTGAGGAAATACGTTTCAGATCCTTCTCATATCATCAATTATGATGAATTAGAGCTTAATGATTCACTGGTGTATGAGGAAGTACCCATACAGATTCTGGATAGGTAAGTACATGAGCTACCTAACAAGAAGATTCCTTAGGTAAAAGTTTTGTGGAGGAATCATGCAATTGAAGAGGCTTTATGGGAATCCGAGGAGCAGATGAGGCAGAGGTATTCGCATTTATTCCAAGAAGTTTGATTGGATAAAATGCAAGTAGTTAGGTAGTATTTCTTTTGCAGGTACATGTATGGTTTAATTAGTGTAGTATTTTAGTTTTGGGAGAATTTTTCTTATATTTATGTGTAATCTCCTAATACTCGGAATGTAACAACGGTATTCCTTCGCCATAAGTGAGGGTAAGTAATAAAATAAGTAGACCCTTTTCTTGTTAAGAGAATGACGAGTTATGTGAATACTAAATTTTGAGGATGAAATTTTATAAGGAGGGGAGAATGGAATGACCCAAAGAATAATAGTATTTAAATAATAAAAGAATGGGAAATGGAAACCGAAAACAGAAGGAGGCAGTCGACTTCAGCTCCTCGTCGACGAATACAGGGGACTCGTCGACGAGGATGGGATTCATCGATGAAAATATAATTGGGCTCGTCGATGAGGTGACGTGGCTGGTCGACGAGGAAATACCGAGGGGATGATTTTGGGGTTTATGAATTTCATCGACAAAGGGGAGAGTTCGTCGACGAGGTGACGTGACTCGTCGACAAAGGCCACATTTTAAATAGGCCTAGAACTCATTTTTGGCCAAAATTTATTGCGCAACACGTCTCTCTCTCCTACCCTTCGGTCCCTTCTCCTCCTCTCTTCGATTTTGGGCCGGATTTCTGCCGGTTCAACGATCTGAAGCCACCACAATGCTCCTGGGAAAGTTCTCTGCAAGTTTGTCGAAGCGGATCGTTGGTGGGGCTGAAGTGGAAACCATCCCAAATCCAGGGTAAAGCTTTATACTCAATATTTTGATTTTTGATAGTTGTAGAAAGTATTATACGCGTAGAAATATTGAACTTTAGTTTTGGAAAATTTCGTTTTTAGGGGGTTGAGTTAGGAACCCTGCGGGTGTGGGGCCGATTTTCTTAGGGGTTTTTCAGGAATCAGGTAAGGGGATAAATTAAGTTAGTTCATTTTAAGAAAATGTATGTATATATAGCATTTGATTTCAGGAAAGTAAATATGTTCAAATATATGATTTATATTTGAGAAAATACTGTTGAAAATGATGGTATGTTGAATATGCGGAAAATCTGTTAGTGTGGCATGAGTAGAAATTGTTTTGAAATACTTTTTCTGGAAATGTGATTATGATATGGATTTTTATAATGGAAAATCGGCGTATGGACCGAGATTTTTATATATGTTTGCCAGCGTACGAGCCGTGTTATGTGTATGATTTGCTAGTGTACGGGTTGAGTTATGGATATATTTTGTCAGCATACGAGCCGTGCTATGGATGTGATTTGCCAGCATACGGGCTGTGTTATGATATGATTTGCCAGCGTACGAGCCAAGCTATGGATGTGAGTTGCCAGCGTACGGGCTGTGCAAAATGTGAAATACCCGGCGTATGGACCGATGATTTTCATGATATACGTATATATGCAAAATGATATGATTGATCTGATAATTAATGATATGAGATATCCATGTATCACAGTTTCAGTATATGTTATATGATATCAGAACCTAGTTGGCTTGGTCTAGCTTAGCACTTGCATGGTACTGTTGCTATGTGTCCATGGTCTTCGTGATCATGATATTTGTGTTAACGCCACCGTATGGAGTGGTGTGAGATTGGATGGTCGATATGGTTTTTAAGAAGTGTGTGAGCGCCCCTGGTGTATGAACCAGGTTTGGCAGACCCATCAGACTTACAGACTGTACTTTTGACTTGGCAGTGGTCGACCAACCATTGTCAGGTCCTACCTTCGGGCCACACAGCCTAGTCATGTGAGGGTAATACATGACAACAGCCAGCTAACCTACCAGAAATGTTTTTGTATTATTATTATTATATGAGATGAAATATGTTCATGAAAATGCAGTATGTTCTACCATATTTTGATGATATATATGTTTTCCTAGATTTTACAAAACAGTTACTGAAAATGTTCTATACGGTAAATGTATATCACGGAATACTCATGTTGCCACACACTGTAGTTTATTTCCCTTACTAAGAGGTGTCTCACCCCTAAATTTTATAAATTTTTTAGGAGCCCATGATAGGAGAGCGGATAAAGCCCTGCTAATCTAGTACGGTAAATCTGCCCTTCCAGAAGGTTAAGTATTTTGATAGGGTCGGATGTATTTTGAGAAAATGACCCTAAGATGTCTTTTTGGGTTGAGCGTTGTGTATATATGTATACAGTGATTGTAGTAACTCTGGTATTGTGATGTATGGTATAATAAGATGTATGTGATTATATGTTTTCTGCTGCTTAGGCTTCCGTTTTGTGTTCTGATATATCTTTGGTACCCACGGGTCCAGGTAGATTATGATCTGCTGAAATTTGTGAAATTAATTTTATTAAAAAAAATTTGGTAAATAAGCAGGTCGTCACACCAACGGTCACATAACAGCTAGAAATTAAAATAACCTATAAATACCAAGCTTAAACACTTTGAAAATGTTAGAAAAATTATTGGGAGCATACTTGCATATTCTTTAATTAATTCCCAATAATGTTTTATACTCATCTTGAGCAACAAATTTTTATTTATCCTACTCCTTCATTTTCAAAATTTTTTTGGGAGAAAAACTTTTAAGTTTTATTGTAAGGCTTGAGCTTATATTCAATGTATATATATCTTGCTCCAAGGCCTTCCTTCATTTGTGATATTTCAAAGCAACAAATTCCTACTTCTCCATCATTCTTTTTGAAAATATTTTGGGAGAAAATCTTTAAGCAATATAAGAGAGCTTAGAGCATATATTCAACTAATATATACTTGCTTGGTAAGCTTCTCATTCTTGATATTGCAAAGGTCAATCATTTGAGAAAAGTTATTTTCTAATCTCTCATTTTTGTTAGGAAAATATTTTGAGAAAAAAAACCCCAACTCTACTGAGCTTCATTTTAAAATCATTTGAGAATGTATATAGATTTTCATTTGTACAAATCAGCTTATTGAAGAAGCAATTCTTTGTACGAAAAATTTATTTTTCATATCTTTTGTATCCCTACAGTTTCGGTTGTGAACCATGTCAGGCATGGGGTATCAACTGAAGATGAGGGTTTCATCCTACTGAAGGAGTGTTGTAAAGGAGAGCTCTATTCTGTAAGAAGTGTGTAAAGGGGGAGGGGGGGGGGGGGCGCTCCACCTTGGAAGGAGTGTCATAAAGGTTTGCTCCACCCAATTAACAGAGCAGTATAGTGAAATTCTCAAGCGGGTTGGCTTGAGGCAAGGATATAGGCGGGTACAGCCGAATCTTGTAAAAATATTGTGTTTGTGCTCTCTTTCCCCCATTCTCTTTATTTTTCGCACTTGTATGTTTATATTTAATTTTTTGCGATTATTGCTTATGTGTTAAATATTTGCATGCTTAAGTATTTGTGGGTGTTAAGATTAATTGTGAGTTATAGTGGTTGTATTTTTAAAATTAGGGGAATACTTGACCTAGAATTTTTAAATATCAAATTCACCCCCTCCGTCTTGGAAATACACCATAAATCACAATACTTATAATTAGAAATGATATAGTTCTTTTGGAACCTCTCATTTAAGAGACGAGAGACTCTTAGGATTGATTTAGAACTTGAAAAAACTTATTATACAATTTTATAATTTTTCTTTTTTGTTTTTTTTGTCTCTATCGAGTTAGCCGGTCATTAGTCATCAGTTCAATCACTAAATTTAAGTTATGAAGTTTGAGTTGAATTTGTTTAATCAAAGCCTATAAGAAAAGCCTGAACCAAACTCATAATTGCAAGCGCTCACAACTAGAAACAAACTGAGTCCATTGATGTTCAAGTTTAGCTAGTTTATTAAATGAGCCTTAAAATTGAGCTTGGAAACACTAATTTATAAAAATGAATAAGTTCGAACAATCTCTTATCAAACAGAGTTCTCAAGCTGCTCGAGAGCATGTTGGTTTGCAGCTCTATTTATCACAAAAAATATAGAGTTTAGATCTCAAATATAAATTTATTTCAAAAGTTAATCTTTAGTTATATTGATTCTTAGTCAAATTTTAAAATTTACCTCCTAAAACACAACCTTAGATTATATATATATTTAGATATAATCGAATTTTTTTATTAAAATACACATATGTGGGTGTTATTTTTGTTTTTGAGAAGGTTGGATGATTTCATCCCTTACATCGACCATTGCTTGGTTATAGAATATGAGTAGGTAGATAAACAAATTTCGAGGTGTATTCGAGTTAAGTCAAATCGACACAGTAAAATATTGAACTCAACTCGACTTAAAAATGTTAAATTCAAAACTTGACTCGACTACAAGTCTATAAAGTCTATAAATTCGAGATCAACTTGATTATAAATTAATATTATATACATATATAAATATAGACACAATGTACATATAATATTATATCTAATTATAAAATATATGTCACGTGACATATATAATATAAAAGGAATAAAATTAAAAAAATTAATTAAACACAAAACTCAATTCAAGTATTATTATTAAATTTGAACTCGATTTATTAAAATACTCGACCGCCAATTTGGTATCTAACTGACTATCCACATTAAATGGATCGAAGTGTGGAATTTGGTGGCCTTCTAGGAAAATTTTTTTTTAAAAAAAATGCATTGATAAGAATGAAGAGCTTGTTTTACGTAAACACCTACCGCCAATGTTTGGGACAAGTTCTTCCCATAAAGTTCATATCTGACTAATGAAATTACAATAGACATCCATGTAATTTAGGAATGGCAAAACTGTTCAAAATTCAATGAATAATTAATTTTGATAAAATAGTTAGATTGATTTAGGTCGGATACTCTTTGAGTCACCTATTTATATTTAAATAATAATATTTTATAATTTTATTAGTACTCTTAAGCTTTTAGATAAAATAATATTTGACTGATACAAACTATTAATCAATCAATTGAAAAATTGAAGAGGAAAAATAATACAATAGAGGTGATTGGTTATATGTATGTAGGTGTTGTTTTTAAAATTTTAAATTATAAATTTTTTTATAAAAAAATTGAAGAGATGCACTATTTTTAAAATTTAATTTTTCTAAGATCTTGACAAATAAAATAAATGAGTTCTATTTTTTAAAAAATTAAGTCAATTTTAATGAAATATTAAAGAAAAAATTAAAATAAAATAAAATATTTTTTAACAAGTACTTAATGGATACCCGTTTATTAAATGGGTAGATTTGGGTTCATAAGTTATTTACCCGTTAATAAAAGGGTCAACCAAAATTCTATTTATTTAACCCTCGCCCGATCATGACTTGCCCAAATTAACTTAATTCATCAACCTATCTTTTCAGCCCTAAATTTGAGTGTAAAATTTTTTTGTATTTGAGTTATGACTCATAATTGAAAGATTATTCCCCAAGTAACTCCAATTAGTTATATGAAGAAGAGAGGGGAGGATACTCTCTATTGTTCAACCTCAACCTTCTATTATTTATTAGTTTTCATCATTAATTGTTATTATATAATTCATCTTTTTAGTTATACATTTTATGATTATAATATTTTTTATTTTGAAATTTTGGTTACACAATATAAATCTTCAATCTAAATTAATTAGATATTATTTTAACCAACAAATTAGAAGAGCTTGTCTAATTTACTTTATGTATTGTGTGCCTGATTGATTAATTGATAGTATGTCATATTACAAGTTAGTGCATTTTATTTTCTGAATTTATTGTTATGCATATAATTAATGAAAAGTGAAAAAAAAAATATAAGATTTCTGTTGATTATTTTAACCAATTTAAAATTTATTGCCATTTATGTCGACAAAAAATTTATTACCCTTACTAAATGACGTTAGTAAATCATACTTGAAGCCCTAAAAAATTTAAAAATCTTCTTAAGAATGGTTAATGGCTTACAACATAAAAATATGCCAATATAGATTAGGTTTTATAAGCCTAAAAAAGGATTCATGACCATTACATCTGATTCCTGTTACGTGAAATTTGTTACTTTTGTCTTTTACCACACTTGTTACCATCGCATTATGAATCATGCGAACATGACTGTTGCTTCCTCTTGGCTACTTTTCGTTTATATTAGGAGTTCCACCGAGGGTTTTAAAAAGTGGAATATGTTATTTGTTGAGAAATCATAGAATATGTTATTCATTTAGAATTATATTTTACGAAAAAAAAAAGGGATAAATCTTTTGACAAGGGGATTCACTTTCTCTTTATTTATTCATCATAATGGAGGAGATTTTGACAAGATTACTTAGAAAAAACTATGAGACAGATTGTATTGGACAATATCATCTGATTGTGGCCTTTTTGGTTTCGCATTTGCTTTATGCGAATGATATTCTTATTTTTTGCAAAAAGTGGGAAAATGTCTATTAGAAATTTGGTTTACACTCTGAAGATGTATGAGAAATGGTCGAGTCAAAAAGTCAGCAAGACAAAGTCTGCGTTATTCCTTTCGAAATACATTACTCCTGCTTGAATACTTGGGTTATTGTGAATCACGGGTTTCATTGAAGGTAAATTCCCAGTTACGTATTTGGGTGTGCCTTTGGTTTCTAGAAAATTGTCTTCCAAGATCTTAGAGCCTCTTATAGAGAAGATTAGGAAGAAAATTGTAGGGTAGAAATTTAAGTTGCTTTCTCAAAGTGGAAGATTGATCTTATTAACACATGTGTTGTCTAGCATGCTAATACATTTGATGTCGATTATTAATGTTTCACAGGTCACATTTTATCGCATCAACTCTCTTTTTGCTAATTTTTTATGGGGAGAGGTGAAAGGTAAGAGGAAGATATATTGGCGCTCTTAGGAGAAAATTTGTAAACAACCTCAGAAGGGGGTATGGGCTTAAAAGATCTTAAAGAAGTCCAAAAATCACTTCTCATGAAATTTTCTTTTAGACTATTCACTTCTAACAATCTATGGTCAGGTTTTTTCAAGACTAAATATTATAGAAATGATCATTTATTAATAAGGAAGGGGAGACCAAATGATTCTCGATTCTGGAAATCAGTGATGGCCACCATTGCAGAAGTTATGGATAATGTTAAAATTTTAGTGAGAGGTGGGAATTCTTATTTTTGGTTTGATAGGTGGCTTACATCAGGCTCGTTAGCGGTGCGCATTGAGGATATTTTAAACAAGAAGTTGTGTATTATGGATTGCTGACTGAATAATAACTGGAACTTTAATTTATTAATGGAATTAGTTGGGGCCGACAAAACAATGGAAATCTTACATAATGTGTCAACTGGTAAAAGTGGTCAGGATATATTCATCTGGAAGTCTGCCCCTGATGGCAATTTCTCTACAAAAACGGCATGGGAGGCAGTGAGGAGCAGAAGTGATAATTTTGAGTGGAAGGAGTGGTTTTTACATTCTCTATTGCATAGAAGAATCTCAATATGTTTATGGAAAGTTTGGTTTAGATGCTTGACAGTAGATGATAGAATTCAGGAAAAAAAAATATCGATGGCTTCGACTTATGATTGCTGCGTGTAGAAAAGTCAGGAAAACATTGATCACATTCTTTCTTTAGGAGAAGTGGCTTCAAAGGTTTGGTGTCGGGTTAGTGTGGTGTTGGGGATTCCTTTCCAACAGTTCCTTCCCTGAAAAAAACATAATTGCAAACTGGTTCCACTATACTCGAAAATCATCTATTAAAAGTATTTTAATCGGTCTAATTTCGTGTTTGATTACGTGGCGCCTCTGGAATCGAAGATGCAAAGCGAGAATGGAAGAAGTTTACCAAAGTGTAGATCAAATGTGGAGAAGTGTTCAATATTGGGTTAGTTCTTTAGCTAAGAGCTCTAATTCTTTTCAAAAATTGAAGATATCGGACATTACAATTTTCAAAGAGTTTCAAATTTAGCATCAGGAAGTTTGTGTCATGCCTAGAAAAATTATCTCGTGGGTTAAAACTTATTTGTGATAGGAGTTATAGGGGAAATCTGAGTACTTCAGGAGGTGGAGGAATCATTTGGGACTGTCATGGCATGGTGAAAGTGACTTTTTCAATCTATTTTGGCAATGGTACGAACAATACTACGGAACTAAAAGCAATCTTAGAAGGAATTTGTTTATGCAAACGACTTCATTATTTTAATGTGATTATTGAAAGTGACTTGAGAATTGTTGTTGATTGGTTTCGGAAAGGTAGATATACCTTGTGGTATCTTTGGGATTTTTGGGAGGACTTTGTGGCGTAGCTAGAAGGAGTGAAATTCATGGTGATTAATCAATATGAGATTTTTGTTTGGTTGGTTTAGATTTTTTTTTTTTTTTTAGCTTATTTTATTATTTTTGTTTTTGTTAGGTCTGTTTAGATTTGTTTCTTATTTAGCTTTGTTTGGATTTGTAGTTCTATTTTGGTTGGTTGTGGTGTTATTTTTGGGAGGTATTTAATGTCTTTTTTATTTGTAATCTCTCAATGCTTGTCATGTAACCATGGTATTCCTTCGCCAAAAGTGAGAGTATATTAATAAATAATTGGAGGTGCCGCCCTCCTTTAGCTAATAAAAAGTTTAAATCCACTGAATGACAAACATCTCTAAATTTATAAATAATTTTATTTAATTATCTATAAGATATATTTTGAAACAAGGAAAGGAGCTTAACACAACATGTAAACTTAAAAAGGCCAAAATTTATTCTATGGCCAATCATATGGTAGATGGGATGTTGTAGGTAGGCTAAAACTTTAGGCAGTTAATGTGTTTCCAATGTCTATGACAAAACGGTATCTAACATCACCCTTTGCAAGACGTTCCATGGCAATGTTCACATAATCCATTGGAATCACCTCAATATCTGTCGTTATGTTGTGTTTTGCTGCAAAATCAATCATCTCTTGTGTCTCCTTCATGCCCCCAATGCAACTCCCAGCCACTTGTTTCCTTCCTGTCATTCCTCAAACCATGTTAGGAGATCATTACAATTACAATTTGAGTTCATATGTGCATTCAACTGGACCATTCAAATGCAACAAGCTTGAAAGGCCAATGTTTGAGAAAAAGAGAAAGAATGGAAGGATAAACAAGCAAGAAGTGGTGGATATTCCTTACCCATAACAAGGGGGAAGGCTGGCAGCTCAAGTGGCCTATCTGGTAAACCAACCATAACAAGCTTACCATTGGACTTCAAGAGTCCAAGTAGTGGCATGAGAGGGTGAACTGCAGAGACTGTGTCAATGATACCATCCATTGTGCTCATTGCAGCCTGTACACATTAGTAAATAATAAGAAATTGATAAACAAATTACTTGCATCAAAGAACTATAGGGGATAACAATAAGTTCAAAATGGACTATATGCACGTACAGTCATCTGATCTTGGTCACGACTGACCAAAAATGAATCGGCACCGAGATGCTCCATAGCTTCATTCTTCTTGTTAGGTGTGGTGCTAATCACTGTCACTTTTACTCCAAAGGCTTTTGCGAACTTCACAGCTACATGCCCCAAACCACCCAGACCTACCACTCCCACATGCATGCCAGGCTTGTCAAGGCCATAGTATTTTAAAGGACTATATACTGTGATCCCCGCACATAAGAGAGGAGCACCACCATCAAGAGGCATGTTTTCAGGAATTCGAACCACAAAGTGCTCATCCGCTACCATCATATTGGAGTAGCCACCATATGTGGCGGTTCCATCATAGTAAGTTGTAGCATACGTGAGTATCATTTTCGGGCAATAATTTTCCAGGTCATGTTTGCAATTGTCGCAGGAGTGACAAGATCCTACCATGCATCCCACGCCCACTTTATCTCCTGTCTTGACTTTTTGCACCTTGTTCCCGACCTCCGTCACTATACCAACAATCTCATGCCTATAAAATTGACGATTTAATTAAAAGGTTAAGCAGATATATAGAATTAATTGAATGGCTAGGTTTACCCTATTAATCCACCTTTAGAATTGTCTAATGGATGTGTTTGACAGATTAATATAGCTACTTATATTTGACATATAACTATCTATTATTATCACATAGTTAATCAAGAATCATGAATAACTTTGTGTTTATTGTTTATTTTAAATATTTTATAATGTCATAGATCAATATAGAAAAACAACTTTATTAAATTACAAAAAAATAAAAAATAAGTTAATTTTAAGAGCAAATTAAATGAAAACATATAATACACACATTAATTTATATGATTATAAAAATTAGTTAATGTTTCAAAAAATTGAATGAGCTAAAAATGAAATAAAATAATAAAAAATTGAATAGAAATCATATAGAATTAAGTAACAATTTTGATTTCATTCTATTTCTTGATATTAAATGTGTACTAATTAATACATGAAGATCCAACCATTAAATGGAGGGTTTCTTTTATATATATATATATATATATATATATATATATATATATATATATATATGAAAACTTTACTTTTGCTTTATTTATTTATTTATTATTTTACAAGTAAAAAATAGGAAGAGTTGACAAGTTCATCATCTTAGGAAAAATTTGTACACTACTTGTGACTTTTTTTTTTTGGAGTAACATGATAATGTTTGAGAAAAAAAGATACCAAACAAAAAAACGTTCGTTGCTAAGTGAAAATTAAAGTTAAACACCATAAGGATAAGCCATGTTGGCTCATTGACTACTCAAATTTCTTTTATTTCGTAGCTCAACTTGAGTTAATTTAACCTATTTGAATTTGATTCGAGCTTGAACAACACATTAAGCAGCATGATAAGTTGTGTCTAAGTTTCACAAATACAACTCAAAGTCTTATTAAATTATATATTATACTTTCTATATCATATTTAAATTGAAGGTAACAAATATTCACTATCCTTAATGGTTAGAAAAAAGATACAGACCTCTTTAAAGATTTCAAAAGTCTCACAAATCAAGTTAGGCACAAACCTCCTCTCAAATTTTAAAAAGTTCAGAAATCTCCCTAACATCTGATTTTTGAGGACTTATATTTCTCTCTTGACTTATATTTATTTTGTCTTGCATACATAAATAAATTTAATATTAGGTATGGCACCTATTTAAAACCATTTCATCATTAAATAAATATAATATTAGGTATGACTCCTATTTAAGACCATTTGAACATTAAATACAAATTCCATCTCCCTTTGTCCCTACACCACCTATAATAGGGGAACTCCTTTATTCACTTAACACCATCACAATAAATTTTGAAATTTACTAATTAGATATACATTTTTATTAAAAATACTAGTTTTTTTTTTATATTTCTTAAAGTAAGATGTGAACTTTACACTTATTATGTGTTTTGTCAAGATGCCCTCTAAAATGCTAGACTCAGAAGACTAGTAATTCGTTTTAGTTATTTATAATTCATTTAAAATTTATTTGGATTTGAAAGATAGAAAGAAAAATATCATACTTCGAGTTTCATTCTTCTTCCTATTATTTGAAAGTTTGAACTTAAGAGATGTAACACAAAATTCCTAACTTTTAATCAATATGGTATCATTTAGCAAATGTATAAAATAAAAAAAATGGTGAAGCATTATGCTTGTCCTTGTTAAATGAAACTTTACACATTAAATAGTATAATCATGTCCTGGTGCTAAAATGTTTTTTTTTTCAAAGAATAGTATAATATATAATGAGAATGCAATAAAATATATATACTACTACAATAATATTTTTATAAAAAAAAAAAATCACGTAGATAAATTTATGTTATTCCATCTAATATAAAATAATATACATAATTTTATATGCTAAAATTTTTAAATAATGATTCCTTACCTATTCCTTATAATAAATTAGTAAAATATTTAATATCAATATTTGTTGTATGATTTGAACATTTTTTTTTTTTTTTTTGCTTAATTATTCTATCCTAAAAGACTAAAATTTAACTTTTTTTTTTTTTTTTTTTTTTTTCTGGATGGTACTCATAAATAAGATTAAAAAGAGAAGCAAAAATAGAAATAAATAGAGAAAGAAACAAAGGGAAATAATAGGGTAAAGTCATTACCCGGGTAGAAGAGGATATTTAGCATTGCCCCAATCGTTCCTGAGACTGTGAAGATCTGAATGACATATACCACAGTACAACACCTTAAAGGTTACGTCCTTCTCGCCGGTTGCCCTGAACCGCATACACCAATCATTTATATCAACGTCGGCATATCTCAAACTTCATCATGCTTATCATTTCATTTTAATTTCTTGCTATTTTTTTTTTTGATCTTGCATTCTCCTAATAGATTTGCTAAAAACACTCGAGCCTTATGAAAAATTTGTTATCTTTTTAGTAAACTGTTAAAAGGTTTCTGAAATTCTTGAAAGCTTGCTATGGACTTTCCTAAAAAGTTCCTGAAATTCTTTTCTTTACATCTTTTGCCATCATAGAAAACTAGACACAAGAGATCATTTGATAATCTGACAAAACAATTTTCAATTAAGAAAAAATTAAAAAATCACTAGTGCATAGACCTGAAAGATGCATATCAATCCATAATCAGAAACTATTACCGAAGAATTAAAAAACATGAAGACAGAGACTGAAAAGAGAAGACAGAGACTGAAAAGAGAAGAAATGAAGATCAAAAACCTTCGGGAGAATTTGAATGGAGAGAGAACGCCAGATGGATCTCTGGCCGCCCATCCGAAGGCCTTCTGCGGGTGTTCTTGCTCCGGTGATTTCGCCATTAATCCTTCTTTGTTTCTGTTAATCGAATTACGACGAGAACAGAGACTGGTACAGATCGCGGGGAAAAGACTGTGTATTTCACTGCGACTGTTGTGCGTCAATTGAAGTATGCGTTTATATAGAAGAGAGGACGCGTCGAGTCGAGATGACAAAGGGGCAAGACGACGTCGTTCATTTCGTCAGCGGGTCGAACCCCTAACAACCAAATCAATTTACTTGAAACTTTTAATTGAGCGAGTTCTTAGTTTTTATTTTTGTTATTTTTTAAACTAATTATTTTACTTTTTTATTATTTTATTATTAAATATTTAAATGCGATCATTAAATGTATAAAGAATTTTAGAAAACTGTTGACTTATTTGATATTTATAAGTGAATTAATTCGCATTGAGACACTAATTAATAACAATTAATTAGTACTACATTATAAATTTTAATTTTTATATGAAATTTTTGTTACACATGAACGCGTAGAAAAATAATGTGCGTGCTCCACTATTCCTAGTAATTTTTTAAAAAAAAAATAGTTCTAATAATTATTTTATTATTTTATCTTTTTGATTTTCAAATAAAATGAACTATCATAGGTATGTTGCAAGAATTTTAATGTGTGAGAAAAAAGTGTCCGGTAAAACAAGAATTTTCCTTTAATAAAAATAAAAATTCAGTGAAAGAAAGAGCTCACATGCAGTCCGGTTCTTTGGGTTGTGCTAGAATATTTTTTATGTAAATAGACATGTTTTCTAGAAAGAAATGTAAGTCCGATTTATATCATATATGAATTTCCAGAAAAGTGTGCTTATTTTTATAAAACATGAGTATAAGTGAGTTTAATTATATATATATATATATATATATATACATATTTTATTTTTACTTATTTATTTTTTGGTAAAAGACGACAGCATCTCTATTTATTTATTAATAAATCTTTACTTTTGAGGGAGAAATACCGTAGTTACAAGTTAAAACCAACCAACCAATCAAAATAGCATAAACAAAATTAAATATAACTAACAAAAAAGATAAAAACATAAAAACAATCAAAAACAAAACGAAATACACCAAACGAAACTCTAGAGATGAATTAACAACGAATGGAAATAAGACCACACTTATCTATTCAAATGATACCTTTCAGATAACGTGGTAGAATGTATTGTACTTTGTAAATTACATTGTTTCCTATTTCTCCTTCTTTAGTAAGAAAATCAACCGCACTATATACATTATTAACAATAAATTGGTGCATTATGAGGCTTGTATGTTATCTCAATTCCTACGTCAAACACTTAGAAAAATAATGTGAGTAGTTCCAGCAAAGCAAACTCATTTCCGTCAAAACAAATGAGAAAAATAATTTGTATTGTGATTTTTGAAATTCAAATAAAGTGGATTGCTAAAGGCATGTTTTAAATTTTTTTAGTGTGAAAGGAAAAAAGTAAATAAAAGATGGGAAATTTTTTAAAATAAAAACAATAATTCGGTGAAAGAAGAGCTCACATGCGATCATAAAATTTTCAACATACCAATTTTGTTGAATTGCGCTAAAAGTACTTTTATGAAAATAAAACCTGTTTTTTTGTAAAATAAAATTAGTGAGTCTAATTTATATAAATGTATGAATAGAAATAAAAGCTACTACATATATTACGAAGAAAGGCAAAAGGCCGGAAAAAAAAAAAAAGAAAAAAAAGTTAAGGTTCAACAAATTATTTTTTCTTGGGTCAACAATTTATCAAAAAACAATACCATTCTTCAAAGAGCCCTATGGCCTATAACATAAAAGGAGATAAAAAAAAAAATTAACTAATCTTGAACCTCACGGTCCACACTTGTTTACGGGTGAAAATTTAAGTCACTTTTATTTTGACACATGAATATGTGTATGCAGAATCTATTTTTTCAATTGCAAATTTTGAACAAAAGACATCTATCTCTCCTGATATTTGATAAAAAAAAATAGAAACTTTGCATAAGGTTTCAAATATTCTATTGAACCACCTCTTCGATTTTTTTTAAATAACACAGATTTCCTTTAAAGTTTGTCCAAAAGAAAAAAAACATAAATTTTCCTTTAAAAGATTTGTCTTTTTGTAAAAATATAATAGAAAGATTGTATCTTTCTAACAAATCTCATGTAAGGTTCTTGGAATTATTGGAATCTCAAGTAAAGTTCTTAAAATTTTTGAAATATCAAGAAAGGTCATCACCACTAAACTTCAGTAAAGGTCAATGTCTTTTAATCGTAAACTTTTCCTTATTTATATTATAGAATATTGTAATATGTGACTCATATGTTGAGTGGAATACATGTACTAAGAGAAAACATAGTTTAAAACAGAGTTGTAGGACATGCAGGAGGAAACTGTCGATGATTTTGTCAGATGTAGAATGAATAGTCGATTGTTTTTGTCCCATTACATCGACCATTTGGTCTCGATTTAAAACTGTTGACGGTATGTCTAAAAATGTTGACGATTTTGCTCAATTACTTAGTTTTTTTTTTTTCAAATTTTGAACTGAGAAGTTGTATAAGTTAGATTTTAAGAGAAACACCTCCGAGAAAGTTATATATGCATATTGTATGTTGTAATAAATGTCTTTTGATAGAAGATAATGAAAAATTATTAACATTTGTTTTTATAAGTATTATCAAATCACGTAATTTTTAATTTAAGATTGGGAGATAACAACGTCGGTAGGTATTGAAGAGTCATTCTTCCAAAAAAAAAATGGGTGGTGTGGACTTGAGCAGGAATGCGGAGGGGGCCAACTTTCTATAAATGAGAGAGAGTGTTCATATCTTTTGAAATGGGTGGCTGAAACGGAACCCCTCATTTGATTAATTTTGGGTTCCCACCTTGCCCAAGTTGTTACCCAGACACTAACAGTAAGCGGAGTGGGGCCATCGGGGCAGTCGGGTCAGTTGATGACAAGGGTCTTTGGAAACCAAGAAGAATCTTCCACGTGGTGCACGGTAGGCTTTCTAACTACTTTGCAATATATATATATATATTTGAAAAAAGTTGTACCGAATGAAAATATTATTCATTGTTTGTTGACACATTTTTTATAATTTTTTAATTAAGAAAATTATAAGTAGAAAATCAAACTTGAAACCCAAATTATCAAAATTCAATTTTGTTCTTACCACTTGAGCAAACCGAATTGGATAAATTATTTTTATTGATTGAAAAAATTTTGAAATGATGCTTTATTTTTAATTTTAATATTTTATGTAAAATTAAGAAAACATGTTCTAATTTTCGTGTAAATTAATTTTAATATTTATATTAAGTGAAATGGTACAAATTTTTGCATAGTGGAGATTTTTATTTTTTATTTTTGGTAAATTGTTATTACTTTTTTGTGAAACTTTTGTTTTCCTAAAACAAAACATGGAACGGTTTTGGTTTTGGTTTCGGTTCAATGTTTTTATTTATTTTGGAAATTTTGCACGCTCTTAGTTAAGTCTACAAATATATATATATATATATATATATATATATATATATATATATATCATTTAGCTAATTGAGCAGCAAAATACACAATAAATTCAAGGTTCCTTAATTAGTTCTAGACCCAAAAAAGGTTTCATAAAACATATTATAATTTTTCAAAATTTTCATTTAATTTAATTTTAATATTTATATTTAGTGGAATGGGAAACTTTTGCATAACAATTCTTTTTTCCTTTTTTTGGTATATTGTTATGTCCTTATAGCATTCTATTATATTCCTTAAATAAACCATGATTTAATTCTCAATTTAAATCCAAATTAAATGGTTATGTGTTGATTTGGGGGGAAAAAAAAGTATTCTTAATAAGAGGATCTTAATGGTCTTAAAACAATAAAAAAATATATTTTTTACTTCCTATCCATTACAATATTTTCATTTTTATGTTTGCTCCCAATAAATTTTCAATTATTTTGTTATATCTTATAACTGAATTGCAATAATGTCCTAACACCAAGTTATTTGATTGAATCGAAAGTATCATCTTTAAAAAAATTATGATTCAGTCAACCTCAAAGCAAAAAATTGAATTTTTTTTTAAATATATTGAAAATTTTCTATTATTCTAAGAGTGTATTAAATGATTTTCTTTATAAGTTCTTAATATAACTGCAAACAAATAATTCTTTAATCGGTTGGGCTTATGGATTTATCCTACAAAGAGTGCTTTATGTGGTTGAGATTTGAACTAATCTTATAAGTTTAAGATTTTCTTAGTACACATTCAATGAGAAACAGTGACATTTTCTACTGCTTACTTTTTGACACCCTTATTAGAGGGCCCTTGTTTGGCCCCACATGATAGTACCTTAGAAGTAGCAAATTTCATGGTGCTGAGTTGAACTTAGGTGATTTATTATTTGTTTTGGCTCATCGACTTTACAAGAGTTGTCCTATAAAAGACATCTTGCCTCGGTGGAGTTTAAACCAACCTTATGATCGAATCCAAAATTTTTTAAGTGCACATTTGATGTGAACTGTGACATCGAGTATGATGTAGTACTCTTTTTGTGCAACACTCGATCATAAGAAATTATTATACCAAGTGTCATACTAAATCTAATTTAATTTTTCTATGTTAGATTGGATGTATATAATATTTTCTGTTCGATCACCAATACTAACATCACTTGACAAGTTATGTTAAATCAAGTGTCAAGAAGAGTTGACTTGTGGCCACTCTATCTTAGTTGGCGATAATTAGGAGTAATTAGTGAACTTGGAGAGAGAGAGAGTTTAACCTATGAGGTGCAATTGCCCATACAAGGTGAAAACCCTAAAAACTATAAATTCAAAAGTTTCTTCGAGGATTACCAAAAGTCGAGAGGTCATATATATCATAAAGACTCTTTCACCGTCATCTAATTCGAAGACTAGTTTACAATTTATTTTATTATAATCAAATTAATCCAAATAAGTGGACACAACATAGTCTATAAATTTTAACCATTATATTATATTATAATAACATGATAATAATACGATTACTTTCATTTTAATTAATAATATATTATTTTAAATATAATAATAATGTGTAATAATACTATATTATGGTGGTATTAATTGATGTGCAAGTGAAAATATTAAGGGTAGTTTGGTCTTAAAAATTAAAATAATTTTTTTTTATTTTATTTGTCACAAACAACCACTTCTTTTGTTTATTAACTATATTAAAATATATATATATATATATATATTATAATATTTAATTTAAAAATATAATAAAAATAAATTTCTTAATTTGTTCTATTTTTCATCAAATAAAATTCTTAGTCCAACCATATTGTCAATAGTATAAAAATTAACTTCACTCTTGACAAAACTCTTAACAAATTATGTGCCATAAATAATCCCGGCCAAACAAAGCCCAATTTCATGTCAACAAACCCTTTGCCATCCACATTAGAATTTGAGCCCAAATTCAAAATTCATATGGCCCAATTTGTTACAATATAACATAACTAAGCCCAAATTCAAACTCAGGCCCAAAATGCGACAATATAACATAACTATGCCCAAATTCAAATTCAAAATTCATATGGTCCAAATTGTAACAATATAACGTAAGCCCAAATTCAATATTCATACGGCCCAAATTGCGTTGCTGATTTTGACGACAATACTAAAATATTCATTTATAAAATTATCAAAATGACCTATTTTACATTTGGAACTATGAAATTCAATTCTTGACTTTGACTTTATATAAATTTGAATAAATATAATAAAAAAGTATATTAATTTTTTTTTTTAATCTTACATACATTTAAATTTAAGTCCCAAAATCTTTGCTTTCAAACACTACCTTAATTTTTGAATGATATCTTCAAAATGAACTAATGTAACTAGTTAAAAGAAATCATTAGCTTGGATTGTTCAAGACTATGTAAAGTCACACCATAATTAAAGTATTATAAGTAAACATAAATGTAATTGTTAAAATGGTAACACTCACAAGTTCTTTAAGGTTTACTTATGAAAATATTAATAAAAAATAAAACCATTTGATTTCTACCAATATATCACATTCTACAACATTACATTTTTTTTCCTTTAATTTGTTCGTCACTAATTTTTGTGATGCCTAGAAAAAATAATAATTTGTGGATGTTAAAGTCGTAGAATAATTTATTTACTTTAAAGAAATTAATAACAAGTCATTATATTATGAATAAATTACATATTATTATTTCACCTAAAGAAAGAGTATGACGATGCAATGTATTACTTGTTAATAAGCTTGACAGCGAACTTGGGAAATGTTGAAAAAGGGAAAGAATGAAGGATTTCACTTTTTTAATATAAAAATTGATGAAAAAAATATTAATTGTATACATCCTTAATATTTAGTTTTTCTTAATTTTTAATCATGTTAATTTTTTTTTCTTTTTTAATGGTAATTGATTTGGGGAGAAAACATGCTGAAAAATGAATTTTGTTCTTTTTTTTTCCTTTCTCAAAGTAAAATCTTTGATCCAATTGACCCTTAAAATTCATGATCATTTTCTTTTTTAAATTTCAGCCATTATTGTAGCTATGATTTTAGGATGTTTAACTATTTTTATACAATTGAAATTTGAATTTGTGCAAAATATTTGGATAAAAAATTCATACAATTTTTTTTTTAATTACATTTCAAAATTCACACAAATTCAAATCTAAGACTTTTCCCAAATACAAAGACAATATTTGTAATCCAGTGAATAATTTTGTTAAACAAGTAATTAAAGAACTAGTTTTGGTACAATTCATTTTTTAAACTCTCTTCCTTGCAATTCATTCCATTTACAACCAATTGTTAATGATATGCCAATAGTTGGTACAAGCTTAAATGTGTAGAGAACATTTTGAAATTCTCAACATCGCTTTGATATGCGAGGCATCATTGACGTTATCTTGATCGTTCAAGATATATATGGTAATAATTTGATATTTTCTTAACCTCATTATGTAGTGAAGATGCTTTAAAAATTTTAATGAACAAACTCAACTATGATAGTTGAGTTTATGGCATCAGCATCTTGAAAGACTTTATAAATAAAAATGGTAAAAGATACTAATCTTCCTTAAGTTTTGGTAAAAAGAGGATGATCTTTCCCGAGATTTTAAAAATTTTAGGGATTTTCTTTGAGATTTCAAAAATCTCAGAGACCTCCTATGAGGTTTATAAAAAAGATATAAACTTTGTTGGGGATTTCGTTGAATAATAATAATAATAATAAAAGCCTTAAACCTCCCCTTATATTTTGAAAAAAGACAAGTTTTATTTAGGAGAGTTCTGTGCCTTTTTGGCAAACTTCAAGGGGGGTCTGTGTTGTTCACGAATGTGCAATGGAAGATCTCACACACTCACGAATTAATCAACAAACAAACAATGCAATCACTTAATGATGAACTATACGAAATAAGAAATCACTCACAAAGAGAATTAAAGAAAACAATTAAAAACATAAGATTTACGTGGTTCGGCAATGTGCCTATGTCCACGGGAGCAGTAACTGAATTTTCTACTATGAACAATGTCAAGCTTACAATTAGGGTTACAAAGTATGATTATATATGAACCCTATCCGTACAGGAACCTTAGATCCTATAAAAACCATCCCTCTAGTAATCCCCAAAGGAAAATCCTTCGATTCCCCTAATCTACTGATCTCCAGATTCAAAAATCGTAACTTGTGCCGAACAAAACCATCGACGGTTTAGACGAAACCATCAACGACTTGAAGTCGAGAAGAACTCCCTACATTTTGCCTGAAACCGTCGACAATTATAGTGCAAACCGTCGACGATTATCCCTCTTCTTGCAGCATTCTCTTTTATTCCTCGCTTCACAATGCTTTCTTAGTGTATGTGTTCCAATCAAAATATAACCCATATCCCCAACAATCTCCATTTTGAATATTCACTGCTTAGGAAATCCGAAAGCATAACCGCTGCTCCACATGGGATAGTAGATTGGGGTCATCTCTTGTCTAGCACCTGGAGACGTTGATCAAGTCCAAGCAATGGTTGAACTTATTCGTAGTGACCGGCTTCATTAGCATATCAGCCACATTGTCACCCGTATGAACCTTCTCAAGTAGAAGTTTTCCTGAAGCAATCAATTCCATAATCATGTGATACCGCACATCAATGTGCTTTTTCCTTGCATGGTACACTTGATTCTTCGCCAAGTAGATGACACTCTGACTATCATACTACAACTGAACTCCACTTTGCTAGACACCTAGCTCCCTGACCAATCCCGTAAGCCACAACGCTTCCTTGGTAGCCTTAGCCACCAACATGTACTCTGACTCAATAGTAGATAAAGCTACGAGTGACTGCACCATAGACCTCCAAAAAATAGGTCCTCCCACAAGGGTAAACATGTACCCTATGGTAGACCTCCTGTCATCCAAGTCTCCTACGTAGTCAACATCCACGTACCCTACCACTGACGAATCACTCTATTATCCACTGAACATGATGTCATATTCGGTTGTACCCCTCAAGTACTTGAAAATCCATTTGACTGCATCCCAATGCTATTGATTCGAATTCGAAAAGAACTTGCTTACTAGGTTGACAACATGTGCCAGGTCCGACCTTGTAAATACCATGACATACATCGGACACCCCACTCTAGTAGCATAGGGGACCTTCGACATATCATTAACCTCATTTTCCGTCTTTGGGCATTGGGCGGTAGATAACCTGAAATAACTTGCCGATAGCATACTTTCCGACTTAGCATTAGTCATGCTAAACCTCTCCAACCCCTTCTCCACATAGCCGTCTTGAGATAATCATAGTCTTCCTACAGTTCTGTTCCTGCGAATCTCCATGTCAAGTATCCTCTTGGCTGTACTCAAATCTTTCATGTTGAACTTTTTTCCCAACGGAGTCTCTAACCGATTCACCTTGATCATGTCTTTAGCAGCAATCAGCATATCGTTAACATACATCTACAAAATTATGAGAGACCCGTCCTCAAGACTCCTCATATAGACGCAATAATCGTACTCACACCTCCTATAACCAATACGGGTCATATAGGCATCAAACCTCTTGCACCCATTTTATCATTTGCAGTTGCCTAAAGGATAGAATAGTTGAGTTAGATAAGCTAACGCCATTTGGGAAGGCAAGGGCCTGATGCCCTTTGTAGTCTTGAGGCTAAGGTAGGACCTTTGCCTTTTATATGATACTCCTATGCAATGAAACCAAAGTACCCAATTTCAAGTAGCATTTCACTGTCAACTGCATGTGGATCAATAATTGGTTATATGCAGTCTCACAAACTCAAGTGTGCAAAATAAAAGGAGGGGGGTAGAATGTGGAGAAATTTGAAGAAATGAGAAACGAGGAGAGTGACTCTGTGTGTAAAAAGAATTACAGAAAGAATGGCATTCAAGAAAATTGTGATTTTTGAGCAAACTAAGAATTTGTAACAATGTCACAACTTAGGAGTAGTACTCTAGACCAGTGAAGCTTGTCACAGCTAGTCCTTTTTGGATCCCTACGAAGGTCAGGCCTTCCTTTAAGCACTTGTGTATGCCGTAGGACTAGAGTTGTTAGCACCAGAGGAGCCCATGGGTAGGCTTGATATACACGAGTGAACACCAACTTCACCAAAAAACTTAAACCTATTGGATCTTGGGAGCACCCATCATCCACTCAAATTTTTCAATGTGTGACAAACTCATAAGTGGAATTCTCAACAATCTCTCCCTCATTTGTGAGTTCCAACTGCTCCCCCTTGAACGAAAACCATCTCCCTTATGGGAGTAAGCCCAATTCCCCGAAAGTTGCTCAAGTGGACCTTACCATTTGCGCCTTATGTGCCTTGGATTGCATTCCGCGTACTTTCAAAGCAATCCTACCTCCCACGTCTTGACCCTATTTAGATCCATCCCAGACTTAGATGATCCTTATTAGTCACGGTCACACACTTGGTCCACCAATTGTTAGAACGTCAGGAGAATCAGTTTCACATCTCGACTTTTACGATGTCGCTCACTTAGAATTACGAGCCGTCAGCTTTGATACTACTTGTTAGCACTGGAGGAGCCCATGGGTAGACTTGATACACATGGGTGAACACCAACTTGACCCAAAAGCTTATACCTATTGGGTGTTGGGTCTAACCATGTATATAAGTGCCCATCATTCACTCAAATTTTTTAATGTGGAACAAACTCACAAGTGAAATTTTCAATAAGAGCATGATAATAGATTTCCTATGTTTTCTTAGGATTGGGGTTTGGTTGATTGCTTGTAACTGCTTCTTTTTGAGCTTATAGTTTGGTTGTGGTCTTGATGGGCTGTGTTTTTGTTTACCCAGACGTAAATTCTGTTTTTTGAGTTGTAATTATGCCTTGAGGTCCTGGGTATGTTCAGGTTGATTGTAAGTTGTTTGTGAGCATTGCCTCCATTTTTCTCGGGTATGCTCAGTGTTGCTGTACATATCCTTTTTTATCTATAAAATTTATATTTACTGATAAAAAAAGAAAAACAAGACTTGAATGGATAAACCTGACAACAAATTTACACATTAGTCATCTTTGTGATAGGCTCAAATTTGATTTCTCAAAACAAGTTGATCCATCTTTTGTCCTTGTGATTATTGCCTTATCTTATTACCTTAAAACTTGTCAACCCTTCTATTCTGCACAGCAGTAATACAAATGGTATTAGTTTGAAAAATGCGTAGTAGCCCAAATCTATCCGAATTAAAAGAAGAGAAAACAGTTACTCAATCATTTGGACCAATCAAACATTGTTAGGCACTTAGATGACATCTCTCTGCTGGAGTTTTCTCTCTGAGGCTGTTTTTCTTTTGGGATATGGCACTTAGATGACATCTCTCTGCTGGAGTTTTCTTTCCGTGGCTGTTTTTCTTTTGGGATGTTTCCTTGAAGCTTTCATTTAGAAGAACAAAAATGATTTCATTTTGCTTATCAAGGGAAAAATTTTGAGAGTAAATGAATATCATCAATCACCCACGACCATACCCTCTCTTGTCGAGGCATATATTTATTCGAATATCAAAAATCATACAAGGTTGAACAATAAGAAATCACAAACCCCTACAGACAACACCCAAAAGAGAAAAGGACCTCCAAAACCATGGAGGAATAAAAAGAGAAAAAGAAAACAGCAAAGATATAAAACACAAACTCACCCAGAAAACCAAAACAACCAAGATATATATTGCACGCAAGCCAATCTTGACTTAAACTAGGCAGCAGCTAATGTGTTTCCAATGTCGATGACGAAGCGATATCTAACATCAGCTTTCTCGAGACGCTCCATGGCCGTGTTCACGTAGTCCATTGGAATGACCTCGATATCAGCTGTTATGTTGTGTTTTGCAGCAAAATCAATCATCTCTTGCGTCTCCTTCATCCCCCCAATGCCACTCCCAGCAACCAATCTCCTCCCTGTCATCCCACAAACCATGTCAGGAATAAATATTGGCCTAATTCGAGCTCAAGGTTGGCCCAAATTTAAGCAAGAAGTCAATTTGTAGTATGAAATTCATATGCCTACCTGAAAGCAGAGGAAATACGGGTAGCTCAAGCGGTCCGTTTGGTACCCCAACCAAGACAAGCTTTCCATGGGGCTTCAATAGGCCAAGCAATGGTAAGATTGGATGAACGGCACAGACCGTGTCGATGATACCGTCTAGTGTGCCCATGGCAGCCTGCACAAAAGCCAAATCAGAACAAAAAAAAAAAAAACAATGCAAACCCAATAACCTACGTTTCCCTAAAATCGTATAAACATGTTTGAAAGGGAATTACATTCATCTGATCTTGGTCAGTACTGGTGAGGAACCCGTCGGCACCAAGTTGTTCTAAAGCATCCTTCTTCTTTCTAGGATTGGTACTAATCACTGTAACTCTAGCCCCAAAGGCCTTTGCAAACTTCACAGCAACATGTCCTACGCCACCAAGGCCAACCACGCCCACATGCTTGCCGGGCTCGGTAAGGCCGAAGTATTTGAATGGGCTGTGCACCGTGATCCCGGCACATAGGAGAGGAGCAGCACCATTGAGAGGCAGGTTATCGGGAATTCGAATCACGTAGCGCTCGTCGGCCACCATCATGTTGGAATAGCCGCCGTACGTGGTGGTTCCGTCGTAGTAAGTGACACCATAGGTTAGTATCATTTTGGAGCAGTAATTCTCAAGGTCATTATTGCAGCTGTCACAGGAGTGGCAAGCCCCGACCATGCACCCCACGCCTACTCTGTCTCCCACTTTAAACTTTTGAACCTTGCTCCCCACCTCTGTCACTACTCCCACAATCTCATGCCTGCAATACAGAGCAATAAAATTTAACCTACTGAGAGAGAGGTAGAGAGAGGGAGAGAGGATTTGGAGAGGGCAATTACCCGGGAAGAAGAGGGTACTTGGAATTCCTCCTCTCATTCTTAACTTTGTTCAGATCAGAATGACAGATTCCACAGAACAAAATCTTAAATTTCACATCCTTTTCGCCTGTTGCTCTGCACCAACCAGCATTAATCAAACTTCATGTACAGTGTAATTTACCCAAATTTGAATTCACTTTTAATCACTGTTCATCATTACATTGATTGAATTCTTCTGTAAATGAAAGACAGACCCAAAAATAGTCATCTGATCTGTTGCTTAAAGATCTTCATTCAAAAAATCAGAAAACACAACCAGACAAGCGCTCGAAGGGGTCTTTACTTGTTCATTCGCACAAAATTTATGGAGAAACAGTTCAAACCAGAGTAATTCCTCAAGGGTCAGATCAAACACCATCACAATCCCAATAGCAGAAAAGAAACTTCAGAAAAAAAAAATCAAGGAAAAAAAAGAGGCGGAATTGATGATGAAGATTGAAGATTGAAGATTGAAGATTGAAGATTGGAGAAGAGAATTAGATACCTCCTGGAGAAATTGAAGGGAGAAAGAATTCCAGTTTCGTCTCTGGCAGCCCAGCCAAAGGCCTTCTGCGGGTGTTCATGCTCTGGTGAAGATGATTTAGCCATTGATTCTCCTGAACTTCTTGCAGTGTATGCTTCAGCGACGAGTTGTCTATACAGGTTTGGGGCAGGGGTGCGTGGGCTTCGGTGAGTTCTGAGTGGGTGACAAGAGTGGTCTATATAGGTTTGGGCCAGGGGTGAGTGGGCTTCAGTGAGTTTAAAGAGCGCTGACGAACTCGCTTAGGTAACTCTGCTAAGGAGTGACGTAAGCACGGCATGCTGGCGTCATCGACGACGTCATCAGTGACCTAGGCCAAACGTGAAATCCTTCCATGAGATGAAGGGAATGGGAAGTAAATCGAGATAAATATAAACATGGGAAAAGCTTCCCCTACACGGAGTTTTTTCCTGATTTATTCTTTTAAAAATATATATATATATATATATATATATATATATATATATATTAAATAATATTCTATTCTATTTTACTACTTCAAGTAATGAGATTTGTCACATATCACATTCAAGATAAAAATAGGCAAATCTCGCTACTTAAAATAAAAATATTTGATTACCGTGCGTCTAAATCAGACTTGACAAAATAAATAAAAATTTGTTAATTCGACTCACATTCGACCCGTTTTAATCGACTCATAATTAACTGCTTGTTAAATGAGTGGAATATGGTTTTCAATTTTCATATTCGCCTCCTTAACGAGTTGGGTCGATTTTATCCGGCGAATATCCACCAAACCACTTAAAAACCCATTACTAATTAACCCAGCCCAAGTGAAGTACCCATAGCCCACTGCTCAAGTATGGAAAGCCCAGTGTGCCAGCAATGCCGCACGACCCATTATTTATGCTAGGTTTTCACAGTGGGAGTCTCACTCCAAGGCCAGCCCTATTCGATTTGAGTCCTAGCCCTAATGCCCTATTTAATTTGACATTTGATCCAAAAGAGAGCCAGCACGAGAGAGTCGAGAGACCATTCTTCTTTGACCCTTCGAAGCCCTCTGCCCTTCGACCCTTTGCGAGTCCATCTTCTATCCTTCGAACCAGCAAGTGCTTCATGAGTTCATCTTCAACACTTCAAACCAGCAGAAGCCTTTCACGAGTTCATTAGGAGCTTCATGAGTTCGTCATCAACCCTTCGAACTAGAAAGAGCTTCATGAGTTGGTATTCCACACTGCGAACCATCAGAAGCCCTTCGCGAGTTCGTCAGGAGCTTTGTGAGTTCGTCGTGGACATGACAAACTAGAAGGTGCTCTTCGTAAGCTCGTCTTCGAGCCTTCATGAGTTCATCTGCTTCAAAAATCGAATTTGTGAGTCTTTTTCTTCTTCTTCTTCTTCTTCTTCTATAGATCTGCTTCTTCTGTTTCTCTATTATTGCATATTAGGACATTACATATTTCTACAAAATTTTTTGCTTCTACACTAACAAGAAGGTAGGGCAATGAAAAATAATTCCTTCGCTAGCCTTTATAATTCATAAATTTCATCTTCTATTCCTGTTGGATGTTTTGGTGATACATGACATGGCTTTAACAGTTTAACCAAGTGCAGAACTGTCCATGGTTGTAATCTATGCTAAATCAGCTTGTTGTATTAAATTGGGTATCTTGGAAGGGAGAATGGGTTCTCTTTAGGCTTCAAGTTAATTGTAGGAGATAATATGGAGAGGCTTGCTGTATCTTGCTCTCTCTCGCCCACATTCTCTTTGTTAAGATAAATCCTGCAGAAGAACATGACCAAGAATAGAGATGGTCAGTTTGGCCAAAAAAATGAACAGACTGAACTAATGAAAAGACCATTTTATGATCAATAATTATTGTACAAAGTCTGTATTTTCCCACACCACTCCTACATAAATTTTTTAAGCTAGATTAATCTACATCATAAGATAGACCAGTTGACAAAGATAATTCAATCCATCATGAGAAAGAATACCAACCACTTTCTCAAATGCAAAGATGAAAAAGAAAATATACATTTTACTTTGGAGTAAAGGGTAAGTAAAGCTATGCATGTGGTTCCAAGCCACACCAGTGTACATGCCATGAATGAATTCCAAAAGAGAACATATGCCAAACAGATAAGACATTATCAATGTCCATGACCATGCGGTATAATTGCATTTTTTTCCACCTATTGAGTTGGGTTGCTGCAGAAGGATTAGATGCACTACAAGGCTGCAAATTGTTAGCACCAGTAAGACTGTTGATGTATATGTATGTCTGTATCTGTATGTAGTACATGTACAAATTCTTTATGGTATATATATGTATATGTATGTCTGTATCTGTATGTAGTACATGTACATGGTCTCTTTCAGAGTTTCAGGATACTTCTAAAGACTACGGAATCTAATTCTAAAGTTATATCAGTATTGAAATTTCTTCTCATTCTTATGTATAAGATTTTTTTGAAAGAACCAAGAACTATATTAAATATTAATTAGTCCATGACTCCATGGCAATGGTATGAGGTGATGGTTGGATTATGGTCGTTTTCTGTTTTCTGTTCTTTCTTTATATGCATAATGACAACTTTTTGACTTGGTCAGTCAAATTTCAATATAAATATTGTGGTCGTTTGACTCATTTCATTATATTCAAATATAAAATGAAAATATTTAATCCCATTTTTCAATTTTTTGTTGTGCATTATAAGGATTAGGAGAAAAAAATGTCTCAGTCAATAGCGAATTCAATTGATCAAAATGATGAAATAGTTGTGTTTAAAGAAACTCACATGCTTTAAGAACAGTTGTAATGTTTAGATTTTAGAGACTCACACAAGTCGCACGCTTTGAGTTTTTATTTTGAGTTGGATTGAGACTAATTTATTATGTTTTATTGCTTATAATTTTACTTGCATGATTTAGGAGTTGTTGATTAATATAAACGGTTGAATGATTGATGCAATTACTAAAAAAGTTAATACACAAACTAATCGCAAGTTATCGTATACAACTTAATATATTATAACACAAAATAAATTATTAATAAAATTATATTTGAGAATGACGGATTATCCGCTCATCCGCCATGAATTATCCGACCCGAAACCACTTAATCCGTTACTTAAACTAGTTGAATATGGATTATGATTTTTGCACCCGATAATCTGCCTTATCCACTACGGATTATCCAACCCGATTCGCTTTGCCAGGTCTAGTCTAGACCAGATTGGGGCTGCCATTTAAATCTCGCTATTTCGTGTAGCGAGATTTTCTATGCATAAGGAATTTTTGGTTTTACCCTTATTTATGTATTTATTTATTATAATAATGATTAATTAAATTATTGAAGGGAAGAATCATTTATTAATTTAAATTCTCACATAGAATAAATTACATTTTGTAATTTAGTTAAAAATATTATTTTTATCATAATTTAATATGACAATCATGCATTATAAATATACACTAATTATATTTAATTAAATAGGAAAATCTTCTATTATTTTATTAAGTAGGAAATATTTAAATATTAATTTAAAATAATTATTTTTGAAATTGTTAATCAATTAGAGAGACTAATTAATTGATAACAGCAAAATGAGTTTTGGCCCTATTTAGAAAATGAAAAATGGGGAAAAAAAAAGTAAAAGAAATATAAGAGAATTTAATTTTTAATATTTCATATCAAGAAAATTGAGGAAAAAAAAAAGTATAGTAAAACAATGCATAAAAATATACTTTTAGAAATGTTCAAAATTTGAGTTTTCTGAATTATTAATCGTATAAAATAAGTTATCATTTTTTAATCATATATGATGTAAAAAAAAAAAAAAAAACATACTTTTTCTTAAATTTTTTTTTTTCCAGTGATTTCCTTTTCATTTTTAATACAAAATCTTTCATTGAAATGAATCTTAAAACATACCCTTGTACTGGAGATCAACGAACTCAATCTGAAAAAGAAAAACCCGATTCCACAGTAAATGACAATTTCTTGGGCTGATTTGATAGTCAAATAGGCACCAGAGAGCCTTTTGAAATTCTCCTTGAGCAACCTCCTGGGGAGGGAATCTTCTTGCAAGCCATTTCACCACCTTTTTCCACACAAAAAAAAAAAACCCCACCAAGAAATGAATCCCAATACACACCGATTCGCATTACGGAATAGGTCTACCAAGTTCCCCAAAATAATAAAACAAAAATAGTAGAGTCAATACAGACACCGATCAGAACATAAATCAGAACCACCAAACCCTCCCAACACAATGAAAAAACAAAGATCGAAGCTCGAGAGAAATCAGCAGCTAAAGAAATGAAATTACCAGCAAAAGAGAGAGAGTGGGAAGTGATGTAGAGGCCTTCAGGGAGAGATTGAGAAATGAGATTGAATTCAAGAATGGAAAAGAAGTGCTTGTCTGTTGCCCTATTTACAAATGGGCTTTGTTAGTGTTACGAGGAGAGTACCTATCCCAAACCTCTTTGGCAGAGTTCAATCTATGACCATGGTCGCGGCCTCGACAAGCCGCTCTTTGTTCTTCGAATATGCCCAAAAGGTTTCAGCATTATGTCTAAATTCAAGTTCTATTGAATCACTTTAATCTCGTACGTCATGGAAATGGCTTCCAGTCCTCAAACTGTAGAAGAGATCTTCAAGGATTACAGTAGTAGACGAGCTGGTCTTGTTCATGCCTTAACCTATGATGTTTGTAAAAACCCTAAAAAGAGATATAAAAGATTAGAGGATTGATTTCCAAAAAAAAAAAAATAATAATAATAATAATAATAATAATTAATTAATCAGATTTAAAAGAAAAAGAAAAAGAAAAAAAATTAATTAATTAAAATTTATTTTTATTTTATTTATAAAATATATTATTAATATTAATTAAATTTTATTATTATTATTATTATTATTATTATTATTATTATTATATATATATATATATATATATATATATATATATAAGAAGCTTCAGGTGGATTCTAAATTGAATTCACGCGCCCCCCCTAGATTATCTTCTTCTTCTTCATTTTTATTTCTTTTCTTTTGTTTTCTCTTCTGCAACTCTCTGAACTCTCTCTCTCTCCTCACGTTCTCTTTCCCTCTCTCCTCAATTTCGTGATGGACTTTCGCCCGATCGAAAATTCAAAAATACCATTGGACTCCATTCGCCGCTGCTGTCATTTCTACCGGAGCGGATCGATGGTAGGAGCGGCGTAAGCATATTCCCCAGGGTAAGCTATTTTCACCTTTTTCTTTAATTTCTTGCAAAATATAAGCCCAATTGACAAACGGACACCACCACGAGAATTTAGGGATGATTCTCTACAAGTCTAGTGGGACGGAATTCTTGTGGGGGTGTCGGGCCAAAACCTCAAATTTGGGATGCGGCGATTATTAAGGGGCTTATTTTTAATTAATTAGCATTAATTTAGAAATTCTAAAATATTAAGCATCTAAGACTGAAGTAGGATTTCTGGAATTTAGGGCCCGGGTGAGCGCCGCGGGTGTAATTTTGGGACCCGCAGGCAAAATTTGGAAAATTAAGTAGGGATGTTAAATAATAGTTTAAATGTTGATTTGAGGTATATAGAGCCTAAGGAAGGCTAGATAAGTATTATTTTGAAGAAATAGATTAATTAATCTGGGGAAAACTATAAATTGCAGGAATTAAATTTCGGGCGCCAAGGGCGTGAAATTTTGGGTCCTAAGGAATTTCTTAATAGTCAGGTAAGGGAATAAACTAAAGTAGTAATTTTTCATACAAATTATTATTGATTATGAGTAAATTTATTTTCAGAAAAGCATATGTTATATTGTGTATTACGAATAAAATGTACGATTGGGAAAATACTGTTATGATGATTAAAATGTATATGTATGTATGAGATGTAAGTAATTCACGATTTTAGAATATGAAGTATGACTTTTAACAGCATATGTGTGGCATGAATATTATTTTATGTGAAATGTATTATGATGTGAAAGATTTTACGAACAAAGCATGATTTCAAGTATTATGAAAATATGAGTTATGTTATGATGGTTTTGACGATTATGTGATAAAAAATGTATTTTCAGAATATATATACATAAAACAATTTTGGCGCGAGGCCATGTATTTATGTTATCGGCACGAGGCCGTATTTATGTTATCGGCACGACGCCGTATTTATGTTATTGGCGCGAGGCCATGTATTTATGTTTTCGGCACGAGACCGTAATTACTATATTTTTGGCACGAGGCCGTAATGATTTTATAGATACGATCATGTATTATATGTTATCACCACCAGGATATTAGTTTAGTTTAGTTCAGTTCAGGGGCTCGGTACCGTAGCTATATGTGTAGATCAGATATTTACGTCAGATTAGTGCTAACATTCCCACGAGGGGATAGGAGATGGATAGTCAATGTGGCTTTTAGTAGAGTGTGGACATCCACCTGGTAGTCCGGACCAGGGTGAGGCGGGCTCATCGTACTTACAGACATATTTGATTTGGCAGTGGTCGGCCAGCCATTGTCAGGTCCCGCCTTCGGGCTGCACAACCCGTCATGGGGGGTAATACATGACACCAGCTAACTAGTCATCTTGGATTTGTTTTCAGTATTACAGTTATAACAGATGATTTTATGTATGTTATGACTTATTAACATATGTGAAAATATATGCTTACCCAGTACGATATGATGATGTTTATAGAATTATGAAATGTACTGTATACGTATAAATGCATTAAATATTCATGTTGCCACACAACTGTATTTAGTTTATTTTCCCTTACTGAGAATTGTCTCACCCCCAAACTTAATTAATTTTTCAGGAGTCCCTGAGAGACCGGCGGGTCAGGGCCGCCGTTGAGCTAATGAGATTACCTTGTGAGAAGGGTAATATTTTGTAATAGGGTCAGAGTTATTTTGTGTTTGACCCTAGAGATATTTTGATGTATGTGAGGATGTATAGAATGCTCTGGTATTATGTTTTATGATTGGATGTTTGAGATTTTATGTTTACTGCTGCTAGGTTTTTCGCTGTGTTTTACAGGTGTCCCCGCTACCCATGGGTTCGGGTTGACCAATTTATTTATTATGTGATATTTTATGTTAAGAAATTGAGGGACGTTACAATGTTGATGATTGTTATGGCCTCTGTGATCCAGATAAGGAGAATCTGTGTCTGTATGTACAACCAAATGAAACTTGGGAAGTTACTTTTTCAGCAGAGGAAGTTCCACTTCCTGAACCCGTGTCTGTTTAGGGATGGGGTTAGTAAGTCTCAGTTCAACCAGGTTTTGAACATTGAGTTGAATCAAATTATAGAGGTGTTTGTGCCTATCCAAGTCCTTTTTTTACACTGGTTACCCACGCTATTTCCTTGGATTAATTTGAAATAGATATGTGATCATAAATTTTTTTAACAATGTTTCATATGTGTAGGCATGTTGGCTGACAAAGATAGCCTTTTGGTTTGAAATTTGACTTCGTTTGGTACATGCTTGAGCATGCATGTTGAGTTTAGTGTTTTTTTTTGGGGGGGGGGGGGTGGGGAAGGGAGATATAGGGTTCAAATTTCAAGAACAAAGTTCAGCCCTCTAATTATTGTCAACCTTCATATATGCAGTTGCACTAATATGCTATGCTCATTTGGCAACAAGTTTCATTCACAATTCATGAAGTTTGACGTCATCTTCTTTTTTCTTTTGTGGTAAGTATGCAGTTCTTGACCTACTTTGTAACCATGAATTGTTTTCACATAAATCATTGTATATGTCCAATGAGTTAGTGTATATTTATAATGTATGACTGTTATATTGAGTTCTTTAGTTGTTGTTGACCCAATATATTCTATAATATGAATAATAGTAATTGGAGTATTGGAACTCAAAATTTGATATACATTTAGCGTAGTGTGGGTGTCCAGTATGTTTATAACGTTACATTCACCAGTTTCATACACATCCAACATATCAAATTACTATAAAAATTTCAGCAGAGTCCCCTTTAAAAATTGAGCATATCTATTCATGCCCCTATTCAAAGAAAATATTTATCCAACACAATTGATACTAGTATGTTCACAACGTTACATTCACCACTTTCATACACATCCAATGTATCAAATTACTATAAAAAAATTTGGCATAGCCCTTTAAAAATTGAGCATATCCATCCATGCATTTGTTTAAAGAAAAAATTTATCCAACACAATTGATACCAGTATGTTCGCAACGTTACATTCACCAGTTTCATACACATCCAATATATCAAATTGCTATTAAAATTTCAGCAGAGTTCCCTTTAAAAATTGAGCATATCCATCCATGCACCTGTTCAAAGAAAACATTTATCCAACACAATTGATACTAGTATGTTCACAATGTTACATTCACCAGACCCATACACATTCAACATATCAAATTACTATAAAAATTTTGGTAGAGTCCCCTTTAAAAATTGAGCATATCCATCCATGCACCTGTTCAAAGAAAACATTTATCCAACACAATTGATACCAGTATGTTCACAACGTTACATTCACTAATTTTATACACATCCAACATATCAAATTACTACAAAAATTTCGGTAGAGTCCCCTTTAAAAATTGAGCATATCCATCCATGCACGTGTTCAAAGAAAATATTTATCCAACACAATTGATACCAGTATATTTACAACGTTACATTCACTAGTTTTATACACATCCAACCTATCAAATTACTATAAAAATTTTGGTAGAGTCCTCTTTAAAAATTGAGCATATCCATCCATGCACATGTTCAAAGAAAACATTTATCCAACACAATTCATAACCAAATTTCATTCACATATACATCCTATGGAAAATGAATAAATATTTCTAATTATAGATACATAATATAACGATGCTCTTTACAATTGAAAAAAGAAAAAAATATAATAGATGCTTGCCACTTTATGAACTATACAAATGAAATAATGAACAAATACATGATGTACAAATGAAAGAATGAACATTGTCGCGACGTCCCGGGAGCGCGTGTGGCCCGGGCGGCGAAATTAAAAATCAATTTAATATTTTCATGGAAAAACATGGATATCGGAGTCGCCACTAACCTTTAGTGCGGTTAGAACACATGATTACTACCCCGTTAGGGGTAGAATCGGTCTACATTACCAGAGTTGGGGCCGGGAGTTCGGTTACACGAGGGGAATGTACGAGCACCCCCTACGCGCCCGTTCTTACGAACGGTACCTAATTAATTTGAAATTATCCCTAAGTTAATCTAATAATTATTTAAATTACTCTTTTTTATGAATTTATAAATACATGTAAAAAATAAATAAATAAATAAATATATATATATATACATGTATATATTCCCTCAGAGCTTAGGGTACGTGATGCCCGAAGGCTCATACCCCCGCAATAAAATCATAGGGATTAAAAATCAAGAAAATATTTTATGAAAATAACTCCCACATTTATTTCAAAATTTTATAGGATTTTATAAATACTTTGTGATATTTCCAAAGTTTCTGGGAGGTTTTGATGTGTGAAAATAGGATAATAAACTAAAATACTAAATATAAATATATGGCATGAACAAAAATACTACACTACCACAATACACATAATAATAGTGAGAATATTAGGAATGCCAAAACAAGTAATAAAGTACCGTAATACTATATATGTTATGATACTAAAGATACTATAATAAATCTCACCACATGTAAACATAATAGAAATACTCTAATACTATCACTATATACATTAAAATACTAAAAACACCATATATGCTAAGATCCTAACAATTCTAAAAATACCATGAACAATATGAATGAATCAAAACCCTAATATATATACGTAATTAACATAGCAATAGGGAAAAATTCAAGATATACGGCATTAATGCAACAATACTAATAATCCAAAATATACCATATTAACACCATAAAAATATTACGATTTAAACTAAAAATAAATATTACAATTGAAATCTTACCTTGGCAATAAAAAGAAAAATCCTACAAGAATGAGAACAAACAAATTAATATTTATAAATATGGACATTAATTATTAAAAACCTTGAAACAATAAATATAAGTAAATGTTAATTAACAAACAAAATTTAATCTTTACAAAAAATGTGTGTGTGTATATACCTGCTGTGTGTGTTAAAAGTTCCTGTAAAGGTGTGTGCTTTAATGTGTGTAAAAGAGTGTGTTAAATACATGTGTTTAGGTGTGTGTTTTAATGTGTGTAAAAGTGTGTGTGCGGGTAGGTGTGGGTGTGTTTATTGGCATGGAGTAGCAGGGAGGCCAGCTGCTATGGTGGTTGCTGGCCGCAGACTTCAACTGGAGCAGAGGATATTGCAGAGGACTGGCCGTGGGGGCTGACTGTTGCCGGAGTTTGGTTTATTGAGCGGGGAAGATGCCGGAGACGACAACCGGCGTAGGGTCACCAGAAACTATGGCAGTGGGCGTCGTCGGAGTGTTATGGTGACTTGGAAGCTGTAGTTGGGCCGTGGAGGATTTGGTGAACGAGCAGTGGCCGAATGGAGATATGGGAGACTTGAGTTGCTGCTGCCGCTTGGTGTCGGGCTGACAGAGTTGTGGTCGTAGGAGGACGACGATGGCGACGGCGTGGGTACGATGGCGGCGTTCGCGGCTTGCGGAGACGATGGTCGTGGAGATATTATCAGGATAGATGCTGGGGCTGTGGTCTGGTATGGAAGCTGCGGATGAGTTGGTTGATGGAGGAGATGGTGACTGGAGTAGAGGTGCTCGGGTCTCTGGTTCTGGGAAGCAGAGAGGGAGAGTTACAGGGAGATAAGGGAGCAACCGAGAGAATGGAGCAGAGAAGAGAGGGGGGCTGAGATGCAGCGGCTGTTGCCGCTTGGACAGAAATCCGGCCAGAAAAAGATTAGGCTTTTTTTTTTTTGTTTCGTTTGGCTCCCCCCCCCCCCGCCCCCCCCCCGCTGGCTTGGCTGTGCGCCCCCCCTTCTTATAAAAATAATTTTGAAAAAAACCCTAAAAACATTTCCTTTTTTGGTTTATGGTATTTTTTTTTTTGGAAAGAATATATACTACTATTATAGAAATAAGGAAATAATAATAATAATAATAGTAATAACAAAGATAAATAAATAAATAAAATAATAATAATAATAGTAAAAAATAAAGGTAAAAATACTAATAATAATAATAATTAAAAATAATGTCAATAATAATGAAAATAATAAATAATAATAATAATAATAAACAGTATAAATAAAATAAAAGTAATAATAATAATACTAAAGAAAAATAAAAATAAAAATAAAAATAATAATAATAATAATAATAATAATAATAATAATAATAAATAAGATAATAGTAATAATAGTAATAAAAATACTAATAATAATGATAATAAAAATAATAAAAATAATAATGAAAATAATAAATAGTAATAATAATAAAATAGACATAAAAAATAAAAATAAAAGTAATATTAATAATACTAATGAAAAATAATAATAATAATAATAATAATAATAATAATAAGATTAGTGAAAATTAATAATAATAATAATAATAATAAGAATAAATAAAATAATAATAATAATAATAAAATAACAATAATAATAATAATAGTAATACATATATTGGGCCTGGGTAAAAATGGGGTGTCTACAAACATGTTGTACAAGTGAAATAATATGACGATGATCTCCTACTCGGTGCCGCAGGGAGGTTATCTTTGGTGTTGGGGTGGCTGCCGTCTGCGTCTACCCTCTCCTGGCTGCTCCTTCGCATCTAGCGTCTGGGCTCGTCGATGTGCTCCATGTTCATCATCTCCGCCAATTGGTACTACATCATCTATATCCATGCGAAGCTGACAGAGAGCTAACTCGTATGAAGTCTTTGGACGAGTCTGAGGTGGCAAAGCAAGTGCATCCACCTCCTCCACATCGAGGGGGTCGTCTAGCAGGTATGACATCGGCGGGGTTGCGATAGAGTCAGATGGGGCGTCCCCTTGTCCACTAGAAGAGCCTGCAATATCAGCGACTGTCGCTGGGGCATACGGTGCGGACAAGCCGAACACGAACTCTTCTTGTACAATGAGCGGCGAGGATGCTGGGCTCGACTGACGACTGGAGAAAGCTGTTAGACCTCCGCGTACTGGAGCTAGTTGACCTCCTCATGGTGTCAAGGCTTGTCGTGGTATAGGGATATGTTGTCCGTACCCATGGACAATGTCCAAACCTGCTCTTGCTAAAATCTGGACATCAGACTAGGAAGAGAGTACGTCGACTTGGTGTAGTACATTCGCCTGCAGCATACGAAAAAAAGTGGTTACCCATTGACATCATAATGTAAATGGTAAAAAATTACGTGTGTGTTAGAGTATTTTTACCAAGCTCATGTAGACTACCGCGGTCTTGTCTAGGAAGCGTCATGTAATGGACCTATAGCACATATCATACGGGTCCTCCAGACCCATTGGACCGTCTGCCTCCACCCCTTGTATGATGTACTATTGCCGATGCAGCCATATGTCACGTACATCGCGTGCTCCGCAACCTAATCCGTGTTCTCCCGACCGCGACCATCAATCTCGTGTAGGTCGACCCCACGTACATCGACCCCCGACGACAAAAAGCTAAGAGGAATGCCCTATCGGTAGCCAAACTGACGCATCAGTCGGTTAGGGAGATGGCACTCGATAATATGAAAACATATGAGTGGCACTCAGACTACCCACAGGTAGGTCGGCTAACCGGTCCTAGATAATCAACCGGTAGGTCGGCTAGAACGTCATCTGTGTAGGGCACCCATATGAACTACACGTAAACATAGGTAAAATGTAAGAGGTGGGTAGGGCTATGTTGTAATGACCCGAAGAATAATGGTATTTAAATATTAAGGGAGAGGGAAATGGAAGGTGGTAGCAAACATGGCAACTTGGGCAACTCTGAATTTTGTCGACGAAGGAGAGTTCGTCGACAAATTATCTCTTAACCTCATCGACGAGGTGACGTGGCTCGTCAACGAGAAGATACTGAGAGGATATTTTGGATGACTCTAAATTTCGTCGACGAAGGGGAGAGTTCATCGACGAATTTCCTTTTGACCTCGTCGACGAGGTGACGTGACTCGTTAACGAAGCCCCTTGAATAAATAGCCTAAAACTCAGATTTAAATGTAGAAAAATAAGGAAAATCACACACACACTCTCTCTCTCTCTTCTCTCTCATCTCTCTTCAATTTCAGCTCTATCGTTCGCCGGATTGACGATCTGAGGCCACCACGATGCTCTTGGGGAAGTTCTCACCAAATCTGCTAGAGCGAATCGTTGGTGGGACTGAGTTGAAATTCATCCCTGATTTAAGGTAAGACTAAATATTCAGAATTTGGTCTTCCCGTAGTTATAGGAAAGGTTATTCACGGAGAAATACTAAAGTTTAGTTCCGTGAGTTGTTGGTTTTAGGGTATTGCTCGAGGAACCCTGCGGGTGCAGGATGAGTGGATTTTTAAGAGGTTTCTCTTTTGTATCAGGTAAGGAAATAAACTAAAGTAGTTATTTTTCATGTAAATTATTATTAATTATCAAGAAATTTATTTTCAGGAAAGCATGTATTATATTTATATATTATTGAGAAACTGCATATTTGGGAAAATACTGTTATTACGTTGAAATGTATATACAAATGTATGAAATGTTAGAAAATATAATTTTAGAATGGAATGAATGATTTTATATAGCATTGTGTGGCATGAATGTTATTTTACGGGGAAAATATTATGTTACGACAATTTTAGGAATGAAGCATGTTTTTAGAAATTACGAAATAATGTAGTACCTTATGGTTTTAAAATACATGATAAATGAATTATTTTCTTAAAATGATATGTATGTAGTATTCGGTGCAAAGCTGTGATTGATAGCCGGCGCAAGGTCGTGTATGATGTATGATTTCGGCGCAAGGCCGTATTTATGAGATTACATAAAATGCTATCAATCCACTTATGTTAAACACTATATTATCATGTACTATATGTTATCAGAACCCGGATGGTGGTTCAGTTCAGTTCAGTTCCAGGAGCACAGTACCGTAGCTATATAGATCATATATCTATGATCAGATTTGTGCTAACTGCCCCACAAGGGGGTGGGAACCGGGGTAATCAAGTAAACTTCCTATCCGCAAGCCTAATCTGCTCACCTAGCTCTCTTACTTGAAAATTGGTAAAGTAATGGGGTGAGTCGACGCTCAGTGAGTGGAAATACGCTATTACTAGTGTGTGGCGACCGAGTCATAAAATTATAATAATAGTATTTAAAAACTGCATAATCTGGCAATTCTGTACAACACATGTATAATAACTTAAAACATTTGTATCATCTAAACTTTCTATCATTCATAGTGCTACATCATACTATATACATTAAAAGATGTAAAACTGTATACATATACATAACTGTGTTCTTTCCTTGGAACTCTGTATGTCATGATTTGACCCCTCATGACAGGGTTGTGCGGCCCGTAGGCGGGACTTAACCTGGTCGGCCCTCCAGGTAAGTCACTATACTCTACACTACCTCAACCCGACCAAACTGCATACTCGCCTAGGCACGGGACTGGCTGCTACCTTGTCAAACCGGCCCCCCCTCAACCCAGCGAACTGGGGAGCTGCATACTCTCCAAGCACGGCTAACGGTACCCACACACTGTATGAGATATGTGGTTGCACTCTATCTATATCTAGCAACAGTATCGTGCTCTGTATTCTATTTCTGTACTGTATCTGTTTGTAATCTTTCCACAAGGATTTGATACTATACATATACATACTATACTCTTTATACTATTTTCATTATATTTCCAAAATAACTATAACACTATTAATATGTACTGTAAATATATCTATAGCATCTTGATGCTATAACTGTGTAATTTGTCTGTACTTTCTTTCTATATAATCTGAGTGTTATGGCATTTAGGAAAACAAAACTTTCTATATACATTGAATATACTATTTTGAATAAATATCTATATACTGATATATATATATATATATATATATATATCTGTCTGTGTAATCATCTGAATAAAACTGTATATATGTACATATTTTGTCTGTATAAAATATGCAATTATCTATCTATAGCTGTATAACTTGAAATACTGAAAAACTGCATATCAATATCATGCACTTAGGCCACACATACTTTGAAAATTCACATTCTGTATAATATCTGGTATTCATGCTTATATATATAATTTATGATAACTTAAATAAATCTCTTAGCATAGCATATTTCCCTTACCTTAACTCTGAAAAGCCCCTACTAAATTTTGGTCCTATACTTGCAGAGTTCTCCACTCAACACCCTGAAAATCAATTCTTCTAAAACAAAATATCAGTATTTCTTTGTGTATTGTATTTCTTATAACTGAGGGAAAGGAAAATACTATATAAAATGCCTTACCCTGAGATTGGGACAAAATCCAAGCCAATTCCTCCAACAATCAGCTCCAGCAGACTCGCAAAGAACTTTGTCAGGAGCGTTGTGGTGGCTTCAGATCATCAATCCAGCGTGAATCAGGGTCGGAATCGAAGAGAGAATGAGAGAAGAGCCATAAGGGTAGAGAGAGAGAGAGACTGCGGCAAATTTCTGCAATTAAAATCAATTTAGGGCTATTTATACTGCGGGCTTCGTCAACGAGCTACGTCATCTCGTCAATGAGTCCTTGTATGAGGGCATACTATCACATGACTCGTCACAAGATTCATTACAAGATTCGGTTGAAGAGTAGTAGGAATTTACCTCTTCATCATTCGCCATGAAGCTTACGTTTGCCATCTCTTGTCCACTTGATTCGTTTTCTGTTTCGCTGGAACTTGAGTCATCCCAAGTAGCCTTCATAGCTTCCTTCTTTTTCTTCTTGTCTTTCTTAAGCAATGGGCAGTTCGGTTTGATATGTCCTGGTTTCTTACAATGATAACATAGGAGGTTCATTTTTACTTTTATTTTCTTTTCTACTTAATTCTCCTTTTTTAGTTTTTCTTTTGTTGAACTTCTTAGGAAATCTTTATTCCTTCTATAAAACTTTCTTAGTCTCTTAGTGATGAATGCTAATTCATCTTGATCTAAGTCATTTGTTTCACTTTCTTCTTCACTTGAGCTGTGGCTTGATGCTTTTAGTGCAATAGATTTCTTATGCTTTGGTTTAGGATTTCTTTCTTTTAGAGCCATTTCATAGGTAAGAAGTGAACCTATGAGTTCATCTAAGGAGGTGGTCTTAAGGTTTCTTCCTTCGGTAATTGCTATAGCCTTAGGTTCCCATATGGAGGGAAGACCTCTCAAAATTTTTTAAACCATTTCGTAGGTGGTATAAGTTTTTTCTAAGGTACTTAAGGAATTAATTATGTGGGTGAATCTTGTGTACATACTTGATATGGATTCATCTGAATTCATCTTGAAAGCTTCATATTTGCTTGTTAACATGTCTATCCTGTTGTCCCTAACATCAATAGTTCCTTCATATGTAACTTCTAATTTGTACCATATTTCTTTAGCTGTTTTACAAGCCATGACCCTATTAAATTCGTTAGTGTCTAAAGCACAATACAAAGCATTTATAGCATTTGAGTTTATTTGGAGCATTTTATAATCTGAATCAATCATATCCTTTTTCTCTTTTGGAATATGTTTTCCATCTATTATCTTAGTGGGAATAAGGTCTCCATCCATAACTACTTCCCATGCTTTCCAATCCATGTGTTGGAGGTAGATTTGCATTCTCTTTTTCCAAAAGGTGTAATTGTGTCCACAAAAGATTGGTGGACGAGTTAAGGATTGACCCTCTCCAAAAGGAGCTACTCCTATGTTAGCCATTTAGATCTTTTTATAGCTTCTTGTTAGGAATTTGCTATAACTAGGCTCTGATACCAATTGAAATTAGGATAGCTTCCCAAGAGGGGGGGTGGGTGAATTGGAATTTTAAAATTATTTCAAGTGTAATTCTTTGTTTTATATCAACAATCACAATAAGTAAATAAAAAAATAATTCAACCACAACCAATCAACAAGATAATCAGAATCTTGATCTTTATATCAATAGCCTTGTAATAAATTGTAAAGAACGCTAAATTTATGTAAGCCCTATGTTTTTTCCAAACTCACAATTCTTCTTTGTGTTTAGATTTTAAACAAACTTTCAGATTAATAAGTTTAGGATGATCAACCACCAGTCCCTTTCGGTTTCCACAATCAATGCTGATCAAGCCAAATTAAATTATCCTACGGTCCATTTAACAACCCTACACTCAGAATTAACAATTTAAAGCATACACGCAGGTTGTAAATATTACTGAAAAATAAAGAGCAAGGAAGAGAAGAGAGACACAAGGTTTTATGAGGTTTGGTTTATACCCAGCCTACGTCCTCGCCTTTGGCAAACCACCAAAAGATTCACTAGTTCAGTTCCATTGACGGGTGGAACAATACCAATTACAATCACTCCTTCCGTTAGGCTAGAGCCTGCCTCTCCAAACAAAATTCCCTCATTTGGTCCAATGATTCTATAGCCTTGAATCATCTATAAATAAGAACCAAGGTAGAGAAGAGTTTGTGTACAACAAAACACTCTCACAGTGGATTAGATTAGTACAACATTCAGCACAAGAATACTTCAAAGTAATTCAAATATAAAAGAATATAAAGCTCAATACTCAATTTAAATCACCAAGAATCTTCCAAAATTTGAAAGATTCAGACTTTGAAGGCTTTACTTCGGAGTTTGAATCAGTAGCAATTCAGTAGTCGAAGATGAATGAACACAAGAAAGTTTGAGAGCTTTTAAAGAACTTTGATTGCTGGAAATTTCTTGGTATTAAAATCTTTGAAGTTTGGGGCTATTTATAGAAGTTTAAAAGTAATTTCTTACCCCCAAAGTTTCCTTGAAGTAGTTTCCAAGTTTTTCAAAATAATAGTGTCCAAAAACTTCATTTAAAAAATCTTCCCGTTGAGAGTTTTTAAGCCAACATTCAAGTGGCAGTCGCCTGTCATAGAAGAAACTCACAACATAGAACACTGGAAGTCGCCTGCCAGAACGAAGGTAGTTGCCTGACATGACCACCCAGTCGCCTGGCATGCTACTGCCTCTTTGAAAAAATTCTTCATTTAATTTGGCAATCGCCTGCCACAAGAGGACAATCGCCTGGACCTTTTGTTTTTCAAAAAATTTTCTTTTTCAAAAACCTTTCTTTTCTTCGATTTGAAAAACATACTTTAGAGTTTTTCTAAAAATATATTTCTGGGTTTCTTTTGATTTTATGAGAGCTTCAATTCAGTTTATACTTGAAATTAACTTGAAGTACTTACATACAGAATCCTTAAAACTTTATTCCTTTTGATCTTCAAGTAAGTCCTTGTTCTTCCATCATCTTTGAGTTTCTGATCTTTTCTTTGAGCTTTCATCAAGTTATCTTTAATCCTCATGCTCTTCAAGATCTCTTTTAATTCATAAGCTTTATCCTTCTTTTTGAGCTTTGTCACTACCTTTAAGCTTTGCCTTTTTCCTGAAAAACTTTCACTTAAACCACATTAAACACAACATGATTTTTTATCATCAAAATAAGAATTGTAAGCCTTGTTAGGCTAACATTTCCTTTCTCTCAATATTTGCAACACTAGCCTCAAATGATGCTCGTGCTCCTCAAAACTCCTCGAGTAGACCAGTATATCATCAATAAACACAACCACAAACTGGTTTAAATACTGATGAAACGCCCGATTCATTAGATCCATAAATACTGCTGGTGCATTAGTCAACCGAATGGCATCACTAGGAACTCGTAATGCCCATACCTGGTACGAAATGCGGTCTTCGAAATATCTTCTGCTTTAAATTTTACCTGATGGTAGCCTGACAGCAGATCAATTTTAGAATAAACCTGGGTCCCTTGGAGCTGATCAAATAAATCATTGATCCTAGGGAGAGGATATTTATTCTTTTCTTTCAGTTTGTTTCTCCCTATAATCGATGCATAATCTCATGGTTCCATCTTTCTTTTTCACGAACAGAATTGGCGCACCCCAAGGCGACACATTGGGTCTGATGAACCTTTATCCAGCAATTCCTGTAACTGTTCTTTCAATTCTTTCAACTCAACTAGAACCCTACGATACGGTGCTGGTGTAGATCCCGACAACAAGTCTATAGTGAACTCAATCTCATGATCAGGAGGCAAACCAGGTAATTCTTCTGAAAATACATCTAGAAACTCTCTCACTACTGGTATATCAGTTTGTCTCAATGCTTCTTTTGGCAATTCTCTTATGTATGTGACATACCCATGACAACCATCCTGTAGCAATCTCCTCACTTGAATAGCCGACACGAGTTGTGGGGAGGCACGCACACGTGAACCCGTAAATCTAAATTCTGGCTCACCCGGGGGTCTAAAAACTACTTCTTTTTGATGGCAATCAATACTAGCTTGATAAATAGCTAACCAATCCATACCCATTATCACATTAAATCCCAGCATATACATGACCACAAGATCGGCTAAAAGCACTCTCTCCTGAATACTTACTGGAAAATTCTGAAGTACCCTCCTGCATCTAACCACAGATCCCGTCTGCGTACCCACAAACAATTCTATATCTAATGGTTGTGTCTCTATTCCAACTATTTTCACATATCCCGCCAATATAAAAGAGTGGGTGACACCTGTATCAAACAAAACAATAATTTTATATGGTAAAGCAGTAAGAGTACCTGTGACCACGTCTCTAGTCGTCTCAGCGTCTCCCAGTGTCAACGCGTAGACCCTTGCCAGCGCAGTGTTCCTCTGCTGACCACTGTGGGGCACCTAACATCCCCCTCGAAATGGTCTGGGAGCTTGTGCATAATTCGACGACATCTAACACGATCGAGCCATATGACCGGGCCTCCCGCATCGATAACAAATATTTTCCCCGAATCGGTACTCACCAGGATGTCTCCGTTAGCATCTAGGACAAATGGCAGGAAGCTGTTTGCCCTGAAATCCACCATACTCTACCATCTGTCTCTGGCCTCTACCAAATATACCCCCTCTCTAAGGGCCTCGACTAGGACCCACCTAAAAACTCGAGGGCGTAGTCCTCTTTCTCTAACTCTGCATCTCAGTCTCCCTGGGCAAACTTTCCTCTGCTATAATAGCCCTGACAACCAACTCTGAGAAGTCCTGGATCCTCAGTATTGCCACCTGCCTGTAAATATCATGCATCAAGTTTCTCTCAAACATTCTAGCCTTCTTTACTTCATCTGGGAATATATATAGGGGCAGAAACGTGATAGCTCAATAGATCTCACAGCGTTCTGATGAACAGTCAAAGACCCCTGGGACAGACTCAGAAACTCCTGTACTCGAGCATCTCTGACTGAAGCAGGATAATATCTATCAAAGAACATGTCCCTGAATCGGGCCCAGGTCATTTGCACTGGTATCGCCCTCTGATCCTCTAACAGTCTGGTGGCTGACCACCATCTCTCGGCCTCCCCTGCCAGCCTATATGTAGCATATAAGACCCTCTGCTCATCAGTGTAGTGAAGTACTGTCAAAATATTTTCTATTTCCTACATCCAATTCTCAGCAACTGCAAGATCGGTCGCTCTAGAAAAAGCTGGCGGATTCATCTTCATGAATTTCTCTATGGTACATCCCTGAACTGGAGATGGACCTCCCTGCTCTCTAGAACTCCGTGCTATCTCAGCCATAACTTGTTGAGCCACACTACGAAGCACAACATTTGAATCTCCACCTCCTACGCCAAAAGGACCTACTCCATCATCCCCGTTGGCATGAGCGCTACTGCCTCCTGGGTCCATCCTGCAAACATATAGAACACCATTTTCAGAATCCTATTTCCTATACATAAACTTTTTCCCTTGTTCCTATCCCACAATCCAATCCTGCAACCTAAACACATGACTCGTCGACAGTTTACTATGGTTTTCCTAGAATCGTCACCCCAGGAAAAACACATAAATAATCACGAAATCCCATATCCAAATAACAGAACAAAGCCTCAAATCTTTTCCCTATATTATGGTAATTTTTTTCGCTGCACTCTAGAGTCTACAAAACCTAGCAACCTTGGCTCTGATACCAAAATGTAACATCCTCAAAATTCTTACCATTTTTTTTTTATGTATATCCACATCCATACCTAAACAGCAGAAACACAAATCCTATAACCATTTATATACATATATACTACACAATACCAAAATCCAGTATATACAAGCCATAAACATACAAAATAAACCCCTCCAGCATCATCTACCTCAAAAATACAAAACTCTATCATAACTCACCCTACAACCGGGGTAATCAAGTAAACTTCCTGTCCACGAGCTAATATGCTCGCCTAGCTGTCTCACTAGAAAAATGGTAAAGTAATGGGGTGAGTCGACGTAAGTGGAAATATGCCATTACTAGTGTGTGGCGACCGAGTCATAAAATTATAATAATAGTATTTAAAAACTACATAGTATGACAATTCTGTACAACACATGTATAATAACTTAAAAATTTTGTATTATCTGAACTTTCTATCATTCATAGTGCTACATCATACTATATACATTAAAAGCTGTAAAACTGTATACATATACATAACTATGTTCTTTTCCTGGGACTTTGTATGTCATGATTTGACCCCTTATGACAGGGTTGTGCGGCCCGTAGGCGGGACTTAACTTGGTTGGCCCTCCAGATAAGTCACTATACTCTACACTACCTCAGCTCGGCCAAACTGCATACTCGCCTAGGCGCGGGACTGGCTGCTACCTCGTCAAACCGACCCCCCCTCAACCCAGCGAACTGGGGAGCTGCATACTCTCCGAGCACGGCTGACGGTACCCACACACTGTCTGAGATATGTGGTTGTACTCTATCTATATCTAGTAACGGTACCGTGCTCTGTATTCTATATCTGTACTGTATCTGTCTATAATCTTTCCACAGGGATCTGATACTATATATATACATACTATACTCTTTATACTGTTTTCATTATATTTCCAAAATAACTATAACACTATTAATCTGTACTGTAAATACTATAAAATTTGTAGCATCTTGATACTATAACTGTGTAATCTATCTGTACTTTCTTTCTATATAATCTGACTGTTATGGCATTTAGGAAAACATAACTTTCTATATACACTGAATATATTGTTCTGAATAAATATCTATATACTGATATATATATATATATATATATATATATATATATATATATATCTGTCTATGTAATCATCTGAATAAAACTGTATATGTGTACATATTCTGTCTGTATAAAATTTGCAATTATCTATCTATAGTTGTATAACTTGAAATACTGAAAAACTGCATATCAATATCATGCACTTAGGCCACACATACTTTGAAAATTTACATTCTGTATAATATCTGGTATTCATGCTTATATATATAATTTCTGATAACTTAAATAAATCTCCTAGCATAGCATACTTCCCTTGCCTTAACTCTGAAAAGCTCCTACTAAATTCTGGTCTTATACTTGCAGAGTTCTCCACTTAACACCCTGAAAATCAATTCTCCCAAAAAAAATGTTAGTATTTCTTCGTGTATTGTATTTCTTATAACTAAGGGAAAGGAAAATACTGAATAAAATGTCTTACCCTGAGATTGGAACGAAATCCAAGCCAACTGCTCCAACGATCAGCTCCAGCAGACTCGCAGAGAACTTTGCCAAGAGCGTCATGGTGGCTTCAGATCATCGATCCGGCATGAATCAGGGCCGGAATCAAAGAGAGAAGGAGAGACGAGCCATAGGGGTAGAGAGAGAGAGAGAGAGAGAGAGAGAGAGAGAGAGAGAGAGAGAGAGAGAGAGAGAGAGAGAGAGAGAGAGATTGCGGCAAATTTCTGCGATTAAAATCAGTTTAGGGCTATTTATACTATGGGCTTCGTCGACGAGCCACGTTATCTCGTCGACAAGTCCTTAAGTAATTTCATCAACGAACCTTACCCTTCATCAACAAAATTCAGAGTAGCCCATATAGTTCTCTATGATTTGAAAAATGAATGCAAGATGAGAGTAAAAAAAAATGCCCAAGATAAATAAAACACTCTCTTTGAAAATGATTTTCAAAATAAACAACTAAGAGAGGATGAAAAAATGAGTATAAAAATTTGAGAGGATTTTTATTAATGATTATGCTAATCTCACATTAACTAAGACAAATGAAGGGTTATTTATAAACTTGAAGAAAAATATAACCGTTGGGGACACAATGGGTATTTTGGAAAAAGATTAAATGAGTTTAATTAAAAATAACCCAGTTTTAATATAAAACATATCGATATTTCTCATATCGTCATTTTGGTATAAAACATATCAGTATATCTCATGTTATCATATTTGTATAAAAACATATTTGCATATTTCATAACTTCATTCCTGTATAAAATCATATATGAGTTTCTCATATCTTCATATCTGTATAAAACATGTCAATTTGTCTCATATTATCATATCCATACATTAACTTATTCGTATATCTCATATTATCATTTATATATATATATATATATATATATATATATATATATATATCTCATTTCATCACATTCCCAACAGTTATTTCATATTCCTCATTCCACACAATTTTTTAACTGATAATCATAATATAATAATCACAGGAAAAACATCAATATCTTAGTTTTCAAAACTATATACCATATGCTCATTTTCACATACTTTAATCAACCAATCAATTTTCCAAAAAATTTGTTATAATTTATTCCCCTTACTTGCTTACTGAGAAGGTGTTTGCTAGGATTCCCTAAACTGATGCCTGTGGCGATTAGAGCTCAAAACCCTGAAACCACATTTTCCAGTTCAATCAACTCAACCCCAAAATTAAAATTATCTTAATATTCCTCTCACTAACCAGTTAAATTCTTAAAACGCCAATTTGATCTACTTTCCATATTTAAATTTAATTTCTAACATATTTAAAGACATCAATATGATCAAATCCCCAAAGTTTAATCTATTTCCACAATATTCTCCAAAATTTCTATTTAATAAAATCCCTGTAGTTTAACTTAATCCCAAGAATATTTCCAAAAATCTAATATGATAAAATCTTGCAGTTTAATTTAATCCCATGAATATTTATAAAAATCTAATATAATACAATCCTGCAGTTTAATTTAATCTCAGGAATATCTCCAAAAATCTAATATAATCCAATCCTACAGTTTAATTTAATTGTAAGAATATCTCCAAAAATCTAATATAATCAAATACTATAATTTAATAATTAAATATTAGAATTTAATCGGTTAAATTTTTAAAAGAACAGACACAATTTGTACTCTTCACCTCATCCCAGGAGTGGTGCCTAGGAAGCCCAAATCACAAATTCAATTCGATTAAAACAACGAGGAAGGGGAGAGAGAGAGAGAGAGAGAGAGAGAGAGAGAGAGAGAGAGAGAGAGAGAGAGAGAGAGAGAGTTACCTTATCTTTGGAGTGGTGCCTGCGACGACCCTACGAAAAATCCACTTTGGTTAAAATATCGGTGGTCAAATTTGGAACCCAGGGATACTTCTCGTTCTTCAATCGGTGCACGATTCACCAAAGAAATCTTAGAGAGAGAAAGAGATGGAGTGTGGAGAGAGAGAGAAAGTAGAGAGACATGGAGAGCGCTTTGGGGGGGGGGGTTCTGTTTGCTCTTGCAATTGCAATTGCAATTCAAGTTCTAAAGAACTTGATTTCATTCATATATATATATATATATATATATATATATATATATATATATATCTTATTATATTATTTATTTAATTAATTCAGTTTAATAATTAATTAATTGTATATATATATATATATATATATATATATATATATTTTACACTTCCATGCATATAATTTTCTGGGGCGATACACTTTTACACACTAACTTACTTACTAACCCTTACTAACTTACTAATTTATATATTAACTCATTTACTAACTCTTACTAACCCATTTATTTACTTGCTCACTAACATTTTTTTACTTGCTTACTAACTCCCACTAACTCTTACTAACCCATTCATTTACTTACTTACTAACATTTACTTACTTGCATACTAACTCATATTAACTTGCATACTAACCCATTTATTTATTTGTACACTAACTCATACTAACTTGCACACTAACTCATACTAACTTGCATACTAACATTTACTTACTTGTATATTATCTCATTTATTCATGTGTATACTAACCCATTTACTAATTTGAGTACTGACTCGTTTACTTACTTGTACACACATTCATGCACACACTTACACACACTCATGCACACACCGGCCTTTACACACATCATGCACACACTTCTTTACGCGCATCATGCACACACTTCTATACACACTCATGCATACTCTTCTGTACACACTTATGCATACACTCTTACACACACATTAACACACACCACCACATGGCTACATGTGCCAAGATTAGGGCGATCAATGCCCTTGATCTTGGCTCATCGAAACGGTCATAGCTAAATTGACACTAAGAGGTCAATTGGGTGTTCATTGTGAGATCTTACAGTTTCCATTGGCAAGTTCGCCCCCAAAGCTTCTCACATTTTTATTTATCATTTTTCTTCCTTGTTTATATTTGCGCTTAGGGATGTTTCGGTGTCAGTTAAATGTTACGTCGACTCCTGACATGATCATAATCGGTATTAACATTGGCCCTTACCCGACCTTAAACCAATTGACCACCTCCCTTTTGACCAGTTCTTTCCCGAACCTGTTTGGTCCACTAAACAGGTCTTAGACCAGTTACATTTATTATTTTTTTATTTTTTATTTTTTATTTTTTTTATAAAAATATGTATGACTTGATCATCTTTCTTAATTGTATTTTTTTTTATTTAATTGCTTGAAAATCCGGGAAAAATATAAAAAAATCACAAAAAAAAAGTAGAAAAAAATAAGGAAAAATATTTTTGAGGCCAAAAAATCACTTATGCACCTTTTATCCCGAATGAGTCCAGAAACCTCCCAAAATAGTATTTTCATATTTAGAAAAATCCTATAAATTTTGTTGCTTTGGGACTGTATTTTTGTAAAATTATTTTCTCGATTTTCTTTCCCTATGATTGCAACAAAAGGGCATGAGCTTTTTTAAACTTCACGTGCCCACGTTCTGAGGGAATATGTATATATGTACGTGTTGTATATGTGTGTGATTCATTTATGCGCATTTTTGTTCATTAATTTGCATTTTGTAAAATTCACAAGGGGAGTAAAATAAAAGGCTTTTAAAATTAAATTTGGGATAATTTTCGATTAATTGGGTACCATTTGTAGAACGGGCGCGTAGGGGATGCTAATACCTTCCCCTTGCGTAACCGAACTTTCTATCCCTGCTTTGGTAACGCAAACCAATTTTACCCTGTTGACCTTATAGGTCATATCTCGTTTTGATTATGACAAATTCTTTAGTATTTAATGTTTGATGAGTTTGTGTGCATGATTAATTAGAAGTTTCATATGGTGCACATGGACTTGAAGAAGATAAAGACCTAGAATATTTATTTATTTTAATTTAATTAAGTTTTATTCGGGTTTGTAATATTTAAATATTAATGGTCTGTAATAATTAATGCATTGCATGCATGATAGGACAGATAAGCTCAAAGACATTAATTAGATTGACCATAGGTCCCAAATTATTGGATGAATAAGCTCCTATAACTTAGAATTAACATTTACGTGAACAGGGGTGTCTTTAAAAGAGGGTTAGGAATTGAATGCACAAAGTTAGTGTGTTCGATCGACCGAACCCTAACACATAGAGACACTTCGATCGACCGAACCTCCCCAAGGTCAAAAGTTTGACCATTTGGTCAACCATCCTTAAAATGAACATCAACGCACTGGTCGATCGAACTGATACGTGGGAAAATCCTAACACCCTGATCGACCGAACTTGAAGTTAAAAATGGCCTGGTTGATCGAACATCCTCATTCGATCAACCGAACTCAATCTGGTTGACTGAACCTCGGAAGTTCAAAAATTGCCTCAAGTCTGGTAGAACAAAACCTCAATTCAAAAACACCCTGGTCGACCGAATTGAGCAATCTGGTCAACCAAACCTCTCGAGTTTGTCAATTTTTACCAAGGTTAAATTGAGTTATTTTTAATTAAACTCACTTAATCTTTTTCCAAAATACCCAGCGTGTCCCCAACGGCTATAATTTTTCCCAACTCTATAAATACCTCCTCATTTGTCATAATTAACATATGATTAGGGTTTTAGATTAGTCAAAATTCTCTAAAAAATTTATTGAGAAAAATCTTTCCTACTTCCATATTTTTCATACTCATTGCCAAAATCTCTTCTAAATACTCATCTAGCCTTTTATTTTGAGAGAGATTAGTGTTTCATATTCACCTTACAAGATTTAACTCTCCTTCATTTTATTTGATTGTGTATTAATTTTTTGGAGAGTTGCTTAAGGTTTTTTCCATAATATTTCACTTATAAATATTGTATTAGGAAAAATTTTTGCTTGGTTTAAGATCTTGCATCCTCATTACAAGATTCATAAGCTTGCTTTGTGCTTTGACAAAAATATTTTTAGTAAGCTTAAACCCTATTATCTATTGTGCATTACATTTGAAAAATATTATTGTGATATTTGTTTAAGGGTTATAGAGACCTTTTGATTATTCACATTACAAGCACATTATCTTGAAATCAAAATTTTTACTCTCACATACACACATTGACATACATATTGTTGAGAGTTAACACATTGGTTAACAAAATATCACTTAAATTTAATATCCTATCATATGTGCGTGCATTGATTGATTGAGCATAGTGATACATATCTGCTTAGTATAAGAAGCATATTTGTTTGTACACAAATTTGAATATCTGTTGTATTCCCGACGTGTGGTCAGAAGGGAGACTTGCCCAGTGAAAAGTCCTGAATTGGCTTTGACCCATTTAGGAAAGATAGGTGCACCATCCTATTAAGGTGTTGTATTAAGTGCCACTCCACCCGTTAAGTGAGCCTTAGTGGAATCCTCTTGCTTGTGATCTTAAGGTGGGGATATAGGCAGTATTGGCCGAACCACGATAACATTTCTTGTGTCTGCTTTTAATTTCTACAATTTAAATTTCAGCACTTAAATGTTTGCGTTTAATTCTTCATTAAGTTTATGATTGATTAGAAAGACGCTAGGCTTGTGTAATACTACTGTTGGAATTTGAATTGACCTAGGAAGAAAATTTAAAATACCCAATTCGCCCCCCTCTTGGGAATACACCAATTCCAACGATTTGTATCAGAGTCTCATAGCATTGACTTAAATGTTTTTGCTAAAGATCGAGATGGCTCACATTGGTGTATCTCCATTCGGAGAGGGACGATCACCTTCTAGTCCTCCATTGTTTTGTGATGTTAACTACACCCACTGGAAAATATGAATGAACATTTTTATAAAATCTATGGATTGGGGGGCCTGACAAGTGATTGATAAAGGAATTTGTATGCCAATCAAAAATGATAATAGTTTGATGCATGCAAATTCACATGCCATAGATTTACTATATTGCTCTTTAGATCCTAATATTTTTTTTGAAATCTGGGTTGAGTTTGAAAAGAAATATGGAGAGTCCTAGGAGAAAGAGATTACTCCTTCAGGTAATCCAAGCTAAAATAATCAGGAGGAGGTAAATCATGGACTAGACACTGAGGTATATGATTCTGAATTTGCCTTGTTTATTGATTCAAGCAATAATTCATGTGACGCATGTTGTGATGATTCGTGTGCAAAATTCTGTGATACATTTTATGCTGAATCATCTACTGAATGTAATGATAGCTTTGTTGCTAATGTATGCGATGATTCTCATAGAAAGTGTTGTGATATAACTAGTGATGAATCATCCGCTGAATCTTGTGATATATTAGCTGATGTTAATGCATGCTATAATTTTGGTAACATTCCTTGTATTAAATATTGTGATGAATCTTGTGCTGAATTGATTGATGGGAGCTTGCTTTTGAATGAAAAACTAGAAAGAACTTTATCGAAAACACATAAGCTTCTAGTTAGGATGGATAAAATAAACATTATATTGAAGAATGAGAATAATAAAGTGGCAAAGAAATTGAATGAATTAAAAGGATATCATGCTACTCTAGAGAAGAAGAAGATTAATAAAATATTGAGGATCATCTGCATAGAAGAAAAAATGAAAAATGATAAACCCTTAAGAGTCAAAAGAAATAAATTCTACAAAAGGGGTCTATCTCTAAAATCCCACAGTCTTAAAAACTCTAATGCCTCTTCTGAACAAAATAGAACAAATAAGCAAACATCCTTGTATGCACGTAAAGCCTAGTTATTCAATGAAATGAAAGGACATATTAGTTTTGTTTGTTTATGTAGGAGTGCTAGAGGTTTAGATAAGGAAATGATGTGGGTGATTATGGTGGCTGATTCCATAGGGCAAGAGGGAGGAAAAGCTCAAATTGAATCTAAATAATCACTCTTCCTTAGATAATAGAATCAACCATAGTGGGGTTGTGATGACTGATGGCTTAGGAAGTGGTTAAACCTAGAAATCCTACTAATAGATCCCATCTTGTGTGGAAAGCCATTAGTTATTCCTTTAAAGCAAGAATTAGGTCAAAATCCGGTTGAAATTGAAGAGTTGATTGAGTTCACTCAACCATATTTAAATGACCTGACTCATTCGGTCGACCGTATGGTTGACTTTGACCTTTCGATCGACCATTGTGTTTGAACTGATGATTTTCGGTTGACCGAACACACTACGGTCTACCCCTGGCCAATCGAACACAAAACCGAATGCATTTCGGTCAACCGTCCATTTTAAGAACAAAATAAGTTTGTCGAATAATCCTTAGAAATCGAAATGTCACATCCAGTTTCGGTCGACCATCCTACGCTACAGTTGACTGAACATACACGAATTGTGAATAATTTGAAGCATCGGTTGACTGAACTTATCCCTTGGTCAGCCGAACCTCGCAGTCCTATATATATTGGCTGCGTGAGAAGCTCATTTTCACCTCAAAATTGAGAGCTTCTCCTCTCTTTCTTCAGCCCTTCTCCAAATCCTTACTCCGACCCCAATATTCTTCCACCATTCTCCATGGCTAGGCTAGATAAGCGTGTTGATGCCTAGGAGGTGGCCTACGCTTAGGACAACTGGTTTATCTTGGAGCAAGCAAGAATCAGATGCATGAGAGAGTTCCATCCCAACGAGGTCATACTAAGTAAGGTCCTCGATCTCACTTTTATGGAGCAGTATTTTAGTAATGGTATGGATATGTTTAGATATCAGGGGTGGGGGTCACTCATGACACATCAGCCCAGTTGTAAGAACTCGACCCATGAGATATGGAATAAATAAATACAAAAAGGGTAAAACAATAATTTGAGTAGGTTTCATTGACGAAGCCAAGTTTCATAGACGAAGTCCCTTCTATTGTTCAACGATGAAATTATGAAGTTCATCGACAAGGAGAAACTGAGAGGTTTTGGGGAATCCAGAAATCTCAGGCTCGTCGACGAGACCATCACTACGTCGACAAACTTCCTTCGTTAGCTCGTCGATGAATACGCCGCCTTGTTGACGAAGTTGGCTGAGTCAAAGGTGCTATAAATATCCATTTCTTTTCTTAGAAGCTAAGTTATCATGTTTTCTCTCCCTCTCTCTCTAAGAACTCGAAACTCCACTTTCTTTCTCTAGATTTCTTCACCATTCCTTGTTAGAATCGACAAACCAACGTTACAACGAGGATCAGGGAAGAAATCTCTATGTGTTCTATGGAACGAATCTTCGTTTTGAGGTCTTTGGGTTTTGACCCAAAAATCGAGGTAAGACTTGGTTTTCATTTCTGTTTCAGTAGAACTGTATGGAGTAAGATTGTGAGTAATTATTGTATTGTGTTTTATAGGTTTTGAGAATTCGGTTCGCTGTTTAGGAGCCGTAGAATTTGGGTTTGGATTTTCGAGGAAAGGTAAGGGGATTTTGTTTATATTGGTTATTTTTAAAATCGGATTCGGTAGAACTATGGTTCGCGATCCTGTGTGTGTTTTGGCTACTTATTTGGAAAAAACTAACGGTTGCAGGGTTTTCATGTTATAGTTTTGGGAAAAGGGGGCATCGGGTTGTATCTCTGGTTTCGTTGGAAAACTGTAGATATATTGTGTTATTTATTGTGTTATAGAGATGGTCGTGCCTTGACTTGTTTAAACTGTATTTTGAAAATCACGATTTTAAGATTACCAAATGAGTGTGGAATGAACTGTTATATGAATATGCATGAGTTGTGATTTGCTGAAATGAGATATAGGAATGTGTGTTCCGAATTATTCTAGTGTGAAAGAGTGTCCGGCTCTATATCCGAGGGTGTGAAATACCACCTACCAGTGGCAAGAATGTCTGGCTCTATATCTGAGGGTGTGAAATACCACCTGCTAGAGGCAAAAGTGTCTGACTCTATATCCAAGGGTGTGAAATATCGCCTCTTACCGGCTGATCACCAAAGGGTGTGAATCCACCAGTTGTACAGCTATGATGCCATGGGAGCCTAGGGCTATGCCATATGCCGGGAATGCCGTGTAATGCGGACTGGCTTCGTGTCGAAGGGTGTGACGACACCGAGTTACTTGATCATGTTTGTGTGGGTGCCGAAAACTATATTGGAACTGTATTGAACTGTGTATATTATATGTCATGATAACACTCATATGCCACACACTGATATAATCTGATTCTTACTTACTGAGAGATGTTTCACCCCTATCGTACGTACATATTTTCAAGTCCTTCGAGTAACCAGAACTAGCGTCCTTGTGTTGAGAGCGTAGTGGTCGGTATATTGCGTAAAGTGCTTGTGTAAGTACTAGGACTGTAACAGGGTTATTGTTTTGGGTATTTGCTGGAACTCTGGGTTATGTTGTATATTATCAAGCTTAGACTCCATCTGTATAGACTCTGGTTTGGTACTAAGGCAACATGGGATGACACAAGTTCAAGCGAAATGGAAACCGAGTCAAGTGGGCAAGAGATGGCTAACATGTGCTTCATGGAACATGATGATGAGGTAAATTCTTACTACTCCTCATTAGAAGAGTCTAGTAGTGAATCGAGTGATGAATCTTGTGACAGCATGCCCTCCTACAAAGAACTTCAAGCCAAGTTGTTTGCTTTCCATAAACTATTTATCAAAGTTTCTAAAAGAAATATAACTTTGAAAGAACAAAATGAAAATCAAATGAAACAACTAGAATCCTCTAAAGCTATTGAAAAAGAGAAAGAATCCCAAATTGAAAATCTAAAAGAGAAAATAAATGATATATCACAAGAAATAGTAAAAATACAAGTAAATGATCAAAGTAAGAAGAATTTAGAAATAATTGATCTTAAGAAGACACCTGAAGATAAATAAAAAATAATCTACAACTTCACAAAAGGAAAAGACAACTTTGAGAAAATGATTGGACAACAAAGAATGCATGGAAATAAAGAAGGAATCGGTTATAATGGAATAACAAATAAAAGAAAGAAGAAGTTGTTTATGGGGTACTTTGTGAAAGAAGCTAAACACTATGCTAGTACTTCTTCAACTAATTTACATGAACATACCACTTGCTACATGTGCAAGAACAAAGGACATATCATGTTTAACTTTCCTTTTAAAAAGAAGTATGTTAAAGTTAAAAATGAATGGAAAGAAAACAATGGAACTAGATATAATTTAAAGAAAATTAAGAACAAGTTCAACTAGAGCTATACAGTATGATGCTTTAGATACTGATGCCGACCTTGGTAAAAGATCCACAATAAATTCAATCTCTCGGCCTGGTGGTAACCAGGTAATTCTTCTGGAAATACATTAGGAAATTCTATGACCACTGGAATATCAGAATGTTTCAATTCTTCCATTGGCAACTCCTTTATTTAGGCAACATACCCCTGACAACCACCCTGAAGCAGCTTCCTCACTTGAATTGCTGACACCAATTGTGGCAAGGCGTGCACAAGTGAACCCATAAATCTGAATTCTTGCTCACCTGGGGTTCTAAAAATCACTTCTTTTCGATGACAATCTATGCTGGCGTGATTAGCTGCTATCTAGTCCATACCCAATATCACATCAAATCCCTACATGTCTAGTACCACAAGATCAGCTGGTAGTACTTTCTTCTGAATGCCCATTGGAAAATTTTTAAGTATCCTCCTACATCTTATTACTGATCCAGCTGGAGTGGCAACTAATAATTCAACATCTAACTGTTGTGCCTCAACCCCAAATAACTTAGCATATCCCGACGACACCAAAGAATAGGTGGCACCTGAGTCAAACAAAACAACAACTTTATATAGTAAAACAATAATAATACTTGTCATGATGTCTCCAGTAGCCTCAGCGTTTACCGACATCAATGCATAGACTCTCGCCGGTGTTGTGTTCCTCTGCTGGCCTCCACGGGGCGCCTGATAACCACCCTAGAATGGTTTACTAACTGGTGCCTGGGTTGGCAGTCCCTGACATGACCAAGGCCTATGCCCGAGTCTCCCACAATGATAGCAGACATTCTCTCCCATCCTACACTCACCCGAATGCCTCCAGCAACATCTAGGACAAATGGGGTAAACGTATTCACTCTGAAACCCTCCGTGTCCTGTCATTTGTCTCTGGCATCCTCTGTACCGATCTCCTCTCCGTGGGCCCCAACTAGAACCCACTTGAAAACCTGGAGGCATGGGCCTCTTCCTCTTGCTTGGTACTCCCAAATTTGTCAGCTCACACTCCTCTACTACTGTGGCTCTATCTACTAACTCAGAGAAGTCATATATCTTTAGAACTGCCACCTTCTTGTATATGTCTTGCCTCAAGCTCCTCTTAAACATCTCGGCCTTCTTAGCTTCATCTGGCACTACATATGGAGCAAATCGTGACAGCTCAAAAAATTTTGCAGCATACTGCTGAACTGTCAATGATCTCTGGTTCAAACTCAGAAACTCCTGTACTTTAGCCTCTTTGACTATGGCAGGAAAGTATCTGTCGAAGAATATGTCTCTGAATCGAACCCAGGTCATAGGCACTGGAATGGGTCTTTGCTTCTCCAGTAATCTAGTAGTTGTCCACCATTTCTCGGCCTCCCTTACCAACTTATACGTGGCATAAAGAACCCTCTCCTCATCAGTGCAGTGGAGCACCGTCAATATCTTCTCTATCTCCTGCATTCAGTTCTCGATAATTGCAGAATCAGGTACTCCTGAAAATGCTAGAGGGTTCATCTTCATAAACTTCTCTATCATACACCCCTGCACTACAGATGGACCTCCCTGCTCCCTGGAGCTCTGTGCAATCTCAACCATGACCTGCTAAGCTACGCTGCATAAAACAACATCTGAGTCTCTGCCGCCCATATTAGAGGGCCCTGCACCATCATCACCGCTAGCGTGAGCACTACTACCTCCAGGTTCCATCCTGTAATATTAACAAATTATTCTGAGAATCCAAACCTCGTAATACTATTCTAACTAAAATATCCCCCACACCTCCTATCTCTAATTTAAGGTCTAGTCCCACCATATAGAAAAAGAAACCGACGATAGTTTACTATGGTTTTCCTGAAATCGTCGCCCTAGGAAAAACACAGAAACCACCTCGAAGTTCCTGCTTCCAGACTGTAGCACAGAACCCTAAATTCTCGTCCTAGTTCCCCAAAATTAACTCATTGATATTCTGTTATATCCTTCTCCAAAATTTCATTCCATTATTCTGGTATTGTTTTCCATTGTACTCTAGAGTTTACAGAGCCTAGCAACCTAGGTTCTGATACCAAAATGTAACGACCTGAAATTCATACTATTTTTTTTAATATATATAATATACTAACAATCATTTTACTCTGATACTCCTGTACTATCTTCTATAACATCTAAAGCCCCAGAAGGGCTCTTAGGAAATCCCTAATTACAAAATAACATACCTATGCAGCGAAAAGCATAAAAGCATCCATGCCTGTTACAATACTAGAATCCAATATTTCCCAAAACATACATATATAATTACACATCATTTCAGCCTCTTCTACCCAAAACTCCTGAATGCTACTCAAAAACACAACCCCTTAATAACACTTACCCTACATACAAGGTAGTGTAGAAACCCTCTCTACCTATGAGCCTGATCTGCTCGTCTAGTTAGATCACCTAAAAATTGTTAAATCACTGAATTGAGACAACGCTCAGTAAGATGAAATATGCTATTATTAGTGTGTGACAACTGAGTCTACATAAATAATTTACTGATAAATAACTGAACTGAGATATTATATAAATACTGTGTATCTCACACCTACATGGATTAAAATACAATTGTATTATCTGAGTTTTCTATTTATTCATACCGTTATTATATCTTCTATTATTTTGTAAATTTGTATATATATAAAATATTTGCTATTATTCTGTAAATCTGTAAATAACTAAGAAATATCCTTGGAAATTTGTATGTCATGATTTAACCCCTCATGACAGGGTTGTGTGGCCCTGTAGGCTGGACTTAACTTTGGTTGGTCTACCAGGATAAGTTACCTAAATACTTTATCAATCCTCAGTTCGACCTTACTACAATCCCTCCAAAGGCACAGTACTGGTATCTCCTTTGTCAAACCAGCCTCCTCAACCCAGAGTACTAGGGAGACTGCAATCCCTCCGATCCATAGGCACAGTTGACGGTAATCCACACTCTATTTGAGATATGTGGTTGCACTCTAATATGAAATAGCAACGGTACCGTGCTCTATTGACTGAATCTGTTTGAAATAATTAATCTGACTGAAATAATTCATCAAGGATTTGATACAGTATAATACTAATATGTATAATTATCTTACAATTTCATCACGATTCCAAAATAAATATAACACTATAAAACTGATCTAAAATTCTGTAATATCTGACTGAATAATCTATAATATCTGACTGAAATAATCTGTAATATCTGACTGAATAATTTGTGATATCTGACTGAAATAATCTGTAATATCTAGTGTTATGGTTTTCGAAATCATGGTATTCTGTAAATACTATAAAATATCTATCTGTAAAATATATTTGTCTGTAAGATATCTATCAGTAAAATATATTTATCTGTAGAATATATTTATCTGTAAAATATATTTGTCTGTATAATATCCGTCTGTTTAATATTTGAATTTCATAATTCTGTAAAATCTGGTAAAGCATATTTCTTTGTAAAAATACTGTAAATCATGATATTCTAAAAAAAAAAACTATATAAATTCTAAATTATACAAATATCTACTCAAGCCACATAACTAATACAACTCATGTTTTGAAATCTGTAAAACTGTATAATTTATACCCTGTATCTTAATAAACAAATACTATAATTTACTAATAAAATCCCTGAATTTTATAACATAGCATATTTCCCTTATCTTGGCTAACTGAACTCACCTACTAATTTTCTAACTCACGCCCACGGCATCCATAATACCAAAATCTTGAAATTACACATATATAGATTTCCCTATCAACCAACTGTATTTCCCAGAATAATTTCATACTCACATTTCCTGAATTATAAACTATTCATCATCTTACCTAGGTTCTTGGGAACACCCTCTAGGTTCCCTAATCTACGTGCAGTAAAAATCCCAAAACCCTGAATTCACAACACTCAAATAAATCATCCCAAACACCAGTATAATAACATCTATTACTAAATCTAGGTTCAGAAAAAACCTACAGACCAAATAACCTTTAAATACCTACTTACCCTGATTTTGGGATGATTCCTCAAACTTCTCAAATCGAAATTTTGTTTCGGTTAGGTTGTAGAGAATCTACCCAGGATTATCGTGGTGGCTTCTAATTGTCGACCCAGGGAGAAACGAGACCGAAAATCTAGAGAGAAGTGAGAGAAACCGAAACCTAGTAAGAGAGAGAGAGAGAGAGAGAGAGAGAGAGAGAGATTTAGCTGATTTTTTCGTCAAAAATTTGGTTTTTTCACTTATATATATAGTTAGCCACGTGACCTCATTGACGAGACACGTCGACTCATCGACGAACATGAGAAGAGAGTTTGTTGATGAAGATGATGAGCTCGTCGATAATCCATAAGGGTCGGAATTACCCCTCTCAGTATCTCTTCGTCAACGAGACTCTGTAACTCGTCGACAAACCGTAAATGGGTGTTCGTCGACAAATCTTGCTTTTATTCCTTTAAAATTTTTCTTTTTCTCTTTATTTAACTACTATTATTTTTCCGGTCTTTACAACTTCGCCATGTCCTTAACAATCCCAATCTCTCTGTCAATGTCTTGCTTCAGTCTTTCCTTCTCTACTCCGTAGTCTTTTTTAGCACATCGGTTCGATTGGTTCGTGAACTGAGACGTCTCTGCGAGGTTATAGGGGATTTGATCCGTGCGACAGTTGATGCTCCTACCGGGTCCGCCAGTTCAACAGTTGAACGGAGTAGTCGGCACTGGCGCAGCCACCGACTCGTCCTCCCTAACTTCGGGAAGATTCGTCATGCTGAGCATGGCAAGCATGTCAGTGGTCTCCTTGTTGACTTTAATCACCTCGGTATTGATGGCAGAGACGTCGGGTACGAAGTCCATATGCCTCTCGTGCTCCTCCTCTTGCAGCTTCAGAGAAATACCCTGAACGGGACCCTTCTGGATCTGCTTCATGAGGTGGGTGGAGAAGCCGGCGATCTTGTTGCGAAGGTGTTTGGATGGCATAGATTTGGGAGGTGTGGCCTTCACCCTTAACTCATCGTCAGGCAATGCAGCCAGGATCCTAGATTTGTCCGCCTGTGGCATCTCGTAATGACATCGGCAGTGCGCCTGATTCATGCTGGCATCGCTAGTCCAGAAGATGTCATCTACGTCATGCTCGTTGCCACCTCCAACATCGACTGCAGTTTTTGCTTAGGATAGAGAGCGGACGTCAAGGAATCGATCAGAAGACGGAGTTGTGCTGTTGATGGCGTTGTCTGCCATTACTAACTAAGGTTTAGAAACCATAACTCTAATACCATGAAAACATAATGGAATTTCTGTATTTCTTGAATTCTGAATTATGTACATCCTAATCTTACAATATATGATACAATCAAATATTCTAAACAAGGAAACAATCTCCCTATAGAATAATATACAATCTTCTGCATTTACCCACTTTCCTTAATTTACACCATATTCCCACAGATACTCGAGATTTCAACAACAACCTTTATCCCACATAAAAGTTTTCATTTAAAATTAGCAGTGACAACAAATAGGTGGAGCTACTAGCTCATTTCCACATTTTTTCCTTATTTCTTTGGGCAAACCTCCTTGTTGTTACATAGCTTTTTCAACAATGGGTAGCCACAAATCAAGATTTAGTAGGAATGCTATCCAGTCATGCCCTAATAAATGCATCAAAATCAAATTTAGTGGTCCAATATTGAAGTCAAAGAGGCTTCTCCTTGCCTCAATTCGAGTTAGGAGGCCCTTCAAACCGGAGGTAGTCATACATAAGTCCTTGGAAAGGGCCTACGCCATTTGATTGTGTTAGAAATATTGTATTTCTTCCACTATTAAGCTGAGAGCCTGATATGCTGACATTATGCAAAGTATACAGCCCATAAATCCCGTGTCTTGCAATTGCATTGTCCCTGCCAATTAGCCCTGTTGAAAAGTGAGGGTGTTGAGCTGTTTGGTTATTGAATCGAACCTGAAAATCCATAATTAAAATGCCATTAGCATGTTAAAGATTGAAGGTGCATACTTAAGTTGAATTATATGATGGGATTTTAACTAGAGGATAGTGTTGGAGTATAGCATCTCACATTGGCAACTTGGAATTAAAATCCATGGAAAAAAAACTCTAGGCAAATAAAGGAGCCAAAGAAGACTCAAATAAATCTTTAACTGTTAATTGATATAGTTAGTTTTCAGTTACATGGTTATGGTCTTCAATGTAATATAAAAACCACAAGTCTGCTCTATATTTTACATATCTTTTACTCATATTCTCTATTTTCAGTTGTATTCTCTCTCGATTGTTTTCTCTAAATCTCAGTTGTATTTTCTGCAATAGATCTCTGATTCAATTCGGACATATAAAATCTAATTCAGTTTCTTTTCTCTGATTATTTAAGTTCTTAACATGGTATCATATTGAATTCTTGCTTCTGCATATATTTCTTTTCTTGTAATCTACATTGACAATTCTGCTCTGGAATTTAATTCAATTGTTTCTTGCATCTTCTTTATAAAATGTTTGATGCAAACCCTCTTAATTCTTTAGATTCTTCACATCTATCAAATGATTCTCCTGTAAATCCTTCTAATGATTCTTCAAGCCCATTTTTTCTTCATCCTAGTGATAATCCAAGGTCTTTACTGGTTTCTAAGATCCTTATAGAAGACAACTACATTTATTGGAGTCGATCGATCACCATTGCTCTTACTATCAAGAACAAGGTAGCTTTCATTGATGGCTCAATCTCTTTTCATTAATAAAATAGCTAATTCTTTCATAGCTTTACTTGTCTATGTAGATGATGTTCTTCTAGCTGGTGACTGTCTAATTGAAATTCAGCAACTCAAGTCATTTTTACATGATAAATTTACAATCAAAGACTTGGGATAGCTGAAGTATTTTTTGGGATTGGAGGTAGCTAGATCAAAGTATGGAATTTCTATTTGTCAAAGAAAGTATGCTTTAGACTTACTCCAAGACACTGATCTTTTAGGTTCCAAGCCAGCTGCTTTCCTAATGGAATCAAATATCAAACTTAGTGCAGATGATCCCAATATCTATGAAGATATCTCAAGTTACAAGAGATTAGTTGGAATACTTTTATATTTGACAATTACTAGACCTGATCTAGCCTATTCTGTTTAGGTTCTTAGTCAGTCTCTTGTTAAACCAGCAATATCTCATCATCAAGCTGCTATTCGTGTACTTCGATACTTAAAAGCAACACCAGGCCAAGGGTTATTTTTCTTTTCATCTTCAAATTTACAGTTGAAGGCTTTTTCTAACAGTGATTGAGCAGGTTGTTTAGATACCAGGAGAAGTGTTACTGGTTATACTATTTTTCTAGGAGATTCATTGATCTCTTGGAAATCAAAGAAGCAGGCCACATTTAGTAGATCATCCGCCGAAGCAGAATATAGAGCCCTTGCAGCCACAAAATGTGAAGTGCAATGGTTACTCTGTGCCCTTCAAGACCTTAATGTTGTTCATCCTCAACCATCATTGTTATATACTGACAGCAAATTAGCTTTGTCTATTGCCACCAACCCGATACAACATAAGAGGACTAAACACATTCAAATTGATTGTCATCTTGTTAGGGAAAAATTACAGCAGCATGTTATAAATATTTTTTATATTCCCTCACGATTACAGCTAGCAGACATCTTTACTAAGCCCCTTGTTCATTGCCTTTCCATCCTAATTTGCGCAAGATGGACATTATTAACATTCATACTCATTGTGAGGGGGGGTTGTTGGAGTATAGCATTTCACATTGACAACTTGGAATTAAAATCCGAGGAAGAAAAACTCAAGGCAGATAAAGGAGCCAAAGAAGACTCAAATAAAGCTTTAACTGTTAACTGATATAGTTAGTTTTCAGTTACATGGTTATGGTGGAACAAATAACATGACTGAATTGAAGGCGATTATTTTAGGGATTAATCTGTACAAAGATCTCGGATTTGATCAAGTGGAGATTGCATGTGACTCTACTTTGTTGATTCAATGGATAAATTCTGGGAAGTGCTCGGTTTGGAACTTATGGGAATTGTGGGAAGAGCTTATGCTAGCATTGAGAGACATACAATTCAAAGTGGAACATGTTTACAGGGAGGCAAATAAAAGTGCAAATTTTTTTGCCAAACAGGGTGAATATGGTATTTCTCGATCATATAGTTGTCAGGATTATCTTCCTCAGCAAGTCAGGGGAATGATTCGATTGGATTTGTTAGGGTTTTCCTTCTTTACGCTCATGATGTTTTGTGTTATCTGCTGGAGTTTTGTTTGTTTTCCATTTATAGTTGTTTAGTTCTTAGTTTTCTTCTTTGGTTGCTGGTCTTTGATTTTTTGGTTTGGTTTTTGTTGGTTAAGTTAGTTTTAGGGTCTTGGAATTTGCTTTTGTTGTCCCAAAGTCTCAAGATTGGAACTACGGTATTCCTTCGTCATAAGTGAGGGGTTTTCTAATAAAGGTTGGAGGTGCCCCCTCTTTTACCAAAAAAAAAATGTAATACAAAAACCACAAGTCTGCTCTATATTTTACATCTCTTTTAGTCATATTCTCTATTTTCAGTTGTATTCTATCTCTCGGTTGTAGTCTCTAAATCTCAGTTGTATTTTCTGCAACAGATCTCTGATTCAATTCAAACGTATAAAATCTGACTCAGTTTCTTTTCTCTGATTCTTTAAGTTCTTAACAGATAGAAATAATATCAGATGCAATGTTCTCCAAACGCAAACGCTCAAAAGAGATGTAGTACAGTTGAGATGGAGTAGCTGATCAGTTTGTAAAAAGTAAAAGAAAGTTAAGTTCCTACTTCCAATCGAGCACCATTAGTCGATGCAAGCGCCAACTGAAGCATATAAGTTTCAGAACTTGACACATTTTGGAGGTCAAATAAGATCTGCCATGTGGTTGCTCGATACTCATCATTTCCTAGGCTCCTGGAATGCATACAGGATTAGAATCTGAAATTCTCAATTAATAAAATAGAGCGAGGCACCAAAGGGTGAACCGAATACCTGGTAACGTGCGCATAGAACCAATCTTTACGGTAAACACTAACACCCACAGTGTAGACAAGGTCCTTCTTGGGATATAGAGTTGTATACTGCTGCCACAAGCCATATTGCCTGAACCTGTCAATCGAGGAAACGTCTGTTAATTAAGCAATCAACTGAAATGTTCATCATAAGAGTGATGGTGTTGGTGTGGGCTAACTTGTCTTGTTTGATGTAAAGATGGTTTATGAGCCACGGGACCGGATCAGGAATGAAGAACTCTGCAGCGGTTCGGTCCGGGATACCTATTTCCCAAAAGGTAGGACCATGTCTTGGGGGATAATATTTAAGAACACTCAGATTGATTGCTGATCCTGCATTTGAGCCAGCTAGTAATGCACATGTAGTTCATGACTCTTTTCATATGCTTATCAATGAGTCTATGGATTCAAGGATGAAACCTGGGGTGATGATGATACTAGTAGTGTGTTTGTAATCTCCTACGATGCCGGGGACCCAAGCATACAGGCTGTAGTTCCCGCTTCGGACTCCTTTAATCAAGAAGTTCCCGTCTTTGTCTGTCTGGGTCCAGAATTGATAACCCTGAGGACAAACACACAGACATAGGTACATAATTTCAAGGCTAAGTCGAGAATTATTGGTTCCTCTGACATTTGTTGAGAGAATTAAAGAGCTGTGAAGACAACATAGCTTATCTTGTTGGTAAATCAATAGATGTGAAAATTTTAACTGCATCTAAATCAAACCTTGCTTTCTGTTTGCCATGATCTTATGTCTCCAGGTAGAGCTAAACCCACTTGAGCGTTGCCTCCTGGCATACATTCTTCATTGATGTATCTGAAGTGAAGAGAAAAAAGAAAGAAAAAAATTAATGCGCTTTTAACGCAATCATAATGAATAATGTCAAGAGTCAGCATCAGAGGAAGCTGAGGGAGGTACCGATCACAAACTAGTAATTGACCCGTGACATTTCCTCGTTCAGCTGCATAAGGGAAGTCTTTTGAAAGTGGGAAATCATAAGGCCAACTTTCAGTTTCTTTCTGCATCTGGTAAATATGGAGCGGTGTTAGTTTTTTTGAGGATCATTTGCATTTTTTTTGCAGAAGACTGGCTACGAAGTAAATTACCTGAGCTTTAGCATCATTCCATAGCAAACTGGGAGTTTGGTCAGATGGAGCAGAGTTAAGATGCATGAAAACTGGACCGAAGACTTTCTTCCATGGCTCTCCATTTCTGAATTGCAACGCTGTACTCTTGCCAGCATAATGTACACTGACAAACATCTGCACATGCATAGCCCAAACTATCAAAAGGTACCATTCCGCTCATTAACTTATTAAAATCAATGGGAAGAAAAGAAAGAATTAAATCTCAACAAGAGGCAAATCGAGGGCATGGGGTACTCACAGAAAGGGCGGTTGGGCCGACATGAGAGGTGAGGTCCTGCTTCACTGGGCCTGCAGTGCGAAACTCGTTGCTTGGTGTGATAATCCAGAAACCGATGTTTGGGTTGTAGGATATCCACCCATGAACTCGATTATCTTTGTTTGGGCAGGAGTACATGTACTTATCATCTACCTCTCCTCTGTAGACTGCATTAGTTGAGTTAGACAAGAGAACAGCTTCTGGGTAGGCAAGGGGCTTCCCAGCTTCGCGATCTTGAGCTTGTGGCATTATCCTTTGCCTTTCATCCGATAAGGCCATGTAACGGAACCTAAGTACCCAATTACAAAGAAAAAAAAAAAAACATTTGATTGCTGAAACCCATGCAGCAAACAACTTGGTTATGAGCAGTGTGGTGAATTGGCAGCCCAACTGTTGATCATTTGGAAAATATATAATCAAGCACAAACTGTGGCAGGGAAAAGAACTTCTGAGAAACATGGAGAAATCCCAAGAAACAGGAAACGGGGAGAGTGAAATTTCATGTAAAGAATTATATAAAGAATATTGTATAGCTAAATGTGATGTTGTGGCAATTTGAGTATTTGTCACCCTGACAAGCCAGAGTGTCTGGTTTGAGCAGCTAATGTTATATTGCAAAAGATTTGTCCCCCTTACTTGGACTGCCTAAGCTTGAAAACAATCCTTGTTTGATCAATATCCAGGTCAGGCCATCCTTGCAAACGCTCGTATATGCCGTACGAGTAAAACCCAGTTTGGCCAGCCAGCATTATGAACCTGCCAATGAATTGAAGCATTAGTCCTCTGTGATATCCTCAAAATTGTTTTCTCAAAATGAGGCAGTGCACCTTTTGTCAATGTTTAAAGGAATTCCTGAACCACCAGCTGAAGCATTCCACGTCCTCAAGAAAGAAAGCTCTATTTGATTCGTGTCATTCTTTATGACTTGAAAACTTGTCCCCTTTATTCTGCAAGGCGGAATTTAAATGATACTAGTTAGAAAAATGGAGCATTTTCATTGTAGTAGATCAAATCCTTGCAGTAAAAGGGACAAGGAGGGAAAATTTACTTGTCTGATTTGCTTTCAGATTCAGGGTTGTATCCAACGATGTCCCAATACCTAGACTCATTTGAACCAATAAAATTAACATTGTGCAAAATTTTAGATAACATGTAATTTCTTTTGGGATGTATCTTTGATGCTTTGCTATTTGAGATGGAACAAAAAATGATTTCATTTTGCTGACCAGGAAAAGATAAATCTGAAACTAATTGAATTTGATCATTCATCAATGAACCATCATCATGTGCATACCCTCTATCATCTTCGTCATTGCCAGGCTCGAGTAAATTATCCGATCCTTTGTACTGTAAACTGGTGACAAAACCATCTGGCACCGACAAACTGACTCGAACTAGGCCATTATCCATCACCACCTGAAAATATATCAATTTTTACAAATTTTGGGAGGAATACAAGATGGGCTAGTACATTTTCAGCAAATTGTAACACTTGGTTTTCCAATTTGAATCACTTCAGTTGTTTGGCTAATCATTTAATAATTTAATTCCAAACAAAGAATTTGCCAATGCAAGTCAGGTCATTTACTTTCTGATGCTGTAAGAGCAGCTGGACTCCATTAGGCAATCTGCCATTGCTGTTCTCTTGAACCCTCCTGCAACTAGAACCAAAACAAAATATGTCAAATCCCAAAAGCAAGAGAATAGTAATAGCTTTGCACACATGCATGCTAAAGATCAAAAAGGCAAATATAAAACGGTGAAAAAGAAAATTTGTGACAAAGGCTTGCAGCAAACATGCCCAAGTGAAGAAATGCAAAGCAAAACCCACTTTTGGGCTTTTCAAGTTTGACCCATAAACCCATGAGCGCATACACAATTAGCCATGAACCAAGAATGAAGAATAGATAACTCTTAAAAAATAAAAAACAAAGAAAAGAACCTGGCTGCTGGAGTACTCTCCTGCAGAGACCAAGCAGGAACCAAACCCAACAACAACTGATGAGCCACCACCTTTCCCATCCACCATAGCTGCAAAACCCAGTTCATCCTCCCCCTCCCCATCCCTTCAATGCCCTGCATCATTTCAACATCTCCATGCATCATTAAAAAAAACACACCACCACATACATACATACATGCATACAGGCATGCATATGATGTATATACAAGGGAAAAGAGAAAAGAATTGGAGGAAGAGAAGACTTACTTCAATGGAGGATGGTGAATGGATGGATGGATGATTACCTAGTTGAAGACAAAGTTTCAGTGTGTGTGTAGCTTTCTTCTTCTTCTTCTTCTGGTGCTTATATACAGATGGAGGTCTCTGTTCCATTTATTGAAACTAATGGAAGAAGATCAATGTGAATAATTTAATTAAGAATTGAAAAAGATATATGGGATTTTAATTTCATCCCAAATTTAAGAAAGGAGAAAGGAGCATGGGGGCAGAGGGGGAGTTCACTGACTCTCCCTCTAATCCTTACTGAATTCTTTGCTGTAGAGAGTATATGTAAATCAATATATGGGATTCTAATTTCATTCCCAACTTTTAATATTGTCATTCTAAAACGTTCCCATATCTACTTATTCTACTTAATGCAGAACCATACACAGTTTTCTACTGCAATCATTTTTCATTTCCTCTTCCCAAAAAAAAACTTCTAATGCTAATAAGATCAATTAAAATTATGAATAATGATCCCCATTTTTATGATTTAATTGTCAATAGTGAGTAATTTATGGTCTCCCCAATATTTAAAATTTTCATAATGACTCCCACGATCAAACTTGATTATTATAGAGAGCCTTTACCTTGCATGAAAAATTATTCTCTCGTTAATGATCCCCATTTTTCTCTCGTTAAACCTTCTCTCAGATGTCAAAAGAGATGTTTGTAAGTAGGTCGGTAGACTACATACATATATGAGGTGTAACTGGAATGTAGATTATTGTATTATCAAATTGTTCATGGGGGAAAACCCTTCTTTAATTAATTTCCCTTATGGAGGAATCATTGCCCTATTGAATTAGTTTTTATGATTCAATATCACCAATATGAGAGTATATAACTTCTACTACTTTTTCTTATTTGTTTAATTTTTAAAAAAAAAAAAAAAATTTCAAGAGACACGAGTGTATTGTTAAGAATTTCACTTGTGAGTTTGTCACATAATAGAAAAAGTGAGTGGATGATGGGTGTTTATATACATGGTTGAACCCAAGACCCAATAGGTTTAAGCTTTTAGGTCAAGTTAGTGCTCACTCATAACAAGTGGTATCAGACCTGATGGTTCATCACTCTGGGTGACCAATAGGCCTAGAAGATGGATCCGAATAGGATCAAGACGTGAGAGGTAGGATTGGTTCGAAGCCCCACGTGGAATACAATCTGAGACACGTAAGGTGTGGCGGTAAGGCCCACTTGAGCAACTATTGGAGAATTAGTCCCATGAGGAAAAAAAATGACTTCCGTTCAAGGGGAAACAGTTGGAACTCACAAGTGAGGAGGGGATTGTTGAGAATTTCATTTGTGATTTTGTCTCACATTGGAAAATGTGAGTAGATGATTGGTACTTATATACATGGTTGGACCCAAGACCCAAAAGGGTTAAGCTTTTAGGCCAAGTTGGTGCTTACCTATGTGTATCAAACACACCTATAGACTCCTCCGGATTAGTTCAAAGGCCCATGTGGAACACTATCTGAGACACGTAAGGAGCGGCTGTAAGGGCCACTTAAGCAACTATTGGAGAATTAGTCCCATGAGGAAAAAAATGGATTCTGTTCAAGGGGGAGCACTTAGAACTCACAAGTGAAGAGGAGATTGTTGAAAATTCCACTTGTGAGTTTGTCTCACATTGGAAAAAGTGAGTGGATGATTGGTACTTATATACATGGAGGGGCCCAAGACCCAATAGTTTTAAGCTTTTGGGCCAACATATACGGTACTTCACATACTCTTGCTCAAACAAATGTGAGAGTGAGATATTACTCCAAATCTTGAATGATGCATCTAAACAAATGCCCCCCTTTAATATTAAGATCCAGAAAACTCCAATATTAGAGCTTAAAGCTTAGTTCATATGTTCGTAAGAGTTTAGAATTAATAATATTATAAATTTTTAATTAATATTTTGTGTATTTATATATATATATTTAATAAGAAATTTTTGTGTTGTTACGTAAGCGTATCTAGTATTGCTTAATGGAACACCTACTTCAAATAGATTGACATAAAATAATTCCAACCTGTTAAAATTGATAAACAATCTTGGGAGGATTAATTATTTGTTATAGTTAAACCTTGTATTTTCTTTATTTAGAAAGTTAGTTATTTTTAGTTAGCTTAACAAATTCTGTATATAAGGAGTCTTATTGTTTATATTTCTCAGTTTTTCTTGTAAGCTCATTTTTAATTCAAGAAATAAGATCAAGTCTATTTTCAGGTCTTCTATTTCTTGGAGTTCATAAGCTTCAGTTCTTGAAGTTTTATATGGTATCAGAGCATCAATCAATTAATCAATCTGTAGATTGAAACTACTTCTGTTCTTAAATACAAATCCGGAGGAGATAGGAAAGACATAGAGAGCCTGAAGGTGTATCCATGGCATCTCTAGATTTGAGCAATCAATCTGATCCATCCTCACAACCGAACCTCTCAAATCCATTCTTCCTCCATTCGAACGAAAATCCAGGTAGCATTCTGGTTACTTAGCCACTACTTGGTATGAAAAACTATCATTCTTGGTTAAGAGCCATGATTCTTGCTCTCACTGCCAAGAAAAAGATAGGTTTTATCAATGGAAAAATTGTTGAACCTGATCCAGAGTCTTCTCTCTATGAAGATTGGCAGAGTTGCAACACGATGGTAATTTCTTGGCTGATTAATTCAATGCACGCAGATGTATATGGCATTGTGATGCATTGTAAAACTGCTAGACAGATGTGGCTAGAATTGCAAAATATTTTTTCTCAAGGCAATGGTCCCAAAGTATTTAATCTTCAAAAGGAACTTTGTTATATTACTCAAAATTAGATGTCAGTAACTGAGTATTTTACAAAATTCAAAAGATTATGGGATCAACTGTTAAATCTGGAACCATTACCGAAGTGCACATGTGGTGCGAGTAAACCTGAAGTAATAATCATGATAAAGTCAATGTCATGAGGTTTCTTATGGGATTGAATGAAAATTTTGAAACCATTAGGACTCAAATTCTGATGTATGAGCCTCGTCCTTCAATAAACAAGGTTTATGCATTACTTCTTCAAAAAGAATCTCACAAGAATGCTGGACAAGGTGGTTCCTATGCTGCTAAACCTGATACTATGGCAATGTATGCAAATTCAAAGGGAAATAGTTATGGAAATTTAGGATGGAATAAAGGAAACAGCAAGAAAGAAAAACTTATGTGTACTCATTGTAATATGCTTGGACATACTATTGATAAGTGTTTCAAACTACACGGATACCCACCTGGTTATAAACCAAAATGGAAATCAAGTGCAAATCAAGTTTCTTCTCTTCAAGGAACTATGATTGAGAATTCTTCTCAAAGCCAGATTCAATGTCTTATCACCAAGACTCAATGTGAGCAGCTATTGGCTTTTTTCAATACAGGATCAATTTATAGTGACATTCATCATGTTGCTAATGCAAACGTTGGTAATGGCTTATTTGGATTAAACTCTGGATCTGCTGGTGTTCATGGTGTTGCTGCTGTGACAATAAATTCTTCTCAGCCTCAAGCACATAATAACTATCTTGAAACCATGTCAGGTTTTATATCTAATTCTTCCTTCACACTCAATTTGACACACTCTATTTTCTCAGCCAAATTGGTAGACAAGAATTGTTTTGAATCTACAAATTGGGTTATAGACACAGGAGCTACTGACCACATGGTACATTCAATTATTTGTTTCACACATATCACAGTCACCTTAAATACTCATGTGAACCTTCCTAATGGTGAAACTGCTTTGGTTACACACATTGGAACTGCTCAAATCACTGAAACTTTGATCTTATACAATGTTCTTTGTGTTCCTTCTTTTAGCTTTAATCTCATATCTGTCAGTCAACTTGTAAAATCTTTTTCTTGTTGTCTTATTTTCTTTGGAAATTTTTGTTTTATCCAGGACCTTGCTTATTGGAGCACGATTGGTCTGGGTAAATAGTGCAATGGGCTCTATCTGCTGGAAGGAAGCAAGTCTATTTTTTTTTTCTTCTTCAGTTTTGTCAGTCAATAAGCCACAGATACATGTATGGCATTCCAGGTTGGGACATTTATCAAATGTCAAATTGGCTTTGATTAAATCCAATGATGTACCTCTTGTTGATTCAAATAAAAAAAATTTTTTTTTGTGATATTTGTCCTATTGCAAAGCAAAAGAGATTACCTTTTAATAATAGTTCTCACATTTCTGAAAATTGTTTTGATTTGATACATTGTGACTTGTGGGGTCCTTTTTCTGTTCCTACTATAGATTCATGCAAATATTTTTTTACCATTGTAGATGATTATTTTAGATCTACTTGTTTACTGGCTGAAACACAAGTCTCAAACACAATCTGTTTTGGAACAATTTCACAATATAGTTGAGACTCAATTTTCTAAAAAAATAAAGATAATAAAGACTGATAATGGAACAGAATTTATCATGAGCAATTTTTTTGCTCAAAAGGGCATTTTACATCAATTAAGATGTGTTGAAACTCCTCAACAAAATGCAATAGTAGAAAGGAAGCATCACCATATCTTAAATGTTGCAAGATCCCTTTTGTTCCATTCTCATTTACCTTTATATCTTTGGGAACATTGTGTCTTAACAGTAGTTTATTTGATTAATAGAATCCCAACTTCAACCTTGTCTCATAAAACCCCTTATGAAGTCCTTTATGGTTATGCTCCTTCTTATGATCACTTAAGGGTTTTTGGATGTCTTTGTTTTGCTTCCACTCTAGCATATAATAGATCTAAGTTTACTGCTAGAGCTAGAAAATGTGTATTTGTAGGATATCCTTTTGGTGTAAAAGGTTACAAAGTCCTAGATATAACTACAAGTATTGTTTTTATTTCCAGAGATGTAGTGTTTCATGAAGAAGATCTTTTTCTTTTTAGTTTTGAAGTTGAGGACACTGCAAATTCCAGCTCAGGTAATAGCTCTTTTGTTACTCCCATTTGCATTCCTGAAAATCATATTCCTGTTTCAACTCCACTTAATAATTCTATTTCAGTTGAGGTTCCATATTCTAATTCTAATCCTTCTTCTTCTTCTTCTGTCATCCCTATTATTACTTCTCCTGCTAATCATAATTCTACTGATTCTTTGGTTCATTCTTTACCCGACCATACAATTCCTAATATAATCTCAACAAAACTGTTCATACTACAGCAACAAAACCACCATTTGAACCTCTCAGAAAATCAATGAGACACACCAAACAACCTGCTTACTTAAAGGATTATTCTCGTATTGTTACTCGCATTCCAGGTGCACCTTATGATATATCTCAATACCTTACTTATTCACATTTGGAACCAAGCTATCAGTCATACATGCTGACAGTCAGTTCTTCTCCTCAAGAACCTCAGTCTTTCTTTCAAGCAGTTCACTATCCTTTGTGGAAAGAGGCAATGGATAAGGAAAGTCAAGCACTTGAGAAAACTCACACTTGGGAGCTTTCTACTTTATCACCTGGTAAATCTCCTATTGGATGTAAATGGGTATACAAAATTAAATTGAATTCTGATGGTTCAATTGAAAGATACAAGGCAAGATTAGTGGCAAAGGGTAACACTCAACGAGAAGGTTTAAATTTTCTTGAAACTTCCTCTCCAATAGCTAAAACAGTCACTGTTAGAGTCTTGATTGCATTGCCAGCTGCCGAAGCTTGGCCTCTCCATCAATTGGACATCAATTATGCTTTTTTGCATAGTGATCTTGATAAGGAAGTATATATGTCTCTGTCTCCTGGTTTTCATAGTAAAAGGGGGAGTTCTTCTTCTTTTGTTTTGTGTAAGCTACTCAAATCTCTCTATGGTTTAAGACAAGCTTCAAGACAATGGTACACTAAACTTTCCACCACTATTCAACAACTTGGTTTCATTCAATCTACTACTGATCATTCCTTGTTTGTGCATGTGAAAGGTCCTTTGTTTACAACTTTATTAGTATATGTGGATGACATGGTCATCACAGGAAATAATCCAAACAGTGTTGCTGAATTGAAGTCAGTTTTGGATGCTAAATTTGGGATTAAGGATCTTGGTTCACTTAAATACTTCTTGGGGCTTGAAATTGCTAGAAGTGAGAAGGGTATCAGTTTGAATCAAAGGAAGTTTGCTCTTGATATATTAAAAGAAACAGGTATGATGGGATGCAAGCCTATTAATTCTCCTATGGAACAGCAGCTGAAGTTGTCCAAGGATTCTGGAGATTTGTTGACAGACTCAAACAAGTACAGAAGACTCATAGGCAAACTAATGTATTTAACTTTGAGCAGACCTAATTTGACATATGCAGTAAATAGATTGAGTTAGTTTTTGGCTAAACTAAGGCTTCCACACATGCAGGCAACTACCAGAATATTGCAATACATCAAGGAACATCAGGGCAAGGGGTATTTTTCCCTAGTGTTTTAGATTTACAATTGAAAACCTATTGTGATTCTGATTAGGCAGGATGTCCAGACACTAGAAGATCATTAACTAGTTATTGTGTTTTTCTTGGGAACGCTTTAATTTCATGGAGATCAAAGAAGTAGTCAATCTTGTCAAGGTATTCGGCTGATCTTCAAGTGAAGCATGATAAGTCAGTGTTAATGTATTGTGATAACCAAGTAGCTTTGCATATTGCTGCAAATCCTGTGTTTAATGATAGATCAAAACACATAGAGGCAGATTGTCATATTGTGAGAAATAGAGTTCTTGATGGTACTATCAAAACATTTCATGTTGCTTCCTGGAATCAATTGGCTGATGTCTTTACTAAGGCACTTGGTGTAGATAACCATATCAGATTAGTCAAGAAGTTGGGATTGATCAACATATATGCGCCTAAGATTGAATATCCTGATTATGTGAGGGAGGATAGAAAAATGTAAGAGCATTGCTCTTGAACCCGCCCGGGGGGGGGGGGAGTGTTAAAATTGATAAACAATCTTGGGAGGATTAGTTATTTGTTATAGTTAAACCTTCTATTTTCTTTATTCAGAAAGTTAGTTATTTTTAGTTAGCTTAACAAATTCTGTATATAAGGAGTCTTATTGTTTGTATTTCTCAGTTTTTCTTGTAAGCTCATTTTGTATTCAAGAAATAAGATCAAGTCTATTTTCAGATCTTCTGTTTCTTGGAGTTCATCAACTTCAGTTCTTTAAGTTTTATACAACCCATTTTAGTATAAGTAAATACATGCTATTTGTTTATATTCATTAGTCCGTAAGAAGGGTTCAATGCAGAAATGTTTTCAAAATTGAAATTTAAAAAGATATAATATATCCATATCAAAATTTAGAAGGAAATATTTCATTCTAATTTTATAAAATTGTAATACAATTGTTCAACGCAATCGATGTATTTTAAACAAATTGATAAGGCATGGTTGTGGTCATACTTAATTTTGATTTGGTATTATTGTATAATTTAGTAACTTTAGAACACCTATGAATTAATTTCTAATAAAAAATAAAAAATAAGACTGTTTTGGTCAGCAAAGTGAGTAGAGAGCACCCACTTTACATAGATTGGCATATAGAAATTCCTACCTATTTTAGAAGAAGGACATACGTGCTATTTGTTTACTTCCATTAGTTTGTGTTGCAGCCAAAAATTGAACGACCTTCACGATCCCTGATCACAACCACCTGAAAAGAGATAAATAAGCAAGACTTGGAGGACCGGGGTGTACTCCGGGGGATCGCTTTAATGCCTAAGTCAGGGATTGACTTGAGAGGTTTTTTATGCAATAGTAAAGTAGAGTTTATAAAGAGATACCTTAGCCTCATCTCTGAATCCTCATTTATAGTGATGGAGTTTGACCCAAGGGTGATGTTCCATTTATTAGCGAATTATAGCGCAAGCGTGAATCGCTCCGGTTGTTATAACGTTGGCGTAGATTGCTCTAGTCATCATGGAGTTGGCATCATTTGCTCTGCCTAAGCAGTTGACTCAGGTGGTAATTGCCCTCATCAATGTTGGGCTCTAGTCTCCTTTGGATTTATGGTAAGTGATATATTTGGGGTATATCAGTTGAAGTTGTGGCCTTGTAATAAACTCGATAAATCATTTCAAGATTTGAGCTTCTTGAATCCATATCATAACCTTTAGTTTGAATATCAAGAGTTAAAAGCTTGTATAATGATTTATCTTGAAGATTTGCTCTTATATTTGGATAACATTCAAAGTATATTGGACCTTTAGCTATATTTGACTCTAACATTCCTAATAAGGAGTCATGGAATTCATTATGCCTAGCATCATGAAGAATAACACAGACTGGTTTGTTTAATCATGCTCTAGTGAGAGGGAATAGTCCTACTTAAACCATCCCGATATGAATTTTGTCATATTTAGATCTAAGGGACTCTAGATCTTCTAAATCTAAAAGTCTCTTTTACTGTCTTGCTTCAGTTGTAACTAAAGAAATTGATTTGTTAATGACTTTAATGAAATACTCTTCATTATTTTCTATTGATCCTTTTTGTTTGATAATTTGACTTTCTTTTTTGAACATTTTCCAAATTTTATTTGAATCTTGATTTGGTATATCTTTACCATTCCAATTTTCCAGTCTTTTTTCAATTTTTCCTAAAGAGATTTGTAATTCTTTCTTATCTAATCTTTTACTTGAATTTGATGATTCATCTTATCTAGCCTTAACTTCTTTTAATAACTTTCCTGTATGCATTATACCTCGAACCAATTTATCCATATTCTTCCTAAATTTTTCTATTCTTGCAGATTTATTTTCAACTATCCGAGAACACCACCGGGACCACCCTAAATGCTCTCTTGGCTTGGCGGGCTAACCAACAGATTTTCATTGGTTTACCAACGTCTAGTGAAATTAAACATGCAATTTTAAAAAAAAAAAATTCGAAAAGGATGTTAAAATTTTGGTTTCAAAACAAATATTTGCAACATGGCAAGCAATTTTACCTGTATTTGATTTTCAAATAGAATTTATCAAAGGAACTTCAAATTTAATTCCAAACTTCCTTACAAGAGATTTCCTGATAGAACAACATGTCAAGGATTACAGCTAAAAACCTCTATTCAAAACCTCAATATTTAAAAGCCCAACAAGCCCAATCCTCAAGAGAAATTCCTATATATAATAGGTTCAACCCCCTTTTAAGGCCTCAAACTGCTCAAGTTCCTTCTTTCAAAGAAGTTATAGAAAATCAAGTTCTGACCGCTTTGGCCCAAACTCAAAAGGTATCTGTTACAAAAGGTTATTTTTCAAAATGCTTTGAAGATCTCATTCTTATTGAACCCGAATGGGATGATTCCACTCCTTTTGAAGTTATCAAAAACTATTTCTTCACTGGGTGCCATTTTGACACTCCAAACCCATTGAAGAATAGAAAATTTTACGAGTTAATTCTTGTAGAAATCAACTCAGTCGTAATCGATCATAATTATGATCTTCAAGATTCTACAAAAATTAACTTTTCAAAATTCAAAATTTTCAAAATTATTTCTCCCTCGGAATGAGTAACTCATCCAAGGAATTCAAAACGTTTTAAAAGAGATTTTATTCCACAATCCTATGATTACAAAGATTACATTGACGCTTGGTCAAATGTTCTTTTCCTACGCAATTATGCTCATTTTTGGTTTAAGCATTTTGATCCAAAAAATTGCAAATATTTTCCAGCCTGGTTTCTCAAATGTTTTAAAAATTTTGGTCTTGAAAAAGAAATTTTTGCAGGAACATTTCAAGATGATCATGATTTGTTTTAAAAGAACAATGAATAAAAACTTGGCTCTAATGCCATTGTCTACAAGATCGTTCTAAAAGAAAGGAAAGTTATAAACAAAACTTGGTTGATTTTTTATCTTTTACTAACATATTGCTGACTAAATTTTCTCTTTATAATGTGTGTGATGCCTTCATTGGAAGACTGACCCACCAAGATGGAGCTATCTTTTATTAAAATATGTTTTCAAAATTGAAATTAGAAAAAAAGGATATAATATATCCTATATAAAAATTTTGAAGGAAATATCAGAATTGAAATATTCAACGCAATCTATGTATTTTAAACAAATTGGTAACACGTGGTCATTGTTATACTTAATTTTTATTTGATATCATTGTACATTTTAGAAACTTCATTTTGACTTGCAAAATGAATGGAGCACCTATTTTACATAGATTGGCATATAAAAATTCCAATCAATTTTAGTGGAAAGACATTCATGCTATTTGTTTACATCCATTAGTTCGTAAGGGATTCAATGCAGGAAATATATTTTTCAAAATAAAAATTTTAAAAGATTAAATATATATTTATCAAATTTTAGAAAGAAATATTTCATTCTTAATTCTATAAAATTGTAATCCAGTTACTTATTTAATGTAACCTATGAATTTTTAAAAATTTTAGTAACTTTATAACACAATTAATTTTTTAAAAATAAAAAAAATAGGAATACTAAGGTCTACACAATGATGTGCACTATCACTGATTTCATATGATATACATATAAAGAGTTATGTACACATTGGCAAGAGACCAAAAGAACTAAAAGTTTTTCTTTCACTAAATTTCTCTCCACCCTTTATTTGATCTTTTCCTATATTTTCTATGTATAATGCCACAAGGAATTAAAGGAATTGCAAACCTAAACTAGCTCTCAGGGCTCCATACCAAAATGCCCATCTAAGACACTAATTGGAAGGAGGACCCTCTAGTCGGATGTAGTCATACATAATTCCTTGGAAAGGAGTTGTTGCCCTTGACTGCCACAGAAATATTGTGTTTCTCCCATTCACAAGTTCGGAGCCCGGAATGTTGACGCTGTACAAAGCATAGATCCCATAAATCCCATGTCTTGCAATGGCGTTGTCCCTGCCGATAAGTCCCGTTGTAAACAGAGGGAATCGTGAGACAGGATTATTGATCCGAACCTGCAGGATACATAGTTAAGATCTCATTTGCATTTCAAGGGGAAGGGCAGTTTGCAAAACGCTTGATTCAGCTATTGGGACTCAAGGCTCAGTGATTTTTGTTGTTGTTGTTGTTGTTGTTTCTAAGAGAAATACTCAACTCGTTGTTTCTAAAGTAATATTGCCCTAAACACAAATCCTCCACCACAAACAATGAGAAAATGATATGAAAAGAGAGTTTCATACTTGTAGCTCAGATGCAGTAGCTGACGCCAATGCCAATTGAAGTACATAGGTTTGAGAACTGGATGGATTTTTAAGATCAAATATGATCTGCCATACGGTCGGTTTGTACTCATTGTTTCCTACGCGCCTGTAATGAAAGCAAGATTAGAATGTGGAAACCGTAGAATTTAAAATTTTACTCCCAGAAACGCAAAAACAAGTACCTGTTAACGTGCGCAAAGAACCAGTCTTTCCGATAATCGCTAACCCCCACAGTGAATATCAGATCACGGTCAGGATATAAATCTGCGTATCTCTGCCACAATCCATACTGCCTGAATCTGTCATTCAAGATGCTTCAGTAATCAATTCAATTTGTATTGGGATTTAAATAGTATGGAGTGCAGAGTGATGAGATGAGCTAACCTATCTCGTTTAATGTAAAGATGGTTTACAAAGTTTGGGGCCGGATTGGGAACAAAGAATTCAGCAGCGGTGCGGTCTGGATAGCCTATTTCCCACAAGGTAGGACCATATCTTGGAGGCATGTACTTGAGAACTCCAAGGTTAATGTTGGATCCTGCATTTGGCCGTTGGGAAATTAATGTCAACAAGTAATGAAATGGATCATGAACATGATTCCTCATTCATTGCCTGCAAGTCAGAGGATTAAAGGATGAAACCTGGCGTAACAACGACATTAACATTGTGCGTGTAATCTCCAATTATACCACGGACCCATGCATACAGGCTATACTCCCCACTTCGTACTCCTTTAATAAAGAATCGCCCCTGCTTATCAGTGTCAATCCAGAATTGATAGCCCTGGTGTCAAACATACAAAGGCAAGAGATCCATAGTTAAGTAGAAAGTTTACTACAGCATTGTTCAAGGTGAATTGAAAGAACAAAAGAACACTAAAGATAACCTTGTTCTCTGTTTGCCATGCTCCTGGCGGTCCTGGTAGAGCCAACCCCACTTGGGCAGGGGCTGCTGGCAGACAGTCTACATTAATGTATCTAAAACAAGAGAAGTAACAGCACTTATAATATAAATATACTGAAAAATATTATGGTCAGCAGTCCCAGTGGCTTAATAGAGATATCTAAGAGAGATACCGGTCGCAGACTAGTAGTTGACCGATGACATTTCCCCGATCAGCAGAATAAGGGAAGTCTTTTGAAAGTGGAAAATTGTATGGCCAGTTTTCAGTTTCTTTTAACATCTGGTAAATATAAAACGGTATTAGTGTGGTACCATATGAACTTTTGTGGCAAAAGAATGACCATAATATTGGTTACCTGAGCTTTGGCATCTTGCCATAGTGAAATGGGATTCTTTTCAAATGGAACAGAGTTAAGATACACAAAAACAGGCCCAAAAACCTTTTTCCATGGCTCTCCCTGTCTGAACTGCAACCCTGCAGGCTTCCCCGCATAATGTAAACTGACAAACATCTGGACATAAATGGACAAATTAGAAAATATTGCAGATGAGATTGTAATAAAACCAGCAACAGAGCATATCCACTAAAATCACTGAAAAACAAGTTCATTGTATTCTTACCGAGAGTGTGAATGGTCCAACATGAGAGGTGAGCTCCTGCTTAAGTGGACCAGCACGAAACTCATTGCTGGGTGTGATCATCCAGAATCCCACAGAAGGATAGAATGATATCCACCCATGGACCCGACTATCTTCATTATCACTTGAGTATTGGTACTTGTCATCTACCTCTCCCTTGAGGCCTGAATCTGATGCATTAGTCAAGCGAACAGCTTCTGGATATGCAAGGGGCTGACCTGCTTCACGGTCTTGAAGCAATGGCATGATCCTTTGTCTTGTATCAGATATGGCCATGTAACGAAACCTGCATATAAATTTCAGATAAGAATACATCACAAACCAGCTTTTGATTAGGAAGAGTATGGGAAATATGTGGTAGAGGCTTTTGAATGGAGAAGAGCCAAGAAATGCAAGATCGTTGATCTAAACGAACCCTTAAATAATGGCAGAAAGTAGGTTGATTGCAATTTTGGAAAAATTTGAGAATGTCAACATAGTATCAGTCCACTGATGTCACCAATATTTTTAAACTTGGGCAAGCTAATGAAATGCAATGAGAAATTAAAAAATAAACTAAACCTTCCAAGGAGTTGTTCTACTTACTTGTATTTCTGAAGCTTGAAAACTATTCTTGTTTGGTCGACCTCCAGGGCAGGCCACCCTCTTAAGCGCTCATATATGCCATAGGAGTAGAACCCAGATTTGCCAGGGAGCAGTATAAACCTGCCAGATAAATACTAATTTAATTATTTTACAAAATAATGATATTTTTGTTTTCCAGACTTTATTGAGGACTTAAACTGCACCTCTTATCAATATTTAGGGGGAATTGTTTGTCACTGGAAGAAGCAGACCATGTTGTTACGAAAGAAAGCTCTATTTGCTGACCATCGTTCCTAATGACATTGAATTTTGTCCCTTTAATCCTGCACCAGTGAAAGGATTTAAGTTTTTAAAAACTAAAAGTACATTTTGTGTGTAGTAGATCATATGTATGCAGAAAGAAAAAGAAAAAGAAAATGAAGCAGCACCCACTTGCTACCTATGCTCCCAGATTCAGGCTTATTCCAATTGATATCCCAATACCTGCATTCATTTGAACTAGTCAAACATTGAACAGAACACAGAATTGAAATTTTGCAGACACGCAGGAATATCTTTATTTTTTTTTTTCAATCTGAAATTAAAAATACACAAACAGACAACGAATTTACTACGAAAATTTCTGGAAATTTTCAACCCCGAGCCAAATGAATACAGCCAACATTCAAACTAATTGAAATTAAGAGCAAGCAAATATTCAGCACATACCCTCTATCATCTTCTTCATTCCTGGTCTCTAGTAAATTATCAATTCCATTGTATTTTATCCCGACGACAAAACCCTCTGGAACTGTCAAAGTGACTTGGACAATGCCATTATCCATAACCACCTGTACATAAAATTAGTCACTGCACATATATTTCTAGCAGCAGAAACAAATGAGAAAAATTAAACATAAAATGAAATTTGAACAGACCTAAATTCTAAATCTTCCTTTATTGTCAAAATTTAATATCATTTTTTTCAAAATTTCTGGGTAATGATTTAAACAAACAAAAAAGGGATAGCTAATGCAAGGTCATTTACTTGGTCACGCTGAATGCGCAGCTGTAATGGCGAAGGATTCCTTTCCGCTTGGACATCGGTCCGCCCTACAAAGCTCTTCCAACTACAATAAAACAGAAAATTTCCCATCAGAAAAATCCAGTTACCGTGATTTGAACTTCAGAAGAAAACTTCAACGAAGAGTGACCGAGATGAAATGGGCATTGAAATGGAAACATTTTTGTAAAGAAAAACGCAATTGAATGATTGGATGATGAGAAAATGGAGAATGACCGTGATTTTTCCTTTCTTTTCTTTCTTTTTCGGTGGGGGGAGATAAATTTGTGGTAATTATTATTATTATTATTATTATTATCATCATCATCGGCAATCCATCTCCAAACTCATATGTTTTGAAAAAAATCAAAACTGTTAATTGAATTGTCTCGTGCCATTATAACAGACTTCACATTTGACCTATATTATCAGAATATTTTCAAAATACGATTATGATTAATACTTCTCAGTCTTGCTATAAATAAGAATAGGAGAAAAAAAAAGAAGCAGGCAATAAGCAATATGCAGAAAACAAACAATCATAATAGCCATTTTTGTGAGAAATAGTTTATTTTTGGTATCTCAAAGACATCTACACACTAAAGTCTAGAAATTTTTTTGAACATATCAACATCAAATCTTGAGAATAGTAAAAACGGAGAAGGGACATGAATGAAGGACGAGTGTCGACACGAAACACCTCCCGTACAAACTTTTTTCTTGGAAACATAAAACTACCCACATAAATTCGGTCACAGTTGGAAGAGAATAAAAAGGGTTAAAGAAAATTGCCCTTCAAAAAAATTACACTATAATATAAATTAACTTTATTTTATTTTTTGATTACACAAAAACTCCAGCCACCAACGAACCCTTTGGATCCCCTGGTGAACACCAAATCTACGGATCAGTGTCCCCCGTCCTTTGGTCTCGCTAATCAAGGTAAAGTCCGGATACGGACACGATTTCTATGCATTAGTTGGACATTCGGCCAATCTGACTCCCGGGACACATCTTCATTATCATCAACGGTTCCCACTAGCTCACAGAAAACTTTATATTTTACTATTTTTAGTGTATGTGGTAAAAGTATATTGAGCATATAATCACTTTTCATTTTATATGAAACGCACTAAATTAATAGAGTTGTAAATAGTTTTAGAGCTCTTAATAGATGAAAATAAGTTATTTAGTAGCTGAAAAGAAGCCCACAGCATAGGCCCAAATACAAGCCCAGCCCGAGAAACAAAAATTGTTGCTGGGTTGTCATTCTCGTAGTCGAGCATTGAAGATTTCAGCATAATAGATTGCAGGGGAATCTGGCATCTCCATCACAACACGCAACAGAGGCTCCCAAACGGGCATGTCACCCGTGACTTCTTTTATATACAAAACAAAAACAACGTAGAAAACAGAGTAAAAAATTAAAAAAGCAATAGCGACGGATGAAACGGTGAAAACCTGGAAGGAGAAGGAGTCTCCTGCTGAGACCAAACAGGAACCAAAATAAAAAACAGAGCAACCGCTCCCAACCACCAACCCGGAAAACCCATCTTCCTCCTCCCCTGCATTTTCGATTAATCAAATGTGAATGGCGACCTGCATTCGATCCAAAACCTCATTATAAACCAAACCCACCAAGGGTTTTGTACTTTCTAGGGAAAAAACAAAAATCAAAGTTGAAAGCAAATGTGCTGAATTTTTTTTTTTTTTTCTTAACGAAGAAAAGAGCCCAAAGCAATGCCGCAGGCATACCTTCTTTCAGATGTTGTGTCTAGTGCGTTTCCTTCTCTGGGTGGCTCCTCCGCTTCTCATGCCCTGTTTCTGTCTATTCAATTTTTGTCAAAAAAAATCTTTTCAACCAGAGCACTTCTAGGGAAACGAAAAATGCGCAAATGGAGGGGAGATAAGGAAGCTAAGGGTTCGCGGTTGCTACGCTCCCTCTCTCTCTCTCTCTTTCTCTCTCTCTCTCTTTCTCTCTCTAAATTCTAATCGTCCCCTATCTGTGGAATTCCCAAAACGTGCCCTGCTTACATGCTGAAGCGCTGCATGACACAAACAGAGGATATAACTGCAGGAGAGAAGAAAGGAAAGATGATTACTGTAACCGGCGTGTTTGAAATTCAATTCCTAATGTTTGGAAACGTACTTCTCCTTGGCATTTGAAATTGCTTAAATAGGCATTCGTGATAATGTAAATTATGTAACTGCCATTTTATTTTTAAAATTTTCCTTGTCAAACATTTGAAACTTCGACCTTGACATTTGTCACACAAAGTAAGAATCGTCAATCGAAATGTAGTACTTGATTGGGCAGGAAAGAGTGGTTCGGGGAAGGTAGGGATTGAATGGGATTGGACTCTGTTTTTCTCTACCTTCAACAAACTAAACCAATACGTATGCTATACTTGTCAATGGGTTTACTTTCTAATTTCCTATTCTATTTGTTATTTTCCTCTTCTTCATTACTATATTCCAAAAGACCCCTTCACATACACCCAACACCCTTTCAAATTTTAGGGCATTTTTGGAAATTCGCCTAGTTCAAATAACAGAAATTAATTAGCCCATTTAATTCTTTTGAATAGTAAATATAAACAAAATAATATTCCACCTAGCATGCGCAATGTGCGTACCTACCATACGTCTAAAACTAAAATGTCTGCACCGAAAATCTTTTATTGTATTAATGATAATTCATGCTTTCTAGGGTTTTTCGGTTTCATATTTTTCAAGCAAAAGTGTAAAATTAATATATTTTTCAATATGATTTCATGAGATGCCCATCAGATGTATAAAAAAATGCAATGCATATTAAGAAAATAGAAGAGAAAAATGATTTCTTAGAGTGAAAGTTGATGAGCATGCCTAAACTACTACAAACCAAAAAAAAAAAAAATGAACCGAAAAAAAACTTGACTATTTTCACAAAAAGCAAAATGTAAACATACCAATTGCCGAATGAAGATTTCACTTTGTTTTCATAATTGTCGCCGATGATTTCACTTAAGCAAATGCATTCTTCAAATATGTGTTGATGGTACAAAACTGACTATTATATATGCCCATATCGAGTTATATATTTTTGAAAATTTTGTACGCATGTAACAAGTAGGTTGGCATCATTAATTTATTTACTAAATAAATGGTTATGACGTAAGTTTGACTTATGAATGTAAAATTATAAAGACAAATGTTATTAATATTTTTATATATATGTCACTTTATTATTGGCCAATTCAAGGGACTGAAAATCTCTCACAAATATAAATGAGTATTTTTTTTATGCCTTAATTTTGCTGCCAAATGAGGTTCGGTCAGTGGGTCAAAACTCAAAAATATTTTTTGCTTTTCATCATTCATAGTTTCTAAATGTATTTATTTTTATGGTGTTTCCAAATTTAAAGGACCTATTATTGTTCATCAATGTCGAATGTCTTTCATACCTCACTCACATTACTATTAATCTACTTAACAATTTAATATGAATATTCATATACATAATTAATCTATTTTCGACTTCCAAATGTGAAAGTTATTTCTAATGTATAAATACAGTTGTTCCTAAAAGGAAACAACATAAATGAGTCGAACAAAATAAAAATAGTAGAATTTTTCAAATTTAGGAAGATGATTTTATCACTTAAGATAGTGCTAAAAATAGCAGCCATGCAACATATTTAATTTTTCATGTATTAAACGCGGAATGTCATTGGTATTTTTTTTGGGAGATTTTATACCCCTATAAATTTAAAAATGTCTTACGAACAAACTTTTGAAGTGGTGAAAAACAAAAATAGTAAACCATACTTTTCTTCGAAAAAGCTACTACAAAAAAATGAAAAAGAAAATCAGCTTAGAAGTATAAAAGGGCTTAAGGACAATTTGTTATTATGATGTTTTAAAGTTCACTTCACAAAAGTTAAGCTTAAAAGTTTAAACATGATGAACAATGAAAATGACCGAAACCTTGAGACAGAAGAAACTAATTCAAATGGTTGGTTTAACATTACAACTAATCTGATACTGAAATCTAGATCACCTCAATCACAATAACTTAGCTATTCAAAACGTTTCTAAAAAAAAATAGACATTAATCATCATCATCATCGCCATTATTATTATTAATAATTTTAATGATCCGAAAGTGTAATTTGGACAAACCCTTAGAAATCACCCAAGTGAAACCAAATAAAGGGAATAAAAACATTATCATTCATCTATTAACGCATCCTTAGTAATTCATTGAACGAATTATAAATGGAGAATCGTCCTGACCACTTGAGCATACCCAACTGATGAGTAACTATCATTATTAGTATCATCATTGTTATATCGTTATCATTACTATTAGTGCATGACATGCCATTAATTATCATAGAGAGACCGAAAAACTTGTAATTAATAAAGACTTGTAAGATTTGAAACCCATTAATTGTGAGATCAGAATACTGATTTGTATAAGTGAAAGGGATGACTTAAATAACAAATATGAATATGGTAAGAGAGAAGGTGTGGGGGTTTGGGAAAGTGTTGGGACCAAAAGGGTGCCAACAAGAGTGTAAGGAGGAGTGGGGAGCAAAGTGATGAAATGGGAATTAAGGGAAGGGAAGGGTTGTGGGAGTAGGGTGGTGAGTCACGACTCACGAGAGCCATTTTAATTAGGGTAGAGCCCACGGGTGCCCTACTACTGATTGTCCTACTCCTATACGTAGTGTACTGTGTACAATTTTGGAACGTGAGGCCCTCAATTCTCCTGTTAATTAAGGATAAATTAACTTTGTTCATTCTTGTGCATGCATGCATGAAAATGAAATTGGGAAGGAGACAAGGCAACAAAAGATGAAGACAAAGATTCACGGGTCAAATAGTAAGGGCCAGAGCTCACGTGTTCCCACTTTTCACCTTCTCCTCTTACCTCACCACACAGCCATAGCCCACAACACAAAGCCACCCCAGTACGCTGTTATCCAATCAACCAAGGAAAAAAATAAAAATAAAAAACAATCCAAACTATCGTAATTGTCACGGACGTGAAGTTTTCAATGGCCAAAGATTTATCTTTACCGAAATTCTCTCATAGTGTCAAGAAGCCACACCTGCGTGATAGCAAAATTACGCCAAGTCCATTCCAGCCATTCAAGAAACCCTCGAGTATCCAGCCTAGTGGTCAAGTCAGCCCTTGAACCAATTATAGGCAAGGAATTCGAACTCGCATGGTGAGGAGAATAATTTACATTCCACTAGTGTTAAGGGTATTATAGGCATCACAAAGGAATTCGAACTCAAATAGTAAGGGTTATAATTCACATTTCACTAGTATTAAGGGTATTATAAGCATCACGAAAGGATTCGGACTCGCACGGCAACGGGTATAATTCACATTCCAGTATAAGGGTATTATAGGTATCACAAAGGAATTCAGACTCACAAGGTAAAGGGAATAATTCACATTCCACTAATATTAAGGGAATATAAGCATCACGAAGGAGTTCGGACTCATACAAGAAGGGCTACAATTCACATTCCACTAGTATTGAGGATATTATAGGCATCACGAAGGAATTCAAACTCACACGCTAAGGGGTATAGTTCACATTCCACTAGTATTAAGGGTAATTTATTTTGTTTTTTTTTAATTATATCATCACAAATTTTCATTTTAATAGCATTTGGTATCAGATAATGGAAAATGAATTTTCTTATTATTTTCATTTTTCTTTTTCCTTAATGTTATTGGCACCCCAAAAAATGAGAAGTTATTAGATATACTAGATGTATACATTAGATTTAACATGATTTCGACATGTATATGCATTTTAACTAAATAAGTAATTTTTTATACACTGTGAAATCATAATAAATCAAGTGTATGCACTTGGTATACCTAATGTTTTCTCTCAAAAAATGCTGTTGGTACCCATCGTTTTTCTCACACAATAAAAATGACAGTTTTCCTTCTTCTTCTTTTTTTCCTTTTTGATTTTTACATGCACAGTTAATCTAATATATTAATATTGTGTTTGGGAGTACGGAATATTTCAAACCCTAGATTGGGATTTGGACAAATTTGAATAAATTTCAATACAATTTTCTATTATATCTTATCCAAATTCAGTATATATTCAAATTTAAAACATTGTATCTCTGTAGCATTAATTCGCTTATTTATTTTTTAGCGAGCAAGAGATCGGCCAAGATATAATTTCACATTTCTTGTGACTAAAAGATTCTATAAATTTGTCATGTTCTTCATGATTTTTTTATTGGAATCATTTTCTTTTGGGAGTCATTTTCCAAGGCATGGGTTCATACTTTCATTCGTTGGCTATCCATAAATAACAGATTTGCTACTTTGAACAAGAGTTTCTAGCGGAGAGAAAACTACAATAATAATTTGCCCGCTTTGCAATCATCCATTGTCTCTATCTATTTTTCGAATGTTCATCATTCTCAAGAGCAACTCAGAAGGGGAGTTGCAGACTTGCAGTGGATTGCTAACTTGTGAAAAGGGAAATGAAGGAATGCTGACAAAGCAAAACTAATTTCGACCAACGTCGTCTCGTCTATCGTATTAAGTTAATATATTTTTCTTATTTTTTTAAAAAAATATGTCACAGAACAGGAGACCTTCTCCTCTGCATGTCTGTATTTTAAATGTTACACATATGACAAATTGATCGTACATTCATTAATATAATTTAGGAAATAAGCATATAGACACATGGAGGAGAATAATTTCTCCCTATCTATCATGGACTCTACTGTTTGGTGTGTTTTTATAGGATGTGAAAGTCTGATAGGAGGACCATACCTTTTTTTTCTTAGAAAAAAAAGCCCAATTGTTTTCCTTGGGTTTTTATTTTACAGGTAATTGACATTAGTTTGCAGGTATTTTGTTTTTGTTTATATTTGTTTGTTTTGATTCATATGGTCTTGTTTAGTTTGTTATAGTTGGATTTTGGTATGGATTTTGTTAGACTTGTTTTGGTAATGTTGTCGGGGATGGTTTTGCTAGTTTATATATAAATCTCTTGGGGCACTATCAATAAATTAAAAGCAAAAAAATTATTTCTATCCTTTGTTCTTTTTTGTTTTTTAATACATAAATCACCCTAGTTCTAAAAAGGAAAGAGCTAACAATTTTTTTTATTTTGTACTCAAACCATCCTAGGACGGTAGGACCTCTATGGCCCTATTCGTCACATGAAAGGTGGGGAAGTGACTATCGAACCCCTAAACCATCAACCTCAATTCGGAGTGTAAAATACGAACCCTATCTCTCACATGGAGGGTAGGGACACGACCATTGAACCCAACTTTACCCTAAATTATCAATCCCAATTCATAGTGTAAAATTCGAACCCCTACTAATACACACGTTGCCATTTAACCCAAAAGCTCGATCTCCCTTTTAAGTTTTCTTAGCGAACAACTCAAGAAAAACACAATTCTATCGATCATAGAACTCATTATGCAGCTAAAAACATGTACAATATTAGGAAACATAGCTTGAGAATGAAATTCATAGTAGATTCAAGATTACTTAAATTCTGAACTTTTATTAAAGAATAAATATCAAATTTTAATCAACATAATCTTTTTTAAAAAACTAAAAAATTACCTATTTACCTTGACTTCTGTTAATTTTTTTTAAAATAAAAATATGCCCTTTATGCATAATCCCAAACGCTGAATTACAATATTAATAAAGACAAAATCGTACCCGCTAAAGGCCGCACAGAAACAGGGGAGGAAAGGGAACGCAGTTCAGAATGTTGGGCTTTCTTCACATGGCCTCATGTTCCTCTGTTCTCTCTCCTCTGCTTTTTTAATTCAGATGGTAATGGAACGATTGAAGTGGGAGAAGAATGAACAATCTGAAGCATTATATATATATATATATATATATATATATATATATATATATATATACATACTCTGTTTTACTCTGTTTTATTGATGTGATGGAGTTTGTATCGGTTACAAACTCTTCACCCTAAAATTCTGCACATTTTTTCGAATGCAATTATCAATTACTATGAGTCAACTCTATCGCAATTATTGTTTATTTAATAAATTACTTCTTGATCGTGTTTAAAAAATTCAAAATTCAAAATTAATTTATCAAGTTACTAATTTTTTTTCTTTAAAGAAGATAGGGGTTATGAATATGTTTATGAATTTCAGTTTAATGCGTCAATTTATCAATGTGCTTGTACTTTGAAATGTTATTAAATGATAATTATGGATTCTTGAGGATATTTATGAAACAGAAAAAATGATGTACTATTTGTGGGCACAAATTAAGTTTATAAATTTGCTAAGAGAAGTTACAAAAAAAAAATTAAAAATTAAAAATTTTAAATAAAATTTATTTTGTTAAATTATTTATATATTTGTGATTTGTGAATTTTGTAATTAAAGATATATATAAAACGAACCAGTTTAAGAAGAAATAGGGAAAATTTATACACATTTAAAACGATCTCATAGTAGTAGATTTAAAATTTTGTGAAACATGTGGAGTGTGGGGTGGGATAGATGTTTTTTTAGTTTATTAGGACCCATGGAATTCGAAGCCCTTTTAAAAGTAAAAAAATATTGAAAACGTATTGCACGATAAAAAAATAGTCTATCTCTTATTATATATATCTCGTTCGATTTATTCAAGTTCAAGCTCCAAGCCTCTAAAATGCAAATATCGGGAATTAATGATTAAGACACTAGAGTACAAAAGAGGGCAGAAAGATATAACATCTAATGCGATATATTTTTCTTGTTTTTATTGTAATCACGACTTAATCATTTTAAACTAAGCCATAAAATTTTTGGGTCAGCAATTTTTATTTTTATTTTTATTTTTATTATTTTAACATAAAACTAAGCCTTTAATGGAGTAGACATTAAATTCAAAATTCGAAATAAGAATTTGAAAGACTTCGAATTTCAATATCTATTTAGATAAATTTGAAATAATTAAGGAAATAATAGTATAATATAAACAAAAATAAAATATAATAGCATTTTTTTTTTGGGGGGAATTCAAGGGTGAATGCCCCCTCAACTCTCCCTTGGATCTATTACTATTCTTGTCTTATAATTTAGTATAAAATATTTTGTTCATTGGGGCCTCCATACACTAATAGTATAAGGGTCACATTCAAATTTAAAATAAGAGTTTGAGCAATTTTAGAAAAAAATGATATAATTTTTTTATTATTAATCACAATAGTTATCTAAATAAATTCAAAGAATTAAGGAAAATAATGATATATAATACTATTGAAAAATCAATTAAAGCATAATAATAGTAAGCAACAATTTTGGAAGTTAAGAGGGGTAGTAGTTGCTCCCCTCAAAAACTCAAAGTCAAACCCCTTGAATTGGGCGTTGAATTCAATATTATTTTATTTTACATCCTCGCCGAAAATTATGAATTTGAATTTTTTTTCAAAGAATTTAAGTTATATATAATAAAAAATAGTTAAAATTACAGTATGAGAGCGCAAAAGAGTAGAAGAGGGTTTGTGAGCTTCATATACCATCCTTTGTTGTTCTACTAGCCCAATAGTCACCTCCTTAGCTCTTAACATTACTATACATGCAATTTATGCTTAAGTGATATCTCTAAATGGGCATTATGTTGCTTTACAAATATAAAATTACTATTTTACCCTCCAATTAAGGTGCGCTTTTGACTTTGAAAATATTCAAATTGCGCGTAAGTTAATTATTTATTATTATCAAAATTATTACTATAAATACATATGTGTTAGTTCTAATTTGAAAGTTAAGGTGTAATCCTAAGAGGTGAATTGGGTTATTAAATTTTTTTTTATAAACTATTTATGAATTCACAACATTTTTGTTACTTTATCAATCACACAATAACGCTTAGGTGTTTATCCAATCCACAAACCATACTCAATCTTAGCACAAGCAATCAACAAACAAACACAATAAACAAGCTACAGCACTTTGTTGATTTCAAATACTCAAAGTAGAGTTTGGTTGCAGCCCTGTATTAATTTGATTCAAGTCCTGTTATGAATGAAATTTGTTTGCTTTCTTTCAACTAAGATATTCGCAAACGATCAACGTATTCCCTTTAAGGTTTCCGCAAAAGATCAACGTACTTTCTTTAGTCAAAAGTCTTCTCAATCTCGGTTTTGGCTTCCTGCACTTTGAATACACACCACACAATTTATATATACAGAAAATAAAGAGAAAGATTGAGAGTGAGACCGAAAATTTTTACGAAGTTCGGCTTATCCCCAGCATACGTCCTGGCTTTAGGCCAATACCACCTAAGGTTTCCACTATACTGTTCCTTTCCGGACGAAACAAACCGTTACAAGCCTCCTTAAGGGTAGAGCCCTCTCTCCAAGCGATACCCCACGCTTGGTCCAACGATCCAAATAACCTTTTTTTTTTTTTTTTTTTAAAGAAGGGCAGAACCTCCATTTATTTATTGATAACCCCTCACTTTTGGCGGAGGAATACTGTGGTTACAAGACAATCAATGGGAGATAACAAAAGACAACACATTAAAAACTTCCCAAAGAACAATACCAACATCCAGCCAAAAACTGGGTTACAAGTCCAAACAAAACAAAACAAAACATGACGTACAAAAAAATCTCACGCAATAAAACAAAACAAAAGATAACCAACATAAAGCATAAGCAAAAACCAAAAGGAAATCAGATAAACATACCTCATATAAGCCGTACTCATCTTCTCCAATTTATACAAATCATTGCTAATTCTAGGGAGTTGACTACTATTTGTAAACAAACTATTCCTCCCCATAGCACCTTGTCGAGCCAAGGCATCTGCCACTTTGTTCCCTTCTCTATACCAATGATTTATCGAAAAATCTACTCCCTCCAATAAACCAATAAGCTGCTCCCAAAAATCCCACAAATACCATAAGAAGCACTTCCTGGCTCTTATCCAATTAACTACAATATTCGAATCACATTCAATATCGATACAGGTATGGCCCAAATGTTTACAAATCTTTATTCCCTCAAACACAGCTCTCAATTCAGTTTCATTATTTGAACAAGAACCAAAATATTTTGAAAAACCAATCACAAAAGAACATGTATGGTCTCTAAGGATGCCACCACCACCCGTCGGCCCTGGGTTCCCCAGGTTGCTCCCATCCAAATTTAGTTTCAACCTCCCTTGCCTCGGTTTTAGCCATCCACACTTTGCATAGTTTTAATTCTTTTATTCACAATTTGCACTTTCAGATTCTGCAATACCCGAAAATCAGCATCCTTTAACTGAACCATTTATGTCATGTTCCTACTCAAAACCCCCATCCAATACTTAATGGAGAGCCACACATCAGTACTACTCTCTAATTTTTCTCCCATTCTAGCCACACATCTCCTTCTCCATAGCCTCCAAACTACTAAATAAGGAATCAAACCCATCAATGAACCCAATTGAGAGAACTTGGAAGCCCTATTAAACCACATTTGGATTCTTTCTTTCCAACTTTGTTGCCTAAGGAAATGAACACCTACCTCCACTGAAACCTTCCTCCAAACCTCAAAAGTAAGGTCTCCCTTATTTAACACATGCTCCAAATCTTCTGATTGCCTTATCTCACAACAATTACACGCCGAAACAAGTGAAACCCTCACCCTTCTCACCTTTTTATCAACACTTAGGCACTCAAAAGCAGCCTTCTACATACAGATAGAAATTTTATTCGGTAACCATTTGTTCCAAACCCACTTAGCCTAATAAAATTTTGGAGCTCTAACTCTGATAACATCCCATGTGGACTTTATATTAAAGCAACCATCCTTTTCCGGGAGCCATAACAGAATGTCCGAAGAATTTCTAAGATTTCCCACCTTTTCCATCACTTCATCGGCTTTACTAAACCCCAAAATCCTCTGTAAATTTTTCACATCCCGCGCATTATTGATAACCAAATCTTTTAATTTGATATGAGATTTTGCACCATTTGGACAATTTGCAAACAAAGGTCCCGAATCTAGAAATTTATCATACCACAATTTTACATCTTATTATCTAACCTTCCACTTAGATTTACTTAACAGTTCAGGCATACCATGCAGAACTTTCCTCCAAAAGGACCAATCCGATCCATGCAATCTGCAAAGAGCAATATGTCCTCCTTTCACATATTTAGCTTTAAAAAATCTAGCCCATAAGGAATTTTGTGTTAATAAATGCCAACCAAACTTCATGAACAAAGATCATAGCACTCCTGAAATGTCTCTTACTCTTATACCCCCCTCCTCCACAGGAACACACAATTTCTTCCAAACCCTCCATTTCATTTTTTCTTTTCCATCCTTAAATCCCCAGAAGAAAGAAGCAAACATACCTTATATCTTTTTAATCACCAGTTTCGGTACATTTAGAACAGCTAACAAATGCAATTACATACTTGAAAGCACATGTTTCAACAAAACAAGACGACCTCCTTGAGACAACAGTCTACTTTTCCAGCCCTCAACTCTCTTACTAATTTTTTGGATTAAAGGGTCAAAATGACAGCCTTTCAATTTACCATCCACTATCGGCACACCCAAATACGTAAAAGGAAATTTACCCTTAATAAAACCAGTCTCTTGAAGAATTTCTCCTTTCCTCCGAACACCTAACTTGTTTGAGAAAAAAATAGTTGATTTATCTTTATTCACCCTTTGGCCACTCCAGTTTTAATACTCCTTAATCACCTCCATTAACTAACTAAGAGATTTTTTCCCAGCATTAGCAAAAATAACAACATCATTCCGCATACATTAAATGCGATATAATAGGTGCACCACACGGGTATGCAAATGGTAAAATCCGCTTCCCAGATAACTTTTTTTGAATTAATTTAGAAAAAATTTCTTCCATGATGATGAAAATATACGGCGACAACGGATCCCCTTGCCTCAAGCCCCTTTTTGACTTAAAGAAACCTCTATAAGTGTCATGCATCATGACAGAAAACCATGGAATGGAAATACAATTCTGAATTAACTTACAAAACCAATCTGGAAAACCAAGAGCCTCAAAAATCTGATCTACCATCTACCACTCCACTCGATTATAGGCTTTAATCATATCAAGCTTTAGCATTATAATACCTCCTCTCACCCGCCTATGTAATAATTTTGTCATCTCTTGAGTAAGCGTTATATTTTCAAAAATACTCCTCCCTTTCACAAAAGCACCTTGTTCTAAAGATATTAAATCACCCATCACCAATGAAAGCTTACCAACAAGGATTTTGGAGAAAATTTTATAGATTACGTTACAAAAGCTTATCGATCGAAATTTATCAAAAGACTGATGATCCTTTACCTTAGGAATAAGCACTATGTAAGAGGAACAAAAATACCGAGGCAACATATCACCTCTGAAGATTCTCTTACCACATCCATAACATCATTTTTAATCATCTTCCAACAGGAATATAGAAAGAAGACCCAAACCCATCCGGTCTCGAGCTACTATTCACAGAAATAGATGAAACAACTTCATAAACCTCATCCTCAGTCAGTTCTTCCCTCAGCTGACCTATAGACTCCTCAGAAACTACCGAATGGATGATATCTTCTAGGTTTGACCTTTGCACTGAACTATTTTATCTCAAGAATTGCTCAAAATACTTCACAGCCTCATCATGGACCATCTGCATATTTTCCAACACTGAACCATCAGGAAGCTTCATTGAATTTACACAAGAATTACGCCTTTTTTGCGTAATCATAACATGGAAAAACTTTGAATTTTGATCCCCATCTATTAACCATTTCATCTTTGCTTGTTGCGCCAATCTAGCCTCTTCCCTTCTATACCAAACCTCCAATTCAGCCTTAGAAACAAGGAAATTTTCTTCAACTGATTCCGAGTACTCTGTCTGTAGTAAATTCTCATATTTTTCCACCCTTTCCTCCAACTCTCGAATAAAACTACCAACATGACCGAAAGTTTGTTTATTCCGTACCCTAAGCCTTTGTTTTAGTCTTTTTAATTTACCCGCTAATTTACACAATCTTGAATCCACCACAATGTGTTCTCTTCATGATGATTCAACCATTTCCAAAAAATCCCCATGTGACATCCACATGTTCTGAAACCTAAAAGGCACTGACTCATACCTCTCCATACTCGCACACAGCTGTAATAAGATAGGAGAATGATCTGAAGTATTTTTTTCAACAAAGAAGTCTTAACTTCATCGTATTTTATAGAAAAAACATTATTAATCAGCACCCTGTCCAGTTTCGCCCAACTTCTTCTCAAACCTTGTTGGCCGTTACACCAGGAAAATTAACTTCCTTCGAATTTGAGGTCCAATAACCCACAACTATTAATACAACCATTGAATTCAACCATAGACAAACCCAAGCGAGGTCTACCTCCCACCCTTTCCTCATCTAAGTGAATTACATTAAAATATCCCATAACAACCCAAGCCACATCAACACTCGACATCCCTTGAAGCTGTTCCCGTAAATCTCTTCTCTCAATATGATAAAATTTAGCATATACAAAAGTAAGAAGCAGGGAGCCTCTATTCTCTGTTAACAAAATTGTCACACGTTGATTTAAGGTACCCACCCAATCCACTTGAACATCATCCTTCCAGAACAACCAAATCCTCCCACCTTCCTCAACATTACAGAAAAAGTTAGTTAATTGCAAATACTTCGCCCACCTTCGTATCTTTTCTATATCTTGAAAAGGTTCTGAGACTGCCAAAATCAAAACTTTCAGATCCTTCACAATTGTTTTCAATCTTCTCTTCGACGTGCCCAACCCTCTTATATTCTAAAACATAATTTTTTCAATCATAAGTTCAACTTTTGAGGTACTACCTTAGACCTCTTAGACTTTCTCACTTGTCCATCATCTTTATTTCTTCCTTCCGATTCACCCACTGTCACATTACCTGGATCAAAATAATATTCTTTTTGAGTATCAATGCAAACCTCCAAATCTCCCTCAGATAACACATCATAATTATCCCTCCACACTCCACCCTCCACTACCCCCTTTCTCTCATCCACCTCCTCCACTAAAATCAACTCTCCATTCTTATCCTTTTCAACTTTTCCCCTCCCCCCCTTCATAAACAACTCCAATTTCCTGAGCAGACCTAGAACAATCTCCCAGTTCTACTTGCACCCCTACCACCCCTAACTTCTGGTCTTTACAATGATCGGTTTTTTCTCCACTATTCTTCTCTACCAAATTAACTTCCTCCACTTTTTTAGTAACCACATTATTAACCTCATTCAAAATTTCTTTATTTTTCTCAATCACCTTCGACGGACCATTCACTTTTCCATCCTTCTTCTCCTCCACCCGTTGTTCCTGACTCTTCAAAACAGGACCTTCCTCTTCAACTATCATATTCACTTTTCTACCCACTTCTTTCCAAACCATCCCATCTACCTCCTTCCTCATACTTACCTTTCTTTTATCCTTAGGCCTAACTCCAAATTGGCATACTAGTTCAGTGTAACCTTGCCTACAACATTTGTTACGATAGAAACCCCTCTTCTCATATATTACCCTTTGTCAATTCTGTTTTTGTTCTACCACCAACGGAAAACCCTCCATAGTATCCTTCTGCAAATCCACTTCAACACATAATCCCGCACCCGTGGCTCGTGTTCTATATAACGGCATTATCCGTTCCCAAGAATCTACCAAATCTAGTGGTCAAACTCTGTAAAACTACAAAAAACGTTGAACCATCAAAAACTACAAAAAGAAGATCAAATATGTGTGTACAAAGAATGCTCTTAGATAGAGCTAGTTAGTACAATACGAAATCACTAATATACTTCAATCAAAATATCAAAAAGAATGAAGTATGACTTTAAGCACTTGGTGATCTTTGGTCATTCTTTCTTGATCCTTTTTGAACTTGTCATTTTAGAGTTCCCGAAATCTCATCACTTGAGCATGAACTAGTTAAACCATCCTTTATTTGGGGCCAACATAATTAATTATGGATCTCTTAAATTTTTTATATATTAAAGCATTATTTTTAGAATTTCTCTTTTCTTAAATAGAAGCATTAGTCTTATAAAAAAAAATTAAGAGATCCAAATAGGTTCACACATAAATATAATTACTAATACAATACCAAATTGTTCTCAACTTAATTAATGTCAAAATACTTTAATAGTGGTATACTGCTCATTTTATGAACATGAAATACCTATGTAATATGTTTTCATTTCTTTTTTATGAAATTAATTAATTTTGCATTCCTTTTTTAAATATGTCGCTATTAATGTTTGTTGACTTTTTGAGTCTAATCCCTATTTTGATACTGACAAAGTGCAAGTTACGTATGTGTATATTTAGCACGTAAATAGGTTCATTAATTTAACACACATAAGGGAATGGAAATGGAAGCCATAAAGACGCATAAAACTCATACATCTGACATTTTCCATGAAGAGGAGCAAAGAAGATAAAGAAAATATTTAATTTTATTTGTAATGTATTTAAGTTTTTTATTACTTTGATCTATAATAATGCATGCATCTGCATAATATGTTTAAATGCTCAGATGACCATAGGTTGACCATAGGACACTTAACTTTTCACCAAAAACCTTTTTTTAAAAAAAAACTAAAATCATACAAAGTTTTTGGAATAACTTTAGGGTCAAATTAGGGTCTCGATTGACCGACGTTGGATTTTTGGGCTTAATTTGAAAGTCCGGTCGACCGAACCCTTGGTAGTATAAATGCATCGACCAACTGAATAAGTCAAAAGTTAACATGTTGACTTCGCTCAGTCGACCATACTGAATTGAACGCACCATCCTCGGTCGACCGAACCATTAACTTCTGACACCCTAACTACTTGGTCAACCAAACCTTATAGTTCAAATTGGCCTTGGTCGACCGAATCTATATGAATGGTCAACCCACCTTTGCCTTGGTCGACCGAACCCACGAAGGGTTCAGAAACACCCTGATATGGTTGACCAAACCTATAGTTCAAATTTGCCTCGATCGACCAAACTCATAAAAGTGGTTGACCAAACCTTGTCTTTGATCAACCGAACCTCTCGGGTTAGCTTAATTTTTAACCGCTAATCGTCATTAATTTTTCACTTTAACATTTTTAAAATGACGAGCGTGTCTCTCAAAGGTCAGATTTCCTGAAAATCTATAAATACCTTCTCTATAACTCAGATTAATAACTTTGATTAGCTCAAGTTTTCTCTCTAATCCATTTTTAATCAAAGTTTCCCCAAAACGTTTTTTATTGTTAAAATCATTCTTTTGGGGTAAAATCTTTTATACAAATATCTCCAACTCTCTTTCATGCTTTTATTTCAAAATCATTTTTGAGGAGAGTATTTTATTTAAGGCATTTTATTTGCATATACTCTCACTCATCCTTTAATCTTTGAAAATCATTTTTGAGAGCTTGCTTGAGTTTCTCCCGATTATTTTCATGATAAATATTTTTAAGAGAAATTATTTATTGCACAAATATTTTTCTTGAGCTTAAACTCTAGATTTTCCAAACGATTTTATTTGCAAAAATTTTTTTTGGAGAACATATTTATCATTTATATATATTTATATATTTTTATTTGTACAAAATTTGTTGAAGAGCAAAACCCTAGGTTCTGCTATATTTTTATTGAAATATATTTTTGGAGAAAATTTCTTATTAAGGTTTAAATTTATTTTGAAAGCACTCTTACTCTACTAAGCACATTTCATATCATAAGATAGTGCATGTATTTGAGCTTTTAATGTGTACATTCATGCTTGTATTTAGAAACATTTTTATATATACAAAAATGTTTTCATGTGTCAGTTGGGTTCAACCCATAAATTGAATTGGAGAGTCTCAACCCCATAAGTGAGGCCGGTTGGGTTCAGCCCGTAATTGAACTGGGGAGTCTCCGCCCCGTAAGGGAGATCAGTTGGGCTCAACCTGGTAATTGAGTTGGGGTTTACCTAACCCCGTAAGGAGAGGTTGTAATGGCTTCTACTCCACCCATTTAAGTAAGTAGGATTATTGGAATCTTTGAGAGGTATGCCCAAGGTGGGGACGTAGGTTGGTTTGACCGAACCTCGATAACAAATCCATGTGTCACTTTCTCTTTATCTCATTTAAATTTCCGCACTTAAAATTTTACATGTGTATACTTGTTTATTCACTGTTATAATTATTTGCATACAAACATTTAAATTAAATGAGATATACTGTACATGTGTATGACTACACTCATAGTTTAATTATTTTACATACACGTTTGTACTATGAAAATGGGATATGATATGTGGTGAATCGGCGTAAAAGTTTAATTAAGCCAAAAGATTTTTTAAAACCCAATTCACCCCCCCTCTTGGGATCACACCAATTCCAACAATTTGTTTGAGAGAATTTAGATCAATCACAACTTCAATCACTTGTCAATAATAAGAAGAAAAAATGGCTTGGAGGATCCAAATTATACTTTGAGGGATTACTCTGACGCCTACGCTAGGGAATATAGAAGAATTGTATGTTTGCAACAGTAAAAGTATGAATGAGAATGAGATATAATAAGATGTCTTACCTTCCTTGGGGTTCTCCTTTTTATAAAAATTTGGGATACCTCCCTATTGATCTCCCTACTAATGAATCGTAAGAGTTACATTTTGGATAAATTACTAAGGAGTAAAGATTGATTTGCTGACCCTTTACTTTAATTAACGGGTGTTACTTTCTTTCCATTGATCCCTTAATGTTTTTTCTTTTCTTTTTTTTTTCTTTTGATCTTACATTAGTTGATGTCGAGTTTAAAGTCAAGATCTCATTTTAGTTATATCAAAATCATTTTTTTTTGTTATTGGACATTGACTCATCACCGCAAGAGGTAGGAATCATTATAAGTTGTTTAACCAAATATAGTTTAATATTTTTTTTCGCTGAAATTTAAATTTTAAAAGCTAAAACTATAGCTAGAGAATTAATAATTTCTTTTTTAACATGTTTATTTATTAATTCTTGTTAATCATTATTCATCTAAACTTTTTCTATGTTAGGCTATGTTTACTACTTATGTCTCTTTTTTGAAAAACAACATAAGAGTATGAACATATTAATATGATCCTTTTAAGGATAATAAATTGGGAAGACATTTCTTAGCTCTACTGTATGTTTACATGTAAATGTTTTAATATGGGAATAGTGTTAAATTTACTATCCAAACATCACACTTTTACTTATCCACTGTTTTATACAAGAAAAATGTTTAGTGTCACGGGCCCATGATGTTACGGGTCCATATAACAAGACTTCATTAGTACAGCAGTGTAGGTCCTATGCTACTGTACCCAATGAAACCCTATCACGTGAACCCGTATCATTATGGGTCTGTGATACATAGCATAATTTTTTGTATAATTATACCATACAAATACACAATATGCACAAAATAGTAAGTAAATAAAAGCACAATATTAGGAGATCAATATAACATTTTTAATAATAAGTTAATTTTTATATTTTATAGATTAATTCAAATTTATCTTTTAGGAGTCTAACATATATTTATTCATATTACAATTTTAGTAAGTTGCCAAACAAAGTATTACTTACTTTACATTTCAAAGTATGAATTTCAAACTTTATATTTGAAAATCCGTATATGATTTTTTCAAATTCATGTAAATTTTAATTCAAAAAGATGCATGCATTTATTTTATTAATTAATAGGATACCGAACTAGGATGGATTTTCGTAATTTTATTTGTTTTTATTTAAGCAATTAATTTTGTATTTTTATAATTAAGTTTAGCTTTTATAATATTCTAACATAGACTCATTATTGCAATATAAATTATTTTAAGTTGTTGACCAAACCATTGCTTAAATATTTTTTAATGATGTTATAAAATTTTAAGTCAAAAAGGAAGTACAAAGAATGAGTTGCAGTTATGGGTCACCTAAACTTTTACCATCTTGCAGTATCTTTGAGCAAATATTAAAGAAATGGAAATTGATATGATTATTTAAGAGGATATGGAGGATGGTCTAACCTAAGTTTATCAATACCCATGCGTAAATATTGTTTTTCCTGTGAAAAACTTGTAAGGAATTATTTCTTTCCGTAAGATTTAGAGTTCACCTATCATAAAATATCATGTTAGCACTTGAACCTATACAAACCAAAAATATGTTCCAATCTTATGATTAGTGAATTCCAAATCTTATTTGAATTACTCGTTTCGTAAAAGTATAATATGTTTTATTTAATGTATTGTCGTATGCTAATCATTCTTTATGCTTTTGATTTCTCTAGGCATGCCTAGTTTGGATTGTACTTGTAGCTTGGTTTTTCTCGTTTTGATACTTTAATTTTGATTGACTTTGAGCCCCTAGGTATGCCCAAGTTTTATGTAGCATTGTTTCTTGCTTTGTTTTTTATTTGAAGCTTTGGTCTCCCTGCATGGTGTATGTTCGGAGTCTTCTGTACATATTCCACTTGATCAATAATATTTACCCTAAACTAATATAAAAAAAAAAAAAAAAAATTTGACTTGCACCCATGACAAGTATAATATGTTTTATTTATTTTCATTTAATTAATTTATTTTTTACTTTTTATGTTGTTATAATTAGGTAAATATATTTTTTATGACTCGTATATTGTAAATTATTGAACACATATTGCTTAGTAACTTTTTATTAAAATTTAAATTTTAATTGAAGATTTAAAAGAATTTCAAAATAAAAAAAATAAATGGAAAGAAAAATTGTGGTCATGAATAAGTTATTATTAGTTAGTTATAGCATATTTACGTGTTAATTAGTTATGATTTCCTTAGTTAACATATTTTTGCATTATATTATATTTTGTATTTTCCAATAGTTTTAAAAAAATACTTTTAAAAAAATATACTAACTCAAATAATTTTTTTTACATTTGCTTTTTCTTAATGCTTTTAGCAATGTTATTAAGAATTTTTTTTTGTTTTTAATAGTATTTTTGATACAGAGAGAAAATAAAAATAATAATAATAATTCTTTTTTTTTTAATTTCCTTTTTTCTTTTACAAAATTTTTTTTTCTTTCATCCAAATGGACCCTTAGATGTAGGAATCTAGCACATTAGGACTAGTAAATATAGATGATATTATCTTAGCAATTAGTATTTTGATGAATATATGAACTTTTATCTTTTTTTTTCTAAGACTAATTAGATTTTTAATCACTCAAATTAGATGCATTAGTGATTTGGAACATAAATTTTAGAACTTTATACTTTGATTATGTAGATTTGAAAACATAATAATAATAATAATAATAATAACAATAATAATAATAATAATAATAATAATAAAAAACTATCTTTGATTGAAATCTACAAAAATTTAAATTCAAAGTCCAAATTTCATGGTCCCAAATTTCTTGATTTTTTTCGTAATTTTTCTACCATTTTCTCATTTTTTTTTCCAATTAAAAAGAACTAAAAAAATAATTTTCTAAAATTATTATTCATTATAAAAAAGACCAATTCCAAGGGAGACTGAACCGGTCAAACTAATTCAACAAACTTGACCAGGTCAACGAGTTAGACATGAAATTCAAAAAATAAAAAAAAAATTGATATTTTTATAATTATTTTAAAAATTAGACAAAAAATAAAACTATTTACACAAACAATGATCATCAATTAATTTTTCATTTTCTTAGTGTGACTTATTTTAGTTTTTTTTTTCTTTTAAACAAAATTTCTTCAATATAGAATTTATTTTGTCTAAAAAAAATTAGGGGAAATTATTTTTTATTAAAAATTGTGAAGATGCATTAATCAATTGAATAAAAAGAATAAAAGAAAGTATGAGGTGGAACCTCCTTGCACTTTATTGGAATTTCTTTTTGAAAAGTCAACCAAGTGTGCTAAAGCTCTCTCTCTCTCTCTCTCTCTCTCTCTCTCTCTCTCTCTCTCTCTCTCTCTCTCGCTCGCGCGCGCGCTCGCTTGAGTCGCTTTAGATATGAAATGCGCTCAAGTTCGATGGCAGCCTGGCAATGCACGGCGGCCGATCGCAACGATGGCAGTGCGGCCCGACGGTAATGGCGCTTATGCACAAAGCAGGTCTTTCGAAATATTTTTGTTTGTTTGTTTTATCAAGAATAAAATGGAAAATGTGAAAAGGAAAAAAAAGAGAATAAACAAAAAAGAATTGAGGGAGGAATTTGCCTAATGCTTTTGTATTGATCTACTACCTTCTCAGCATTCCATTCTTACACTTTCCTTTTTCTAAGAAGAAAAAAATTCGGACGGAAATTCTTGGCATTTCTACTTCCCCTTTAGTATGTATGTTGACCCACCCATGTGGGTGCATTTATTTTCTGCTTGGGAAGTTGCAACGTCGTTGTGCATGCGCAACCTCAAGCATGTATAATTCTTTTATTGCTGCTCCATTCTTAAAACCTCTCTTTCCCTGACACTATTTGTCCAAAGAGCTTCTAAGCTTCACTTCTATGAGCTTGTAATGTTGCTATGTCTCATAAGGGATAACTTTACAGTGGATACTTGTAACCTAACCTTTGAGGTTTAAACTCAGGTTTAACAAAACTGTAATGAGTACCTCTGATGGTCATGTCATGGCTTTGAGTATGCTCTGTGCTTGCCTTTAAGGAGGATCCTGTACATCAGAAAGATTGTACGGTCCCCATTGATCTTCTTTGGTAAAGCATTGATTGAAGACCCAAGTTCTCCGTTTGATATCCATGGGAAGGATTGTGTTGGGGAAAGGGTCTTAGATTGGTTGCTTTCATTGAAAGATCAAGGGGCTCCTGACTCTGTGTGGTATATATATATATATACATGTACACTACTTTGTAAAGTTGTGAGTGTGTGAATAATATACAGAGAGCAGAACCGAGTGAGCTGAGTGTGTGTGGTAGAGAGGTTAGTGCTAATAGTTGACTTGAGCTGTGTTACTCCTCCTCTTTTGTATCTCTCTTATTGATCATATAGTGAGATTACCTCTCTCCAGTGGGTGTAGGTTGAGTTTGGTCGAACCACATATTTCTTTTGTGTTTGTGTTCTTGGATCATCCTCTTTCACCCGAACAATTGCTATCGGAGCTTGGAGAAGGTGAGAAGCGTGATTAAAAAAATTTGTGCTTACCTTTGGGTTCGGCGACGTCAAGACAAAGCTAGGATAGTTGTAATAACCTCAAATTCTTAATATAAATTGTAGCATAATAAATAGAAAAATCAACCCGAACCCATGGGTAGCGAGGATAGCCTGACATAAACAGCGGAAACCTAAGCAGCAGTAAAAATAAAATCTCAATCATCCAACCATAAAACTTAATACCAGAGTTTACTACATCATCAAAATACTGTATATATATACAATCTCCAAAAAGTCAAAATAACACTAGGATCATACAACAAAAATCTCCTAATCCTAATTCAACGCTTACCCTTCTAGTAGGGAAGCTAAACCCACTCAATGGAGGCCTTGACCCGCCGGTCCCTCTGGGTTTCTTGAAAATCATTTAATGTTCGGGGGTGAGACACTTCTTAGTAAGGGAAAATAAACTAAATACAATTGTGTGGTAACATGAATATATATAATGCAGTTATACATATACAATACATTTCATATATCTGTGAACATACGTCATAACATACCGAATCATCATATACTTTCATATTTTTCTAGTAACACATATCATTCATAAATCGTCTGTTATATCTGATAATACTAAAAACATACTCAGGATGAATAGCTAGCTGATGTCATGTATTACCCCCCATGACGGGTTGTGCAGCCCGAAGGCGGGACCCGACAATGGCTGGCTGACCACTGCCGAGTCAAAAATGTCTGTAAGTACGATGGGCCCGCTGCACCCTGGTCCGGACTGTCAGGTGGACATCTATAACTCTATACTGAAAGCCACATCGACTATGCATCTCCCACCCCCCTCGTGGGGTGGTTAGCACAAGTTTGAACATAGATATCTGATCTATATAACTACGGTACTGAGCTCCTGAAATTGAACTAAACTAACATCTGGGTTCTGATAACATATAATATATGGTACTATAGCATCTTTCATAATTTCATAATTACGGCCTCGTGCTGAACATTTCATAACTACGGCCTCGTGCCAAACATTTCATAATTACAGCCTCATGCCGAATATTTCATAATTACAGCCTCATACCGAACATTTCATAAATATCAATCTGAAAATAAAACAATTATCATGTATTTCAAAATCATCATATACTGCATTATTACGTAATTCCTGAAAACATGCTTATTCGTAAAATTATCGTAACATAATACATTTCATGAAAAATAATATTCATGTCACACGAAGCTGAGTAAATACGTACGTTTCATTCTAAAATCACATTCCTGTATAACAGCAGTATTTTCCCAATAACATACATTTTCTCAATAATATTCAAATATAATACATATTCCCTTAAAAATTACTTTTCTGATAATAATAATAATAATAATAATAATAATAATAATAATAATAATAATAATAATAATAATAATAATACGTGTGAAAAAATAACTACTTTAGTTTATTCCCTTACCTGGCTACTAAGAAAAGCCACTAAAAACTCTAGTCTCACACCCGTAGGATTTCCTACTCAATATCCTGAAAATGAAAACTCCTAGTACTAAACTTTAGTATTTTCATGTGTATATTATTTCCTATAACTACCGTAATACCAAATTTGGCTTAAAAAGCCCCTCAACTCAAGGATGAATTTCAACTTAGCTCTATTGACGATCCGCTCCGGCAAATATGGAGAGAACTTCTCCAGGAGCGTCGTAGTGACTTCAGATCGTCAAATCGGCATAAATTCGACCCGAAATTGAAGAGAGAGAGAGAGAGAGAGAGAGAGCTGAATGGAGGAGAGAGATTTCTTAGTTTTGAAGTTGAAATTCAGGTTTTTGATATTTATAGGACTGGATTCGTCGACGAGCCACGTCATCTCGTCGATGATTCCTTCAATAATTTCGTTGATGAAACCCACTCCTCACCAACGACATTCAGACTGCTCAAAAACCTCTCTCGGTATTTTCTCGTCGACGAATCTTGCCTTCGTCGACGAAGTCCCCTTATGCCCTCGTCGACGAATCCCTTGTATTCGTCAAAAAGGCCCTGATATTTCCCTCAGTTATTATTTCCAAAATGCATTGTCGTCGACGAAAATCAACTTCCTCCTTCTGTCGTTGTTTTTATTTCCCTTCCTCTTCATTATTTAAATCCCATTATTATTCAGGTTGTCACAACAGCTGTCGCATAGGTGTCAACGGTTACTTCAAGCGCCACCATACTAGCTCCTCAAGTTGCTTCCCCGTGAAGATCGCGTGCAGCTACTGATCGTGCTGATCATGTCGAATCTCTCAGCCAAGAGTGATAGCAACGTCTGGTGAGGGCTTGCGAAGTTCTTCATTTTTTTCTTCTGTGCAGAGGCAGAGCAGAGTGTTCTCTATGCAGAGATGGAGAAAGGTGAAAACAGGAAGGGAGAAATATTCCCCAGCAAGTCACAAGGAGAGGTCTTTTATTATTATTAAATAAAAAAGGTGGTCTTTTCACTCTTTTTTTTTTTTTTTTTTCAAAAAGAAAAGGAGTGGCTTGAATTTATACTTACTTTATATTGGAGAAGTAGTTGTGTGCAGAAGTGCTTCCTGACATGCCCCAGAGATTCCAAATTTTCCACGTCACCAATGGGGCCCACCTATCACGCCATCTGTGGGGCCCACATATATTGGGTTAAACTCAATCCTAGCTATTTTGGCCGTTTCGGATGCATTGGTACATTTGATTTTGCCAAAATCAGCCTCTAAGTTGCTACTTTATAATGGATGACAATTTATCCAAGTTCGACGTGGAGAAATTTGACGGTCGAAACAATTTCAGTCTATGGCAGAGTATAGTCAAGGATATCTTGATTCAGTGTGACTTGATCAAGCCGCTAATTAGGAAGAAGCCAAAAAATATCAAAATGATAATTGGACAGAGATGGAAATGAAAACAGTCATTACTATTCGTTTATTCCTATCAAATGAAGTTAAATATTCTGTGTTAGATGAATCATCACCTGTTGAGTAATGGAAAAAATTATAACAGAGATACATGTCAAAATGTCTAACAAACAAGTTATTTCTAAAGAAGAAACTCTATTAACTAAAAATGGAGGAAGAGGTAAATATTTTTTAGCACATAAATGACTACAAAAAAAATCATGACCTAGTTAATGAGTTTTGGTGTAAAAGTTGAAGAAGAAGAAGAAGAAGATAAAGCGTTTCTTCTCCTAACATCTCTACCACCTTCTTATGATAATCTTGTCACAGCATTAGTTGTTGGAAAGGAAACCTTGAATTTGGAAGAAGTGATGACTTCACTCCAGGATACTGACACCCTGAGAAAGCCAACCATTAACCTCCAAGGGCGTGCCTTGGTCACACAAGGTGAGAAACAGACTAGGGGCAGAAATCAAAACCGTGGAAGATCAAGAAGCAAACGGTCCAAATCAAGAGCTCCAGGAAATTCCAACAACACTCAGAACAAAAAGTAGATCGAGTGTTGGAATTTTGGCAAGATTGGCCACTATGAAAATTAATGTCGATCCCACAAGAAGGAGCCAGAAAATATGACTGAAGAAAATGTCGCCTTGACTTCAAGAGAAGGAGATGCACTATTATAATCTTTGGAAAGGAAGAGAGAGTCTTTGCTATTAGACTCTGGAGCCTTGTTTCACACAATAGGCAACAAAGAAATTCTTAATAGGTATGTACCCGAAAATCTTGGTAATGTTTATTTTGGTGATGACAAACCTTGTGAAATTGATGGAAAAGGTGAAGCAAAAATAAATTTGATAGGTACTTCCTGGAGTTTGACTGATGTCAGATATATCCCTGATCTCAAGAAAAATTTAATATCTGTTGGACAGCTTGCAAGTGAAGGTTACACTACAACCTTATGTGGTGATAGTTGGAAAATTTCCAAAGGTGCAATGACATGTTTGTGCGTAAGAAAATTGGTACTCTTTATATGACCATAGATGCTTACATGTCAATTTCCATTGCTGTAGGGAATGAAGAGTCAAACCTATGGCACCAGAGACTCTGTTACATGAGTGAGAAAGGTTTGAAAATCATGAACTCAAAGGGAAAAATATTAGGTCTCCAGTCAGCTAATATTGACCAATGTGAGAGCTACATCCTCGACAAACAGAAAAGAGTCAACTTTTAGACATTTGGAAAAACTCCAAAGAAATAAAAATTAGAGCTGGTGCACACCGATGTTTGGGGACCGAGCCTAGTTTCATCCATTGGCGGGAAATCATATTTCGTCACCTTTATTGACGACCATTCCAAAAAGGTATAGGTTTATTTCTTAAGACATAAATTTGAAGTGTATGATGTTTTCAAGAAATGGAAGGCCATGGTGGAGAATGAAATAGGTTTGAAAATCAAAAAGTTGAGATTAGACAATGGTGATGAATATGAAGAAAGAGAATTTAAAAGGTTTTTCTACGAGCATGGGATCAAACTTAAAAGAACAGTGTCAGGTACACTCCAACACAATGGCATAGAAGAACGAATGAACAAAACCTTGACTAAGAGAGTTAGAAGTATGTGATTACTAGCAGGTTTACCAAAACAGTTTTGGGCAGAAGCAATCAACATAGCTACTTATCTAATCAACTGAAGTCCATTAGAACCATTGCAGTTCCAGTTACCAAAGGAGGTATGGAGCAAAAAGGAGGTAAAACTTTCACATTTAAAAGTTTTCGATTGCGTTGCTTATGTACATATTCGTGATCAAGCTAGGGGCAAGTTTGATACAAAATCTCAAAAATGCACACTTCTTGGATATAGTGAAGATGAGTTTGGTTACCGCATCTGGAATGATCAAAACAAGAAAATAATCAAAATTCGAGATGTTGTTTTCAATGAAAAGGTTATGTACAAAGACGTGACATCATCAAGTAATCCCGCACTATATAACCTTGATATTGTAAAGTTGGATGATTACACTAATAACAACATGACACAACAGACTATTGATAATCCCCAGACAGGGGAATCTATCATAGAGGAGTGCTCTGAAGCACCATAGACTCCAAATCCGACTCCTACTCCGACACTGAGGAGGTCTTCTTGACCGCATATACCGAATAGGAGATATTTAGATTACTTGTTACTAACTGATGCACGTGAGCCAAAGTGCTATAATGAAGCATGTTAGGTGGATGAGGCTAGCATGTGGGAACTTACCATGAAAGATGAGATGGAATCCCCCACCGATAATAGGATTTGGGAGCTAGCTAGATTACCCAAGGGAAAAGAAGCTCTTCAAAAGAAATGGGTGTACCGCATAAAAGAAGAGCATGATGGTTCGAGAAGATACAAAGTAAGACTTGTGGTCAAAAGTTTCCAACAAATAGAAGGTAATGACTACTCAAAAATCTTCTCATCAGTTGTGAAACACACAACCATTCGGACAATTTTAAGCATTATTGCAATAGAGAATTTACACCTCGAGCATTTAGATCTAAAAACTGCTTTCCTTCATGGTGATCTAGAGGAAGAAATATACATGCACCAACTTGAAGGTTTTTGCAGAGAAAGGAAAAGAAAAATGTTGACTTTTTGAGTTCGATCCTTGGTTTTGACAAACCGCAAGTTTCTTATGTGTGTATCCAGTGTTTGAGCAGGTAACATTTTAGAACACACACATACAAAGTCTGAAAATGAGAGTCAGAAGAAACTCGAAAGACATGTACATTAGCTGGCGTATTCCAAGGAAGTTACAAGAGCAAAGAAGATTAAAGACATTTAAATTTCATTTTTATTGCATTTAGTTTTTCTATTGGGTCTGTAATATCTGCATCTGCATGCATGATATGAATAAAGCTCAAACAAGACCGTAGTTTGACCATAGGGATTCGAATAACCTTAGGGCACCCTTCGGTCGATCGATGCCGAATTTTTGGGGTATCTCTCAAAAGGCCTTAAACTGACCTTATGGCCCTCATTTTTGCATGAAAATGTTCCCTTTTGACTTAGAATTGCTTATCATATGATTAGAGACATTGCATAAGAGGAAAAGGACCGAAATGCCCAAAATCGGCATGTTCCGTCGACCGAACTATGAAATTGGTCGACCAAACCTCTTGGGTTTGTTAATTTTTTACCACAGGTAAACGAGATTATTTTTAATTAAACATTATTAATTTTTTCTAAAATGACCTCCATGTCCCCAACGGTCATATTTTTCCCCAAGTCTATATATACCCCTTCATTTGTCTTAATTAGGAAGAGATTAGCAAAAATCATTAAAAAAAAATTCTGAAATTTTTTATACTCAAACTCCTCTTTTTTCTCAAATATTTCCAATCTTTTCAAAGCATACTACTCATACTCTCTTACACTCCTTGTTTTTAAAATCATTTTGAAGAGAGCATTTGATTAATCTTTGGGCATTTATTTTCTTCATCCAAAGCTCATACTCTCACTTGTTCTTTGTTTGTGAAAATTTATTTTTGAGAGTTAGCTTCTTGGATCTCCCATATATTTTATTGATAAATATTATTGGGAGAAAATTTATATTTGTTACTATGAAAGACTTGAATACATATATTTTTTGTTAGGAAAGTCTTCTTACATTTGTGCTTACATTGATGTGCATTATTTTGCAAGATCATTAGAAAGCAAAACTCTAGCTTCCTTTGAATAAGTTTTTTTGAAAATTTTTTGGGAAGAGATCTTTTGGCGTTGAATCTTTGAAATATTCACCGCATACATTTTACTCAAAGATTCCAAAAATTATTTTGAGAAAAATCCCCATTCTTACATTGACCTTATTTTCATATCACACGTGAGTGTATTTTGAGCTGTAGTGTTGTATAGCTTGTATTAGAAGCATATTTTGTAGTACAAAATATTTTATTTGATTAATTGTTGTATTCCAGGCGTGGACCTGAAGAGAGAGACTAGCCCTATTGAATAGTCCCGGTTTGGCTTAGACCTAGTTAGGAAAGTTATGTGCATTATCCTGGTAAGGTGCTGTTTGTAGGTTGAGGTCAGCCTCGTTAATTGACCTGGTTGTAAACGGTGCCGCTCCACCCGTTAAGTGAGCAATAGTGGTAATCATCGGGCTTGCGAGCTAAGACAGGGACGTAGGCATAGTTGGCCAAACCCCGAAAACATATCGTGTATGCACTTTATATTTCCGTAATTTATTTATTGCACGTATATGTTATATTGTGAATGCTACGCATCACTTAATTTCCGCACTTTATATTTATCTGTGCATTTGGGATTGCATAAAAAGACCCTAGGTTGGGAATTACTGATTGTGGAATTGAAATCAACCTAGGAAATTTTAATTACCCAATTCGCCCCCCTCTTGGGAATACACCAATTCCAACAAAAAACTTGTTTGTAGATTGAATAAGAGTGTGTATGGTTTGAAACAGGCTCCAAGGCAGTGGTATAAGAAATTTGACGACTTTATGCAAAAGAATTATTACCACAAATGCAATGCCGATCATTGTTGCTATTTCCAAAGGTATAAATCAGATTACATATTTACTTTATGTTGATGATATGTTGGTTTGCAGGATCAGACATGGAAGAGATCAAAAAATTGAAAAGGTAGTTGTCCACTGAATTAGAAATGAAAGACTTGGGTCCAGCAAAGCAGATGCTTGGGATAAGAATCATTAGAGATAGAAAAGAGGGAACCTTGCAATTGTCTCAGGCCAAGAACATTAGGCGGATTCTCAAAATGTTCAACATGAGTGATGCTAGGGCAGTTAGCACACCATTAGCCGGTCATTTCAAGTTATCGAAGACTCAGTCTCCAGAGTCCGAGGAAGAGAAAAAAGAAATGGACAAAATGTCATATGCTTCAGCTATAGGAAGCTTAATGTACGCTATGGTTTGCACGAGACTAGATCTTAGTCATAAAGTGGGAACCGTCAGCAGATTCATGTCAAATCTAGGAAAAATCCACTAGGAAGTGATAAAATGGATATTTCAATATCTCTGAGGTACAATTAACAAATGTTTATGCTTTGACGACAGTGATCTGACATTACAGGGATACGTAGATGCAGACTTTGCTGGCGAGATAGATCACAGAAGAAGCACTACTGGATATGTATTCACAATAAGTGCTATTGTCATTTGTTGGGTATCACAGATACAGAAAATTGTTGCTCTGTCCACTACAGAGGCAGAGTATGTAACCATGATAGAAGCTAGCAAAGAGATGATTTAGTTACAGGGTTTATTAATATAGTTGGGTTTTAAGCAGGTGAAGAGTGTTTTGTATAGTGACAACCAGAGCGCTATACACTTGGTGAAGAATTTAGCATACCACTCAAAGACCAAGCACAATGGACTCTGCTATCACTTCATCAGATCTTTTTTAAACGAAGGGGTATTAGAAGTTGAGAAGATTCTTGGCAGTCAAAACCCAACAGATATGTTGACAAAGACAGTAAGTAGAGAGAAATTGGAGTTATACTCAGATTTAATGGGTCTCCTAGATCTACTGAAATCATCCAGAAGTTGATCCCTGTATGTGCACCTCAGCAAGGGGGTTCGGGCACTCTCTCGAGGGGGTGCGGACGCCTAGAGACTAGGGCGAGGTCATAGTGTTGTAACATTAGAGTAGCGGACACTTGGTTGCCCCCATATGTTTGGAGGTGGTGATTTGTTGACCCACCCATGTGGGTGCATTTATTTTCTGCTTGGGAAGTTGCAGTGTCGTTGTGCATGTGCATCCTCGAGCATGCATATTTCTTTTATTGTCGCTCCATCTCAATGCTCCTCTATGATATATATGTACATTACTTTGTAAAGCTGTGAGTGTGTGTGAATAATGTACAGAAAGCATAATCAAGTGAGCCGAGTGTGTGTGTCGCAAAGAGGTTAGTGCAAGAGTTGAGTTAAGTTGTGTTACTCCTCTTTTGTATCTCTCTTATTGATCATATAGTGAGATTACCTCTCTCCCGTGGATGTAGACCGAGTTTGGCCGAACCACATATTTCTTTTGCATTTTCTGTGTTCTCTGCGTTGTGTTTGTGTTCTTGGATCATCCCCTTTCACCCTAACATGTGATCGGATGCCTATTTTTCTATAGGCATATTTCGGATGGCCTATTGGAGGATTTGGCAGTGATGTGATGCGCCGATCAATTCCCCAGCAAAGTTGGAGTGGGAGCGGGAGCGATTGTGCGAAGAAGCTTCTCCCTCAACTTGCCGAACGCGTGACATAAATTAAATTTGCCATTAATTAGAGATATTTTTAATTAATTTTATCCGAGTGAAGATGGAAAATAATTTTTATTTTTATTTTTAAAATAAATTATAAAAAAGTTTAATTCATTTTTAATTTTTCTAATATTCGTGTGAAATAAATGAATAATAATTTTAACATTAATTATTAATGACAATAATTTTAGTTTTATTTTAAATTTTTTAAATAATTATAAAAACATCACTTTATTTTAAAATTTGTATAAAAAAATTAAAAATATATTTTTTTCATTTTTTTTATAAATATTTTTAATTCTTACTGTACATGCAGAATAAGTAATCATATGTGTGGGACTTGAATGTGTTTTGATTATGTATAGAACCTCTAATAAATTCACAAAAGTCCAAATTTAAGTTCGATGACAATTTCACTCATGAGTTTGTTTTACATTGAACAAAATAAAATAGATGATGGGTGTTTATATATATGATTGGTCTTAAGATTCAATAGGCTTAAGTTTTTGGATCAAGATGATGTTTATATATATATTAAACACATGCCTAGACTTTCCTGTTTCTAACATGTAGTATCAAAACCGACATTTTGTAATTTTGGAGGAGTAACATAGTAAAGTTGAGATGTGAAGTTAATTTTCCTGATGTGTTAATTATTGAAGGACCAAGTATGTGACCAAGGTAAATAAGGATTATTTAGGTCTAGTAGATAGATTTGAATAAGGTCGGAAAGTGGGAGGTAGGATTGGTTTGGAGGCATGAAATATAATTCGAGGCATGTAATGCACGGTATTGACTTTTTGAGTCTGATATCCATTTTGATGCTAACAAATCACCAGTGTTTTATGTGTGTATTTAGTTCTTGAACAGGTAACATTTCAGAACACATACATGAGGAGACTGAAAATGAAAGCCAGAAGAAACTTGAAGAACATGTATATCATCTGGCGCATTCCAACAAAGTCACAAGAACAAAGAAAATTGAAGACATTTAAATTTCATTTGTATTGCATTTTGTTTTATAATTTGGTCTATAATAATGCATTTGTATGCATGATGTGAATGATAAGCTCAGAACAATCATAGACAGACTCTAGGGACCAACAAACTTTTAGGAAAATTATTTAGGGTAAAAAACAATTTTATAAAGATTTTGGTTGACCTTCGGTCGACTGACATTGAATTTTTTGGGTCAAATTGAGGGCAAAATAGTAAAATTAAATAGCCTCGGCTGATCGAGTGGGCCAAAAGTCAACATGTTGACCAAGGTTCGGGCGACCGACCCCTATTTGAACTAAATTTCCAAGGTCGACCAAACGATAAAGCTGAGTTCCTTCACCTTCCCCAGCCAACTGAACCTTTAGTTCAAATGAGCGTCAGATGACCGAAAGGCCAAGAACCAGAAAATTGAACCATGAACTGGGCGCCCAAACCTACGAAGGTTTGGAAAATCGCCTTGGCCTAGCCAACCGGTTCTCCCCACAGTCACCCGAACTCAAAAACTGCTTTGTGTCTGTTCGGGCGACTGAACCTCTCGGGTTCATTAAAATTAACTGCAGTAATTTGGGTTATAAATTTAATTAATCTTTTTAAAAATTCCTAATGTGTCCCCAATGGTCAAAATTTTCTCCGAGTCTATTTATACTCCCTCATTACTCATTTTTTAAAAGAGATTAGTGAGGAAAATTTTCCCAAATTTCTTTATCACATTTTCATCTTCAAAAGCTTTATTGTATATACTCTCTTACACTTTTTATTTCAAAATCATTTTGAAGAGAGAATTTGTTTAATTCCTTTTCTTCTTTCACTTACAAGTTCTTTGCATTTGAAGGTTGTTGAATAGGAACATTTATTTTGGACATTCATTTTTGTAAAGTTTTATTCTCTCACTTGTCTTTATTTGTTGAAAACCTTGTTGAGAGTGAGCTTACAATTTTCTCCACATATTTTCTTGGTAAATATTTTTTTGGAGAAATACTTTCTGATTTGGAAACCTTTTTGCACATAGATTTCAAACGCTCGTATTTTTGATTGTGCAAAATTATTTGAAAAGCATAAACCCTAGGTTCTCCTGTATTTTCTTTGAAAAATATTTTTGGAGAAATGGTTATTAGGGCATAAATCTTTGAGGTACTTATCATATACATCTCACTCAAAGATTGAGAAAATTATTTTTGTGAAAACCTCACTTGAGCTTACTTCATATCATATGTGAGTGCATTGTGCTTAAATTGGTACATTCTTGCTTGTGTTAGAAGCATTTATTTGTACACAAATCATTAGCTGTTGTATTCCCAACAGGTTGTCGGAAGAGGGAGACTAGCCCTATGAATAGTTTTGGATTTGCTCAGACCCGGTTAGGAGAGCACCAGACTGGTTCATACCCAGTTAGGAGAACAAGGTGCACCATCCTAGTAAGGTGTTGTAATCGGTGTCGCTCCACCCGTTAAACGAGCCTTTGTAAAATCCTCTTACTTGTTAGCTTAAGGCGGGGACATAGGTAGTTTTGCCCTAATCTCGATATCATATTTGATGTCAGTTTTATTTTTTGCAATTTACTTTCTGCACCTGTATGTTAAATTTTATTGCTCTGAATGTTTGATATACTGAGATTGCTTTGATTGCTTATATATTTGTTTAGTAGTTTATATATAGAATTGGTATATGTTTTAGACAGACCTTAGGTTGCGAAATACTAATTGTTTGATTAAACTTAAGAAAAATTTTTAAATACTCAATTCACTCCTCTCTTGGGATTACACCAATTCCAACACACGGGCTAAAATCCACTTCAGCAACTGTTGAAAAATTAAGTTACTCCAACATCAGAGACACGATTTTCATTCAAGGGGAGTATTTGAAACTCACAGGTAAGGGAGGGAGAGATGAAGATTATTGAGAATTCCATTTGTAAGTTTTCTACATTGAAAAAAATAAAGTTAATAATCGGTACTTGTATACATGATTGAGCCAAAAACCTAATAAACTTAAAATTTTGGGTTAAGTTAGTGTTCATCCATGTATATTAAGCCCACTCATAAACTCCCCTAGTTTGAATACTATGAAAATTCATGATTCTAAATATTTCTTTATGTGAATTTTGAAAATAGAAAAATAAGTTGGTGTTTTAGTAATTAAAATCTATATATATATATATATATATATGTATATATTTCCAACATTTAAACAAACTCTTTATTTTTTTTTATCTTTTTATTATGAATATTAAAAAAATTTAAAATAGGTAAGAAAAATTTTATAATTCTTTGAAAAAATAAAATTTAGAAAATAAAAAATAGTTTTTACAAGTAAGCATGTGCTAGGTGATATTCAAACTCATATATATATTTCCAACATTTAAACAAACTCTTTATTTTTTTTATCTTTTTATTATGAATAATAAAAAAATTTAAAATAGGTAAGAAAAATTTTATAATTCTTTGAAAAAATAAAATTTAGAAAATAAAAAATAGTTTTTACAAGTAAGCATGTGCTAGGTGATATTCAAACTCAATTGAAATTTGAACAGTTTAATTTTAATTAAAATTTAAATGATTTAAGAAATAATTTTAGCCCATAAGGCCATTACTTTAAATGATTAATTAGAATAATTGATTCCAGATCGAAACGATAAGTCTTGAAGTTTCAGACTATGTTAAATCAATTTAAATCTCACACCCAAAATATGTAGTTATGATTATGAAATCGATTTATTTTAGAAATGAAATAATTATATTTTATCTAAATCCACTCAAACTTAATTCAACGTTTAAATTTCATACCCCAACGCAAGCTAAGAAATTAAAATTCTAAAAAAATAAAATAAAAAATCTACTTTCTTATAAAAATTTAGAAATATAGAAAATGGTAATATTTTTTTGTAATTATTTGAAAAATAAATAATAAATAATCAAATTATTTTCAAAAAAATAGTGTCAAATATTCTATTATTTTTTTTATAAAAATATTATAAAGTATTAATTTTTAAAATTCTTCTTTATAATTAAAAATATAAAATCTATTTTCTAGAATTAAATGTGCCTAATTTTTTTTTTTTTTTTTAATTTTCTAATTCATCTCTGCCTCACTCCTTTAATGAGGACCTTACCTTCTTATGTATCGTAAACCTGATCTCATGCTATCATTGTATCCAACTTGGAGAAATCCAAAACATGAAAAAAGAACCCACGAGTAGGGTTAATTCAAATTAATCGAAATAATTGACTAAATTCGATTAGTTTACTTCGATTAATTTTTAATTCGATTTGATTTTACATTTTGAAAAAAATTAGTTATTCGATTTTCGATTTGATTATGAAGCAATTACATTTTGGTTAACCAATTTAACCGAATCATATAATTAATTAATAATTAAATATAAATTTTATAATTTATAATTAGGGTTCCATATTTATTATATAATTAATAATTAAAAATAAATTAAATATTGAAAACATACAATAATATTATAATTAATTATAATTTGACTTGGTTAACCGAATTAACCAAAAATTCGATTCAGTTGAGTAAGGTTCGGGTAAGAAGGGTAGTTCGATTGATTTGGTTATGATAAATAGTCAACCGAATTTTTTTAATTAATTCATTTAATCGGCCAAATTAGCTGAATCGACTGATTGAACACCTCTACAACAACAATCAACCAAGCAGGTAACAACATTGAAAAGAATGAAATGATTCATGCCCAATGGGCAGACCCAAAATTTTCCTAGTGAAAGCAAAAACTTAGATAAATAATAAAATATAAATATTTTTTCACATTAATGAAGAAAAGTAATTAAAAAATTTATATATTTTTTTGTTTAATATTAATAATAATTGTTTCAAATAATGGCATTTATCATAAAATTTTGATTTTATGTTTGTTATTTCTGAGGATGAGGGCGAATGAGTATTTTTAGTGAAAGCAACTCTTTTTGATCGTAATATTTTTTTTTATTGCGCAATTTTATATTGTAAAAATGTTGACGCATTTGAAACTTAAATAACATTAAGAAAATGAAAGGATTGTAAAAGAAATATAATAAAAAAAGGGATAAAAGGCACTCACTTTTTAATGAGGTTTAAAAAAATGTACAGATCTCTCTTGAGATTTCAAAAATTTTATAAACCTCTTTTGAGGTCTTGCGAAAAGACATGAACCTCTTCTTAAGTTTCAAAATTTTGTCATACTTCCTTTGACAATTAATTTTTGGAACACTTATATTCCTTCTTGGACTTATTTTTTTGCTAGAGGTTAAAAGACACACCTTCTAAGATTTGTCAAAAAGATGCATACTTATTAGATTTCAAAAATCTTAAAGACCTCTATTGAGATTACAAAAAGAGAGAAATTTTCCATGAGTTTCATAAATTTCACAAACCTCTAGTTGGGTTTACCAAAAAGATTTAAACCCCCATTTATATTTGGTAGAAAAAAAAAATGTCTAAGAAAGGGTATAAGCGTATGAAAAATAAAATGTAAGATGTAGTATGTGATATTTTTGAAACATCAAGGAAGACCCGTGCTTTTTACAATGTCTTGGGAAAATCCATAAAAATTTTGAGATGTCGAGAAAGATACATATGCTTTTGTTAAATCTCAAGAGTAAATGTCTTTTGCCCTTTTTACCAAATATCCTCAAGGAGGTAATAACTAGGGATTAGGCCACTTTGCCATAGAGCTAGTAAAATAAATAAAAATACGTCAATCAGAATCAAATTAAACTCATTTAAATCGATTTATAGCCCATCCACAAATTAAGTGAATCAGATATAATTTAAAATAATTTTACCCCACCCCTAAACAAGTAAATTGACGAATTTTGTGTTTTATCCAACGAATATGTGCCAACCCATTAATAATTAAAACCCAAATTTATAAATTATTCCACATGCCTATGTTTGTTGGATATCAGCCCAACTAGCATAAACCCAATTAACCAAGGTTGGGTTTGGAACAAGGTTCCAAACAACTTGGGGATGCCCAGAGTACTTGTAAATATGCATTTTGATCAATATACATTTACCATTTGATAAAATAAAAAAAAAATTGACTAAGGTTCAGCCTCACACTCCAAACTCTAGCACTACTAAATGTTAGGATTGAAGGAGTCCATGGGTGAGATTGATACACATGAGTGAACATCAGTTTGACCTAAAACTTTAAGCCTATTGGGTCTTGGGTTATACCATGTACCCATCAAATACTTGTGATTGATTGTTGAATATTTAACAATTTATCAAAAATATAATTTGAAAAAAAAAATTTCATTTACTACATTATGAAATAAATTATTCAGTAGATGATGAAAAAAAAAAAAAATTAACTTAAGATGAGAATGATGGATCATCCTCCATAGACTTTTCTATCTAAATTATTATAAATTCATTATTTAATTGAGTCATATATGAATCATAATATTCTCAAATCATTTACTTAATTCGATATAAATTATTATATCCAATTCACTCTATCAAGTCTACTTGGCAATTTGAGGGTTTAGGCACTCCTTGGTCATATTTTTATGAAGGAGCGATTTCATATTCCCATGAATTGGAGTTGGGCCAAATTTTCAGTTAAAATTTGTTCGGAGTCTTTGGACTTATTACCAACACTATTTCAGTCTGGGTTTATATTTTTAACACTGACTGGGCCTTGACTCTTGGACAAGCCTTATTATTAGCTTGGGCTCTAAGTTGGTTCATTTTTTTTAATTTGAGCAGGCTTTGGCATTGGGCTTGGACCGCTTGGTCTGATTTGCTTCAAACCATCAATGGTTAGAACCTTACCGTCGACGGTTGCCCCTACATACTTCCCCTTTGTGTATGTTTTCCACTCATTATGTGAGTCACAATTTACAACACAAACACACCCTAAGTGTTTTTATTTATTTATTTATTTTTGAAAATTCATTGTGATGTCGTTATTATAGTGAGTTTTAGAAGAACTTGTTAAGTGCAAAAGCTTAGCAACGAGAAGGCAAAGAAAATAGTATTTTGGGGTTCAATTGAACTTGATGGACTAGATACATTAATTACTAAAAGTTTTATATTCAAAACTTGAAATAAGATGATACCATTCTCTTATTGTAGTCTAATATCAAAATAAATATGAAAACATTAAGCCTTTGTTTGGTAGTATAAAATTCAGGATTTGAATTTGTGTCAATTTAGAAGAAACTTTATATAATTTTATAATATATTTTATCCACATTCATATAAATCCAAAACAAAGGTTTGAACTTTGCTTCCAAAATATGTGGCAAAGGAACAACAGTATAATATGAATGAAAAATTAATTATGATAAAATTAAAACAAAAACAAAAACAAAAAATTGAACCACCCTTGGTTCATATTCAAACAATTCAAACCCATGATCTAAATTGGATGCTTCCAAAAGCAAGCTAAGGGAATAATAGTATAATGCTAATGAAAAATTAATTAAATGTCATAATATTGAAAGAAAAAAAAATTTGCCCTCCAACCCTTTTCTCCTAGTTTCGCCATTGATGAGCTCTAAATCATATAAGAAGAAATTGCTTAAGAAAAAAAAAAAATCAAAAAGACATCCAACCTTACTATTGATCCAAGGCCCTGTTAGGATCGGAGGAGCCCATGGGTGGGCTTGATACACATGAGTGAACACCAACTTGACCCAAAAATTTAAGCCTATTGGGTTTTCGGCCCAACTTTGTATATATGTACCCATCATCCACTCAAATTTTCCAATGTGGGACAAGCTCACAAGTGGAATTCTCAACAATCTCCCCCTCAATTGTGGGTTCTAACTGCTCCCCCTTGAACGGAAACCATCTCTCTTATGGGAGTAAGCCCAATTCCCCAACGGCTGCTCAAGTGGGCCTCACCACTAGTGCCTTACGGGTCTCGGATTGCATTCCACGTGCCTTCAAACCAATCCTACCTCCCATGTCTTGACCCTATTCGGATCCATCTCAGGCCTAGATGATCCTTATTAGCCTCGGTCACACACTTGGTTTTCCAATTGTTAGCACGTTAGGAGAATTAGTTTCTCATCTCGACTTTTACGATGTCGCTGACCCAGAGTTACGAACTGTCGGCTCTAATACGACTTGTTAGGACCGGAGGAGCCCATGGGTGGGTTTGATACACATGGGTGAACACCAACTTAACCCAAAAGCTTAAACCTATTGGGTCTTGAGTCCAACCATGTATATAAGCATCCATCATCCACTCAAAATTTTAAATGTGGGACAAGCTCTGTAACGGTCCGAACCCGAAAACCTAGTCCGGTGCGTTATACCTGAATAAACAGTGCTTTGTGGGGCCCCGAGCTCGCCTGGTGGGACTTGGGTGCCATGTCATCCATTTATTTACCTAATACCTAACATTCTATTATTATTTACGCATCAGAAAACATAAATGTAATCCTCTAACAATATAATACTAGAATTTCTAACTATAACATCCCAAATAATCCATCCATAAACCTGCATCTACAAATATAAACATATCTCCAAAAACATAATCTACAACTCAGAAGACTTAAAACACAACACATAAGACATAAAAACTTAATAGAGCTAAAAAATATCATCAAACTTGTACCCTTTCTTTCTAACTCAAAAGTACTATAATAGCCTCAAGCTCTTTAAACTCGATCACGTGGAAGTTCTGAAAAAGATGAATTTGTATTCGGATGAGACACATCTCAGTAAAGAAAGAAATAATATATTAAATCAGTATGTGGCGAACATGAGGTTTGTAAATAACATATGTATATATATATTCATCATTTGCAAATCATTATCATAATTTCGAAAATCCTTTCCTAAGCTTAATCAAACACATGCATGGTATTTTACCCATGAAAATACCTAAGGATTTGGGTGATGAATACCCGCCCATACAAGTAGCACCCCTCTGCTCTGAAACTTTAGGCAACCAATGGTCATAACTGAAGCATATCAGGGCACTTACCTTACTCAGTAAGCCCTTAGGCGAAAAAGTAATCTCATACTCACACAGTTCATACAAAGGTTTACCAGAAAAGGCTCCCGAGAATAAGGAAATTTACCCGCTCATACAAGTAATTTCCCTCTTCTTTAATACGTTATGCAACCTACTGTTACATCTGATACCTACTAGGGCAGTCGTCTTTCTCAGCAAGCCTTCGGGCGAAGAGTTTCCCCCGCCCATATAAATACATATCATACTAACATGAATATTGATACCATAATAATACATTACTCTGTTTGTCATTTATTTTGTACTTCTCGTCTGTTCATGTTCTCAGCTTTGGCATTTCATAGCATTTCATTTTACGTGACTCTTTCTCATTTTACATTATTCACTTTTCACATTTCATTTCTTTTTTCATTCACGTTTCATTTCATTCTCATTTCCATTTCATTTCTTGCATTCGTACTATGACTCCTTTTAGCTATACATCAGTTAGTCCACATAGATATGCACTATTCTGCTACTACAACTCCTTTCAACTGTTCATCAGTTAGTCCACATAGATATGCACTATTCTGCTACTACAGTTCCTTTCGGCTCTTCATCATTTATCCATAGTTGAATTAACAATCACATGCAATATAATTCATAACACATTTTAATTCTCATTGTATTTCCTGTATAACCTACATTTCATACATATAACATAATTCAACACAAAATTTTCATTTGACTCATGCCACACAATTTAGTAATATATTTCAAACATTTTCGTTAAAATAAGTCAACCTTCATTTATCATTCATATACTGAAAGTATACCTTTAATTTCCTACAATTATCTTGAAAAATCTTTCACTTTCATTAGTCCATTTCACAAATACATATCTAATAAAATAATCCTAGACTCAAAAATCATAATTTAAATGGTTAGTATTTTAAACTCATACGAAAACATATACATATATACATAACATAATCCATTTATTCGTTTAATTCATAAAATTTGGTTTAATATATATTCGTCCTTACTTGATTTCTTGAATTACGGCAATAGGGACCCCAAAACGATGCCTGCAGCGCTCACTCGAATCCTGATTCAATAATCTTAGTTCAATTAAATCAACCCTAAATAAAATACTATTTCAACATTTTCTAGGCCCATAAATTCCGAATAAATAATTTAACTCAAATATAACCAATTTACTTATTTTCCCAAATCACACTCTCGCTTTGGAGTGGTGCTTAGGAAACCCAAATTGAAAATTTACTCTGGCCAAAACGACAACGATCAAGACTAGGACCCCATGGTAGTGCCCGATCGTCAATTTAACTGAAGATCTAAGGAGAAATTAAGGAAAAAGAGGGAGTATATCTTACCCTAGGAGTGGTGCCTACGTTGCTCCCACAATAAATCTACTCCAATAGAAATGTTGGTGACGAAAATAGGAATCCAACGGTACCTTCCGTTTTCCAATCGGCCGAATATTTGTTGAGAAAATTGAGGTGAGAGGAGAGAAGGGTGGAAGAGGCGTGAATTGGAAATGTAAAAGAAGGGGGGGAAGGGGGGGGGGGGGGGGCGCAGCTTCTGTTCTGAATGAAAAAAAAAAATTCTTCTTCTTGAAGCTTACTTTAAACAATATACATTAAAGTTATATATAACATATAATGGGGGTTTGTTCGTCTAGGGTTTCCTGCTCCACGCGTTAACGCTGCTTTGGCCGACGCTATGATTTAGTTGCGTCGTCGGCGCTGCTCCCCGCAGTAGTGTTCCAACGACTTTCGAATCTGCAGCAGCAGTGTTCTGTCTGTGAGGAAGTTCGTCCATAGGGTTCCACGTATAAACGCTGCTCCGGCCGACACTCTGATAAGACACAGCTCCGACGGCGAAGCTGCATCACCGGCGTTGTGTAGTTGCGTTGCTGGTGCTGCTCCAAATCTACCGCAACAATGTTCTGACGCCTTTGCGGAAAACAAATCTACGAGGAAACCTCCGGCATTGAAGAAAAATCTTACCTTTCAGTGAAACGAGTGAAGCAGAAGTGCGAGATTGTGACCTGAGAAAGACGAGTCACAACTTTCCTCCAGGACGCAGTGGCAGCCTTGCTCGTCGGGGAGCAGCGATTGGCTTCGGCATTGCTGCGAGGAGGGTTGGGGAAAAGACAAAGTGGTGATGGGGAATCTGCGTGAGCGACATACGGTGACGACAGACAGAGGTCTATGAGACTGCAAGTTTGGTTTTTTTATTTTTTATTTATTTATTATTTTTATTTGCTTTTTGGTGGTCAATATGGAAAATAGGTAATTTTTAGACATGATTGGGCCATCTTCGATTGCTGTTACCAGAGGGTTAAGGGGAGGTGGCGATGCTAGTATACGGGAGATAGGGAGTGGTTTTAAGGTCAAAAAGGGGGAATGTTTCGCTGGGGGAAAATTGTTCATGGAAGCCTTGAAGAGGCCAATTCCATCTTCAAAATTCAAAATCCCATTGAGAAAACCGGAACTAATTAATGGGGAATTAGGTTTTGTTTTCTCGGATGTGGAGATGGAAAAGGTTGCGGAGGATCTGAAGTTTGCATTGGTGCTTAAATTTCTTTCTGCAAGGCCATCTATCGATGTCCTTCGGAGGCATATTATCCAATCCTGGGGCCTCTCTGAAGTTCCCATGATAAGTTTTATGGATAACTACCATGTTTTGCTACATTTGGTAAATGAAAATGACTACATTCATGCATGGGCACGAGAAGGAAGATGGGTGGCAGGGTGCCAATTTCAACTTTTTAACTGGTCAGTGAATTTTGATGTCAACAAGGAGCCATCTATCGCACCTCAGTGGATTTTCTTACCAGGTCTGCCTTTACATTTATATAGAATAGACTGTTTACGGAGTTTGACCACTAGATTTGGTAGATTCTTGGGAATGGATAATGCAACGTTATATAGAACACGAGCCACGGGTGCGAGATTATGTGTTGAAGTGGATTTGCAGAAGGATCCTGTGGAGGGTTTTCCGTTGGTGGTAGGACAAAAACAGATTATGGATAATGTATGAATTTATATAATGATATATATTAGATTGTGTGAGATAGTTAGTTAATAATTTTTTTAAAAAAAATATGAACAATGATCGGGTAGCGAATTTCGAGGACGAAATTCTTTTAAGGAGGGAAGAATATAGTAACCCGGGAAAAAAAATAACAATAATAATAATAATAAATAATTTAAAAAATATTATTATATTAATGAATTAAAAAAATTTAAATAAAAAAATAATAAGTGAATAGTGTTATTAATGGTAATAAAATCCTGTTGGGATAAGATATATATATATATATATATATATATATATATATATATATTTGTTTAAAAGAAGGACGGCACCTCCAATTATTTATTGATAAGCCCTTACTTTTGGCGGAGGAATACCGTGGTTATAAGACAATCAATGGGAGAGAACAAAAGACAACACATTAAAAACCTCCCAAAGAACAAACCCAATATCCAGCCAAATACCGGATTACAAGTCCAAACAAAACAAAACAAAACAGGACCTACAAAACAAACCTCACGCAACAAAATAAAACAAAAGATAAACATCATAAAGCATAAGCAAAAACAAAAAGGAAATCAGCTAAACATACCTCATATAAGTCGTTCCCATCTTCTCCAATTTATATAAATCATTGCAAACTCTAGGGAGTTGACTACTATTTGTAAACAAACTATTCCTCTCCATAGCACCTTGTCGAGCCAAAGCATTTGCCACTTTGTTCCCTTCTCTATACCAATGATTTATTGAAAAATCAACTCCCTCCAATAAACCAATGAGCTGCTCCCAAAAATCCCACAAATACCACAAGGAGTACTTCCTAGCTCTTATCCAATTAACTACAATATTCAAATCACATTCAATATCAATACAGGTATGACCCAAATGTTTGCAAATCTTTATTCCCTCCAACACAACTCTCAATTCAGCTTCATTATTTGAACAAGAACCAAAATATTTTGAAAAACCAATCACAAAAGAAGATGTATGGTCTCTAAGGATGCCACCACCACCTGCCGGCCCTGGGTTCCCCAAACTACTCCCATCCAAATTTAGTTTCAACGTCCCTTGCCTCGATTTTAGCCATCTCACACTTTGCATAGTTTTAATTCTTTTATTCACAATTTGCACTTCCAAATTCTGCAATACCCGAAAATCAGCATCCTTTAACTAAACCATTTCGGTCATGTTCCTACTCAAAACCCCCATCCAATACTTAATGGAGAGCCACACATCAGTACTACTCTCTAATTTTCCTCCCATTCTAGCCACACATCTCCTTTTCCACAACTTCCAAACTACTAAACAAGGAATCAACCCCATCAATGAACCCATTTGAGAGAACCTGGAAGCCCTATTAAACCACATTTGGACTCTTTCTTTCCAACTTTGTTGCCTAAGGAAAGGAACACCTACCTCCACCGAAACCTTCCTCCAAACCTCAGAAGCAAGCTCTCCCTTACTTAACACATGCTCCAAAATCTTCTGATTGCCCCATCTTAGAAAAATTACACGCCGAAACAAGTGAAATCCCCACCATTTTCACATTTTCATCAATACTTAGGCACTCAAAAGTAGCCGTCCACATACAGATAGAAATTTTCTTCGGTAACCATTTGTTCCAAACCCATTTAGCCCAATCAAAATTTGAAGCTCTAACTCTGATAACATCCCATGTGGATTTTGTATTAAAGTAACCATCCTTTTCTGGGAGCCATAACAGAATGTCCGAAGAATTTCTAAGATTTCCCACCTTTTCCATCACTTCATCTGCTTTACTAAACCCCAGAATCCTCTGCAAATTTTCCACATCCCACGCATTATTGATAACCAAATCTTTTAATTTGATATGAGAATGTGCACCATTTGGACAATTTGTAAACAAAGGTCCCGAATCTAGAAACTTATCATACCACAATTTTACATCTCCTTCTCTAACCTTCCACTTAGATTTACTTAACAATTAAGGCATACCCTGCAGAACTTTCCTCCAAAAGGAAGAATCCGATCCATGCGATCTACAAAGAGCAATATGTCCTCCTTTGACATATTTAGCTTTAAAAAATTTAGCCCATAAAGAATTTTGAGTTAATAAATGCCAACCAAACTTCATGAACAAAGACCGTTGCACTTCCGAAATGTCCCTTACTCCTATGCCCCCCTCCTCTACAGGAACACACAATTTCTTCCAGGCCCTCCATTTCATTTTTTCTTTTCCATCCTTAAATTCCCAGAAAAAAGAAGCAAACATACCTTGAATTTTTTTAATCACCAGTTTTGGTACATTTAGAACAGCTAACAGATGCAATGACATACTTGAAAGCACATGTCTCAACAAAATGAGACACACCCAATTTTTTGGATTAAAGGGTCAAAATGACAGCTTTTCAATTTACCATCCACTATTGGCACACCCAATTACGTAAATGGAAATTTACCCTCAATAAAATCGGTCTCTTGAAGAATATCTCCTTTCCTCTGAACACCCAACTTGTTTGAGAAAAAAATAGCTGATTTATCTTTATTCACCCTTTGACCAATCCAGTTTTCATACTCCTTAATCACCTCCATTAACTGACTAACAGATTTTTTTCCAGCATTAGCAAAAATAACAACATCATCCGCGTATATAAAATGTGATATATTAGGTGCACCATACGGGTGTGCAAATGGTAAAATCCGGTTCTCAGCCAACTTTTTTTTAATTAATTTAAAAAGAATTTCTTCCATGATGATGAAAATATACGGTGACAACGGATCCCCTTGCCTCAATCCCTTTTTTGACTTGAAGAAACCTCTATAAGTGCTATGCATCATGACAGAAAACCATGGAGTGGAAATACAATTCTGAATCAACTTACAAAACCAATCTGGAAAACTAAGAGCCTGAAAAATCTGATCTACCACCTGCCACTCCGCTCGATCATACGCTTTGCTCATATAAAGTTTTAGCATTATATTACCTCCTCTTGCCCGCCTATGTAATAATTTTGTCATCTCTTGAGTAAGCGTTATATTTTCAAAAATACTCCTCCCTTTCACAAAAGCACCTGTTCTAAAGATATTAAATCACCCATCACCAACGAAAGCTTCCCAACAAGGATTTTGGAGAAAATTTTATAGATAACATTACAAAGGCTTATCGGCCGAAATTTGTCAAAAGAATAAGGATCTTTTACCTTAGGAATAAGCACCATGTAAGAGGAGCAAAAAATACCGAGGCAACATATCACCTCTGAAGAATTCTCGTACCGTATCCATCACATCATTTTTAATAATCTTCCAACAGGTAATATAAAAAGAAGACCCAAACCCATCCGGACCCGGGCTACAATTCACAGAAATAGACGAAACAACTTCATAAACCTCCTCCTCAGTCGGTTCTTCCCTCAGCTGACCTATAGACTCCTCAAAAACTACCAAATGGATGATATCTTCTAGGTTTAACCTTTAAACTGAACTATTTTTTCCCAAAAATTGCTCAAAATACTTCACAACCCCATCATGGACCATCTGCATATTTTCCAACACCGAACCATCAGGAAGTGTCATTGAATTAACACAAGAATTTCGCCTTTTTTGCGTAATCATGGCATGGAAAAACTTTGAATTCTGATCCCCATCTATCAACCATTTCATCTTTTCTTGTTGCACCAATCTAGCCTCTTCCCTTCTATACCAAACCTCCAATTCAGCCTTAGAAACAAGGAACTCTTCTTCCACTGATTCCGAGTATTCTATCTGTAGTAAATTCTCATATTTTTTCACCCTTTCCTCCAACTCTTGAATAAAACTACCAACACAACCGAAAGTCTGTTTATTCCACACCCTAAGCCTTTGTTTTAGTCTTTTTAATTTACCTGTCAATTTACACAATCCTGAATCCGCCACAATGTGTTCTCTCCAAGATGATTCAACCATTTCCAAAAAATCCCCATGTGACGTCCACATGTTCTGAAACCTAAAAGGCGCTGGCCCATACCTCTCCATATTCGCACACAACTATAATATGATAGGAGAATGATCTGAAGTATTTCTTTTCAACAAAGAAGTCTTAGCTTCACCATATTTTATAGAAAAAAAACATTATTAATTAGCACCCTGTCCAATTTCACCCAATTTCTTCTCAAACCTTGTTGGCCGTTACACCATAAAAATTGACTTCCTTCGAATTTGAGGTCCAATAACCCACAACTATTAATACAACCATTGAATTCAGCCATAGATGAACCCAAGCGAGGTCTACACGAGTACACTCATGCTGATCCACCTCTACCTAAAGGTACTTACTGGTTTTTCCCGATACCATAACCTCTGAAATCAACTAACCAACCTCATACCACACATTTCCATATACTCCAATTTAAATATCAAACACCCAAGTTGACCACAAACCATTAAATCACATCACCTAAATTATTCTCCTTCAAACATTTTTTTTTTTCTCCACAAATCAACCAACCTAACCTTCGAGTTCAAATCCCAAGTTCTAATTTCTCTGCTCAGAAACATCACCATCGATGGATTTACCATGATTTTTCGAAGCTAGCTACTTCTTCAGAAAAACACAGAAGACTATCAAGGGATTTCTGCCCCAAAGCTTACGAAACACAACTCAGAATTCCTAATGGTATCTTAATCTACCCATCCCTATCCTTAACGCAACTCAATCGTATATTCTTGAATTAATCCATTCTAGAGTCTGCAGAACCCAAAACCTAATGCTCTGATACCAAAATGTAATGCCCTCGAACCCGAAAACCCAATTCGGTGTGTTATACCTGAATAAACCGTGCTTTGTGATGCCCCGGACCTGCCTGGTGGGACCTAGGTGCCACGTCATCCATTTATTTACTTGATACCTAACATTCTATTATTATTTATGCAGCGAAAAACATAAATATAATCCTCCAACAATATAATACCAGAGTTTCTAACTATAATATCTCAAATAATCCATCCATCAACCTACATCTACATATATAAATATATCTTCAAAAACATAATCTACAACTCCCAATATTCACAATTTAGAGGACTTAAAACATAACACATAACACATAAAAACTTAACACAGCTTAAAAATATTATTAAACTTATACCCTTTCTTTCTAACTCAAAAATACTATAACAGCCCCAAGCTCTCTAAGTTCGATCACGTGGAGGTTCTGAAAAAGATGAATTTGTGTTCGGGTGAAACACATCTGAGTAAGGAAAGAAACAATATATTAAATCAGCGCGTGGCCAACATGAGGTTTGTAAATAACATATGTATATATATTCATTATTTACAAACTATTATCATAATTTCGAAAATCCTTTCCTGAGCCTTATCAAACACATGTAAGGTATTTTACCCATGAAAATACCTAAGGATTGAGGTGATTACCTGCCCATACAAATAGCACCCCTCTGCTCTGATACTTTAGGCAACCAATGGTCACAACTGAAGCATATTAGGGTACTTACCTTACTTAGTAAGCTCTTAGGTGAAAAAGTAATCTCGCACTCACATAGCATACAAAGGTTTACTAGCAAAGAGTCTTGAGAATAAGGAAATTTACCCGCCTATACAAGTAATTTCCCTCTACCCTAATACGTTATGCAACCTACTGCTACATCTGATACCTATAGGGCACTTGCCTTTCTCAGCAAGCCCTCGGGCGAAGAGTTTGCCCCGCCCATATAAATACATATCATACTAGCATGCATACTGATACTATAATAATACATTACTCTATCTGTCATTTATTCTATACTTCTCATCCGTTCATGTTTTCAGCTTTGACATTTCATAGCATTTCACTTTACGTGACTCTTTCTCATTTTACATTGTTCACTTTTCACATTTCACATTGTTCACTTTTCACATTTCATTTCCTTTTCATTCACATTTCATTTTATTCTCATTTCCATTTAATTTCCTGCATTTGTACTACAACTCATTTTACCTGTACATCAGTTAGTCCACATAGATATGCGCTATTATACTAATACAGCTCCTTTCAGTTGTTCATCATTTATCCACAGTTAAATTAACAATCACATGCAATATAATTCATAGCACATTTTAATTCTCATTGCATTTCCTGTATAACCTGTATTTCATACATATAACATAATTCAACATATAATTTTCATTTTACTCATGCCACACAATTTAGTAATATATTCCAAACATTTTCTGTAAAATAAGTCAACTCTCATTTATCATTCATATATTGTAAGTATACCTTTAATTTCCTATACAATTATCTTGAAAAATATTTCACTTTCATGAGTCCATTTCACAAATACATATCTAATAAAACAATCATAAGCTTAATAATCATAATTTAAACGGTTGACATTTTAAACTCATACGAAAACATATACATATACACATAACATAATCCATTTATCCTTTTAATTCATAAAACTTGGTTTAATATATATTCTTCCTTACCTGATTTTTTGAACTACGCTAATAGGGACCCTAAAACAATGCCTGCGGCGCTCACCCGAACCCTAATTCAATAATCTTAGTTCAATTAAATCAACTCTAAATAAAATGCTATTTCAACATTTCTTAGGCTCATAACTTCCAAATAAATAATTAAACTTTCAAATATAACCAATTTATTTATTTTCCCAAATCACACTCTTACTTTAAAGTGATGTTTAGGAAACTTAAATTGAAATTTTATTCCGACCAAAACGACGATGATCGAGAATAGGACCTCATGGTAGTGCTCGATCGTCGATTTAGTTGAAGATCTAAGGAGAAATTAAGGGAAAAGAGGGAGTATACCTTACCCCATGAATGGTATCTACGTCACTCCTACGATAAATCCACTCTGGTAGAAATGTTGGTGACGGAGATAGAAATCCAACAGTACCTTCCATTTTTCAATCGGCCAAATATTAGCCGATGAAATTGAGGTGAGAGAGGAAAAGGACGGAGGAGGTGTGAGTTGTAAACGTAAAAGAGGGGCGCAGTTTTTGTTCTGAATGAAAAAAAAAAAAATTTCTTCCTGAAGTTACTTTAACCAATATATATTAAAGTTATATATAACATACAATATATTATATTAATAACTATATACCTATCTATATATATATATATATATATATATATATATATATATCTTATCGCAACAGGATTTTATTACCATTAATAATACTATTCACTTATTATTTTTTTAATTCATTAATTTAATAATAATAATTATTATTATTATTATTATTATTTCTGAATTACTACAAGCTCATAAGGGGAATTTTCAACAAGCCTAGCAACTATTTCTTACAAGTATTTCTTATTTATCATGGGCCAATCACAGTCAGGCTCTGAGCGTGTTGTTTTATATTCGTATGCTGTAATTGAAATTCGGTTTCAGGAAGTTTCATTAGATTTCAAAACTCATTTCATAATGATTACAACCAAGCAAAAAAAAAAAAAAGCACACAACAGAACTTCAATTTGTAAAAGATGATACAATTTTCCCTTAAGAAGTTTAGTACATTCTTCATGACTGGCATGAGCAGTCCCTTCTGCCTACAGAAGTGTTTTCTCTATGAAGCAGCTGAAAGCAAGAAAGCCTTTTATCTTAACACCAATAGGAAGGTGAGATCAAGTTTTATAATTCCAAGAAGTTATAAAAAAGCCAACCTCTAAAATTATAAAGCACCCATCACTACAAATCAATTGAATAAAACAACATAGATAGAATGTGGGAGAAGGTATGGAGGATGCTAAACATCAGTTTTTTGTGAATGTAAGAGAGCTATAGAAGAGCCTGCTGTTGAAGATGAGGAAGTAGTGCAACTGTTGGATGAACACTGAATCTGACCTCCCTCCAAGTCTGTTAGACCTGCAGATGATGTGTACGAGAACATGTATGCGTGCATCGGAGGGGCGAAGTACATAGGAACTGGCAATTTTGATGGAAGGTTAGGTAATGGAGCTTCAAAATTTAGAACATTTATTACTTGCCTAATGGATGGCCTGAGAGTGTGATCAGGATGGCAACACCATAATCCAACTACCATCAAGCATTCTATCTGCTGCTCATCAAATTCGATACCCATTTTTGCATCGGCAGCCTCAAGGAGTTGCCCTTTTCCGTAGAGTCCCCATACCCATTCCACCAGTCTGACTCTGTTAGGTTCTGCAGTTGGTTCAACTGGTCTTCTTCCACATGAGATTTCAAGGGCTACAACCCCAAAGCTGTAGACATCGGATTCCTTGCTGGCTTTACCAGTGGTAACACACTCCGGGGCTAGGTAGCCCATGGTGCCAGCCAAAACAGTTGTTTGTAAGCCCAACTGATGGTCTGCAAACCTGGCAAGACCGAAATCTCCAAGCTTCGCATTGAAGTTTGAATCCAACATGACGTTGCTCGACTTGATGTCTCTATGCACCACACACTGCTCCCACTCTTCGTGAAGATAGAGCAATGCAGAGGCCAAGCCAAGGGCTATTTTGTACCTAACTGTCCATGTTAGCATGCTCTTTCCTCCAAACAAATGCGAGTCAAGGCTTCCATTGGGCATGAACTCATAGATGAGAAGGAATTCACCCTGCTCATGGCACCAACCAATGAGCTGAACCAAATTCCTATGTCTCAATCGACTAATTATCTTCACTTCTGATATATACTCCTTCTTCCCTTGCTTTGATCCTCTTGAGACTCTCTTAACAGCGACTTCTGCACCGGAATCGCTTAACACGCCCTTGTAAACTCCTCCAAACCCTCCCTCTCCAAGCTTCCCTTCCTCAACAAAGTTCTTCGTTGCATGACTCAGCTCACGATACGTGAACCTCTTTGGCCCAGTTCCTTTTTCAAATTCATCATCCATAGAGACATCAAAGGTCATATCTTCTTCTCTCTCATTAGCCCTCTTTCTCCACCTTACAAACCAAAATAGACCCAATCCACAAGTGAAGACACCAATTCCCAAAACAAGACCAACCACTAATCCTGTCTTTTTCTTCCCATCACCGTCACCAATCTCCAAAGTCGAGCTAAAATCCCAAGAAAGAATGTTATGAATTTCAACCCAGAGGCCTGTTGAAGCTGAAAACCCGACTCTAACCACTTCTGGCAGAACTTTCCTCAAATCAACAATATATGAGAGGCTAGAGTTTCTACTGAATACTGGATTATTAGCATAAGTTAGAAAGACGCTTAAATTTTGGGTAGTAGAATTATAACTTACCCAAGCATTTGCTACTGATCCATTCTTCATGCTACTTTTCCATGTGACATTTGCCACAGAGACAATGGAGTTGATATCAATTCCCACATGATTCGGACTTGGATCCCATGAATTTTGGAAACTGTCAAACTCAACTGCAACAATTTGATTTCTGGAAGCATTGAAAGCAGACTCAGCACTAAATAGTGCGAGGTAGCCGCCGCTGGAATTAAGAGGGATGTCAGAGTCAAAGGGTGCAAGGAAGAAGGAAAGCCCATCACCAAACAAAGATAAATCAACTGCTCTGATGATAAAGGAGAAATGAGTTGTGAAGTCTGTAAGCCTTCCTGTGCTGGCATCCCAAAGACGAACAGGTTCCGAATATGAAGCCCGGCCAACACTACCAGTGAGGTTTTCATCACGTTGATTCTTTGTGACCTGAATAACCCCATTCGACGGGAAGGCGTCGCCTTGGTAGTCTATATTTTGTGTGTTGGGCTGGAAACTGGTGAAGTTGAAAGAAACTGACTTTGCCTGGGAGATTAGCAACAGGAAGAAGATGAAAACTTGAGAGGATATAAAATGAATTCTTTGAGCTTGAGGATGATATAATCTTGAATTGGAGAGAGCCATCGTGCGATGACACTAGCAGAGAGAGAGGAAGAGAGGGAGGGAGAGGGTAAGAATGAAGGAATTTGGATGGGCATGTACAGGCAGTTCAACTATACGCTTGTCCTAATATAGTTTAGTTATATTTACTTGGTCCAACAATAATTATAAAAAATGAAGAATTGTTCTTGTTTAGGCGTGTGGTCACTGGTCAGGTCTGACCATTTTAAAAGGGATCTTTGAGTTTTTTCCCAATTTATTCATTTTAAAAAATATATATATTAAATAATACATTTCTCGGGAAAATAATTCCCGAAATGACACGTAACAAATATCGCTTAAAAAAATAATAAATCAGGAAATAATTATTTCTGCGTAATAAATAGGGCAATAAATTTTTTAATATATTTTTCAAAAAAATGATAAATCGAAAAATAAATCTTCTGCGTAATAAATCAGAAAATAAATTCTTTCTATAAATTTTTATTTGCTATAATATTATTATATATAATAAAAATATTAATAATGATATTATAATATTAATATTATTTTTAAAATTTATGTAATATATATTATATATAAATTGTCATATTAATATATTTGATCACAAATTTTGGATTTGAATTCACAAATCAAATTTTAATATATGAGTGCATGCTCTCAAATCTTAATTAACAAAATAAGAGTTAGAAATCTAAAAAACAGTAAAAAATATATGTTACCTTTTCTATATGAATTTTAAAAAAATAAAGAACGTCATTTTTAATTATTAAAAAAATAAAAAGTAAAAATAGAACTATTTCTACAAGAAAATAGTGTCAAATTTTTTATACTGTTAATTTATTTTAGAAAAAATTTCTAGAAAATGAAAAATTAGCTATTTTTTAAATATTTTTTTAAACTAAAAATTAAAATTAAAAATATTTTCCATAACTAAATAGACCATTAATTTTTTTAAAAGTTTTCATGATATTTATTTTTACATTTAATTGGTGATTAGAAAGTCATATATGATGATAATTTTTATATTTTGAGGAATATAAAATTTTAAAAAATGTGACACTCTTATCTTTATGCTGACAATACTTACAAAATATGAAAATTTTAATTTCATACAACTCATGAGAATCTTATGTAGAAATTTTATTTTTGTTATGAACCAAATAGAAAAATGAGTATCGTGTATACATTTTCTATATTGATATAAGATAGACTAAATAAATAATCTTTAAATTTAGTGAACAAAACAATACTTTTAAGTAAAAAAAAAAAGTTTAAAAATATATTAAATAGAAAAAATAGATATAATTAAATAGAAAATTTCTTTTTTTCAAAAATTTATTGTTTCAAAAGTAATAAGAGAAAGAATTAAATTTTGTTTTATTTCCCGATTTATTACGCAGGAGATTTATTTCCCGATTTATCATTTTAAAAAATATATATATTAAAAGATTTTATTTCCCTATTTATTATACAGAAGAATTTATTTCCTAATTTATTATTTTTTTAAAAAAATATATATATCAAATAATATCTTTTTTAGGAAAATAATTTCCGAAATGACACGTGGCAGATCTCGCTATTTGAAGTAGCGAGATTTGCTTAAATCTCGCTACTCCAAGTAGTGAGATTACGTCAAGTTTATTCCGGGAATTATTTTCCCGAGAAAGGTATTATTTAATTTTTTTTTTAAAAAAAGGATAAATTGGGAAAAAACTCGAAGATCTTCCATAACGCGGCTTGGTGTTTTCCAGCCTCTGAGCTGACCCACGGTATATTAATAATTATTAGCATCTCCCATAAACACTTCCTCAAACGTACCTCTTAACTACTCCCACCGCATGAACAGGTTCTTTTAATTTTGATTTTTCAAAATATTTTTATTCTTGTCATACCAGTATTGACATTAAATGTGATTCGAATATTATAGTAAATTGAATAAAATCTAGTAAATGTTTTTTATGGTATTTGTGGGATTTTTGGGAGCAGTTTATTGATTTATTGGAGGGAATAGATTTTTCTATAAATCATTGGTATAAAGAAGAGAATAAAGTGGCAGATGCTTTGACTCGACAATGTGTCATGGGGAGAAATAACTTATTTATAAATAATAGTTAATTTTTTAGAATTATCAAAAGTTTGTATAAATTGGATAAGGTGGGTACGACTTATACAAGATATGTTTAATTGGTTTCCTTTTGATCTTGGTATAATTTTGTTTTCTTTTTTTATTTAATTTGATGCGCATGGTATTTTTATTGATTATTATGTAAGTTCTAAGTGTCTTTTTGTAATCACGGTATTGATTTTTATTTTTATTTATTGACTTTTATTGTTTTCTTTCGTTACAAGTGAGAGTTATTAATAAATAAATAAATAAGTGGTTTACGGCTCCTTTTAAAACAAAAAAGAAAAAGAAAAAAACACCTATTCCCACCACAAGCATCAAACCTTATTCTATTATGATGAGTTCAGCCTAGACTTGGTTTGATTTCTGGTGTTGGACGTAATGCCAGAAGACTACAGGAGGCCGTGGAAAAAGTCCTCACAAGACCATATCTCAAGTAATACAACATATTATAAAATTTACAGTCAGCCCCAAAATCAAAAATGGCTGTCCTCCGAGTTGGTTTGAATTTTCAAAGGCATCACCTTTCGAAGACATCAGAACAAAGATGATGGTTTTAAATAATGGCAGCTACTGCTATGCAACTGCATAACCGTTTTTTGGGTTCCTTCCATTATACACCGCAAAATTTGTGGAAAGATAATTCACCGCCGTAGTGAGCGACTGTCATGTAATCAGAAAAATAAGTTTTCACAGAAAATTGTGTCTTCCTCAGTTCAAATTCGGCAGTCAAAATGAGCTGCTTTACATCCTAAATTGCAGGAAAATAAAATAAAATAAAGATCTCAACTAATTTTTTTAATTGAAAGGATTACAAACCATCTAAATATATAGAGAAAAGAATATCTCTTAATTTTTAAAATTAAGCCAATGTAATCTTAACATGTAAAGACCGCTATGGCCATTGCATAACCTTTGCAAGACTATTACGCCAAAAAAATTATTTTTTTTTTCTCACTTTTGTTTTTCCCTTTTTAATAAATCATTCTCAATATAATATGTGGGGAGAGGGGGAAATGATTATAATAAAGATAATAATGATACAAAATTTTAAATTTTTTTTAAAATACTCACAAGAGATGCATTAATTAACAATTTGGAAATATTAACTTGTTAGGAAAATATCTTATTGTGATAGTATTAGCAATTCGATATTTATGTTCTATATTTTTCAACTTAAACCTTCTTTCTTTTTTAGTTATTATATACTTGTATTATTCATATGCCTTATATGTCTAATAGATTAATGGAGTGCGTAATGTATTTTGTTATATTAATTAAGTTACCACATATACGAATTTATCACGCATAAGAATAATGAGAAGTATAAATGCACACACATACACACACGTAATTTTTTTGTAAACTTCTTACCCTTACCAAAGTTGTTAGTTGAACTAAAAGATTCAAAGTATACTAAAACTCTTTCAAAAAAAAAAGTTAAAAGTTTAAAACATGCAAATATACTAATATGCACAAGTTTGCATGTGTTTGAAAAAAATTCACGAATGTTATACCCGTTTCCCGTTGTGTAACATCCTTCCCGTTACATGCGTTAGTGTTACTTTACGCTACTCGCAACCACGATTTATAAGCATGACGACGACCATTATATCTTGGGTGCCTTTAATTTTTGTTTCTTAGTCTTCCTATTATTATTTCTTTTATCAATAAAGAAATTCATTGGTATAAGGAAACAAAGAACACCCAAAAGAAGAGCTACAAAGAATTCTCCTAGACACTGATGAATGAACAAAAAATTGACCAAGCAAGACCTGAACACGACTCACGGTTGGACCGAGAGAAAGAGAAGGGGAAAAGCCATGACAAAACCACTAAAAGATCACTTCCCTTAGTGTCAAAGTGCTCTAACCTAGCCTCCACAGGCATGGCGCAATGGAAAGAATTGGGCATTCAAGTATGAGTATCGGGGGTTCGATTCCTAGTTGATTCTCCCAGTTGTATCCTCCCAGTCTCTGGGTGAAGGGTCCTTGGTGAGTGTACTATGCTTCGAGTTGGTCCAACGTCTAACCTTGGTGTGACTAAGCGGTGACCGTATTCAAACTTTACCATGAGCAACAAGACTTGGAGGAGGCAGACGCTGCTTCGGGGTTTGGTGCCACACTGGGGGGTCCAAATGGGCTCATCGATGGCTAGAATTACTCATATAAAAAAAACCAAAAAAAAAAAAAAGTGCTCTAACCTACAAGCTAAATTACATATTAATAAAAACATGAAAACTTGAGCTCAAGGTTTTGGCAGTGTCATGTCAAGAGACATATACTTCTTCTGCCCCATAAGAAAAATTTTACATACAATAATAAAAAAATTTCTAGTTAACTTTGGACTTTTGACATAAAGATCCAAATTACACAAAATACAATGCATAGTTATGTATCGTGAACTTGGTGGCATGCTTTTCTGGCGACCCATTTGAAGGCTTGAATAAGATACCATCTCTTGTGAAAAATGCCCCATAAATAATGCATAGCGGAATATATATATAGTGTAAAGGATCAAACAAAACCACATGCAACAATTTAAATGTTGATATATAGAATTATTTCACAACCACAACAAATCAACAAAGTAATAAAAAAGCAATGACACTAGGAATTACTTGGTTCGGCAAAACCCACATCCACAGGAGCAATTGAGAAAGAATTTCACTACGAAGATCACAAAATACACAAAAATGATTTACAATGGTTTTCTTCCATTCTCTCCTCTCACAATATGCCCAGAATGGCATATTTAACAACCCCTCGGAGGTTTCCCTCCAAATACCCAATCGTCCTAACGTTCACATTCAAAATTTGAATTCTTTCTCGCAGCCCCAAGAGCACTCGTCAATTAACAGGGTCCATTCATAGACGATTGGGGTCCACTCATCGGCCTCACTCATCGATGAGCCATTGAATGTCAAAGATTTGCTGCTCTCGGTATCTCAGATGTCTGAACTTTTCTGGCTCTCGGTATCTCCATTCGTTGACGAGTAAGGCCCATTCGTCAACAAGTCACTGATGTGTTAGGACCCTGTGAGCATCCAGAAGAAAGTGACACCAAGAAATTTACGTGGTTTAGTCAAGAACGACCTACATCCATGAAGCACACACCAACTATTCAATAACTCGCTGAAAATGTTACAATTCTCTCTCTCTCTTCTTCCCTTCTTCCTCTTAGCTCTCTCTGCACTCTCTGTGCTCTCTTTGCACTGTGCTATGCTGTTGTTATGCAATATCACTTTCCACAGCCTCTTTATATAGGCTTGGATTTTACATTATAATTAAATGCGAATCAATACAAATTAATCACAAATTGGAAGTTTATAATCAAGAGATAAATGGAGAATAAATTCACACGTTTTCTGACTCAGCTCAATACGTCTCTAGCTATGTTTCTGGCTCCATCTCTAATAGTCTCCCACTTGGAGACAGAGACACCTCCTCAACCAGAGTATCATGAATAAATGATGTGCTCATAATATATGTCTTCAAGCATGAAGACCAACTGAAGTTGAACACAACTTCAGTTCCTCTATAGTTGCCACCTTCCTGTCTACTCGATTTTTGCGGACTAATCTGATGGCTATCATCTTCACAACTAGTATAAAAATGTCGGTGTAGTCAAGCCCTTCCTTCTGCTCAAAGCCTTTGACTACCAACTGAGGTTTGTACTTTCTGGAGCCGTTATGCTCCTCTTCGATTCTGTACACCTACTTGTTGTAAAGGCCTTTGGGCAACTTTCACATTCTGTTGGAGGTGAGAGACTTCATCTCATCCTTCATCGCAAGCTCCCACTTGCTTGTATCTGCCACTTGACATGCTTCATCATAGCATTCAGGTTCTCCTCCATCTATAGGAAGTAAGTAGTTAATATACCTTATGTCTGGTATATGTGACTGAGTAGCTCTCCTAAGCTCCGGAACTGGAGTAGGAGATGGTGGTGCGACGATCTTCTCCACTGGTTCCTCCACCTGAGGATTCTCGGTATTTTGCTGATGTGTCCCAACACATTCTGAGTGGACCAGTTCGAGTCCCTTCTTCTTTGGGGCATGGGTGTTTATCTGGAAACTAACCCTCTTCTGTTTCCTAACTATACAATTCTCACACATGTCAACCTACACTGACTGTAGACCACTCAATTTTTCTTTTGAGTGCATCACCTTGAGTCCCTTCTTACTCATGTGACCAAGTCGTTGGTGCCAGATGTTACTGTCGTCATTTCATGTAGCAACTGAAATAGACATAGAGGTATTGGAGGTTAGAAAAAGTGTTCCGCTTTTCTTACCTCGCGCAATTGTTAGTGCACCCTTTGAGACTTTCCATTCATCGCCAATGAATTTCGTTGTGTATCCCTTATCTGCCAGTTGACCAACTGAGATCAAATTCTTACTCAGGTCTAGAATATACCTGACATCCTTCAGCTTCCATACTAACCCATTTATATTGATCTTCACAACTCCCTTGCTGGTTACGTCGCAAGGTTGATCGTTGCCAAGGTACACCTTACCCAAATTACCTGGTGTATACTCCTCTAGGCAATCTCTGCAACATGTGGCATGGAATGAAGCTCCAGAGTCTATGACCCAAGACTCCGGCTTGCTCTCCAAAGAGCAGATCAACATCTGATCATTCTTAGAAGCAATATTTGCTTCTATCTTTGCCCTCGTCTCGAATTCTTTCTTTTGAATCCTGCACTGGTTCCTATAATGACCAATCTTTCCACAGTTCCAGCACTCAATAACTTTAGTGCTCTGGGAACCTATGTCCTGAGTACCTCTGGGATTTCCGAATTGAGACCGCCTGGGCCTAGATCTGCCGTGGTTGTTTGATCGTCCATGCCTTTTTCCTTTGCCTCGATTCTCCATGTTCAAGGCTGAACTCGAATTGGAGCTATGGTTCGGTTGCATTCTTATTTCCTCCGTCAAAATCATGCTGACGACCTCATCATATACAAGCTTCGATTTTCCTATGGAACTACTAATGCCAGTGACGACACCATTCGAAATTTCAGGCAACTGACTAAGAATCAGTAGGGCCCAAATCTCATAATCAAACGTTATCCCGATTGAGGTGAGTTGATCAGACAACTCATTGAAGTTATTCAGATGCCTACTGAAACTCTCACCTGCAGACATGCTCATCATAAATAGTCTTTTCATGAGATGTACCTTGTTTGCGGCTGAAGGCTGCCCATACATATTTGAAAGCGCATCCATTAGATACTTGGTGGATGTTATATGTTTGATATTAAATGCCACAAATTTCGACAACGTCATTCTGATGGCTCCGAGGGCTTTTCAATCAAGCAACTCCCACTCTTCCTCGTTCATGGATGCTGGCTTACCCTTCAATAGTAAGTGCAATTCCTTCCCAAAAAAATAGTCTTCTATCTGCATCTTTCAGAAACCGAAATTGTTCCTGTTGAATATTTTGATTTTTGAGCTCTTTTCACTCGACATCTCGATTTGCTAATCTAGAGATGGAATTAGCTCAAATGGATAGCACGGTTGGATCCGGAACAATTGAAAACCCTAGAAATGGTTCGAGTTGCTCAAAAAATGGACCCAAAACGACCTCGAAAAGCTCAATCAAAGTTTTCAGTCAAACTTGGTCAAACTCCTGACATGACGCTGACGTGGCAGTGCTGATGTGCACGGTGACCTGGAAGTTGACGTGTCACCTACTGCCGTGGCACTGGTGACCCCTGATGACGTGGCGCTGACATGGTAGTGCGGGGCCCACTGATGACATGGCGGACCTGCTGACGTGGCGCTTCGCTGGCGTGTCAGCTGACATGGCCGGTTCTGAGCAACGGGTCGGATCCGGTTCGTGGAGAGACGTCTTGCTCCGGGAAAACGCGTGGGGGCACGTGCCGGCTTGTCTGAACTCCGTTCGAGCTCCGGCGGACACCCTTCTCTTCGTCTCGGCGAGGTGAATGTGATGGTGGCCTCAAAACACAGTTTCGATCTACTTGACAGAACTCTGAATTTCGGGATCACTTCCAATCTGGCTTTTCTGCTTCAATCGAGCTTTGATACCACTTGTTAGGACCTTGTGAACATCCAGAAGAAAGTGATACCAAGAAATTTACGTGGTTCATTCAAGAACGACTTACGTCCACGGATTACACACCAACTATTCAATAACTCGTCGAAAATGTTACAATTCTCTCTCTCTCTCTCTCTCTCTCTCTCTCTCTCTCTCTCTATCTCTCTCTCTCTCTCTCTCTCTCTCTCTCTCTCTCTCTCTTTCTTTCTTTCTCTTTCTCCCTTCTTCCTCTCAGCTCTCTCTGCACTCTCTGTGCTCTCTCTGCACTATGCTGTGCTGTTGTTAGGCAATATCACTTTCCATAGCCTCTTTATATAGGCTTGGATTTTACATTATAATTAAACGCGAATTAATACAAATTAATCACAAATTGGAAGTTTATAATCAAGAGATAAATGGAGAATAAATTCACATGTTTTCTGACTCAGCTTAACGCGTCTCCAGCTGTGTTTCTAGCTCCATCTCTAACATGATGCACAACACAAAAAACTTCAACACATATGATTTTCTTCCTTTGTTTATGAACTCCACCAAGTATAAGAGTCATATAAAAACAACAATCTCCACCGTGGTGATTATAAACCCCTTAGGAAAACCTGAAAAACATATCTAATTACTCCATCTTGAACTTAGAACGTTCGTTTAGGATTGTTTCCTTTCTATCACTTGGAGACAAACACCAAGTCCAAGCAACGCCGCTTGAACTTGCCAATGGTAGATTCAGATGCTACCATCAAACTTGATACATTTGTAGATGCAACGCTTGACAACATCACCTTAGGCTTCCAACAAGACCATACCATAATAGTAAACACAAAAGATGCTGCAAGCCTTATATCACCAAAGTCCCTTGCATAGTCTTCAGCAAAACTTACAACTGATGGCCCACTCAATTTCCTATTGAAACATCTCATTGCATAATCATAAGGAACCTTTGACATATCCTGGACATCACAGCCTATCCTTGGGTACTGATCGGCAGACATTCTATATTGATTCTCCACAGAACCCCTTTTAGATGGAAAATGAAGTCTCCTTACTATTCCGTCCACAAAGTCACCCTAAGATAACACCAATCTCCTTACAACTCTATCTATGCGAATCAGAAAACCAAGACCCATCTTGTTCGCACCCAATACATTCATGTCAAAACCTTTTAACAGAATTCCCAACTGATTAGCCTCATTTAAAGCCTTTCCAGCCAATAGCATGTCATTCACACACAACAGATACATCACTCCATTGCATTTTGTCACCCTTTTCCCAACTAGACTCTCACACCTGGTGTATATGCTATACCTCCATTTCCTCCACCATAACTCTTATCGTTCTATTTTTCCTTTTGCTATGCATTGCAACTTGAAAAATAGTTGGAACCTTACGGCTAGTAGTAATGAATGCATAAAACTCTAGAATGTCAAATTTTTATACCTAAGTGGTGGTCTGATAGTACACATGGGTCCACTATGATTCTGTTAGTCTCCCAAACTGAAGCACCCTACAATATGAACTATGTCATCTCTGCCTTGAGTCTGTTGCTCTACCTACCTCACATGCCCATTCATATTGTGATACTACTGGCTCGAGATAGAACTCCTCGCATTTTTTCCCTGAGTCCCTAACTTCACTTGAACCACTGATTATCAAAGTATTTGTGAAAGTTTAGCGAAAACCTGTTGATGTAAAATGCTATGTGAAATTATTTTTGAAATTTTTATGTTTATGAAAACAATAAACAAAATGGGACGTACTCGAGAAAATGCTAAAATGAGATTGAAATTTTACAAAGATTCCAAAAGTATACGTTAAACGTCCCAGGTGGGAGTATTTAGAGTCCAAAGTGGCGGGTGAATGGACTCCTTCGCTTTTTTCGGCTTTCTCTACAAAATAAAATGTTTGGCAAGATTTCAAGAAAAAATATCACAATATATGGAATTTAAATCATGCACAAGACAAATAAAAAGTAGGGAGAGAAAAATCAACATCGGGATTTTTACGTGGTTTGGCACCAAGCCTACGTTCAATCCTTAGCACCAAGCCAAGGATTCCAAAATCCACTAAAGTAGACTCGCTCGAAAAATGAGCAGTTCAAAAGCTATCCCAAGTATAGAAGTTTAGTCGTGTAATAATCAGCCCAAATGTCAGATCGTCTTATCAGGAAATGCAGTTTAATTCCAAATTTCATGTAATCCTAAAGAAAATAAGAAAATAAATTTTTACTAAACACAGTTCAAATTTAGGTTTTCTAGGATTTTTGAGATTTCTTTTGACAAATTAAAGCAACATGAAATTTAATCTATGAATCCTAACACGCACTAAATTTAACAGTGAAAAACAAAAATCCTACTCTTAATGAACCAGGCAAGAATTAAAATCCACATTTGAACTTCGAAAAAAACTAAAGATGATGACTTTAAGCAAAAACTTAAGCTCGCAATTAAAAAACTCGATCAATCACAAATTCAAACAAAAACCAATTTTAATGTGATCAAGAATGTAAACCAAAATTAATTCTTAACAACTAAACAATAAACTAAACACGATAAAAATTCGGACTTTAATTAAACGAACTTAATTAAAATAGAACCTAACAAAATTTAATTTCTAAAGAAGATTTTTTTTTTCTTTTTCTTTAGAGATCAAACCGAACTTTAACAATGAAAAATAAACCAAACAGATATTAACTTCTAAAAATAATATTAAATAAGAAAATAAAGTAAATAAATAAACTTTAATAATAATAACCCAACATGAATTTAAAAGCTTTAAACTTTAATTGAAACTCTTCTAAAAATTAACAATTTTCATTCAAGTATTTAAAAAATAAGAATAGAGAGAGAGAGAGAGAGAGAGAGAGAGAGAGCAAGCAAGTTGGCCCGTGGAGCAAGAACAGTGGTGGTCTCAGGTTGGTCTCCAGCACATAGCACAACAGCATAGTGACTTCATCAAGGTGGTTCTCAAGCAGCAGTAGTGGTACACAGCAGTAGGGGGAGAAGGAGTCGTAGCCGACAGCAGCACACAAGGAAGAGAAAGGCTTCAGGTTGTAAGGAATTGCAGTAGGTAAGGAGAGGAAGAGAAAGGAAGAAGCAATGGGGAAGAGAGGAGAGAAGAGGAAGAAGAGAAAGGAAAAGAAGAGACAAGAAAAGAGTTAAGATAAATTAAAAGGAAAAAAGAAGAATAGCCCTTGAGGCTACTGGAAAAGCAAAATGAATAAAAGCCCCCCAAAACCCTATATGCCCAGCGCAAGAGGACCCACACCCGGCTACATGACCAGGTCAAATCAATATATATATATATATATATATATATATATATATATATTCTTTTTTTCTTTTCTTTTCTTTTCTTGTTTCTTCTTTTTTTTTTCCTTCTTTTTGTTTCCCAGGGAACATGCCCAAGTTTGACCATCCTAGAGCCCGTATCTCTCAAAGTTCAAAACATGAAAGTCGTAGAGCTCTTCCTCAGCTTTCTCCAAAATTTTGAATCGTTTTGATTGGAGTTTGGATGATAAAGTTACACTCAAAATACGAAATAGTATATCTTTTAGCTTCCAATAATTGCTCTGCGATAAAAAAATACCAAAAATTCATAAATTACTCAACAAAGCCCAAATATTATAAATAAGGCACAATGTTAAATTATTGAGAGTAATTAGGCATTTAATTAAAAATATAATTTGTAATGCATGAAGTTTTGCTAGTCCCTAGCAAATAAAAAAAAAAACTAAGAAAACTATCAAATCTTATCTACTTCCTATTTCGCGAGAAACATGGTTGCATTTACTAAATGCAACAACTCTTTAAACCCCTAGGTCAATCCTAGTGGACAAGTTGTAGTCTTGTGAGGGTTTCCAGGGCGACACCCACAAACACCAATTCCAATGAATATTCAATGAATGCAAATACAACACAAATATACCATTTTACATACAGGAATATCAGCGTGAAAACTCGACAAATTCTCCTCTCTCTCTCTCTCTCTCTCTCTCTAAAAACGACCTCCTAGCCTTCTCTCTTTGATTTCGGGACGGATTTGACTCGGTTTGACTATCTGGAACCACCAGGGGGTTCATGGGATCATTCTCTTCAAGGCTATAGGAGCTGATCGTTGGGTTGTGAGGTTTGGGAAACATCCCAAAATCAGGGTAAATTAGTTATTTTGGGATTTTCTTAAGGAATGTTGTTATTTGGAGCCTAAGAAGTAGTAAATAAGTATTTTCCTTAAGATTTAAGTTAATTGGAATTTATTTTAATTAAGTTAGGATTTTTGGATTCAGGGTCCAAGTGAACGCTGCGGGCATCGGTTCGGGATCCTGCTAGCGTAGTTGAAAGTCAGGTAAGAGGGAAATTTATATATTAAATCAGGTTTTTCATGAATTAAAATGAATTATGTGTTATTTATGTATATATGTTTATATATGGGTTTAAAATGCCAACCATGAAATTTATGTTTTCTGAGCCTAGGAATGTTTATATAGTTATGTATATGTGAAAGTAAACGAATGAAAGTGAAAAGGATTTTCTGAGAAATTAAGTAAATGATGAAATGTATTTTTAGTATATAAATGATAATTATGGGTTGACTTATTTTGTAAGAAATGTATATGAATTTTACTATTAAATTATGTGGCATGAGATTTTGTGTGAATATATGTTAAACATACGAGTTGCAGGTTAAGTAAGTAAAGCTTATGAATAAAATATGATATGGACAATGCTGCTTGTGTATGTTAAATGCAATCATGTAAATGTAAGACAACTGAAAGACAATCATGCAGATTCTAGCGCATTTCTATGTGGATTAATTGGAGCAGATTCTAGCGCATTTTTATGTGGAAACTATTTGATGATGGCTAAAGACCAAATGTACTACGAATGAATGTAATGAAAATGTTATGCAATGAAATGACAATGGAATGACAATGTAATGAAAAGAAATATGAAACGTGAACAATACGAATGGGAAAGAGTTACTTAAAGTGAAACGAAATGTAAAGTTAAGTTATGAACATGAATAAATGTGTATGAATGTATAATTACATAAAAGAATGATGTATTACAATATTAGAAGTATGTAGGCATGTAGAACATGTTACGATTGGGCAAGGTGAACTCTTCGCCTGAGGGCTTACTGAGGAAGGTGAGTGCACTAATAGCTTCAGATGTGGCAGTAGTTACATAATGTACTAGGGTAGAGGGAACCTATTTGTATGGGCGGGTAGATTTCTTTAACCTTAGGATCTTTATCAGTAAACTATTGTTGAATGCGTGAGTACGAGATTAATCTAACACTTGAGGGCTTACTGAGTAAGGTAAGTGTCCTGGTATGCTTTAGTTGTGACCTTAGGGTTACCTAAGTATCAGAGCAGAGGGGTGCTCCTTGTATGGGCGGGTAATCACCCCCATTCTTAAGTAATCTCATGGGTAAAATTTTGCATGTGATTGTTTAGGTTCAGAAAACGATTTCAAAGTTAGATTAATGATTTGCAAAAGTTATTAAAATGATATCTATATACCTCATGTTAACCACACACTGTTTTAATATGTATGTTTCTTCCCTTATTGAGATCTGTCTCACCCGAATATGAATGTTCTTTTTCAGGACATCCTCGAGATCGGGCTTAAGGAGCTCGAGGGTATTATTAGCGTTTTTTAGGACTATAGAAACAGGGTATATGTTGATAATATTTTGGAAATGTTTATGTTTATGTTTTATGTTTTTACGTTTTAAGTTTATTGAGAACGAGATGGTTGTGAACATACTGAATGTTTTGGAGATGTATATATATCTATGGAAACTGCAATTGATGGGTGAATTTTTATGGATTCTAGTTAGGTTATAGTAAACTCTGGTATTATGGAATGTTGGTATTATGGTATATAATTTATAGAGATTATGGTTATATTTTTCGCTGTGTATGTCAATGATTTATGATTTAAAAGGATAATATCAGGTATAATGCACTAGACCCGGGTATATGGGTTCGGGGCGTTACAAACATACACTAAATTTAACAACAAAAAATGAAAATCCTATTCTTAATGAGCCAGGTAAGAATTAAAATCCACGTTTGAACTTCGGAAAAAACTAAAGATGATGACTTTAAGCAAAAACTTAAGCACACAATTAAAAAACTCGATCAATCACAAATTCAAACAAAAACCAATTTTAATGCGATCAAGAACGTAAACTAAAATTAATTCTTAACAACTAAACAATAAACTAAACACGATAAAAATTCCAACTTTAATTAAACGAACTTAATTTAAATAGAACCTAACAAAATTTAATTTCTAAAGAAGATTTTGTCCTTTTTTTTTCTTTAGAGATCAAACCAAACTTTAACAATGAAAAATAAATCAAGCAGAGATTAACTTTTAACAATAATATTAAATAAGAAAAGAAAGCGAATAAATAAAATTTAATAATAATAACCCAACATGAATTTAAAAGCTTAAAACTTTAATTGAAACTCTTCTTAAAAGTAACAATTTTCATTCAAGTATTTAAAAAACAAGGATAAAGAGAGAGAGAGAGAGAGAGAGAGAGAGAGAGAGAGAGAGAGAGAGAGAGAGAGAGAGAGAGAGAGAGAGAGCGAGCAAGCTACCTGGCTCGTGGAGTAGGAACAGTGGTGGTCTCGGGTTGGCCTCCAGCACACAACACAGCAGCACGACAACTTCAGCAAGGTGGTTCTCGAGTAGTAGCAGTGGTACACAGCAGCAGGGGGAGAAGGAGTTGCAGCTGGTAGCAGTGCACAAGGAAGAGGAAGGCTTCGAGTTGTAGGGAATTGCAGCAAGTAGGGAGAGGAAGAGAAAGGGAGAAGCAAGGGGGAAGAGAGGAGAGAAGAGGGAGAAGAGAAAGGAAAAGAAGAGACAAGAAAAGAGTTAAGATAAACTAAAAGGAAAAAGGAAGAATAGCCCCTGAGGTTGTTGGAAAAGAAAAATAAATAAAAGCCTTCCAAAACCCTATATGTCCAGCGCAAAAGGACACACACCCGACTGCATGGTCGGGTCAAATCAATATATATATATATATATATATATTCTTTTCTTTTCTTGTTTCTTCCTTTTTTTCTTCTTTTTGTTTCTCAGCAAACATGCCCAAGTTTGACTATCCTAGAGCTTATATCTCTCAAAGTTTGACACACAAAATCGTAGAGCTCTTTCTCAGCTTTCCCTAGAATTTTGAATCGTCTCAATTGGAGCTCGGACAAGAAAGTTACGCTCAGAATACGAAATAGTATCACTTTTAGCTTTCAATAATTGCCCTGCAATAAAAAAATACCAAAAATTCATAAATTACTTAATAAAACCCAAATATTATAAATAGGACACAATGTTAAATTATTGAGAGTAATTAGACATTTAATTAAAAATATAATTCGTAATGCATGAATTAAAACACCTAATTGTGCAATTTGGGCGCGTAATCAGTACTCCTTCGCCAATGGAACAAGCCGTACAACTCAGGTACCAACCCTACTCTTAGGAACTAATCCCTACCTTGCTCACAAGAGCCTTCACCAAGAGGTTCACAAAAAACTTTACAAGAAGAAGAAGATTACAATGAAAATGCTCCTTGAATGAACAAATATTAAATACAAAAGAAACCTCACACTTCTCTCTCAAGAATTCAATCAAACACAAATAAAGAACAAGAGAGATAAGCAACTGTGAATATGAACTAAATGCAAAGTGTTAGGTTTTAGATTCAAAAATGTTTTTCATTAAAATGTTTGTAATAATAATCAAAACCATGCTAAACAAGTTTATGGACTTGTATTTAGAACCAAAATATCAAGCTAGTCGTTATTGGACCGTTGGGAGTGAATCCCAACAAAAACTAGCCATTTCTAGCGATTATTACGTTGGACACGAGGCCACTGGTCGACTAGTCACCCTCATTGGTCGACTAGTCACCCCCACTGGTCGACCAGTCCCCTAGACTGGTTAACTATTCACCTCCACTGGTCGATCAGTCCCTTGCATTGGTCGACTAGTCACTGGCAAAAAGAAATGTTTTAGCTACTAGCTATCACTAGTCGACTAGTCCCCTGCTCTGGTCGACTAGTCACCTATTTTTCATGCAATAAACCTCTAAATGTACTAACTCATGCTAGGACAAGTGCCAATGAGATATATATGATTTCATAAAGATTAAAACTTGTCCAAATGAGTTTCCCCTTAAATATAAGATGTCCTAATTAATAAAACACATTTGAAAACTTTCTTTTATATCTTATATGCTTAATATGTCCTTTATAAAATATTCTTGACTTTTTTAACACTTTAGGACATAAAGATCATTTTGACACAAATGGGACCAAATATGAAAATGTTTATAAAACCAAAACGTTTGAAAACTCATCCCTTTGAAAACATATTTTGAGTTTAGAATTCTTTTGACAAACTCTTTATTTTAACTTTGAAAATCATGAAAGTTGAGTTTGTGACTTTTGGTGCAATACTATAAACTCATGTGTCCTAGTATGCATGCATTGCTCAACTCTTGCTAAGAAATTATGCACGAAATAAAACGCAAGAGTTACAACATAAACAATACTAAACATGATCTGTAAATATAGGAAATACTAGGAACAATAAATAGGTTAATATCATCGAAACACATTAATTATGATTATGTAGCCCCCAAGGCTAACAGTATAAATCCAATAACGTAGCCAAAACAACGTAGATTCACTAACATAATTTATCAAACACTTGAGTTACAGGTTCAACGTCCTTTTACTTCCACCATTTACTAATTTCCTAGACTTTACTCATCTTCTTGTTAATCCAATCAAGACATTAATTGGATGAATGAAATATGCAAACCTAAGCTCGAGCAAATTTGCCAAGTCCAAATGGAACAAAATAAATACTCACATTAAGCATCAAATGAAATTCATGTAAAAATTAATTGATGAAAATCTTAGATTAAATCAAGGTTTTGTTGTGTCTAACGTCAACAACAAAACAAGAAATAAGAGCAAGAGATTTATCAATGATGTCTTCAATTTCTGGTTTTAGACAAATAAAAGTTTAACACTAACTGTCGCGACGTCCCGGGAGCGCGTATGCCCCGAGCGGCGAAATTAAAAATCATTTTAATATTTTTATGGAAAAACATGGAATGTCGGAGTCGCCACTAACCTTTAGTGCGGTTAGAACACATTATTACTACCCCGTTAGGGGTAGAATCGGTCTACATTACCAGAGTTGGGGTCGGGAGTTCGGTTACGCGAGGGGAAGGTACGAGCACCCCCTACGCGCCCATTCTTACGAACGGTATCTAATTAATTTGAAATTATCCCTAAGTTAATCTAATAATTCTTTAAACTACTCCTTTTATGAATTAATAAACACACATGAAAAATGAATAAATAAATAAATATATACATATATTCCCTCAGAGCTTAAGGTACGTGAAGCCCGAAGGCTCATACCCCCGCAATAAAATCATAGGGATAATAATTAAGAAAATACACTCCCAAATTTTGAAATTATATATAAAATGTTTATAGGAATATACTAGTATGGGAGGTTTTAATATATATTAAAAAGATAATAAACTAATAAATTAAATTACTATAATACATGTAATAATAATAGGGATACATATATGCTATATATACTATAGTAATAAATTGCTTATAGCACCTAATAACTTATCCTAATAATGAACCAATCCTAATAGATAGTAATAATACATGCATAATAATAATGTAACTCATATCATAATAATACTAAACTTAGAATAATAATAATAATGATACTATATCATATGTAATAATAATAACAATAATACTAATAATGACAATAATATACTACCATATAATACGATATTAACATCCTATAAATACAATAATAACAACCTGAAAATAATCAAAACCTTAAAGTTAATATTCAATATATACACATATGGAAACGATTAATACCTATGGAAACAATTTGGACCCTAAAATAAATGTACAAAATGCAATAATAAATATGGAAATACCTGAAATTATGGAAACAAATCGACCTAAAAATTAACATGTTAATAAACAATAATATATATTTAAAACAATTAATGAAATTAAGGTAACAAATCAAACCTAAATAATATATAATAATAATCAAAAACCCTATAACAATATAACTGCCCTAATATACAATATCAATATGACAATAATCATAACCCAAAATATACAATATCAATATGACAATGATGAAAACCATAAAATAACTATATAATAAGATCAACTAAATATTAACATGATAATTATATCAATAATAAACAATAATATCACATGAATACACAATACAACAATGATATTACATAAATATATATACTTGAACGTAACATTGAGATAACCATAATGATAACCTAAAACATACTATTTTAACAAGACAATTATGAAAACCATATAACGGTTATATTATAAGGTCACCTAAATATTAACATGATGACTATAACAATAATAAACACTAATATCACATGAATACATAATACAACAATAATATTACGTAAATATATATACATGCAACTTAGATATACAATTACAAGATGCAACCAATAATAACATAAATATAAATATATAAGGTTATAATAATAACAATCACATATGTATGTAAAAATATATATAAAACAAATATGCAACATAATAATAATAATAATAGGCAAAATAAATACACATAAATCCACATAAATCATATATATAACAATATTACTAATAAAATACAGGTAATAGTAACAGTATAATCAATATAAAATATATGTGTACCTACTTGCCTATATACATATATATATATATATATATATATATATATATATATATATATTAACACTAATCCATAAAACAATTGTGTATATCTGTGAGTGAGGGTGGTCTGTGTGTGTACAGTGTGCGTGAGTGTGTGCAGAGATCAGGGAAACTCACAGCAGGCTTACCGTGGGCTGACGGAGAGGAGGCTAGTGGCCGGAGGATGGGCGATGAGGCGGTGATGGCGGAAACGGCGAGTGGTGGGACTAACAGTGACGACGGCGGCTGCTGGGTTGCCGTGCGTGGCCGGAGGCTGGTGTGACGGGCGGTGGCGAGGAGGACTGGCCGGTGGTCTGCGGGTGTTGCTGTGCGTGGGAGGTCCACGGCAGTGTTGATGGAGAACAGGGCAAGAGATGTGCTCGGGTGCTTGGCTGGTGTTGTCCGAGAGGTCTTGAGGCTCTGCCGGAGCGTGGCTGAGGTCGGTTGGTGTGGTGGTTGCTCACGGCCGTGGAGTGTTGCAGAGAGTGGCCGAGAGGCCCGCTGGGGACTGCTGTGCTGGTGGGGTTCTGGCCGTGTGGGTTCCCTGCGGCTACTTGTGCGTGAAAGAGATGGGGAGAAACGAGAATGAAGGAGGAAGAAGATGGAGGGATGGTGAGGTTTGTGATTAGGGAGAGCCCCGGAAGGCCCCCGGGGAATCCCTGGGTAAGAAGAAGAAAAGCAGAAATTTTTTTTTTTTGATTTTACTGCGTGCGCCTATGCGCTGCGCCCCCCGTTCCTTGTGTGAATAAGAGCCTATATATAGGCTTCTAACCAAAACCCTACCCCAAGCCCTAAATAATAATAATAATAAATAAATAAATAAATAGTAATAATAATGAGCAAAATAATAATAATAATAATCACAAAATAGTAATAATACTAATAATAATAATAATAAAAATTAAAAATAATATTAATAATAATGAAAATAATAAATAATAATAATAATAATAAACAATATAAATAGAAGTAAAAATAAAAATAAAAGTAATAATAATAATACTAATGAAAAATAATAATAATAATAATAATAATAAATAAATAAATAAAATAATAATAATAATAGTAATCCTAAAGATAAAAATACTAATAATAATAATAATAATAAACAATATAAATAGAAGTAAAAATAAAAATAAAAGTAATAATAATAAAACTAATGAAAATTAATAATAATAATAATAATAATAATAAATAAAATAATAATAATAATATTAATACTAAAGATAAAAATACTAATAATAATAATAATAATAATTAAAAATAATATTAATAATAATGAAAATAAAAAAAAATAATAATAAACAATATAAATAGAAATAAAAATAAAAATAAAAGTAATAATAATAATACTAATGAAAAATAATAATAATAATAATAATAAGACTAATTAATAATAATAATAATAATAATAAGGATAAATGAAATAATAAAAATACTACTAATAATAATAAAATAATAATAATAATAATAATAATAATAATAATAATAATAATAGTAATAAATATATTGGGCCTGGGTAAAAATGGGGTGTCTACACTAACATCGAAGGAAACCTAACAAATCATGGAAAACAACCGACACTGAACCGCAACCCAAGTTGTAGAACTTAGCCAACCATGTTTGCAATCCGAATTTTTCGGATCAAATTAATCTCACAATAAATCATTGTAATAATAAATAAAAGACAACAAAATTAACGGAATGATTTAAACCAACAAGAATCCATTCATAACGATGAGCTAAATGGATAAAAATAAAGGAATGAATTAATCCAATCTTGAATCATTCTAAACATTAAACTAAAAACAAAGAAACTAATTAACCTAATGATAAAACATTCAAATAATAAAGTAAAAGATTGCTCAATCAACCAAAGTATGAGAATCAAACAATCATTCAAGATTTCTTTATGCCTCTTGTCAGCGGTCATGTAATCGTTTACAAACCTGCTTTGAATGAATTTTGTATTTCGCTTATCTTGATCAAGATTTCCGCAAATTAACCAATGTACTCCCTTGTGAGTTTCCGCAAACGGTTAATTAAAACGTATTTTCTAAAAATCAAGAGTCTTCTTTAAATATGGATTTTTAAGTCCTTCAACCTGCACTTAGCATTCACAAGAATATATTGTGTAGAAAATATAGAGTAAGGAAGAGAGAGAGATATAGAGATTTTACGAGGTTTGGCTTCAACACAGTCTATGTCATCGCCTTTGGAAAACATCCAAAAGATTCCACTATCTTAGTTCCTTTACCGGGCAGAAAAACACCTTTTACAACCACTCCTTCAAGTAGGCTAGAGCCTGCCTCTCCAAATGATATACTCTCGTTCGGTCAACAATCCAACAAGCCTAGAATCATCTAATAACTACAAAAGAATCAAGAAGAGGATGTGTACAAAGAGTACTCTCACACAGAGCAAGTTAGTACGATTCAAATCTATATACTTCAGAATTTAAATATCAAGAATGAAATACAATTCGAAGCCCAAGATTAGAATTCACCAAGTTCCCTTTTCTCCTAATGAGAAATCAGTAGTAGTTAAGCAGAACTTTGTATGCAAGAGAGCTTAGAGCAGATTTTTCAATTCTTGGTGAGTTTTAATTTGTAAAACCATGTATTTATAAACTTTCAAGAATGTTTTCGTGTTGCCCAAGTTTACTTGGAGTATTTCTAAAGTTTTTAGAAAATTTGGAGCACAAGCAACTGATATTTAAAATTTGAAATATAAAAAATTTGTCCTTTAATAGTGTTCAGACAACTAAACCTTCGGGGTCAGTCTTCTGAAGTTCCTTAACTTTTGAAAAATTTGAACTGTATACAGGGTCAGATGACCGAGGTTAGGGTTCAAACAACTGAAGTGTCAAGTGCGGACGACTAAAGTCAAAGTTCAGTCTTCTGAGGTGCTTCTACCAAGTTTTGTGTTTCTCCAATAATTCTTTAGACGACTGAACTTATCATTCAGACGTTTGAAGTAATTCTTCAGATGACTAAACTTAAAGTTCAGTCTTCTGAAGTTGCCACTTCAGGCTTTTGAGCAGAAATTTCAATCTTCTGAGCAGTTTATTTTCTGATTTTTCATTTCTATTTCAAAATATGTTTTGCTCTCTTTCTTTATTCTTTTATAAAACATTTTCCATGGTTTTAAAATAGGTCTCTAAGTCCATATAATCCCCCTAAAGTGCTTCAAATGATATTTCAATAGATATTTAACTTGAAGTACTTACATAGCTTATCCTAAAACCTTATACTCTAAGCTTGAAATCATCCACTTCACGGTTATATTGAAATCCCTTGGACTTTGGCTTGAGCTGGTTTTAGTTTCCCATGCTTTGATCAATCTAGTGCTGCTTTGAGCTTCTCTTGGATCAAGTGTTAATTAATGTAGCTTGATGGTCCACAATGATCCTTGTTTTCCTGTCAAACCTGAAACACCATTAGTCAACCATACCAAGTTAGAATATCCTTTGTTTGTTATCACCAAAACTGATTGAAAAGCTCAATTAGGCCAACAAGTTCTATGAAAAAATAGAATGTAATCTTCATGGTTTACATGGCTTCCTTAGGACTCAAAAACAACTATAATAATCAAATAATGCAAATGAGTCCATGATTGTTAGAATTTTCACTAAGCATATACAAAAATAAATTTAGAGATGAAGTTCAAAATTCATTTGAAATTCACCAATCCTTTCAAAAATATTTTAACATTCAGCACACTATAATCATCTGAGCATATAATATATGACTTTGATTATTTTGGGAAAAATTTAACAAATTATCAACAGCATGCCATCTGTAAATAAAATATTTTCCAAACCTACAAATCACAAAAGCATGCAATTTACAAGATTTTTGCATCATACAGATGTCATTTAGGTTAAGACATGCAACAACCTAAAAGTATCCACTAGCAGGCAATACACATCATTGCATCAGTCATGCAAGTGGCATTCCAATTAAGCATGCAATCCTAATGTTCACTACCAGCATGCAGTTCACAAGATATATCAATCCAGGCATATAGTCCAAAAATTAAATCATCCATTAGACTGAAGCAATAAGAAAAAATGGATAGTTGATGTTTGTGCAGTGTAGTGTAGTGCAATGTAGTTAAAATAAAGCATAGTGTATGAAGTATATAATTACAGACACAGAGAAAGAATAAAAATGTATGTGGGCTGAAAAAAATTTTAAAATCTTGCTCCTTTCTTTAAGCAGCTCCTCATGAGAAGTGTACTAAGTGTACTAAATTTGTTTGTATTTTAACTTAACTTCTAGGTGGGGGAAAAGTTCCCAAGGAGGAGTTTTTGGGTGTCGTTGGATCCGACACTTCCAATTTGATGTGATGGACATGTTGGGGTTGACCCCACTCAGCTTAGACCTCGTATGCCTGACTTATATTCCAAAATATAATAAAAAAAACAAGACAACCATATGGATCTTAAAATAATTCAAATAATTTAATCCTAGATTATATGGCTAATATAAGATGATTGTGGCTAAGCAACAATTTTCATTTAAGATTTTCAATAAAACCATCATGTTTAAATCATTCAAGCCATGCAAAATTTCTAATTTGAAACATAAGCCAAGCGTGTGGGTGAGCACAAAAATTATAACTTTAATTTTGAAAGCTCCCCCTATTGATTTGAAAAACAATCCTAGTAAAAAAAAATTGTTGGATATTAATAATGTCATTTGAACCAATCAGTAAAAATATTACCATGGAATACACATGCACCAAAGAATTTATAGTTAGGCCTTGCAAGGTGTTGCTATGCTCCAAGAACAATTCATATCAATAATATGCAATAAAAATAGGATATGACATTCAGTGTGCTCAAGACAACCTTAGGACTCAAAAATAAAGACAATGATATGCATGAAAGTCAATAAGATTACGTTTTCCAAAATTATAGAAGTTTAGAAAAATTTTGGCAACATTTCTTCTGTAAATAGGACACTTTCTATAGAGATATATTCCAAACCTAGTTGTTTACAAAAAACGGTTCACAATAATCCAACTAGTAATGAATTTTATATAACATTTTCCCACAAAACCTATACCTGAAACCTGATTGTTTTCAACAAATAAATCATTCCAAGCATACAACAACCTAAATCCACTACCTACATGTAATTTACAATATACTGTATTAGCCATACAGTTGGCGTTCAATACAAGCATGTATTCTAGTAGTTTAATCTACAATTCATATAACATAATATTATCCATCAAAATGATTTAGTTATTCGGTGCATTATGGATAGAAATATGCAATGTTGTTCACATAAAAGCATATGGACATAAAGAGAATGATCATAAGAACATTTAATTAATATAACTATGAAGGATAGATGCTCCCCCCTAGTTATGCGCTATCGCTCATTATATGCCCTTTTCATCCTATTCAAGTTTGAAATGGTCTGGCTCTTCTTTCTTTTCTTTTTTTTGAAAGTAATAAGATTTGACTACGTAAATGGAGGTAGCTTGTTTTTCATCTCCTACCTCTTCTCATACCTCCTGTGTTTCTAACTTCATATCTCAAACATTAAAGTACCAAACTTTAATAAATAGGATCTTCTTTAAAAGATACAAATGTCTTTCTTATATTTATTATTTATTATTAAGAGTGTAGCTTCTAATCATGAAACCAACATCTCTTCTATAACAAAAGGAACAAATTAATTACATTCTCAAATTAACAAATATAAAACAGTTTTTAAATACATTGCTTTGAAGTGTCCCCCACCCCCTCATTGTTAACAAAAAACAACAACAATTTCTACTCTTTAGTATCAATCCCTTAAAAGAACATATCATATATTATAAAACATATCCATGTGAATATTTTACACTGGAATGGGACAAATAGATAAATTCACTAGTGATTGACATTCGTATTAATTAATGTGCTTATAAACTAAAAAGCTTAACCAAAAAAAAAAATTTGATTGCATGGATTGTCCATGAAACATCACACACACACACACACACACACAGACAACACATACAAGGATAGGAAATTCTTGCTTACAAAACTTCATGAGTAGGTTAGCATCATACTCTTTTTTTTTTTTTTTTTATAAAAGAGGGCGACACCTCCTGACTTTATTAGAAAACCCCTCACTAATAGCGGAGGAAAACCTTGGTTACAATTTTGAGACTTAGCATCATACTCACATTCACCATTATGTCAAAAAGTGACCCCATTTTTTCTTTAAAATTTTGGACGATTTTGCATTTATTGAAAATTCCCAAAAAACTTCAACTAGGTTGAGTAGGCAAAAGCAATTTCACTATTATCTATAGGTGGCAGTTTGAAGCAGTCATTTCCCAAATGTTTCCAACAAGGCAATAGGCACAGCATTGCAAGGGGTTGAAGGGGAGGGAGTGCAGGTTGAGCTTGGAGGATTTTATTGGGAAACATTTTAAGAAAAAAAATGAAAAATAATTTTTGAGCTAACATGCAACAAGTATGTTATATTCACTATAACATTTTTTTTTTTTAGATAAGATTGCTTATACATAACCCTGACAAAAGCAACCCAAAACTCAAACCTAACCACCCCAAAGCGCCCAAAGGCACAACCAAACCAACAAATCATATGACTTCTTGAGGACTCGAACCCCATCTCCATAAATGAGAATGGTTCTTCTTCTGGACCAAAGGTTGGATTCCACTATAACAATTAAAAGTAGTATAATTTATGTTTCTACTCAAACATTACCACAATAATTTTCTCAACTTATTGATTTTTTTTCAGTAATCATCCTTTATTGCTCATGGAAAATAAGCAAAATATTTTCTCTTTATGGTCTTGATTTGAAAGCACAAATTTTAGGACTTAAGACTAAAACTTCTGTGAACTTAAATAAAACTCAATACAATTTTAATTTTTATCATATTACATTTTGTTAAAACTCATACAAATACATATTTAGAACTCAAGATTTCTTACTCTAAAACAGATACAAAATATATATATATATATATATATATATATATATATATTTATATAAGCATGTCAAACATCTAATTTAAGCCACATCATCAATATTAATAAATATCACACAAATATGCATGTATAGCAAAATGTCATTTATTGCTAAAAACAGAATTTGTGAGAAATTAACATAAAATATTTTCTTAAATAAATAAAATAAATATTATTTAACAATTCACTCATTAATTTTTACTTTTTTTAAAAAAAAGGGGGCGCACCTCCATTTATTTATTGACAAACCCTCACTTTTGGCGGAGGAATACCGTGATTATAAGATAATCAAAGGGAGAAATAAAAGATAAAACTTTAAAGGCCTCCCAAATAACAACACCAACATCTAGCCAAAATAGGATTATAAGTCCGATCAAAACAAAACAAAACAATGACATACAGAACAAATATTATGCAACAAAACAAACAAAAGATAAACAACATAAAGCATAGGCCAAAACCAATAGTAAATCAGCTAAACATACCTCATGTAAGTCATACCCATCTTCTCCAATTTATACAACCCATTGATAACTCTAGGGAGTTGACTACTATTTGTAAACAACATATTCCTCCCCCTAGCACCTTGACTAGCCAAGGCATCTGCCACTTTATTTCCTTCTCTATACCAATGTTTTATCGAAAAGTCTACTCCCTCCAATAAACCAATTAGCTGCTCCCAAAAATACCATAAATACCACAAGGAGCACCTACTTGATCTTATCCAATTTACAACAATCATCAAATCACATTCAATATCAATACTAGTATGACCCAAATATTTGTAAATCTTTATTTCCTCCAACACAACTCTCAATTCAACTTCATTATTTGAACAAGAACCAAAATATTTTGAAAAACCAAACACAAAAGAACCTATATGGTCTCTAAGGATGCCACCACCACCCGCCGACGCTGGAGTCCCCAAACTGTTCTCGTCCAAATTTAGTTTCAACCTCCCTTGCCCCGGTTTTAGCCATCTCACACATTGCATAGTTTTAATTCTTTTATTTACAATTTGCACTTCCAGATTCTGCAATATCTGAAAATCAGCATCCTTTAACTGAGTCAATCCTGTCATGTTTCTGCTCAAAACCTCCACCCAATACTTAATGGACAGTCACACATCTATACTACTCTCCAATTTCTCCTCCATTCTAGCCACACATCTCCTTCTCCACAACCTCTAAACTACTAAACAAGGAATCAAACTCATCAATGATGAGAAAATCTAGAAGCCCTATTAAACCATATTTGGACTCTTTCTTTCCAACTTTATTGTCCAAGGAAAGGAAGACCAACCTCCATCAAAACCTTCCTCCAAACCTCAGTAGCAAGGCCTCCCTTATTTAACACATGCTCCATATCTTCTAGCTGCCTCATCTCACAACAATTACATGCCGAAGCAAGCGAAACCCCCACCCTTCTCACCTTTTCATCAACACTTAAGCACTCAAAAGCAGTCTTCCATATGCAGATAGCAATTTTCTTCAGTAACTATTTATTCCAAACCCACTTTGCCCACTTAAACTTTGGAGCTCTAACTCTGATAACATCCCATGCAGACTTTGTATTAAAGCAACCATCCTTTCCGGGAGCCATAGCAGTATGTACGAAGAGTTTCTAAGATTTTCCACCTTTTCCATCACTTCTTCCGCTATATTATACCTCAAAATCCTCTACAAATTTTTCACATCCCACGCATTATTGATAACCAAATCTTTTAATCTGATATGTGAATGTGCACCATCTGAACACTCTGCAAACAAAGGTCCCGAATCTAGAAACTTATCATACCACAAATTTACATCTCTTTATCTAACCTTCCACTTAGATTTACTAAACAATTCACCCTTTGGCCAATCCAGTTTTCATACTCCTTAATCACCTCCATTATCTGTCTAATAGATTTTTTTCCAGCATTAGCAAATATAACATCATCCGCGTACATTAAATGTGATATAGTAGGATTGAAAACTTGTTTTTATTTTAAATTAATAAAATATTTAGAATATAAAATATTCCCTTAATAAAAATAAATAAAATAAAACTTAGGCGATTTATATTTTTACCCATACATTAGGTAGGAAGTTTCTAAGTGAACCCCTCCCTTCTTCAAACCATCATTCAATTCCAAAAGCTTGGTTTGCCCAATTCTTTTAGTTGAAATTTATCTGGGTGTTTATTTTAAAATTTTAACAATTTTACTAACTTTCAATTACTCACACGAGGAAAATGACTCATAATGCAGAAATGCTTGGGATCATTATCAAGTTTTTATTTTTAGTGGCTACATTATTTTTTTCAAAAATGTTGTCGCGATGTCCCGAACCCGGCCCAAAGAACCAATCTCTGCTTTAAAAATGGGTTCGACTTGCGAACTGGGAAAATGAATGTGTATTTTGAAAATGTGAATTTTCGTGGAAAATGATGTGTGGTGGAGTCGCTACTAACCTTTGAAGTGTGGTTAGAACACTTGATTGCTACCCCATTAGGGGTAGAATTGGTCTGCGTCACCAAAGTCGGATTCGGAAGTATGGTTACGCAAGGGGAAGGTATTAGCACCCCCTACACGCCCGTTCTTACAAACGGTACCAGATTAATAAAGAGTTATCCTGAAATAAATGTAATAAGTCTTTAAAGATTACTCCCTTTCAAAAGTCAAAAGAATGAAAATACTATATAGGTATTCCCTCATAGCCGGGGCAATCTAGTACTCCGAAGAGTCAATGTTCTTGTTTGCAATCATTGGGAAGGAAAATCGAAAATAACATACAAAATACGCTCCCAGGGATTTTGAAATCTATAGGTTTTTTTTTTTTTAAGTATCAAAAATACTATTTTGGGAGGTTTTTGAAATTTGTTCGGGATTGGAATGATTTTTTCTTGTGCCTGAAAAGATATTTTTGTGATTTTTCCTAAGTGTGAAAATGATTTTTGTGATTTTTTTGATTTTTCTCGAACTTTCAAAAAAACACAAATGAAATCAATTGAAATTAAAATGTGAAAATATTTTTGGAATTTTTGAAAATTTCGTGATTTTTGTGAATTTTATGGATACAACAATAATATACAAGCGAAATGGAGAAAACCGGAGTGAACCAGTTCGGGAATGGTGAACCGATCAAACGTTGACTAGTTTTGGGAAAAACCAGTTTAAGGTCTTGGTCGAGACCATTGATTTTTCGGGGTTTTCCAATGTTCTTCCGAATACAACAGAATTTTAAACAACAATCATGAAAGTCATAGTTTTAAAGGTATGACTTTAGAATGTATGTTTGAAAATTTTGAATGTAAGGAAACAGATCTAACCTTTACCAAACATGTTGGAAACTTTCTTAAATTTTCTTCAAAAATTTTCAAATCTAAATTAGTTTCAAAGCCTTAAAAATTTTTAAATTTTCTTTGACAAATTTTCGAAATTTTTGTGTCTTTTATGAAATTTCTTTTTTTCTTTTTTATGGGTTAAAAAGAAGCTATTTAAAATAAAATAAGAAATGAAATAGAATCAAATAAACCAGCAAAGGCCGGTTCGGGAAAGGGGGGCGGAGATGTAACATAGGAAGAGAGTTCATTGGTCTTACCTATTGTATTTTTCTCCTACGGTCTTCATTCCTTGTCTGTGAATCTGCAGGGGTTGGTCTACAGCGTCTTCCCAAGGGTTGTTCTTGAGCTCTTACTCGAGGCACTACGGAGTACCTTCTTTCGATGGGGTGACTCGGCATCGGTAGGAAAAGGGATCAATCGATCGCTTGATCTTCTTTCATTTTCCTCTGCTCCGGTCTTCTTTTCCTATTGGTGAGTCTACTAGGGCCGCTCTACAATGTCTTCCCGAGAGTTGTTCTTGAGCTCTGATTCGAGGCACTACGGGGTGCCTTCTTCAAATGGGGTGACTTAGTACCAATAGGAAATGGGATCAGTCGACCTCTTGATCTTCACTAAAAAAAAAAACTAAATTCACAAACTCATGATAGAAAACTTCAATATTTGAAATCTTCTCCTTACCACCACTAAGAGTTCTCTTCCTTTGTGCTTGGAATGAGAGGGCTATTTATAGACTTAGCTTGGGGCAAGCATGGGAAAGAAGACATAGGGGAGTGATGATGGGGGGAACCAAGTATGGGGGGAAGAATGATGAAGGGAAATTAGCTTGGGAAGAATGATAAAAGGAGATAACATGACATGTAGCGAGTGATGATGGGGGGAACAAAGTATGGGATGAAGAATGATGAAGGGAATATAGCATGGGAAGAATGATAAAGGGAGGAAACATGACATGTGGTGAGTGATGATGGGGGAAACAAAGTATGGGATGAAGAATGATGAAGGGAATATAGTATGGGAAGAATGATAAAGGGAGGTAACATGGCATGTAGTAAGTGATGATGGGGGGAACAAAGTATAGAATGAAGAATGATGAAGGGAATATAGCATGGGAAGAATGATAAAGGGAGGAAACATGACATGTGGTGAGTGATGATGGGGGAAACAAAGTATGAAATGGAGAATGATGAAGGGAACATAGTATAGGAAGAATGATAAAGGGAGGAAACATGACATGTGGTGAGTGATGATGGGGGGAACAAAGTATGCTTGCATTTGAAAAATTAAAATAAATAAATAATAATAATAATAATAATAATAATAATAATAATAATAATAATAATAATAATAATAATATACATATGAGGGTCCTAGAAGCTGTGCGGAGCCCATCGGAGATGTGTAGGGCCCACGAGCCATGTGGGGCCTACAAGCAATTTGAGGGTTATAGGAACCCAAGCTAGCAAGGCACCGGATATGTGGATCGGAGCTAGCGTACCAAAGGGGGTAACGTGCATCTGATGTAGAAATCCGAGCTAGCGTACCAAGAGAGGTGGGGCCCACAAAATATGTGGGGCCCAATGAAGATATGTGGGGCCCACAAGCCATGTGGGGTCCACGAGCCATTTGAGGGTTATAGGAGCCCGAGCTAGTAGGTTGAAGCATGCCAAAAGAGGTAACATGCATCGGACGTAGGGATCCGAGCTAGCGTACCAGAGGGGGTAACGTGCATCGGATGTAAGAATCCGAACTAGCGTACCAAAGGGGGTAACGTGCATCGGATGTAAGAATCCGAGTTAGCGTACCAGAGGGGGTAACGTGCATTGGATGTAGGAATCCGAGCTAGCGTACCAAAGAGGGTAACGTGCATCGGATGTAGGAATCCGAGCTAGCGTACCAGAAGATGTGGGGCCCACAAGCCTTGTGGGGTCCACAAACCATTTAAGGGTTATAGGAACACGAGCCAGCAGGCAAAAGCATGCCAAAGGAGGTAACGTGCATCGGATGTAGGAATCCGAGCTAGCGTACCAAAGGGGGTAACGTGCACCGAATGTATGAATCCGACCTAGCGTACTAGGAGATATGGGGCCCACAAACCATGTAGGGCCCAATGGAGATATATGGGGCCCACAAGCCATGTGAGACCTACAAAGATGTGTGGGGTCCACCAATAGTGTGGGACCTACGAGAATGTGTGGGGTCCACCAACAGCGTGGGACCTACAAGGATGTGTGGGGTGCACCAATAGCGTGGGACCTACAAGAATGTGTGGAAAGGTTTGCCATGAGGTCTCCTTGGAAAGGCCTGATTAAAATTGGGATGTCTACAAATGTAATTATACAACGTAATAGAAATCAACCGCAACTACATTCCCAAGTTCGGGATTCTTCAACAAGCAATCTGTGGATGAGGACTCCATCACTAAACCACATAACTACAGAACAATGTTGGCAATACTTCCAACACTATAAATACAGGCCTAGTAGAGAATAGTGGAATATCTTCTGAATTGCCCTTTAAATTCTTTTCCTGACGAAATTTCTCCAGAACAAGGATGACACCAAACAATCAGTTCTCTCCCTAGAACCACAAATTGACTTCTGCTCACCACACAATGCAAACCAGCTATTCAGAGAAGATACTCATGAGATCATTTGTAGAAAATTTTGGCAATACTGGTGTGCATGGTTTAAAAACCCAGATCGGTGACTTTTTAAAAAAAAAATTCTAACCATTTGAAAAACATGCAAAAAATTTACTTCCATGCCCAAAAATTAATAAATTAAACGTCGGTCAGCCCTAAATTTAGGACTTGCAATACACAAGCTCAAAGAAGTTGCCGCTTGGAAGCTTCAAGCGGCGAAATTGAAGAACCCATGTCAAACTTCAATTCTTGCTTCCAAAACAACTTCGTATTCTCAAAAAAAATAAAGGAAGTTACTTTTTTAGGAAAAAAAATAGAAGTAGAAAAGGATTATGCAATAAAAATTCAGATTTTTCATTCAAAGCAGAGAACTTCAAGATTGCATTGTGGGTGAAAGCAACACATGTAGTAACCCAGTTTTACCGCGGTTAATTTAATTTTAACTGGCTTGGGTTCGGGTGGCTGAACCTAGGTTCGGTCGCCCGACAAGACATATACAAAAAAGTTTTTCAAATAAGTTTGGTCGCCCGAATAGAGTATTAGCAGCTCGAATCAAAGTCAATAGCCAAGCTACGTAATTTCGGGTGCCCGATCCAATGTTCGGTGGCCCGAACGCATGAGTTCGATTCCCCAGGGTTCTTTTTGAACTAAAACCATCGGTCGCCCGAGTTGGTGAACAGTCCCTATCGAGGGGTTCGGGTACCCGGGGAAGATGTGTACATTTATAGTTCGATCCCCGAGGCCTGGTCAACTTTTTGACTTTCAAAGTTCGGGCGCTCGAGGAGTTTCATACTCCAAAGGTTCGGTCGCCCAAACCCTCTTAACTTGCTTAGTTTTATTCAATTTTTTAACACAATTATAACACACTCATATATTTTATGCTGTGTGTGTGAGTGTTGGAGCCTAGGGTCTTGCTATGGTCTAATTGAGCTTACGCTATATCTTGTATGCATGATGTGCAGGTGATAAGCATACATACGTAGCCTAAGTTACTATTACAGACCCATATAAATTATTACAGACCGATATGAATTACAATTACAAATTACAAATCTTCGCGGTCGTCTTTTTTCCTCAAGTGTCCTTCCTTAGGATATTAATTTGAACCTACACAAGCACTTGACAATCATCAAATATCAGTATTTGTTATTATCAAAACCGGGTGCGACCTATAAAGTCAACATTCTCCCCCTTTTTTATGATGACAAATACACCATGCAAAAATTGGGTATAGCCTAAAGAAGCTCCCCCTAACAATATGCATCATGTATTTAACCTAAGTTCCCCCTAACAATATGCATCATATTTAACCCAAGTTTTTGCCCTATATCTTCCCCTTATGGCAACAGCAGAAAGGGTCATAGGAGTGAACACTCTAGGCAATGAGTAAGTGTTACGTTTATACATAAGAAATTTTGGAAGGATTTTGAAAAAAATTCGGCAGAGTGCCGTTTGTAAATCATACTTTTCCAAAATAAACCCTATATAAAGTGTAACCTGTTTGAGTTTATATTCCCTAACAGTTTATCCACAACTACTCAAGCAGTTCAGTATTGGCCAACAATCAAGTAGAATTGTCAGTATCATCATGAAGGTAATAAGCAACATGCATTACATTCAATATGATCATGTTATAGATGTATGATATGTGCACACAAGCAATAGCCAGCATTTACAAAGTCTAAGGCAAGTAAACAAATTGACAATGTTATTGGTTGCTAAGACTTGTTAAGTTTTATTTTAGAGCTCCCCCTGAATTTATGCACACTATGAAACATTTAAGAAGCCTCTCTACTATGTATTGTATCTAATTCACATCTAATTTGGATAAATCTATCCTCAAGAAGTGGTTTAGTGAATATATCCGTCCATTGTTCATTTGTGCATACGAACTCAAGAGTCACATCTTCTTTTTGCACATGATCATGAAGGAAGTGATGTCTAATCTCAATGTGTTTAGTTCGTGAATGTGATATAGGATTTTTAGAAATGTTAATTGCACTAGTATTATCACATTTAATTGGTATTGTTTCATAGTGCAATCCGAAATCCCCAAGTTGTTGTTTCATATAAAGAGTTTGGACACAACAACTTCCAGCCGCAATATATTCTACTTCAGTTGTGGATAAGGCAACTGAGTTTTGTTTCTTGGAGAACCAAAAAACAAAAGATTGTCCTAAGTAATGACAAGTGTCGCTAATACTTTTCCTATCAACCTTACTACTGGCAAAGTCAGCATCAGTATAACTAACAATCTCAAAAGTAGTATGCTTAGGGTACCACAAACCTAACTCTATAGTCCTAACTAGATACCTAAGGATTTGTTTAATAGCTTTTAAGTGAGATTCCTTAGGGGCAGCCTGAAACCTAGCACACATGCACTAAACATAATGCTAGGCCTACTTGCAATAAGATATATAAGAGACTCCCAATCATGTCACGATATAATTTTACATCAATAGGGATTCCTTGCTCATCTTTATCAAGCTTAATGGAAGAGTTCATAGGTGTACCAAGAATTTTACAATCTTTCATATTGAATTTCTTTAGCAAGTCCCTAATATATTTAGACTGGCATATGAAAGTTCCATGTTTGGCTTGTTTGATTTGCAGTCCTAAGAAGAAACTAAGTTCACCCATCATACTCATTTCAAATTCACTTTCCATGCATTTTGCAAACTCATTACACAACTCATCATTAGTTGCTCCAAAAATGATATCGTCCACATAAATTTGAACAAGGAGCATATCATCATTTTTGGATTTGATGAAGAGTGTAATGTCAATATTTCCATGGGTAAACTCATTTTCTAGTAGAAAACCACTAAGCCTCTCATACCAAGCTCTAGGAGCTTGTTTCAATCCATATAAGGCTTTAGACAATTGGTACACATGATCGAGATATTTATGATTTTCAAAACCGGGTGGTTGTTCTACGTATACATCTTCATTAATGTAGCCATTTAGAAAGGCGCTTTTATATCCATTTGAAACAATTTAAAATTTTTAAAAGCGGAAAAGGCAAGTAGAATATGAATGGCTTCTAACCTAGCAACAGGAGCATATATTTCGTCAAAGTCAATCCCTTCCTTCTGGTTATACCCTTGGGCAACTAATCTAGCTTTATTCCTAGTTACTACCCCGTTCTCATCTTTCTTATTTCTATATGCCCATTTAGTTCCAATAATTAATTGATTATTAAGCCTAGGAACTAGAGTCCACACCTTGCTTCTCTCAAATTGATTAAGTTCTTCTAGCATGGACATGACCCAAGACTCATCTTATATTGCTTCTTTAATATTTTTAGGTTCTTCTTGGGACAAGAAAGCGGAATGATTCACTAAATTTCTCAGGGAGGATCTTGTGGCTACACCACGGGACGGTTCACCTATGATTTGATCTATAGGATGATTTTTAATAAATTTTCAATCTCTAGGCAACTCCTGATTTTCATTTTCATTATCTTCAGGTGATTTTTCATTTGCTTCTTGATTTTCTCTTACATTGTTTTTAATAGACATTTTTTCTAAGCAATTTCTAATATCAATATCATCTTCATCATCTTTATTAGAAAATGGATTAGATTCATCAAACACAACATGAATAGATTCAATTACGCTCAATGTTCGTTTATTGAAAACTCTATATGCTTTACTATTGAGTGCATAACCTAGGAAAATGCCTTCATTAGATTTAGAATCAAATTTTCCTAAGTGTTCATTATCCCTAAGCACAAAATATTTACAACCAAACACATGAAAATAGGAAATATTGGGTTTATGGTTGTTCCACAATTCAAAAGGGGTTTTATTTATTGATGGTCTAATCAACACCCTATTCATAACATAGCATGCAGTATTTATGGCCTTGGCCCAAAAATATTTAGGTAATTTATATTCAATCAACATGGTTCTACCCATCTCTTGCAGTGACCTATTCTTTACCATTTTGTTGGGTGTCCTAGGTGCAAAGAAGTTGTGTGATATGCCCTCTAAGTCACAACATTTTTCTATGTTCTCATTTTTAAATTTCATGCCTTTATCACTTCTTATATGAGTTATCTTATATCCTTTTTCATTCTGAATTCTCCTACAAAGTTTGGTAAATTATTCACATGATTCATTTTTATGTGCAAGAAATAATACTCATGTGAATCTAGAAAAGTCATCCACAATTACAAAAACATAAGATTTACCACCAAGATTTTGCACAGAATTAGGTCCAAACAAATCTAAGTGAAGCATCTCAAGTGGTCTAGTAGTAGAAATGAATTTCTTTTTCTTGAAACTAGATTTGGTTTTCTTACTCATTTGACATGTATCACAAATTTTATCATTTACAAAAGACATTTTAGGTAAGCCTTTTACTAGTTCTTTTCTAACAAGTTTTGACAACAAATTCATGCTTGTATGTCCTAAGCACCTATGCCATAACCATCTAGCTTCATTTACAGTAGAAGAGCAGGTTACTTGTTGTGAAGCTAAATTATCAAGAGAAGTAGTGCAAACATTTTCATTGCGATCGGTAGTGAAAAGCACTTTGTGATCTGATTTATTTTCTACTATGCATTTATCATTTTCAAAAGATACTTTATATCCTATGTCACACAACTGACTTATGCTAACTATATTATTCTTCAGTCCATCAACCAATAAAATGTTATCAATAGTAAGATAGGAATCCTTACCAACCTTACCTACCCCGATGATGCGTCCTTTGGCGTTGTCGCTAAATGTCACGTAGCCTCCATCCTTGGGAACAATTGAAGTGAATTTTTCCTTGTCCCCGGTTATGTGTCGTGAGCACCCGCTATCCAAGAACCACCAGTCCTTGGAGGAGGACAATCTTAGGCATACCTGCAAAATAAGCTAAGTAACTGATGCTGGTCCCCAAATTTTGTTGGGTCCACGGGGGTTAGTAGCAGGATCTCCCTTAACTACTCATACCTTCCTAATTCTAGCATGTTTATTCCTAAGTGGACAATCAAATTGAATGTAACCAATCTGTTTGCATTTAAAATATTTTAATCTACACTTAGGATATGTAGGAGGAATATAAGATTTTGACTCATGTGTGAAATGCCCTAGGTAAAGATTGGGTCGTCTAACATTTTCAACATCATTAAAGCCAAGACCCTCTTTACTTAAGGAGTTTCTTTGGGTACCAAGTAGTTTTTTAAAATTGCATTTGCCCTCGGTGAATTTAAAAATGATTTTGGAGCTATCCTCCAATTTCCTCTCAAGCTTAAAAATAGTAGCATCTTTTTCTTTTAAAATAGAAGCATCAGAGGTTTTGTCATATTAAACGACTTTGACCAATTTTCACATTTCTTTTTCAAATCATTATTTTCTTTGGTCATTTTTCCTAACAATTTAGAAACACAGATATATTCAAACTGTAACTCTCTAAATATAGGCTTACAATCAGAATCACAATCATCAAATGAATAGTATGAAGATAATGAACTAGAAGACAATACCTCATTCTCGTGTGTCATCAAGCATAGATTAGTGACCTCCGAGTCGCTGTGATATGATTCTAAGTTGCTACTACTGAGTTTCTCCCATGAAGTCCCAGCCTTCATGGCTTTCTTCTTTTTCTTAGCCTCCTTTTTTAGCAATGGACAGTCAGGTTTGATGTGCCCCACCTTGTTGCAGTTATAACACATAGGAGCATTTGATTTTTCTTTTCTTTTGTTGGACTCTCCCTTCTCATTAGTGGACTCTCTATATTTTTTATACGAACTCCTGTTCTTTCTGAAGAACCTGCTGAATTTTCTAGTTAGCATAGCCATTTCATCATCAGTGTCAGATTCACTGCACTCACTAGATGTGTTAGTGGAAGCTTTCAATGTAGTAACCTTCTTAGCCCTATTATGCTCATTAAGTCTCTCTTTTATGCTCAATTCATATGTGATGAGGGAACCTATCAATTCATCTAAGGTCATGGCCTTAAGATCTCTACCCTCAGCAATGGTCATAGTTTTGGCTTCCCAAACAGAAGGTAAGCCTCTAAAGATCTTCCTAATCATCTCATATGTGGGATAGGTCTTTCCTAATGCATGCAGTGAGTTTATGATATGTGTGAATCTAGTGTACATGCTCTGAATGGACTCACCTATATTCATTCTAAATGCCTCATACTCGCTGGTCAACATATCTATCCTACTGTCTTTCACATCTCTAGTACCCTCATATGTGACCTCTAACTTGTCCCATATTTCTTTTGCAATAGAACATGTCATAATTCTATTAAATTCATTTACATTAAGACTACAGTATAAAATATTCATGGAAGTGGCATTAAGGCTAACAACTCTCATATCATCATCATCATATTCATCTTCAGTCTTAGGAACCCTAGCTACACCCTTTGTTTTCATAGGGATATAGTTTCCCTTAGAGACAATCCTCCACACCTTCCAATCAGTATTCTAAAAGTATATGCGCATCCTCTATTTCCAGAAGGTGTAATTAACACCACTGAAAACAGGAGGTCGTGTGGAAGATGGTCCCTCAGGGAAAGGGGTCACGGAACTATTAGTCATATGTGATCTTTTGCAAAATAACAATTAGTTTATGCTACGTATCTCTGATACCAATTGTTAGCTTTACCATGATCCCAAGAAGGTTGTGAATTGGTATTTTAAAATTTAAGCCCTAGGTCAATCACCTAACACCAGTATATTCACAACCCCATGGTCAATCTAATGCAGGTAATGTAAATATATACCAGAAAGTAAGTGATTACGCGTGCAAATTGCGTAATTGGGCACTTTAACTCGGTCTTTATGGCGTATATTTTTAATTAAGTGTCTAAATTTGTCCAATATTTCAATAAAGTGCTGAAATTATCATGCTTGAGTTTTATTGTGCAATTTACGAGTTTTTGATAATTTTTTGTCGCAGGAAAAGTCCCGAGAACTAAAACTAACACTTGTTCGTATTTCATGCATAACTTTTCTGTTCAAACTCCGATTGAAGCGATTCAAATTTTTGGAAAAATAGAAAAGGATTATCTACAACTTTCATGTTTTGAGTTTTGTGAGACACTAGCTTCAGAAGGGTCAAATATTGTAGTGAACAGAGAGCAAAAATGTGACCCGGCCATGTAGGCCGGGTCGGGTCAAGTTGTTGGGTCGAGTTGGCTAACCGGGTCTAGGGCTTCCCCCAATCTCTTTTAAATTCTTCTTCTTCTCTCCCTTCTTTCCTAGACAACCCTGTGGGCTGCTCTCCATCTTCCTCTTCTTCTCCTCTTCTTCTTCTTTTTCTTCTTCTTCTTCTTCTCCTACTTCAGTTTTCTTTTATTCTTGCCTCTCTTCTCTGCCCTCTATTCTCTTCTATCTTTCCCCTTGGGTCTTTGTTCAAACAACCAACCCCCTTCTATGCCAGTAGGTTCTTTAGCCAGCAGCAGATCCTCTCGGCCACTCTTCCAGTCTCTCTGCAACCCAGCACAGCTCCGGCCACACCAGTTCCAGTCGAAGACCCAACACAGCAACTCTCCACCCTCTGTCCTCTCTCCAGCGAGCAGCCCCCTCAGTAGGAATCAGCAGGCTACAACCAAGTCCGGAAGCCCAGCCAGACCACAAACCAACCAATGATTCATAACAGAGCATCTCCAGCTCCGGCCATTCTCCAGCAGCCAAGCTCCGAGGACTCTCTCTCTCTATCTCTTTTTTTTTTTTTCCTATCTCTTTCTTTTATTTATTTATTTATTTACTTTTTTTGTATTGAAAGTTGGACATGGTTAAATTAGTATTAAGGTTTATTTTAGATTTTAAATAATTGTTAAGTCGTTTTTGCCTTTGGAAAATTAAATTAGTTGTGTTTTTTTTGTTCAAGATTTATTTTATTTTTTTTTTTGTTGAAACTCAATTTAGATTAGGTTCAGTTTTATCAAAGTTTGTATTTTTCTTATGGTTTTTCGTTTTATTGATGCAATGAGCCACCATAGAATTAATTTAACCCGAAAAGTGTGTATTGTTAGCATGAGTGGCTAAGTTCGGTAACTCGGGTTATTGGTCGATGTTGTTTGCTTTCTATGGTTTATTAGTTCTCCTAAGAAATTATTGATAAACTTTTATTTGGTTGAACCCAAAAATTTAAGGTATCGTTGATAAATCACTAGCTCTTATTTCTTATTTTATTGTTGACGTTAGGCACATCAAAACCTTGATTTAATCTATGATTTTCATTAACTAGTTTACATGACATTCGATTGATGCTTAATGAGAGTGTTTATTTTCTTCCGTTTGGATGTGGCCAATTTACTCGATCTTTAGTGATAAAATTTCATCTTATTAATGCCTTGATTGGATTAACAAGAAGAGGACTAAGGCCTAGGAAATAAGTAAACGGTGGAAGCAAACAGATGTTGAACCCGTAACCCGAGTGTTTGGTAAAATTGTTTCAGTTAATTTGTTTAGTTTTGGTTGCGTTATTTGATTTACATTTTTGGAAAATTGATAAAATTTTAGTCTCATTTTGATAGTTTACTCAAGCATCTTCCTCTTTGTTTACTGTTTTTAAAATCATAAAAGACCAAAAATATTTTCAACTTACATTTTACAGCAACAGGATTTCACTAAACTTTCGCAAATACTTTGATACTCAGTGGTCCCTGTGGAATACGATCCTGGACTCATCCTTGATACAACTTGACACTTCTGCACTTGGAAGCATAACTCAAAACAAGTCAAGTTTTTGGTGCCATTGCCGGGGACTAATTGGTGTCATCAAAGTGTTTCTTAGATTTCAGAGAGGTGTTTTAGAGCTATGAACGTCTTCACAGCCTGGGTGATATCTACCTCCTCTCCTTTGACTTGTTTGCTTTTATTGCATTTATACTGAGTTTGTATGACTGGTTGGGCTAGAGATAACACATTTAGGCTAGTCAGGACAGACTCATCCATCTCATCATTGAGTGAACCTGTTTCACTTGAATCACTTGAATCACCATCTGACACGCGTCGCATCATGGCTGAAAATGAACCTCATGATATGGAGAACTCTAATAGGACACTCATATGTGATCTTTTGCAAAATAACAATTAGTTTATGCTACGCATCTCTGATACCAATTGTTAGCTTTACCGTGATCCCAAGAGGGTTATGAATTGGTATTTTAAAATTTAAGCCCTAGGTTAATCACCTAACACCAGTATATTCACAACCCCATGGTCAATCTAATGCAGGTAATGTAAATATATACCAGAAAGTAAGTAAATCAATTTGATCAAATACATATGCACCAGAAAGTAGTACATTAAAGGTGACACGCAGAAATGTTATCGAGGTTCAGCCAACTACCTACGTCCCCGCCTTGGCTAACAAGCACAAGGAATACCACTATAACTTGCTCACTTAAACAGGTAGAGCAACACCTAATACAACCAAGTCAATTCAATGGGCTGACCTCAACCGTTACATACAATCCTTAGTGGACTAGATTACCACCCCCTTAGGCCACGCCTAGAAACACTAAGATTTTACAATCAAATGGTATAGAAATAGTGCTTTCACGTAAAGCAAATTTATACCCAAATATGCACAATCACATACGCATCAATAGCACGGATATAGTGTAAGCTCAGTGATGCAAGATTTGTTCTATCAATACTCAGCACAGTATAGTCAATATGAAGCTCAAGAGTATTCAACACAATATGATTAGTATGATGCTCAAGAATAATCAATACAAGCAATGACTTGGAATCTAAATAAGATATTTCAACAACATATCAATATTCCAAGTGTACCAAATAGATAATCAAACTAGTTTCAGAATAGTTTTCTTCAATGAAATAAGCACAATGCTAGTTTGAAAAAAATTACTTGCTTGTTTGAAAAATCTTTGCACACCAAAAGCAAAGCTCTTGGACACTTTCAATGAAATGCAAATATCCTAAGCTTTCTTGGTTTAATCTCACACGAGATTTATAAAGGAGAAATCCGTGGGATAAACCTAAGCTAAGCTCCGAAAAATTAATCTCAAGCACACACACAAGTGGGAGTATTAGCATAGAACAATAATCACATAAGCACAAGAGAAACTTTCACACTCTCAGATTTCATCAAAAGGATGCAAGATATGAGAGTATTTGGACAAAGGGTAATTTTTCAGTAGAGAGGATTTTTTCTTAATCACTTTTTTCTAATCTCCCTTTAATCATGAAAATGAAGGCATATTTATAGTCAGGTAAAAAATTATAACTGGTCAGGGAAAAATGGGTATTATTAAAAAAAGTCCCAAATAATTAAAATCCAATTAGCCTCATTTAACCCAATTTTACCGCTGTTAATTTAATTTTAACCGACAGGGGTTCGAGTGGTTGAACCTAGGTTCGGTCGCCCGACAAGACACATACAAAAAAGTTTTTCAACTAAGTTCGGTCACCCAGATAAAGTATCATCAGCCTGAATCAAAGTCAATAGCCAAGCTACGTAATTTCAGGTGCCCAATTCAATGTTCGGTGGCCCGAACACATGAGTTCGGTCTCCCAGGGGTTCTTTTTGAACTAAAACCATCGGTCGCCTAAGTTGGTGAACAGTCCCTTTCGAGGGGTTCGGGTGCCCCGGGAAGATGTGTACATTTATAGTTTGGTTACCCGAGGGTTGGTCAACATTTTGACTTTCAAAGTTCGAGCGCCCGAGGAGTTTTGTACTCCAAAGGTTCAGTCGCCTAAGCCCTCTTAACTTGCTTAGTTTTGTTCTATTTTTTAGCACAATTATAACACACTCATATATTTTATGTTGTGTGTGTGAGTGTTGGAGCCTAGGGTCTTGCTATGGTCTAGTTGAGCTTACGTCATATCCTATATGCATGATATGCAGGTGATAAGCATACATTCATAGCCTAAGTTACTATTACAGACCGATATAAATTATTACAGACCAATATGAATTACAATTACAAATTACAAATCTTCGTGGTCTTCTTGTTTCCTCAAGTGTCCTTCCTTGGGATATTAATTTGAACTTGCACAAGCACTTAATAATCATCAAATATCAGTATTTGTCATTATCAAAACCGGATGCGACTTATAAGATCAACATAGAACACAGAAATACTCATGTTGCCACACACTAGTACTAGTTTATTTCCCTTACTAAGAGGTGTCTCACCCTTAAACTTCATACACATTTCAGGAGCCCCGGATAGGAGAGCGGATAAAGCTCCACTGTGATTGTTACGGCTGATTTGCCCTCTCTAAAGGGTATGTATTTTGTGATAGGGTCAGATGGATTTTTATGGGAAGTGACCCTAGGACTCCTTTGGGTGGTTTACATATGTAATTACAATGGATGTAGTAACTCTGGTGTTGAGATGGATGATTTGTATTTATGATATTATGATTTTATGTTTCTTAGCTGCTTAGGCTTCCGTTTTGTGTTTCTGTTATATCCCTAGTATCCACGGGTTTAGGTTGATTATGATCTGCTGGATGAGTTATACTGATTTGCATTATTTAAGGTAAAAAAAAAAATTGTGAAAATTAAGCATTTCATTACAACACAACCCAAAGAGAACGCTAGCTAGAGGACCATATCAAGAACATAAATGCAAAGAAAGACAATCAGGAAAAAAAAAAAAACAAAGAAGAAGAAGAACCTACTAGCCGAGCTTTCGAGTTAGTGGAACGACCTCAGGTGAGTGGCAAGAAGCAACAGTGGCGGGAAGCAATGACGGCGGCAAAGGGGGCTGTAGGGATGGCTAAAGAAGACATGCATGGACCGAAAAGAAGAAAGGAACAAGGAGGAAAGGAGGGGGGATCGACGCAAGAGATTGGGGAAATCATGCGGAGAGGGTAATTTTGCTAGGTTAGAGTATCAGTAACGGTTTTAAAACCGTCATAAGAACAACAACAATTGTTGACCTAATTAGACTTTTCAATCTTGTTTTGATGATAACAAAATGAAGGATGCTTTAACATATGATATTAAGTGATGTGTTTTAGGTAAAAGAACTCTCAAGGTTGATAGGTTGAAGCTCAATGTTAATCTAGTGAAAACTCATCAGAATGTTGAAGACAATGAATGACAAATGAAGAAGTTTAAGGGCAAGCAAACTCAAAGTCAAAAGTGAACCTCAAAAGGCTGAAGGAGGCTAAAGAATTTAAGAAGACCATAATTAGAAGAACTGTTGTAAGTACTTCAAAGCCAAATGCTAGTTAGATATGTGAAGCTATCATAAGTCAAAAGAAACAAAGAAACACCTTGTTAAAATAGCTTAAAATACGTTTTTTCTTTTTTTTTTCATTTTGAAGCTTATTAAGCAAAGAGACTTAGAGACTTTAGTTTAAGTCTTGGAACACATTTTTCAAGGTTAAACAAGTTAATATTCCAAGATTAATTAAGCAAAGAAGAGTTCAATTCAAAAATTTAATTAAATAAGGAAATTGTTCTTTGGAAAAATTTTGAATTTCAAAATTAGTTCAATAATTTAATTAAATGAGGAAATTGTTCTTTGAAAAAATTTTGAATTTCAAAGTTAATTCAATAATTTAATGCTACCTAATTAAATGAGGAAATTATTCCTTGGAAAAATTTTGAATTTCAAAATTAATTCAATAATTTAATTAAATGAGGAAATTGTCCTTTGGAAAAATTTTAAATTTTAAAATTAATTCAATAATTTTTGGTACCTAATTAAATGACAAAATTGTTTTTTGAAAAATTTTGAAATTCAAAATTATTTCAATAATTTAATGCTACCTAATTTAATGAGGACATTATTCTTTGAAAAAGCCTATAAATACCTCTTTGGATAATGAAAAAACAAGAAAGAGAAAACACAAGAAAAGAAAGAAATCAAATAAAATTTGAAGTTCATCTTGTGCTGAAATTCTCCTGAAGTTCTCCTTTGCTCACATCTTTTGCTCGAGAGGAATTCTACAATTTGGTAGATTGAAAATATCAAAGCTCGGTTCCAGGTTGCAATTCCATTTCTCTTTTAAACGAACCATTGGTAACTTCTAAAAACTTTAGAGATTCATATATTCTAATTTTCTTTGATTTTTTTAATACAATTTACATCTCAATTTGTACAACCTGCTCTAAATTTTAAGAGTATTTTTTGTACGCAGAATTTATATTATATTCTTGTAGATTGTGACAATTCCAGGTTTTTTGGATCGTTGGCTAGGCGAGGGATTATTCCTTAGAGAGGTGCTACTCTAGCTTTCTGAAGGAGTGTGTAAAGGTATTGTTCCACCCAGTAAAGGAACAGGTTTAGTGAATCCTTTGGTGGTTTTTCCAAAGGCGAGGATGTAGGCTGTGTTGAAGCCGAACCTCGTAAAATTCTGTGTCTCACTCTCTCTTTCCCTTACTCTTTATTTTCAGTATATTTGTATTGCGTGAATGGTTTAAATTTGAAATCATATACACTACGTATATTTGGAAATCAAACAAACTTAAAGTTTAATTTTGATTTAAGTTGCGGAAACCGAAAGGGAGTACGTTGGTTAAACATACTTTACAGAAACCATACGGGAGTACGTTACTTGGTTGAAACACCCAAAGAAAATTAACTAATAGTTTAATTAAATTATGAATTTTGGGAAGAGTGTGGATGTGTGGTTGTAAATTATATAAAAGAAGCAAATTTATTTTAACAAGCATATCATTCAACTACAGGGCTTGATTCATATTTATAAGGCATACATAAACAAACAACCGTCCTAATTTCTTACTACTGTATATCTTAATTTTGGTTTGGTTGTTTGCTTTCAAATTGTGTTTGATTAGTTTGGATAGTGTGGTTGATTAAAAGGTTGTTTGGTAATTTAGTTGTTTAAGTACTTGTGTTGTTGATTGTATAAAAGAAACCAAGTTATTGTGTGTTTGACAAATTAAACAAACAAGTAAAAGAATTGGTTAAACAATAAAAGAAGTTAAGTATTCTTAAAATGGATTAAAAAGAAAGTTTTTAAATTCCCAATTCACCCCCCTCTTGGGAAGCTATCCTAATTTCAACAACAACAAAACCAAGCCTTAGTCCCACTAAGTGGTGACAGCTATATGAATCATTTTCCGTCCATTTATGCGATCATGGACCATTTCTTTTGATAGATTCAAGAATATTAAATCCTAACTCACTATCTCCTCCCAAGTTATTTTATATCTATCCTTACCCCTCCTACTGCTCCCCCATAATAACTGTAACGATATAATAAAAATTATCAGGGTCCCGTCGACGAACACAGGGGATTTGTCGACGAGAGTACAAGAGGATCTCATCGACGAGGACACGTTTTGTCAACGACAAGATACCAAGAGGCTGTTTTTTCAAGTTCTGAATTTCGTCGACGAAAAAATGGCATTCATCGACGAACCTCCTTCTTAACCTTGTTGACGAGATGACGTGGCTCGTCAACGAAGTCCACAGTATAAATAGTGTTAAACTCTGATTTTATGTAGAAATTTTCAGTAAAAAAACCCTCTCTCTCTCTCTCTCTCTCTCTCTCTCTCTCTCTCTCTCTCTCTCTCTATTCTACAATTCTTTCCTCCTCTCTCTTTGATTTCAGCCCCGTTAGTCGCCGGATCGATGATCTGAGGCCACCACGGCACTCCTAGGAAAGTTACCTCCAAGTCTGCCGGAGCAGATCGTTGGTGGGACTAAGTTACATTCCATCCTAAATAAAGTGCAAGGCCTTTTATTCAAAGTTAGACTTTCCGGTAGTTGTAGAAAATGTAGTAGACATATAAATAATGATATTTTGTTCTGGGAAATGTTGCTTTCAGGGTGTTGAGTAGGGAACCCTACAAGAGTAGAACCTATCACAGTAGGAGATTTTCATAGAAATCAGGTAAGGGAAATATGCTATGCTAGGCAAATCTAGTATGATTTTCAGTATATAGATATATCTTACCAGATTATTATTCACAGCTAGAATTTTATACAGTTTATTAATTATGCTTAAGATGTTTTAATTACTATGTGGCATGAGAATATGGATACAGTATAGAAATATGTCTTATAGTATTTTCAGGATTATATTTTACAGAATATACAAAGAGGGAACATGTTTTACAGTATTTTTTTCAAAATACCATAATTATACAGTTTTACAGTACCATGATATACAGATTTACAATTTATCTCAGAAATACAGTTAATATAGTTAGCGACGAATTTCCAAACCGTCACTAATATAGTTAAATAAATTATTTTTATATTTTTTTAAATAAAAACACTATTAGTGACGGTTTTCATAAACTGTCCCTACTATCCTATCATTAGGAACGAATTTTCCAACCGTCAATAATATAGTTAAATAAATTATTTAAAAAAAAAAAAAAACTATTAGTGACGGTTTTCATAAACCGTCACTAGTATCTTATCATTAGCAGAAAATTTTCAAACCATCACGAATATAGTTAAATAAATTATTTTTATATTTTTTTAAAATAAAAACACTATTAGTGACGATTTTCATAAACCGTCACTAATTTTTATTATTAGTGACGAATTTTCAAACCATCACTAATATTGTTAAATAAGTTATTTTTATATTTTTTAAATAAAAAAATACTATTAGTCACGTCTAATAACGTTCGTCGCTAATAGTCTATTATTAGTGACAGTTTTCATAAACCGTTACTAATAGCATATTAATAGTGACGAATTTACAAACCGTCACTAATATAGTTAAATAAATTATTTATATATTTTTTAAAATAAAAAAAACTATTAGTGATGGTTTTCATAAACCGTCACTAATAATAGACTATTAGTAATGAATTTTGAAATCGTCACTAATATGGTTAAATAAATTATTTTTATATTTTTAAATTAAAAAACACTATTTAGTGACGGCTAACAACATTTGTTGCTAATGCTAGACTATTAGTGACAATTTATAAAAATCGTCACTAATAACATACTATGACTAACAGTTTCTTAAATCGTCACGAATATTAGCTTTACTGTGATCCCAAGAGGGGGGGTGAATTGATATTTTTTAAATTCTAAGCTTTAGGTCAATCACCTAATACCAGTATATTCACAACCCTATGGTCAATCTAGTGCAAGTAATGTAAATGAATACCAGAAAGTAGATAAAGCAATTTAATCAAACATACATGCACTAGAAAGCAGTAAAGTAAGGGTGACACACATAAATGTTATCGAGGTTCGGCCAATTGCCTACGTCCCCACCTTGGCTAACAAGCAAGAGTATTACCACTATAACTTGCTCACTTAAACGGGTGGAACGGCACCTATACAAAATCAGGTCAAATTATCACAGGGCTGACCTCAACCTACACAATCCTTACCAGACTGGATTACCGCCCTCTCAGGCCACGCCTGGAACGCTCAAAATTACAATCAAATGGTACAATCAGAATGCTTTCATGTAAAGCGAATATGTACCCAAATAAGCTCAATCACATACACCACAATATGATTTAATATGTAAGTTCGATGTGATCTTATATTTTAACTCTCAAGTATGTTTACTATAAGTGTAATGAGTGTGAGAGAGTATCAATAAACAATCTTTGCATCTCAAGATATTCAAGCAATCGTGTTCACACAAAGATGCCAATCACACTTCATATATTTTAATCAACAAGTTCTCTCAATATATATATATATATATATATATATATATATATATATATATACATATAAGTATATGAAGCTTTGTATAAGTTTGGTTTGCAAAAAGGTTTAAATCTTTGTATCCAATAAAAGATATAACTCAATGAATGTTTCTCACAAAGATTTTTATCACACAAACAAATATCTACTCAAAGATTTATCAAAACAAAGCACACAAGATATTTAAAAGTATTTTGAAAATATTTTGCAACCAAAAACAAATAAAATCTTCTTAAGATGTTGCAATGAAAGTGCAATTCTCAGAAGATCAAATAAAGTCTTCTTATGATGAACTTATTAGAAAATTTCCCTAAGAATCCTTTTTGGTTTGGCTCTCAAGAAAATCGTGTCAATCAAACAAATCAAGGAGAGCAAACCTTTCCAAGCAAAACACTCAATCGACTTACAGCGTGTTTAGACAATAGTTGCAAGTAAGTATAAGTGGATGGATATTCGAAGTTACAAGGTAAAAGCTCTGGAGAAATATTCTTAATCGTATATTTTCAATCCATATCTAATTTCTCTAAATAACATGTATATATAGGTATACCATAAATGATGCTCGCTGGGGACACGATCGGAATTATTAGAAAAGAATAATATCGTTTTTAGTAATTATTATAGTTAAATATGGAAACTTTTCAAAATAACCTGAGAGCACCGATTGACTAGAAACTTTTTCGGTCGACCCAAGTTCGTATGGTTCGGTCGACCAGGCCAAAAATGAACTTTAGAGTCGATTGACCAAATTAGTATATCCTAGGTGATTTTTCCAAATTATCGAGATTCGGTCGATTAGAGTAAAAATGAACTAAGGTCTCGGTCGACCAGAAAGAGGCAGTTTTTCGATTCTCTGAGGTTCGGTCGACCAAGATTAGAATGAACTAGACTGGTCGGTCGACTAGACCGTTGGATCCCACACGTGGGGATTCGATCGACCAAGTTGGTGTAGTATAAAAATCTCTCGGTAGACCCGGAGGTCAAAATGTTGACTCCCAAGTGGTTCAGTCGACCGAGGTCAAATGAGCTGTAGAGGCTCGATCGACCAGACAGTGGTCAACTTGTTGACCCGGACTGGTTTCGATCGATGAGGAGAAAATGACCTATATAGGTCGGTCGACTGAAAGTACAAAACTAGTACATTTCTGTCATTTTTCAAGCATGCAATCACCCAAATCAAATTATCAACCATATGTATGCATGAGTGAATGTCCTAGGGTCATTTCAGGCCTTTTTGAAGACACCGAAAAAATTTGGTATTAGTCGACAGTGTAATGACCACCTTAATTAATTGGGTTTTTTTTTTAATATACTATAACATTCTACATGCTCTAATACCATACTGGGAGTAAACTCAATCAGTAACCTAAGCAGCAAGAAGCATAAATCACATAGACATAACCATATGAAAATATATATAACATACCAAACCAATACCACACAATACCAGAGTACTACATGTTTTCCAAAATATATATACATATGTTTGTTCCCCAAAATACCCTTAACTAGTTAGGGTATACAAAAATACTCCCAAAATGTACTCACTCTCCACTGGCAGGGCAGTACAGAAGCTCCTCTATCTACGAGCCTGGTCTACTCGCCTACCTGGATCTCCTGAAAAATGTTTCAACACTGGGATGAACCAATGCTTAGTAAGAAGAAATATGCTATTACTAGTGTGTGGCAAATGAGCTACTATATCATGAAAATCTGTTTTCAAATAAACGTGTATGACTGAATATATAAATAAAGTATAAGTGATAAAATCCACCACCCCTGTCCCTAATGTTTAACATGCTAGTATCGGAGAATATTATTTAAAATACTTCTAGTATAAGTAAGTATGTTCCCTGTTTCTGCAAATATATACATACGTAATAATAACTGAAACTGTTCCCTATGGATATCTGTGTGTCATGACTTACCCCCTCATGACAAGGTTGTGAGGCCCGTAGGCGGGATTTACCCTAACTGGCCAACCAGGAATAAATCATTATACTCCATCGGTCAATCTGCCCACCTCAACCCATATCTGGATGGGGAGCCTAACCTCTTCAAGGGCCTACGTGATCGACCTTACCACGTATTATCTAAATCGGTGGTTGCACTCAAAAAGTAACGTAATATCTGTAGCAATGATACCGTGTTCTGTAGCTGCATAGTCCAATAGGGTCTAATATCATATAATATATTTATATATATATATATATATATATATATGATTTACCATGATTCTGAAATACTAAAATAACCATGATGCTGCATAAACTGTAACTATAGTTCATATGTAATACTGAGAACTGTATAATCATAACATTGACATCTGCATAATCATAGTACTGAAATTGCATGATCATAATACTGATATTCGTAGTATCATGGTACTGAGGTTCATGAAATCATGGTACTGAAATATCGTAAAATCAAAATACTGAGATATCGTAAAACATATCTCCGTACTATATTCATATTCACAAGCCACACGATACTGTAATATATAATTTTCATCATTTAATAAACTATATAATATTTTAAAAATACCTAGCATAACATATTTCCCTTACCTAACTACTGGAAAGCCCCTATGGAATACTAGCCTAACACCCGCAGGGCCTCCTATACAACACCCTGAAAACAATATTCGCTAGAACAAATTATCAATATTTCATCGCCTACATCATTTCTTATAACTATCATAAGGTCAAAAATAGGCTAAAAGGTCTTACCCTAAATTTGGGATGAAATCCAACTTCGTTTTCCCAACGATCCGCTCCAGAAGACTTGCAGAGAACTTTACCAAGAGCGTTGTGGTAGCCTCAAATCTTCGATCCGGCGACTGGCGGGGCCAAAATCAAAGAGAGAATGGAGAGAGAGACGTAGGAGAGAGAGAAGCGTTAAAAGTGAATAAAAATCCGGTTTTTAGCTATTTATAGGGCCAGATTTGTCGCCAGATTTGTCGACGAGACACGTCACCTCGTCGACGAGTCCTTCATTAAATGCGTCGACGAAACCCTATATTCGTCAACGAAATTTAGAGCAGCCAAAAACCCCGCTCGATATTTTCTCATCAATGAAACCTTGTATTCCTCAACGAATTTCCTTATGCACTCGTTGACGAAGCCCTGTATTCGTCGACGAGTCCTAGCAATCCCTCGAATTTATTATATTCTCCAAAATGCAATGTCATCGACGAACGCAGGGCGTTCGTCAACGAAGTCTACGGCCTCCTTTTATTTCTGTTTCTATTTCTATTTCTCTCCCTCTTATTATTATTAAAATGCTATTATTCTTCGGGTCATTACAGACAGGGTGTTAACATCCTAAGATCTTTCTATGGTCATTATGATTTTTAGGAGATGTTCGGTTTGAGCTTACAAATCAAATCATGCATGTGATGTGTGTGATTGTTATAAGTAAAAACCCTAGTTACTATTACATACCCTTTACATAAATATTAAATACAATACACATAACACTTGAGTCTTCAACTTCACTTTCTCTTTGTGTCTTATGATTTGTCAATTTGAGTTCCTGCACATAACCTCAAACACCCATTAGATATAATGAGTATTTGTCATTATCAAAATCGGGCATGACCTATAAGGTCAACATTCTCCCCCTTTTTGATGATAACAAATACAACAAGCAAAAATATGGGTTAAGCCTAAAGATGCTTCCCCTATCAATATGCATGAAGTATAAGTCACTTTTTTTAAAAAAATTTTATTTAACCCTTATTATTATTTTTGCCCTTTACATTTCCATCTCTCCCTTTTGGCAATAGCAAAAAGGCTATAATAATTAAGAGCTTAAGGCAATGGGTGAGTATCATATCTATACAGTAGAAATTTTGGAAAGATTTTGAAGAATTTCGGCAGAGTTCCGTTTGTAAATCGGACTTTCCAAAATAAATCTTGTATAAAAGATAATCTGTTTGAGTTTATATATTTAAACAGTTTATCCATAACTACTCAAACAGTTCAGTATGGTCCAACAGCCAAACATAAACTTCAATATCATCATATCGTGAACAAAGGAATTGACCATCACAAGGTATACGCAGTATCCATTACATCCAATATTATCATGCTATAGATATAAGACATGTGCACTCAAGCAAAAATAATTATGCATAAAGTCTCAAGCAAGAAGACAAATCAACAATAATATTAGTTGCTAAGACTTGTAAATTTCATGTAAGAGTTTCCCCTAAGTATATACAGGTTATGAAATATCTAAGAGATTTCTCTACATACATCAAACCTAATTCGCGTCTAATTTGTATGAACCTATCCTTGGGTAGTGGTTTAGTAAATATATCTGCCCATTGTTCATTAGTGCATACAAGCTCAAGAGCCACATCTCCTTTTTGCACATGATCACGAAGAAAATGGTGTATAATCTCAATGTGTTTAGTTCGTGAATGTGAGATAGGATTCTTAGAGATGTTGATTGCACTAGTATTATCACATTTAATTGGAATTGTTTCATAATGCAATCCAAAGTCCATAAGTTGTTGTTTCATATAAAGAGTTTGGGCACAACAACTTCCAGCCGCAATATATTATGCTTCGGCAATGGATAAGGCAACTGAGTTCTATTTCTTGGAGAAGTAAGAAACAAGAGATTGTCCTAAATAGTGACAAGTGCCGCTAGTACTTTTTCTATCAATCTTACTACCGGCAATGTCAGCATCGGAATAACTAACAATCTCAAAAGAAGTATGCTTAGGGTACCACAAGCCTAACTCTATAGTCCCAACAAGATACCTAAGGATTCGTTTAACAGCTTTTAGATGAGATTCCTTAGGTGCAGCCTGAAGCCTAGCACACAAACACACACTAAAAATAATATCAGGCCTACTAGCAGTAAGATATAGGAGACTTCCAATCATGTCACGATACAATTTTTCGTCAACAGGAATTCCTTGCTCATCTTTATCAAACTTAATGGAAGAATTCATCGGTGTACAAAGGATTTTACCACCTTCCATATTAAATTTCTTTAGCAAGTCCCTGATATATTTAGATTGGCATATGAAAGTTCCACATTTAGCTTGCTTAACTTGTAACCCCAAAAAGAAACTAAGTTCACCCATCATCATTTCAAATTCATTTTGCATGCATTTGGCAAACTCATTATACAACTCATCATTAGTGGCTCCAAAAATGATATCATCTGCATAAACTTGAATAAGAAGCATATCATCATTTTTGGATTTGGTGAAGAGTGAAGTGTTAATCTTACCATGTATTAACCCATTTTCTAATAGAAAACCACTAAATCTTGCATACCAAGCTTTAAGAGCTTGTTTTAATCCATACAAGGCCTTAGACAACCGGTAAACGTGATTTGGATATTTATGATTTTCAAAACCGGGTAATTGTTCTACGTACACCTCTTCATAAATATAGTCATTTAGAAAAGCACTTTTAACATCCATTTGAAATAATTTAAAATTTTTAAAAGCGGCAAAAGTAAGTAGCATACGAATAGCTTCTAACCTAGCAACAGGAGCATATGTTTCATCAAAATCAATTCCTTCCTGCTGATTATGCCCTTAGGCAACTAGTCTAGCCTTATTCCTAGTTACTACCCCATTCTCATCTTTCTTATTTCTATATACCCATTTGGTTCCAATGATGGTATGATCACTAGGCTTGGGAACAAGAGTCCACACTTTGCTTCTTTCAAATTGATTTAGTTCTTCTTGCATGGACAGTACCCAAGACTCATCTTCTATGGCTTCTTCAATTTTTTTAGGTTCTTCTTGGGATAAGAAAGCTGAATGCCTCACTAGATTTTTCAAGGAGGATCTTGTGGCTACACCACGGGATGTTTCACCTATGATTTGATCTAAAGGATGACTTCTTATATATTTCCAATCTCTAAGGAAGCTTCTGTTTTTCACTTTCTTCAGATGATTTTTCATTTGCTTCAGGGTTTTCACTTGCATTTTTTTCAATAGATAATTTATCTAAGCATCTTCTAATGTCAATAGCATCTTCATCATCTTTATTAGAAAATGGATTAGATTCATCAAATACAACATGAATGGATTCAATGACAGTTAATGTTCTTTTATTGAAAACTCTATACGCTTTACTGTTTAGTGTATAACCTAGGAAAATACTTTCATCAGATTTAGAGTCAAATTTTCCTAAGTGTTCATTATCTCTAAGCACGAAACATTTACACTCAAACACATGAAAATATGAAATATTAGGTCTATGGTTGTTTCACATTTCATAGGGAGTTTTATTGATAGATGGTCTAATTAGCACTCTATTCATAACATAACATACAGTATTTATGGCTTCAGCCCAAAAATATTTAGGTAAGTTATGTTCATTCAACATTGTTCTACCCATTTCTTGTAGTTACCTGTTCTTTCTTTCTACCACACCATGTTGTTGAGGTGTCCTAAGTGCGAAAAAGTTATGTAAAATGTCTTCTAAGTCACAATATTTTTCTATGCTTTCATTTTTGAACTCTGTGCCTCTATCACTTCTAATATGAAGTAGCTTATATCCTTTTTCCTTCTGAATTCTTCTACAAAGTTTGGTAAACTGTTCATAAGATTCATTTTTATGTGTGAGGAACAGTACCCATGTAAATCTAGAAAAGTCATCCACAATCACAACGGTGTATGATTTACCACCAAAGCTCTATACAGGATTAGGACCAAACAAATCTAAATGGAGCATTTCAAGTGGTCTAGTAGTAGATATGATTTTCTTTTTCTTGAAGCTAGACTTTGTTTGCTTACCCATTTGACATACATCACAAATTTTATCTTTTACGAAAGACATTTTAGGCAAGCCTGTAACCAGTTTTTTTCTAACAAGTTTAGATAGAAAATCCATGCTAGCATGTCCTAAGCGCCTATGCCATAACCAACTGGTTTCATTCACAGCTAAGAAGCAAGTGACTTGTTGTGATGCTAAATTATCAAGAGAAGTAGTATAAACATTTTCATGGCGATTTGTAGTAAAAAGGACTTTATGATCTGATTTGTTTTCCACTATGCATTTATCATTTTCAAAAGATACTTTATATCCTATGTCACACAACTGACTTATACTAAGTAGATTATGTTTCAGCCCATCAAACAATAAGACATTATCAATAGTAAAAGAGGAATCCTTACCAACCTTACCTACACCGATGATGCGTCCTTTTGCATTGTCCCCAAATGTCACATAGCCTCCATCCTTGGGAATGATTGAAGTAAATTTTCCTTTGTCACCGGTCATGTGCCGTGAGCACCCGCTATCCAAGTACCATCGGTCCTTGGAGGAGGACGATCTTAGGCACACCTGCAAGATTAGCTAAATAATTGATGCTGATCCCCATATTTTGTTGGGTCCATGGGGGTTAGTGGTTGGATCTCCCTTAACTATCCATACTTTCCTAATCTTAGTGTGCTTATTCCTAAGTGGACAATCAAATTGAATGTAACCAATTTGTTTACATTCAAAACATTTTATTCTACACTTAGGATCTTTAGGAGGAACAAAAGACTTTGACTCACGTGCAAAATGTCCTAGGTAAAGATCAGATCGTCTCACATTTTCAACACCATTAAAACCAAGACCTTCTTTACTTAAGGAGTTTCTTTGGGTACCAAGTAGTTTTTCAAAATTGTGATTGCCCTCTGTGAATTTGAAAATGATTTTGGAGTTATCCTCCAGTTTTCTCTTAAGTTCAACAATAGTAGCATCTTTTTCTTTTAAAAAAACCGTATGAGAGGTTTTTTCAATGTTAAGCATTTTTGACAAGTTTTCGCATTTCTTTTTCAAACCATCATTTTCTTTGGTCATTTTACTCAACAGTTTAGATATGCGAATATAATCAAATTGTAATTCTTTAAATATAGGCATGCAAGCGGAATCACAATCATCAGATAAATAATATGCAGATGATGAACTAGAAGACGATACCTCATCAAAGTGTGCCATCAAACACAGATTAGCAACCTCTGAATCATTGTTGTCTGATTCTGATTTGCTGCTGCTAAGTTCATCCCATGATGTACCAGCCTTCATGGCTTTCTTCTTTTTCTTAACTTCCTTTTTCAGCAATGGGCAGTCTGGTTTGATGTACCCAACCTTATTGCAGTTATAACACGTAGGAGCATTTGATTTTTCTTTTATTTTGCTAGACTCTCCCTTCTTAGTCGTAGACTCTCTGTACTTTTTGTAGGGCTTTCTATTTTTCCTGAAAAATCTGCTAAACTTTCTAGCTAGCATTGCCATGTCATCATCAAAGTCAAGTTTGCCGCAATCACTAGATGAGTTAGTGGAGATTTTCAATGTAGTCACTTTCTTAGCCTTATTATGCTCACTAAGTCTCTCATTTATAGCTAATTCATACATGATAAGAGAACATATCAATTCATCTAAAGACATAACCTTAAGTTCTCTACCCTCAGCAATGGTTGTAGCCTTGGCTTCCCAAACAGGAGGCAAGCCTCTAAAGATCTTCCTAACCATTTCATATGTGGGATAGGTCTTACCTAATGCATGCAGTGAGTTAATTATATGTGTGAATCTGGTGTACATGTTCTGAATGGACTCACCTACATTCATCCTAAAAGTCTCATACTCACTGGTCAACATATCTATTCTGCTGTCTTTCACATCTCTAGTACCCTCATATGTGACCTCTAACATATCCCATATTTCTTTTGCACTAGAGCATGCCATAATTTTTTTAAATTCATTAACATCAAGGATACAGTACAAAATATTCATGGCAGTGGCATTTAAACTGATAACTTTCATGTTATCATCATTATATTCTTCCTCGGTCTTAGGAACCCTATTTGTACCCTTAGTTTTCATAGAAACATAATTTCCCTTAGAGACAATCCTCCACACCTTCCAATCAGAATTCCGAATATAGATGTGCATCCTCTGTTTCCAGAAAGTGTAATTGACACCACTAAAAACGGAAGGTCGTGTGGAAGATGGTCCTTTAAGGAAAGGGGTCACGGTACTATGATTCATATGCGATCTGTTGCAAATTAACAACTAGTCTATGCTACGTGGCTCTGATACTAATTGTTAGCTTTACCTTGATCCCAAGAGGGGGGGTGAATTGATATTTTTTAAATTCTAAGCTTTAGGTCAATCACCTAATACCAGTGTATTCACAACCCTATGGTCAATCTAGTGCAAGTAATGTAAATGAATACCAGAAAGTAGATAAAGCAATTTAATCAAACATACATGCACCAGAAAGCAGTAAAGTAAGGGTGACACACATAAATGTTATCGAGGTTCGGCCAATTGCCTACGTCCCCGCCTTGGCTAACAAGCAAGAGTATTACCACTATAACTTGCTCACTTAAACGGGTGGAACGGCACCTATACAAAATCAGGTCAAATTATCACAGGGCTGACCTCAACCTACACAATCCTTATCGGACTGGATTACCGCCCCCTCAGGCCACGCCTGGAACGCTCAAAATTACAATCAAATGGTACAATCAGAATGCTTTCATGTAAAGCGAATATGTACCCAAATAAGCTCAATCACATACACCACAATATGATTTAATATGTAAGTTTGATGTGATCTTATATTTTAACTCTCAAGTATGTTTACTATAAGTGTAATGAGTGTGAGAGAGTATCAATAAACAATCTTTGCATCTCAAGATATTCAAGCAATCGTTTTCACACAAAGATGCCAGTCACACTTCATATATTTTAATCAACAAGTTCTCTCAATATATATATATACATATAAGTGTATAAAGCTTTGTATAAGTTTGGTTTGCAAAAAGGTTTAAATCTTTGTATCCAATAAAAGATATAACTCAATGAATGTTTCTCACAAAGATTTTTATCACACAAACAAATATCTACTCAAAGATTTATCAAAACAAAGCACACTAGATATTTAAAAGTATTTTGAAAATATTTTGCAACCAAAAACAAATAAAATCTTCTTAAGATGTTGCAATGAAAGTGCAATTCTCAGAAGATCAAATAAACTCTTATTAGGATGAACTTATTAGAAAAGTTCCCTAAGAATCCTTTTTGGTTTGGCTCTCAAGAAAATCGTGTCAATCAAACAAATCAATGAGAGCAAACCTTTCAGAGCAAAACATTCAATCGACTGACAACGTGTTTAGACAATAGTTGCAGGTAAGTATGAGTGGATGGATATTCGAAGTCGCAAGGTAAAAGCTCTAGAGAAATATTCTTAATCGTATATTTTCAATTCGTATCTAATTTCTCTAAATAGCAGGTATATATAGTGAAATAAGGAATAGCTTCCCAAGTGGGAGGGGGGGAATTGGATTCTTTTGAATTTTAACGACTTTTAAGCTTTTGATTTTAACACCCAGAATATATAAATGATAATCACACTTAAAAATATTGAAATTTAAATTCACAAGTCAATTAATGAAATCAAAGTAATTCAATCACTCAACCAAGAATATTAGAGCTTTAGTTAATTTCCCTGTAAGCTTTTAGAATGCAACTCTCTTGATCAAGATTTCCGCAAATTAACCAACGTACTCCCTTTTGGGTTGCCGCAAACAGTTAATCAAAACGTACTTTTTGAATTTCAAGTATCTTTGTTTCTTTCTCACTTAAAAACCTACCACTTTTAAACCATACAATGATAACAAGTAAAGAATATAAAGCAAAGCAGAGAGAAAGAGACAAGAATTTTTACGAGGTTCGGCTTCAACACAGCCTATGTCCTCGCCCTTGGCAAAATACCAAAGGGTACCACTATATCAGTTCTGTTACTAGGTGGAACAACACCTGTTTACAACCACTCCTTTTGTTAGGCTAGAGTCTGCCTCTCCAAACAACAATCCCTCGTTTGGTCCAACAATTCAACAACTCCAAATCGTCTAAGAATCAAGATAAAGAGATTTTGTGTACAAAAGAAAAACTCTCACAACAAAGTAGATTAGTACAATAATCAGCACAATGATACTTCAAGGTAATTCAAATATAAAAAATTTGAAGCTCAATACTTAGTATGAATTACCAAATAATTTTCAAAGAAAATTAAAGATTCTGATTTTTGAAAGCTTTGCTTCAAAGTATAAATCAATAGCAAATCAGTAATTTGAACACAAGAGAATTTTAGATCCTTTGAGAATTTTGAATGCTTGAAGATCTGATTTTTGACAACTTTGCTTCAAAGTAAAAATCAATAGCAAATTAGTAGTTTGAATACAAGAGAATTTTAGATCCTTTGAGAATTTTGAATGCTTGAAGATCGCTTGATTTAAAAAACCTTTGAGGGTTGCTTGATCTAAAAACTTTTGAAAATTACTGGATCTGAAAACCTTTGAAGATTACTTATTTTCAAAAACCTTTGAATATTGCTTCAATTTGAAACCTTTGAAGATTTAGACTATTTATAGATGTTTTAGAAGTCATTCATTACTCCCAAAGATTCCTAAAAATCATTTCCAAATATTTTGAAATAAATATGTCCAAAAATGTGGTTTAAAAGATCTTCCCGTTGAGAGATTTAATGCCAACGTTTGAGTGGCAGTCGCCTGCCACAGAGCAATCTCTCAATACAGAATGCTGGCAGTCGCCTACCAAAACCAGGGCAGTCGCCTGACTTGTTCACGCAGACGTCTGACAGGTTTAGGCAGTCGCCTGTCTAGCTACTGACTTTTTAAAAAAAAAAAAAAAAAACTCTTTCTTAATATGGCAGTCGCCTAGCCCTTCAATATATGAAATTTTTTCCTTTTTTCAACAACTTTCCTTTTCATTGATTATAAAAATATTCTTTAGAGTATATATATAAAAATATATTTTTGAATTTCTAGGAGCTTCAAACCAATTTATACTTGAAAATAACTTTGAAGTACTTACATCTAGAACATCCTTAAAAATATAATTCTTTGATATTCAATCTTGTTCTTCCATCATCTTTGTTGTTTCAATCTTTTTTTTGAGTTTTTCACCAGTATAACTTTATTCCTCATGCTCTTTGTAATCCATAAACTTTACTTTATGTTCTTCAAGAATTCTTTGTAATCCATAAGCTTCCTTATGCACTTGAGCTTTGTCACTTTCCTGAAAAACTTTTACTTGAAACATATTAAACACATCATTGATTTGTTATCATCAAAATAAGAATTGTAAGCCTTATTAGGCCAAAAATTAGGTATACCATAAATGATGCTCGTTGGGGACACGATCGAAATTATTAGAAAAGAATAATACCGTTTTTAGTAATTAATATAGTTAAATATGGAAACTTTTCAAAATAACCCGAGCACCGATCGACCAGAAACATTTTCGGTTGACCCAAGTTCATATGGTTCGGTCGACAAGGCCAAAAATGAACTTCAGAGTCGGTCGATCAAATTAGTATATCCGAGGCGATTTTTCCAAATTATCGAGATTTGGTCGACCAAGGTAAAAATGAACTAAGGTCTTGATCGACCGGAAAGAGTCGATTTTTTTATTCTCCGAGGTTCAGTCGACCAGGATTATAATGAATTAGACTGGTCGGTCAACCAAACCGTTGGATCCCACACGTGGGGATTTGGTCGACTAGGTTGGTGTAGTATAAAAATCTCTCGATCAACTGGGAGGTCAAAATGTTGACTCCTAGGTGGTTCGATCGATCGGGGTCAAATGAGCTACAGAGGCTCGGTCGATCGGACAGTGGTCAACTTGTTGACCCAAACCAGTTTTGATCGACCAGGAGAAAATGACCTATGTAGGTCGGTCGACTGAAAGTACAAAAATTGTACATTTCTGTCATTTTTCAAGCATGCAATCACCCAAATTAAATTATCAACCATATTCATGCATGAGTGAGTGTCCTAGGGTCATTTCAGGCCTTTTTGAAGACACCAAAAAAATCCGGTGTCGGTCGACAGGGTGTTCCCTAAGGTCTTTCTATGGTCATTATGATTTTCAGGAGATGTTCAATTTGAGCTTACAAATCAAATCATGCATGTGTTGTGTGTGATTGTTACAAGTAAAAGCCCTAGTTACTATTATTGACCCTTTACATAAATGTTAAATACAATACACATGACACTTGAGTCTTCAACTTCACTTTCTCTTTGTGCCTTATGATCTGCCAATTTGAGTTCCTGCACATAACCTCAAACACCTATTAGATATAATGAGTATTTGTCATTATCAAAATCGGGCGTGACCTATAAGGTAAACAGCTAATATTGTTGACTTTTTCTACTAGTACAATACTATTAATGACGGTTTATTAACCATCACTAAAAAGTGCCTTTTAGTGACGCATTGAATTCGTCACCAATACCCTAGGAATTGTCGCTAATAATTTCTCGGGATGGTTTTTGTGCAAAAAGTGATTTTTCGCGATGGTTTAAGTGGGGAAACTAGTCAAAACCATCATTAATACCACACTTTTAGGGACAAAATTCAAATCATCACTAATACTTCTATCACTAAAAATCAGTTTTCTTGTAGTGTTAGTTACTAATCCAAAATCGTCACTAAGCCATCACTAATAAGTATTAGTGACAGTTTGTAATCATCACTAAAGGCCTTGTTTTTTGTAATGTGAACACATTTAACAAATCAAATGATGGAATAAATTATAAAATGAAGCAATGATGTCCTAATTTTCTTAAGGTGTAAACAACAACAACAACAAAACCAAGTCTTAGTCTCACTAGGTGGGGTCGGCTATATGAATCATTTTCCGCCAATTTATGCAATCATGAGTCATTTCTTTTGATAGATTCAATGATATTAAATTCTTACTCACTATCTCTTCCCAAGTTATTTTAGGTCTACCCCTACCCCTTCTACTGCCCCCCACAGTAACTAAGTCTCTTCCTCACAGGTGCACTATGTGGCCTACGTTGCAAGTGTCCATACTTTCTCAATCGTCCCTCCCTTATCTTATCTTCTATAGGAGTTACATCTAACTTACCCGAATATGTTCATTCCTTAATTTATCTTTCAATGTTATTATAACGCCCCAACCGGGGTCTGTCAGGGAGCACTGCGTCTCTCCTCCTCCACCTGGATCAGACAACAGGGGGCGGGCCTTATCAGACTAAAGACTGGCCCCACAAACCGACACGTGTCCTTTTCAGTGTATTTTGTCCTCACTCACACACTTCCTGAGAAAACTTCTCAGGTGGTCACCCATCCCAAGATTGCTCCAAGCCAAGCACGCTTAATTATGGAGTTCTCATGGGAAACCTCCCGAAAAAAAAGGTGCACCTTGTTGATATAGGTAGTAACATCTAATCTTTTAAGTCTTTCATCCATGGGGTATCATAGTTATATCACTCATCTATCTAAGCATTCTCGTCTCGACAACTTTTACTTTTTAGATATTATGTTTCTTCGTCCCCCAACATTCCGATCCATGTAGCATAGCTGGTCTTATAGTTGTCCTATAAAACTTCCCTTTCAATTTTAAGGGTATTCTACGATCATAGAGCACACTTGAAGCACTTCTTCATTTTCCCCAACCTGCTTTAACTCTATGTATTACATCATCTTCAATTTCTCCTTCAGCTTGCCTAATAGATCCAAGGTATCGAAATCTACAAGTGCTATTTATTTTTTCATCATCAAGTTTAACTTTGCCTCCAGTATTCGTCCTATCATTACTAAAATTACATTTCATATATTCTGTCTTATTTCTACTTATCCTAAAGTCTCTAGATTCCAAAGCTTTTCTCCATAATTCTAACTCACCCTCTACTTCGTCCCTAGTTTCATCAATTAATACAATATCATCTACAAACAACATACACCATGTGATGAATAAACACGATTAATTTTTTAAAAAGTCATATATGAAAGAATTCATAGTTTTATTAATTAATTAGGTACCATTTCATGGAATAGTGTATAAGGGGAAATAATAGCTTTCAACTTTTCTTTTTTCTTTTTTCTTTTTTCTTTTTTTTTGGGTAAAAGAGGGCGGCACCTCCTTTCTTTATTAGAAACCCCCTCACTTATGGTGGAGGAATACTGTAATTTCAGCAAAATAAGGTACAAACAGATAAAACAATAATTGCTCTCCCCTACTTACCCTAATCTTGAATTATACCATAGTAGCATAGACTGAGATTACAAATCCCTTAAACCTGCATTTATCTTACAGTAAAGTAATCAATAGTAATTAGATAATATAACCATACTTGAAAAAATAGAAGGTTAAGAACTTTGTCTATAAGTAATGATAAATCCATATTCTCACTATACTACTCTCTTAGTTGCCATTTGGATCAAGCTTGCGCATTATGACAAGTGTCATTTTTAATCTTACATTCATTTTGACAACTAATGAGAACAAGCAAAGTCTAGGTTGATTGATTATACGGAGTTGTATATGAAAAACTGACAAGATCACTCAAAATACACTATGTGTATACCAATGTTCTTTCCCTTTACTAACTGAGAAGTAGATATCTTAAATTATTTAATGCCATTCTCCAACTGCAATTGATTAATTAAATTAAGTTAAATTAGAGGTTTTAAAAATCTATCTGATTAACATGCATCACTAATAGAAATAAAGAATATTTTCTTTCAATTAAGGAGATGACAAATTCTAATGCATATATATGCAAATATATATAAATGGACAGCAACTATATAGGAATATATATATATATATATATATATATATATATATATATATATATATATATATCTATATATATAGACATAGACAAAACATTCTCCCTACCACCTCATCAATTAATCAAAACTTCAGACATTGATCTTGAAGGTAATTAATTAGTTCAAATCTTGAAAAGGGTAGAAAAAAATGTGAAATGAAAGGCTGATTACTTCTTGCTAATGAACTATGAAGAAAAAGAAAAAAAAAAAACTTATGTCACCCTATTATAAATCAAGGTTATGCAATCAATTAAGTTGGGTCAAATCAAATCAACACACAAAGTGAAAATTGCAGCCATGTTTACTTGGGAGCACGTGAGGGGTAGGACATGAAAAGGGACAGAAACCCTAAACCCCATTTGTATGCACCCCCTTTTCCTTTCCAGCCCTTCACTTCTCTTCAAGTTCCAAGAAAGGCCCATATTAACATAATCTTCTTTTGCCTTGGGTTCACAAAATCACAAGTTCCGGTTAATAATGATATGGCTAAGCTAAGCTAAGCTATAGGTAAGGTTGGTTCATTTGCATCTTCTCAGTGAATCTCATGAACTGCAAAGAAGTGATTTCGGGAGCTGCGACGGATGAACACATATCGAGTACAGTGAAAATCTTAGTTAATTAATTGTGTAAGGTGGAATTGCATGCAAATAATTTTAAAGAGAGAAAAGGGTTTATGTTGGTCTACGTGTACGTATGATTTGTTGATGATTGACATCTGGCCAACCTCCCATCCCTCCCTCGCTTGGGAGATGTGAAATAATATGTATAATCAAATCTCATTGGTCTTTCACTCTGCCTAGCTACCCAACGAGAAATTATACAAGATACTTGGCCACCATAGTTATATTTTTCAAATATTAAAATATATGATGAATGAATCCTATTTTTTAGAGAAAAAAAAAAATTTAAGTCTTCAAAGATAAATAATGTGGTCCTCCTATCAGATTTTCTCATCTAATAAAAATACATAAGATAATAGATATCATATGGTAGGGCTTAGATATAATTTGATATGATTTACTATTTATTATATTTTCATTACATGAGAGGGTCTGTGGGACGACACATTTGTGAGATTCACAGTTTGGAGTTTTTTCATTGGATGGGAATCCTTGATGGTAGGACCATATTGGCTTCTTTTTTTTTTTTTTCCATTTTTGTATGTATGATATTAATGAGTTTAGAACGCATTCACCACATCTGTAGTATCACAAAAAAAAAGCATAGAGACAAGTCTCATGTATAATTGTTCCTACCAAATGATGATGGGTGAAGGGGACATTCAATCACCGGTTGTGACTGAAACTCAGTGAGAATTTGCTGAACAATAAACACTTATCAATTTATTTCAAAAAAACTGAATTATAGAGGAATCAAAAACACTCTTACTCACTGGCTATTCACCCTCTCTACACCATACTACATTGCACACACACACTTCTATTTATAGTAGATACTAAACCAAAATAATCAACAAATGCAGCTTGTAGGTGAGGTTGGTGATCAACAGAAGCGGCTGGTTGGCAGTCTTCGTGAACCATTGCTACCACCGTCCACCGTCAAGTTTACTCTTTCAACGTCCCCCATTAAACTTGACTCTCTTAACTTTGTCATTCCGAGCATTGTCTTTAGTCTTGTAAAAATATCATGTCTGAGTGGTTTCGTGAAAATATCAGCAATCTGATCATACGTTCTGCACGATATCAACTCCACTTCTTTATTCTTGACATACTCCCTGATAAAATGATACTGAGTATCAATATGTTTGCTTCTTTCATGATAAACTGGATTTTTCCCAAGTGCAATCGCTGATCGATTGTTGATGTAGACTTCTTTGGGGTAATCTTGAAAAAATCTCAGATATCTCAGTACATTCCTAATTCATATGTCATGACAAACAGCTGAGCTGGCAACAACATACTCTGCTTCACATGATGATAGTGTTACGATGGGTTGCTTCTTCGATGACCATGTAAACCATGTATCTCTCACAAAAAAATATGAATCCCGTCATGTTTTTTCTTTCATCAAGATCTCTTTCCCAATCGTTATCTGAATAGCCGATAAGTTTGTTATCACCTTGTAAACACCCTATTTTTGCCCTAACCGAATAGAACAAAGGGGTCCCTTCTCATTATATTATTATTATTATTACCTTATTTTTATTATTATTTTTTTATTATTTTTTTATTATTTTCTTGTAATTATTTGTATTATTTATTATTATTCATTACTAGTATTATAATTAGTGTTACTTTACTATTATTATTATTATTATTATTATTAGTATTATTATTGTTATTTATATTATTATTATTATTATTATTATTATTATTATTATTGTTTTCCTATATTATTATTTATACTTTATTATTACTATTATTTTGCTATTATCATTATTATTATTACTATTATTATTATTATTTTATTATTATTATTATTGTTTACTATTATTATTGTTAGTAACATTATTATTATTATTATTATTATTATTATGACCAATATTATTAGTAATACTATTATTATTATTATTATTATTATTATTATTATTATTATTATTATTATTATCTTGCTATTATTATTGTTATTATTATAATTACTATTATCATTATAAAAACAAAAATAAAAAAAGGAAAGTTCTTTTAGGGTTTTAGGTGAAAAGCCTATTTATAGGCTTGATTGGGTTGAGGCCAAAGGGGGTCAGCGCACAAGCCAGAGGGGGGCGGAAACAAAATAAAAAAAAAACCTAGCTGCACGCTATCCCGCTCCTCCACCACAGCCAACCCTCTTTCATTCCCTGCCTCTTTCACATTATTCATCCGTACCCGCTGCAACTCCCATCTCCGTCCATCCTCTTGCCTTCCTCAGCCTCTCATCTTGCTCCCAACTCCCTCTGCAACTCCGGAGACCCTCTGCAGCCACCCGAGATCCCTGCTCCCGGCCACAGCAACCGCCATAAACAGAACCACACCTATCAGCCAAGACCCGAACATCTTCTCCAGTAGCCAAAGTACCGCACCAGCAGCAGAACTCCTGCCCCCTTCCTCGGCCAACCACCAGTCTCCATAGCAGCCGACCTTCCTTCTGCAGCAGTCAAGAACCAACCGTCGGCTACCCGGACACCCGACCAATTCCAGCCATCAAGTCCGGCAGCCACCAGCCACTCTCTGCCGCTGCAAAACAAGACCACCGCCGTGAATCTGCTGCAACATCACCATCCGCCATCTTCCCTGCTCCGCGGACCACCATCAAGTTCCCTTGCGCCACACTACTCTCTGCAACTAACGTTCCTCTGCTCTCAGCCATCATCTCCGGCGGCCCCTCACAGCAACCACAGCGACTCTTCCCTCGGCCACTGCTGCTCCGGCCAGACACCAGACTTCCTTCTCCACGGAGCCACCTGCCAGAGCCCCTTACTGCTGTTCGTAAGCCACGAGTCTCGACGGCAAGATCTCCCCGGTAAGTCCCTCTGTAAGTACCCACTGCAAGCCCCAGCGTGCACACGCACACACACATGCACATGTGATGTTTTTGTAATTTTTTTATTTTTTTTTTCTTATTTTTAGTCTATATATACATTGTATTATTATTGTTTTATTTGTTCTAATATCTAATGTTTGGGGTTGTTTTTGTTTTTTTTTTAGTATATGCAAATATGTAGGTTTCTTTTGTTTTTGTTGGTTATTTTATTGTTTAGTATTCATGGTAGGTTTTGTTGTATCATTTATATACATTAAATTTCTTTATTGTTGAATCTTTATGGAATTTGTTTGGATAATTAAAGTTTAATTTTGTTTTATTCGTTGAATCGTTAATATCATCATTGCATGTTTAATAGTAGTTAGAATAGCTGTTATAATTATTTACTTAGGGCGTCTTTGTTTGGCATCCATATTATTTCCATATTGGTATTTTGGGTTTTTGCCCTAATTGATGTTCGTATGTAGTGTTATTATTGTTCATATTTAGTGTTTACTGCATATCCAGCATATTAATTTTTAGGGTTGTACATCAATTTTTTATTTGATTTATTTCCATAATTCCCCATTTAGTGGTCACATTGTATATTTACATATCAGTATCAGTTTTAAATTGTTTCCATAATTTCATTGCTTGCTTACCCTTATATAATTACCTGCTAACCTTAGGGCTACTTGGTTTCCATAATTTGATGAGTAGATTGTTTCCTTAATTTTGATAATATTGTTTCTATATGTATTAAGTATATCATTGATTGTGTGTTCATAGTAAGGTAAGTGTCTTTTAGTTAAAATATGCATATTGTCTTTATTACTATTTTAATAATATTATTATTCTTACTATTATTATTATTATTAGCACTGTATTACTTATTATTACTGCTAATACTACTATTATCATTATTATTACTATTAATATTTATTATTATTATCATTTTTAGTATTGTTATCATTATGGTATTAATTATTATTACTATTAATATTAGTATTATTATTACTATTATTATTTATTAATATTATCATTATTATCATTATTAATATTATTATTACTATTGTTAATATTTTTTGTTATTTGGTCTTATATGTACTAGAGTATTTATTTTTATGAAAATATCTTCTTAATTTTATCCCTATGATTTTAATGGTAGGGTATGAGCCTTCGGGCTCCACTTACCCTTAGTTCTGAGGGAATATGTAAATATTCATATATTGCATATATTTTTGCATTATTTATTTATTTATTTATCCATTTATTTATTTATCCATTTATTTATTTATTTATATTGCATGTATATTTGTAAATCTACTAATAGAGGGGTAATTTGAAAGACTTATTAGATTAACTTCGGGATAATTCCGAATTACTTAGGTATCGTTCGTAAGAACGGGCGCATAGAGGGTGCTCGTACCTTCCTCTTGCGTAACTGAACTCCCGAACCCAACTCTGGTAACATAGACTCATTCTACCCTTAACAGGGTAGTAATCATGTGTTCTAACCACATTAAAAGGTTAGTGGTGACTCCGATATTCCTATTTTTCCTTGAAAATTAAAATCAATTTTTCATTTCGCCGCTCGGGGCACACGTGCTCCTGGACGTCGCGACACACCTCTTGATTAATAGAACATACCATCGGTGATGGTACCCTTGACATATCGAAGTATCCTTTTCGCTGCATTCAAGTGGGACTGGTCAAAAGTCTCCATGTACCTGCTGACAAGTCCAACTCCATAGAGTACGTCTGGTCTGGTGTACGTCAAATACCCTAAGCTTCCAACCAGACTTTTGAAATATGTGGAGTCAACATCTCCTTGTTCATTCTTTCTCAATTCCAATATCGTTTCAACTGGACTTGTCACAGGATTGCATTTGTTCATCCCAAACTTTTTCAGTACTTCTATTGCATAGTGGCTTTGGAAGATGAAGATTCTCTTCTCGCTTTGCACAACTTCTATGCCAAGAAAATGAGTCATCTGGCCAATATCCGTCATTTCGAATTCTTTGACCATGCTCCTTTTAAAAGCGGCAAACATCTCTGGATTGTTGTTGGTGAAGATCAAATCATTAACATATAAACAGGCAATCAGCATGCTCCCGTCTGTCTCCATCTTTATGTATAGCACATGCTCGTAGGGACATTTCTCAAATCCATTTTTTTGGAAGTAGTCATCAATCCTCATGTTCCACGCACGAAGTGTCTGCTTCAAGCCATAGAGTGCTTTCTTCAGCTTGTACACTCTATCTTCTTTGCCCTTCTTCACATATCCAGGTAGTTGATCGATATAGATCTCTTCTTCTAGAAAGTCGTTCAAAAATGCTAATTTCACATCTAACTGGTAAATCTTCCATCCATTTAGTGCTAATAGTGAAATTAGTAATCTAATGGTTTCAAGCCTAGCAACCGGGACAAATATTTCTCCATAATCAATCTCTTCCTTCTACTTGTAGCCTTTGGCGACAAGTCTTACTTTATATCTCTGAACTTCTCCTTGAGCATTCTTCTTGGTCTTATAGACCCATTTCACACCAATAGTTTTACAGCCCTTCGGGGGATTTGTCAACTCCCAAGTCTTGTTTTTATCAATGGATTGAATCTCCTCATCCATCGCTTTTCTCCATTTGTCTTCTTCATTAACTTCCTCAAAGCTAACCAGGTCACTAGTCAGCAATAGACAGCATAGAGTAACATACTTTTTTATAGGTTCTGTAATTTCATACAAATCAACTAGATTACGAGCCCCTCTAGGCCTCATGTCTGAGATTTCACGCTCATTTGGTGATGGAGATTCATTCCTCTGTGGTGAACCATGTAGAGGTGTCTGCAATTCAGGAACTTGTGAGTCGATAGCCACCTCTCTTTTCTGTGTGGGTTCTTCTCCTTCAAGCATCAATTCCGCATCTTTGGAAGATTCAACCTGGTCTTGGGTCGAGCTGTGCGCCATTAGTAACAATGACTCTCCATCTACATGTTCAGTTTCGGTAAGGTCAGCCTCCTCGCTAACCTTTTCTTGTTGTGGCCCCCAACACTCATTGCTATAGTGTCCATACTTATGACGGTTGTACCACTGAACGTTTCTTTTGTCTACGTTCGGGTAGTTATTGTATCCCCCTATTCTTCCTTATCCTCTGCCTCGTGGGACATAGCTTTGTTAATTGGGTCCTCCTTTAGTGAGACCTCTTCTGCCTCTGCCACCTTCTCTGGATTCAAAATTTTCAGAATTTCTTCCACGAGATCCTTGGTCTCGTCCTCTTCCTCCTTGTGAAGTCCCCCCTTTGTCGTATCTGTCTGCAATGAGGGACAACTTCGTTTGCAAGGCTTGCTCTAGTGCTTTATCATCACTCCTTTTGTTGACTTTCTGCTCATGGGATTGGAGTGAGCCCACAAGTTCTTCTACAGACATGGTTTCCAAATTTTTTGTTTCTTCCATGGTCACAGCTATATAATCAAATTTTGGATCTAAAGATCGCAAAATTTTCTTGCAAATTCTCTTGGCATTGAGAGTCTCTCCATTTCTTCTCAATTGATTTGATACTATCATAACTCGTGTATAGTCAGCAATAGATTCAGTAGATTTCATTTTTAAAATTTGAAATCACCTCTCAATGTTTGAAGATGAATCTTTTATACTTTGTCTGCACCTTTGTGTATTCACTGGAGAGAGTCCCAAACTTCTTTGGATGTCTTGGCGGAGGCGATAATTTCAAACGTGGCCTCATCAAAACCTTGGTAGATTATGGACTTTGCCTTACAATTCTTCTTTCGATCGGCTCGCAAGGTCGTTCCTTGAGCATCAGACATAAATGCTTCAGCTTCTTTTGATGGACTTTCTCTATACCCATCTTCTATGATGTCCATGACATCCTGAGTACCTAGAAGGGCTCTCATTTGAATAGACCAATTGTCATAATTTTCCCGGGTCAACTTTGGAATGACCGCCTGGGTAGTATCGTTAGCCATCGGGTTTAATATATCAAAAATAGAGTGATGGGGATAGATTTTAGCAAATCTGATGCCACCAATGTATTCAGAAGGTAGAAAAACCTTTGGAACCGGTTTTGGGTTGCAAAGAGTCGTCCAAAAATCACTGAACCAGCTACAGGAAGTTCTAGTGTTCTAAAATGGGCCAGTTTAACTTAACGCCCGTTTAATGGCGTCAGCACTTACCGGTAGGGCCACATGGCGGCTTTTGCGCGTGTCGCATGTCGGCAGCTAGACGCTGGTTGGGTCGTGCTCGTGGGGACGGGGCCGGGTTGCTGGGCACGGGTCGCTAAGCCGGGTCTCGGATTGGGTGGTCGAGTCGAATCTCACCTGTCGAGCGAGGAAGACGCGTGTGAGGTGCGTGGAGCACGTGTCGCCAGCACTCAGAGTCTTCGTCAGCACGTTCGGCGCGTGGGAAGGGCGTTGAATATGCTGGTGGCGCATGTGAGCACGTGTAGCGTCTCCTAAAGTCCGTTTGAGACGTGGTTTTCACCGTTGGAATCCTCGCGACGCAAATTTTACAATAGTAGACTCAATTTTGGATTTTGAGTAACTTCAAATCTAGGAGAAAATTGATTTTCTTTTCTGTTCGCCTCTGTTTGGCGAATTCCGGTGTACCTGAACGCTCTGATACCACTAATGGGTGGAGGGGACACTCAATCACTGATTGTGACTGAAACTCAGCGAGAATTTGTTGCACAATAAACACTTATCAATTTATTTCAAAAAAACTGAATTACAGAGGAATCAAAAACACTCTCACTCACTGGCTATTCACCCTCTCTACACCATACTACATTGCGCATACACACTTCTATTTATAGCCGATTTTAAACCAAAATAATCAACAAATGCAACTGGTAGGTGAGGTTGGTGATCAACAGAAGCGGCTGGTTGGCAGCCGTCGTCAACCATTGCTGCCACAGTAAAGTTTACTCTTTCAACAAATGACGATCTTTAGACCTTAATTAATTAACTAATCAATTATAAATGTTCTAACTATACATAGAACATTAGTTTGAGAATACATAAAATATTTATTATTAAGGCGTCCTTAAAATTTGAAAAAAAAATTTTAAAAAAATATTAAAGAAGTAATCATAATTATGAAGAAAATTTAAAAAGAAATAAAAATATATATAATAACTCAATGAATAAAAATTTAATTTTATATTTTATATATAATTTTTTGATTTTTTTTTTTTAAAAAATTGAGCTAGGTACATGCATTAGAATAATTTTTTTAATAACATTTTATTCGTGTACCATAAAATAAAATTTTAAAAAAAAAAAACCCTTTTTATTATATTGATCCAAAAAAAGGTAAAGGATTTTGTTAATTATTTTTGGGACATTTCATCTCATCAAATACATTTAATTAAATACAAGTTTGAATTTTATTAGTTTATTATTTTCTTTTTTCGAAAAGAAAGTGAAAGAAAGAGGGTCAATGCTTGTGTGCGTAATTATTGAAAAGTTACAAGAGAAAAAAATGAAGGGGCTAGAATAGAATAGAATAGGATGCATGATAAGCTGTGCCTTTGCATGGTTCCAAGCTTGGCTAGCTGAGTTTGGGGAGGCAGGCAGAAACTCACACGCTTGGGCATTGGCTGTACCGGCGGTTTCCCATAGGCCGAAGCCTCCATCCACGCGTGCCAAGGTTCCCCTCGATTGGCGGAGAGTCATCCAACCCACTCACGCGCACCTCACATGCACTGTTTTACTGCACGAGGTCGACCATGACCCCCACAAACTTCAGTCTTCGTCACAGTGCAAATATTCTTATATATATATATATTGTTTTACTTGAGTGAATTTCTATGGGCTGAGCCAATTGGCCTTACTTGAGCGTCCATAGATTTGTCCACTACTCGAATGTAATATAGTAATATCAAATTTTGTGTGCATAGGGCTCATCTATTTCACTTATTCTGTTACTGTCATATGAGTCTGTGTTGTCACTTGATTGTATAAAAGAGTAATGTTCCTTCTCAAATAAAACACTAAATTTAATTCATCTTACTTTCCCGATATTACAAATTAAGTACATTGTTCTTCAAAATTTTACAATATTTAAGTCTTAGAAAGTCTGCATCAATAGATAAGAGATATTGATTTTTGTTAAGTTTTATTACATGACATTATACATTTGTTGTGGCAATTAAGCTCACTATGTACTAAGCAAATTGAATGAAGTAGTTTGGGTTAATTAGCTTAGACAACCAATTCAAAACTTGGACATTAATCATAATTAAGTTTTTGTTGTCTTATCCTATATGTTAGATTATTAATTTACCTAAAAATTTAAACTCTTAGTTGGGGGTCAACAATGCACATCAAGTTTTAACACTCCCTCGTGCATGCAGCCCGACAGTACGTGGAGAAAGAAAACACCTATTATAGGGAACACAATTTTTTTTTTTTTAAATACCACAGAATAAATACAGGTAACAAGACTAGAACCCAAGACCTAGGTAAAGTGGAAATCTAGCACTATAAATAAGGCATTGGACAATAGAATAGAAATTGATCACGATCTGAAAGGAACTTAATGGCAGAATTTTTCCTAATTTTTTCAAAAATAATGATTAAGATTTTATTTTGCTTTGCATTTGATCGTTGATTCGAATAGAAATTTGAAGCATTGTGCCCTTTTTCTCCTAGATGAATTTCTTTTAATCCCTTTCTTCGTAAAGACTAGGGAACCTCTTTAGTCATTTTACTGATTTTTTCAAAGTTCTAGTATTTCTTTCTCAATTTCCCACTTGTATATGATTTTATCATTCTTTACATTCCCTCTCTTTTAATAAATTTTCATTACCTTTCACAAAAACAAAAACAAAAACAAAAATCCTCTTTTAGGATGTTTTTTTTTTTATTTTTTTTCAATACAATACTAATACATATACATACTATACATACATACATCATATATATATATATATCCCAAGTTCAAAGGAGGTTATTAGGTTATTAATTTGGTCTGACTCCCCTGTTAATTAATTAGTTTATCTCACAAGCTTTCGATGGCCTTTAGCTGGTATTTATATGAATATTATATATATATATATATATATATATATATATATATATATATATATGTTTTGGCGTGAAGGTCAAGACATAAATGCTTCCCTAGATTTTCTCACTTTACTAACCAGTAGAAACATCCCTTCCCACCCCTATATACTCACATAGGTACGTTCAAATATAATATTTTTCATAAATAATAATGCTGTTACGTACGCATAACATGATATATATATATTTGAACGTACTTATGTGAGTATATAGGGATGGGAAGGGATGTCTCTACGGTTAGTAAAGCGAGATAATCTAGGGAAGCATTTATGTCTTGACCTTCACGCCAAAACATATATATATATATATATATATATATATATATATATATATATATATAACCCTTTCAAATGATGATCAATGCTTTGATTAGGGATGTATTTGAGTTAAATCAAGTCAATACAATAAAATATTGGAACTTGACTTGATTCGAAAATATTAAACTCGAAAGTCGACTCAAACTTGATCAATTTCATAATAATTAAACTTGAAATCGACTTGATTATAAGTTCATAAAATTTGAGTACGACTCGATTAAATTTAATTCGATTATAAATTAACATTATATATAATTAAATATATTTATAAGATATATATTATGTGACATATATAATATAAAAATAATAAAACTAAAAAGATCAATTAGACTCGAAACTCAACTCGGGTACTATTAGTGAACTTGAACTCAACTAGTTGGAATGCTCGAGTAGTTCGAACTCAACTCGATTATTACTAAACTCAAACTCGATTCGTTAAAATACTCTAATTGTTCGAACTCAATTCAAATTTAAGTATGATAAAATTGAGTCGAATTAGGGGATGAATCGAATCTGAGTAGCTCACGAGTAAACTTGACTCACTCACACCCCTAATTGGCTCCACAATTTTCCAATTTGATGCTCTCCCCAATCTTAAGTACTCCATTCTCACCAAAAAAGAAAAACATGAACACAATTAGGGCACGAAGTACTTATATATATACCAGTTGTATGATCATACCATTTAATATTATTGGGTTCTACACACATGAAAAATATAGAATTTTTCTCTTTTCAATTCCTTTCTTTTCTTTTTTGAAAGGTGCAATGCAAAAGTTGTTTTCCGGTCTGGTTCAACCTACGATGCCTAGCTTGACCAATTCACTTAGTTAAAGAGAGAGAGAGAGAGAGAGAGAGAGAGAGAGAGAGAGAGAGAGAGAGAGAGAGAGAGAGAGAGAGAGAGAGAGAAGCCACCATTGATGTAGTGGGTTTCAGGATCCAAAACCAGAACCAGCAATGTTTGATAAGATGAGGGAATATATATATATATATATATATATATATATATATATAAATGAGCGGTTTTACTTTCACTCGAAACAACTATTATTCGCTCTATAAAGTTCTTCATACAAACATATGCAACATTGATGAAACCAGCTGCACTACTACTACTACATCATATCATCTGCAGAGACAGTTCTACTTTAACTTAATTCAGTGAGCTTCTCTTCCAATTCTCTTCACTTCACAGGCATCGGTTTTTACATATACGTGCTTTACTTTATAGCATATATATAATGTAATAAGAGCCCTATATGTCTTGCAGGTATTGAAAACCCTAGAGGTGGTGTTGCAGCTGGCTAGGTACATACATAGAAAACTGCTGATCATCAAGCTAGTTAATTAGGTAGGTTGGTCAAGGATCGATCAATGGGGAGGGGAAAGATAGTGATAGAGAGGATCGATAACACAACGAGCAGGCAAGTGACTTTCGCTAAGAGAAGGAAGGGTCTGCTAAAGAAGGCCAAGGAGCTCACCATACTGTGTGATGCCCAAGTTGGGGTCATCGTCTTCTCCAACACTGGCAAGCTATATGAATTCTCTAACACCAGGTTCGCTTATTCATTTCTGCTTCTTCCTCTATATATCTTTTTTTATGTAATCTCTATGCCTTCGATCGATTCTTTTTCTTAGTATTTGTTTTGTCATATTATATCACATCATATAATCACTCATTCATTGCTGCTTCTTCCTCTTATTATATTTTTCTTCAATCTTTGCATCTTTGATGACCTCCATTCTCTTTTTAGTACCCTAATACTTGCTTGGTTGTATCATATAAATTAATTATGTTGTGCAACCAAATCGTTAATCCTATTTTTTTTCTATTTATTTTTTATTCTTAGTTTTTTATTAGCTTCTTTAACTAAATATTAATCCTTTAATTTGTGGACACAAATATTCATGTTTTAATTAGATTAACTAGCAGGCCATAGTGACATAGAACTTTTGTGCGTGTCTATGTCACTGTGCGTGTGTGTGTGTGTATAGTTTGCATGCATGACCATCTTATTGAATTTATCCTTATCCAATCCTTCCAGCATATAGCTAACATAATTGAATTCTAGACCTTCAATATACATCCTTTAATTGAAGCCCCTCATTTGTCACTGTAAAAAGATCGATTACAAAATTCGGACTAACCCAATGAAAGGTTTCCTTTCTTAGTTTATCTTCTGATTAATTTTTCTTTCTTTTTTTCTTTTTATCTTGTTTTGTGAGGTTCAAGGTATGGTTTTAATCTCTTGATGTGTAACACTCGCTAAAATAAAATTTTAAAAAAAAAAAAAAAAAAAAAGGACAAACAAACAAAAGCACCTTCTATTTATATTTCATCAAAATAATATTTTAATTAAGCTTCATATGAAATCACACAGACCCTGCAGGAAGAAATTGGAAGTCATTAATTAATTGATTACAATTTAATGCAGAATTAGAGGATTGAACACAAGCTTGGCATGGTTAGGCTTAATCATGGAATCCATTGGCAGCTTAATCACTATATATATGTACAATATTAGTTATGGACCCAGTGAATTATCAGGGGTGCGTCAATAGGCGAGCGGCTTTTACCCTTCCGAGTTTGGTGTCGCACCATAGTGTCCAAAGTAGCGCGATGGTGGCTGGAGTTCTCGAGTTATCAAAAAAAAAAAAAAACTATTATGACCTAGTTTTCTCCCCATTCAAAGGTAATTAGGGTTGCTCTCTCTATACTTCTAACTCATTAGCATAGAATCATCCATAACTCTTTCTCTAGTATTGTCTATTTTTAACAGCATAAGATACACACACACAATTTCAATAAAATAAAATTTATAATTAAATTTTTTTTCATCAACCATTATAATAGTACACAACATGTACATTAGAGATTTGGTTCATAGAATATCTATTTTCCATAATATGAAGGAAGAGATCAAGAAAGACTATTTCCGGATTTTAATGTTGAAATGCCTATTCCATCTCAAGTTGAAATGTGGAATAATACAAATTTTTAAGGAATAAATTTTTTTAAAATATATTATTATATTCGTAAACAGTTGAATAGTTGTAGAAAAAAAATTTCTTTCCATAATTTACCAGTTGAATAGTAAAGTTAATGAGTATATAAAAAAATTACATTATGAATAAGTAATTAACCCATAATTATTTTGTAACTAAAACATAAATCTTTCATAAATACCAATAACTCTTCCAATGGTATATATATTTTTATTTTAATACGATGGTGTCTATAATCTTTTGGACACTCAAGCAATTCATTGAAATAACAAGTCTATCTATTTGTCCTCCTCTTCACTTAAATATCAAGGTCTTATCAAATAGAGGATTAAAGGAGCACTCAAGCAACACCCCTCTCCCCCAAAGAAAAAAAAAAGTGAACCCCAATCTCAATTCTTTTTTTGAAATAAAAGTATTATTATACTTTAAAATATTTTTTCTTAGCATTACATCATTCTCCTCTTATTAATCTTTTGTGTTTATGTAGACAATTATTAAGATTAGATGAGAACAATATCCTTTTTATATATAAATCCCTACATATATTGTTCCAATTTGATTTTATTCTTGGGAGATCAACAATAAGCTATGTATCTTTTAAAAAGTTTAAGGAAAAGCAGAGGGGCTTGCATATGGTTTTTATTTATTTAGAGAAAGCTTATGATAGAGTACCTAGGAAAGTGTTTTGGTGGGTATTAGAAAAGAAGGGAGTTTGCAGTAGATATACAAATGTCATTAAGGATATGTTTGATAGAGTCATAACTAGGGTTATGAACATAGGAGGAGAGTCTAGAGAGTTCCCAATCTTAATAGGTGTTCATCAAAGTTTTACTTTTTAAGTCCTTATTTTTTTAACTTAGTAATTGATAAAATTACTAGGAATATCCAAGATGAGATACTTTGGTATATGTTATTTGCAGATGATATCATGTTGATTGATAATAGTAAGAATTGAGTGGAATCTAAGTTAGAAATTTGGGGTCACATTGGAGTCTAAAGGGTTTAGGATAAGTAAGAATAAGACTGAATATATAAAATGTAATTTCAATAATATAAGGAGCAACAATGGAAAGAAGAATAAACTGGATAATCAAGAAATTAATAGCATCAATAGATTTAGATATATTGAATCTAATATGCAAGGTGAAGGGGAAATTGAAGAAAATGTAGTAGTACATGGAATTAAGACAGATTGGGTAAAATGAATGAGTGTGTCAGGTGTGTTGTGTGATCATATAATACCCTTAAAATTAAAAGTTTTATAAGATGGCCATAAGGTCAGCTATGCTCTATAACTCAAAATGTTGGACAACTAAGAAAAAACATATACAAAGAATGAAAGTTGTTGAGATATATATGTCAAAAGGTGGATGAGTGGTTTAACATTAAAAGATAAAGAAATGAATATATACGCAAAAATTTAGGCATAGCACTAGTTAAGATAATGGAGGGGCGACTTTGATGGTTTGGGTATCTATATATATATGTGTGTGTGTGTGTGTGTGTGTGTGTGTGTGTGTGTGTGTGTGTGAGTGTGCGCGTGTGTGTGTGAGCGCACATGCATGTTTGCATTTTATACATATAAAGTCTGTGTGCATTTTATACTTTATGTGTGTGTGTGTGTGTGTGTGTGTGAGTGTGCGCGTGTGTGTGTGAGCGCACATGCATGTTTGCATTTTATACATATAAAGTCTGTGTGCATTTTATACATATAAAGTGTACATTCGTATCTTTTTTGTTGAACACAACTTTTATTTTGTTATAGTTTTAGGTGTTAAATCAATAATTTCACAAGGATAGAGTATCTCCAAAATATTTTGAAAAAATTATATGTACACGCAAGTGTGTGTGTGTGTGTGTGTGTGTGTGTGTGTGTGTGTGTGCACGCGCGCGTGTATATATATATAGTTAAGATTGTTTATTAATAAAAAGTTTGAAATAATTGAGTCATCAAATTATAATAAAATGTGAAAACGGTATAAAACATTAATTAGGTGTTATACTTATTTTACTAAATCCATTCTTAGCTTAGGGCTTGTTTGGTATTATTATTGTTTTCTATTTCTCTACAATAAAAAAAAAATTAACAGATTATACAAACTCAATTGTTTCTGTTGTTAGCTTTCTATTTCTATTGTCAGTTTGCAATTGTTTACCAAAAAACTAAAAACTAAGTTTTATAATTTTCAATTGTTTTGACAACCTATTGTCATAAATTTTAATATTTAAAAATGATTTTTTTAGATTAAATTATTCATTTTATACACTTTCAAATTAAAATCAAAATTAAATTATCATGTGAATTTACATATAATTAAAATAAAATATTCATAAATTTAAAAATAATAATAATAAAATCAATTACAAAATACTTTTATCGTTTTTCAATTGTCCTGTTTGATAAAATTTTTATTGTAAAGTAAAATTTGAAAGTAAAACAATTAAGTAAAATAATTACAATAAATTTTATTTTTATTATAGTAATTTTTTAATGTGTATTATTTGTCATTTTATTATTTTATTCATATTTTTATAATATTTTGATTTAAAGATGAAAATGAGCATTTTTTTAATTAAGTTTTAAATTTTCATTTGCTTATAAATATTAACTAGACGGGTTGTTGATTTCTAGTTTTTAATTTATATTTCTGATTTCGGTTTTCGTTTTTTGTTTCCATTTCTCTAATTTTTTACAATGATACCAAAGTGCATCTTAAATATCAAGGTCTTATCCAATAGAGGATTAACCACTAGTCTTATCTCAATTCATGAAAATCCTAGCTAGATTAGCCACTAGTCTTATCTCAATTAATGAAAGACGATTACTCCTACTTAAGACTTGAACCCTATTGTAACTAAGAAAGCTCAACTCATTTACCAACTAGTAATACTTGGATAAATTCTTTTGTGTTTATTTATTAACATGCTAAAATTGTTGTCAATATGATATTGTTGCAACCGAAAATTAAACAATTTTCACGAATTGATTCTTAATCACAACCACATGAAAAAGAGACAAATAAAAGTGGCTTGGAGAACACGAGATGTACTCTAGGGGACCTCTCTGATACCTAAGTAAGGGATGGGTTTAAGAGGTTTTTATGCAACAGTAAAGTGTGTTAGGATGAGATACCTTAATCTCTTCTCCAAATCCCTATTTATAGTGACGGAAGTTGACCCAAGGGTGTAATGTCATTTATTGGTGAGTTATGGTGCGGGCGTGAATCGCTCTGCTTATTATAAGGTGGGCGTTAATTGCTCCGGTCGGGGCGGTTGACTTGGGCGGTAACTGCCCTCATACTGCACTCTGGTCTCTTCTAGGTAGGTGATATATTTGGAGTATATCAGTTGCCCCCCCCCTTAGATTCGAATTTTTGAAGCTGGCTTCCAAAGTTCAAAAGTTATTGTTGTTTGTTTTTTTTTTTTTTTTTTTGTCGAGCAGCTCTTCTTGAGACATTTTGGATTGCTTATGACTTAATGAGTCGTGCTCTTCTTTTTTGTCGTTTCTGATCTAATGAGTTGTGCTCATATTTTGGGCCGTTTCTGGACCTCACGACCGTTGCTCGTCAGTTGGGCCGATTGTTCTTTACCTAATGAATTGTGCTCATTTTTTGTGCAGTCTTCTGACCTCACGAGCATTGCTCGTCAGTTGGACCGATTTTTCCTTGCCTAATGAACTGTGCTCATTTTTTGAGCAGTCTTCTAGCCTCACGAGCGTTGCTCATCAGTTGGGCAAAGAACAATCAATCCAACTAACGAGCAACGCTCGTGAGGCCTAGAAATAGCCCAAAATATGAGCACAGCTCATTAAGCCAGAAATGACAAAAAAGAAGAGCACGACTCATTAAGTCACAAGCAGCCCAAAATGTCTCAAAAATAGCTACTCGACAAAAAAAAAAAAAACAACAACAACAACAACTTTCGAACTTTGGTAGCCAACTTCAAAAATTCGAACCTAAGGGGGCGCAATTGATATACCACAAATATATCACCTACCTAGAAAAGACCAAAGTGCAGCATTATGAAGGCAGTTACCGCCCAAGTCAACCACCCCAACCGGAACAATTAACGCCCACCTTATAATAAGCAAAGCGATTCACAACAATGAGGTAAGAACCAGAGCGATTCACGCCCGCACCATAACTCACCAATAAATGACATTACACCCTTGGGTTAACCTCCGTCATTATAAATAGGGATTTGGAGATGAGGCTAAGGTATCTCATCCTAACACACTTTACTATTGCATAAAAACCTCTCAAGCCCATCCCGTACTTAAGCATCGGAGAGGTCCCTCGGAGTACACCCCAAATTCTCTAGCCACTTTTATTTATCTCTTTTCAGGTGGTCGTGATCAATGATCGATTCGTGAAGATTATTCAATTTTCGGTTGCAAAAGATATATATTTCTCGTATTTGTTTTAAAAATTTCTTGATCTCTTCTATGTTCATTTTGAGAGAGAAAATTAGTGATAGCAGTATATGACCATTAATAATTTAGAATCATGTTGGAAGTCCAAATTGCTAGCTCTACAATTACTTGATTGTAATTTTTGAACTAAATAATTAATAATATTATTTACACATACTTCTCTCTGATATCATTCAAAAAATTTTGTTATTTTTCATTAAAATAGCCATATGCAAATTATTTCTAATTTCCAACCAAAATAGTTACTATTACTTATTGCCTAATGACCTACAATTTTCAATAAGTTAGGTTACATTTGGCTTACAAAATACTTATTCTCGGGGATAAATTAATTTAGCGGGTTAATTATAATTAATTATATAAGAAATTATGTTATTACTATAAAGCAAATTAAGTACAATGCAAAATATTTTATGAATCCATTGTAAGAAATAGATAAAGAATAACTATTCTCAAATTTCATCGTAGAGATGTTTATTCCTTCCTTTCTTATTACATGTTAAATGAAATAATAAGGAATATGCAAGGAATAACTATTCCTAAATTTCATAATGAAAATATCTATTCCTTTCTTATTACAGGTTAAATGAAAAAACTAGTAATATATAAAAAGAATAACTATTTCCTTCATTCCCAAAATTTAAATGATATTATATCTTATACCAATGAATAACTATTTCGCCACACAAAATGAGTTATGAGATGTACAAATTTTTAATTATACTATAAAAATATATTTGAATTAATAAATTTTACTAAATTTAGATAATATTATGTTGCACATACCAGATGAATAAAATTGCTCTAAAAATAATGGTTAGTAAAATAACTTCTTTTGTGCAATAGATACTCTTAATTTTATTTTATTTTTTTGTTTATTCAAATTCCATTATTCAATGCTACTCATCAACATTCCTCCGCGTTTGGTTTATTTTAATTTTTTTTATTTTACCTTTAAAAAAAACAAAAAAGTTTATTTTCTCTCATATGATACTTTCAAATTTTTTTGTTATTTTTTGATTGAGCGACTTTCTTCTTCTTTTATTATTAATGTCTTCTTCTTTTATTATTAATGTCATGCGCATACGCTCTACTTTACTTTTAAATATTTTTATTTTTACGATCAAAGATGAAAATTTTTTTCCAAAGAATTATAATTTATTTAAAATTGTTTCTCACCAAGCGCACGACTGGAAACTTATCATGAAAGAAAAGTTAAACAAGTGGTAATAAGAATTTATGATTAAATAAATTAACTTAATAAAGTGATTCATACATTGAATTTTTTTATAAAAAAAAAAATAGAAAGTTTTTTTGGTATTTTGCTTAGTTTGGCATCCACTCCTAATACATTAGGGGTTTTTTCTATTATTATGTAATATATAGTTTCAATGCTATTTTAAAAATATTTAGTTTCTCATTAATAATGATGTTTATCATAAAATTCTAAAGAGTTAATGCTAAAGATGTAACAAAAAAGAATTTAATTAGATTATAAAAACTTCAAGGATCAAATTGATTGACTTTATACGTTTGAAATCATAGATTTCGAATCTTAGTTTTGAATTTAAGTAAATTTAAACAAATTTTAATATAATTTTATATTATGTCTTGCCCAAAAAAAAAAATCCAAGATTTCTCAAAACATAAAATTTGAGTTAGTACTCTTATTTGTGGCAAATAAGTAATTTTTTAACTTCAAATCATTACTAATGAACAATTTTTGAGTTAATTACTTTAGTATAATTCTTAGTGACAAATGAGAAATGTTTTCCACACGCAATTAACCAAGAAAATAAATAATAAAAAAAACTTCACTATATTTTTGCTTTTTTAGAAACCCTTACTTTAAGACTAACCATAGGCACACACACTAGGAGGAATGCTTTTATGCGACACTAATGGTTTAATAACCATCTTTGTAGCTCAAGAATGTTTCGATTTATACTCCTACCTATTATCTAGATATACCATAAATGTCTTTCTAGATGAAAAGTAGAATGAAGAAGTCTTAATGACTCAACCACTAGGCTTTGTTGGCCCTGCTACCCTAGAATGGCCCTTAGGTTCTCATACACTTGAATGCACATGAATATAAGACTTTAACCCAAAATCCATGAGGGTTCAGTCGACCGACCTTGGCAAGTATATTTGCCTCAGTCGACCGAACCGTGGAAAAGTCAGCACGTTGACTTGACCTTCGGGCGATCGAACTAAAAAGAACACATTTTCCTCGATCGACCGAAATCCTATTCAAACTTCCGTCTCAAAGTTAATAATGGTCATCTTTACACAATTTATAAATAGACTTCTCATAAACACAAATTAGTGAAGAAGGCGTTCTTAATTGTCGTATACATACATCGGTGGAGAAGATAGACTTGTAAGGAATGGTGTAGGATTAACTTTTGGTCCCACTAAAGTGTTGTGCGACATGAGTAATTGAGGAAAAAAATTTAAGTCTTTTGATAGGATTAACATGATCATATCATCAAATCTTCTCATCCAATGAAAATATACTCTGTCACATGATAGGACTCACATATAAACTAAAAGGATCATAATGACCATTGTTTGGTCTTATATTTTCTCGTAATTGAGATCCATATCAAATAATAATTCTTACTTGTATGAGTCAAAATGCTAACATGATATCCTATTATTGATAAAGTTCTAAATCTAAATGGAGGAATTTTTATATTGAAATTATGAAACTTAACTTGCAATCACAATCATCTTCATTATTGATTTAGAGAAGAAAGGGATGATTTTTTATTTTATATTTTTTTCTTCTCATTCTCTTTAGAATGCCCCCCCCCCCCTTTTTAATCTTATATATATGTTCTTGCTAATTATTGATTTTTATATTCGTGGCTAGATGCAATTCTATTTAAATGAAAACCTCCAAAATAAAAATAGCTAATTTATTTCTAAGAATTTTTTCACTCACAATGTTTTCTAACATCTCCAAATGTAATATTCAAAATTTTTCATCATTTTACTTATTTGTGACAAAATTAGGACACACCATAATTTTACATTCCTAAAAATAAAAACTTCCCCCCTAAAATACATGGACGCCTTTTACCTCGTGCTTCTCTAAGAATCCCATCCATGAGACCGCTTTTTTCCTAAACTAAATTATTTCCTCTACCTTGGCTAATTGGACTTTAATATTTTCATATATAATATTATTACGTACTATTATATTTATAATAATAATTCAATTTATTAATAACCAACAAAATTAAAAGTAATATTATTATTCTTATGCATTACAATAACACAATTATACTGCTAGGTAATATAATAGATCCAAATGGATGCAAATAAATAAATATACATATACATATATATATATATATATATATATATATGGAAATATATTAATTAATAACACATACGAATTTTTTGCCGTCTCCAACATTGGTACGTAAATAAATAAATAAATATAAAACATATATATATACATAACTTGTATGTTAATCAATTAGATATATATTATTAATCAATTTTTGTTTATATAAGTACATATAAACATAAGCAAGAAATTTGTAAAAATGCATGATAAATTAGGCATAACATACATAGAAAATAAGATGGGGAATGGGCGGCTGAGATGGTTGCAAGTGCACAGGCCAAATAATGCATCAATGATGAGAAATGAACTAGTTAATGTTAGTGGCCAGAAAAGAGGGAGTGCAATAGACCTAGATAACTTCAAATGAGATAGTAAGAATATAACAGTCCTCCATTAGTCAAATGTCATGCACAGGAAAAAAAAAATAATGTAATCAACCCAACCTAATCCTACTTAAGGTTTGATTGTATTTTGTTATTGTTGCATTTCATTTTTCAGAGGTAAAAAATTTTGCAAAATCCAAAAATATTCTTTCCTGATTATTTTGACACTTTGATAGCTGGAAATGAAAACAATGCTAATCCAAGGTTGTTTCCGAGAAGAAACTAAATGATAGATGAAATGGAGGGACCAGAATGTCCTCCATTTCTATTTAAAATAGCTTTTTATGCTCCTGTGTTATATGAGTTAACTAACAAACCGAAATACTAATTCGAAATTACATATGGTAAGCATAATAGCTACGTCTCCTTGAAACCATCATTCTTAATTCATGCATGAAAGGAAAGCTGCTAGGAAATAAATTGTCAACAATGTAAATTACAAGTTAAGAAAGAAGTTATGTGCATCAAATACTATGCGAGATTTTACAAGGACAAGATCCAAGAAATCTACATCATGTTTGATTTGCAAATACAGTGACAGCAAGAAAAGAATGAAATGAAAATTTAAATAGAAAATATGACAAGATAAAATTATGAATACGATTCCATTTCACTTGATTGCATTCCATTCATTTGTATCAAACATGTAGCTAGCGTCTTGCGCTAACCTCTTTCAGGATTCTTCTTGCTCTAGCCTACACTCGTGGAATTAGAGTCCAAATTTTCTTCACCTTGTGAAAATGTTGTAATTGTTTTACTTAGGTTCTCTTTAAGTTTACTGCACAGGGATATTATGAAGATTTCACATTTACTAGACATGAGTTAATTTTTTTAGTAGTAATTTGGGTTTATTCGAGTTGTTTGCGCCTTAATGAGTCAGTTACTATTTGGTAAGGTTCCTATATTATAAACCTAATCGGATATAACTGATAAGTAAGAGACTTCAGGCAAAAGTGTTTTATCCTATATTTGGAGGCATCGGATTGGAAATTCATGATCCCAAATGTAACATTAGTAAGATTAGATTCACAGCCTCACTATTCTGTCCTATTTCTTTCCTATTCTCCTCGTTTTCCATGGAAGTTTACCGGTCATCTTCATGAGATTCTAACTGAAATTTTGATGTTGAAAGCTTTAAGACAATTGATAAAATTGTACAAAAAAAATTGATTAGCCTATTCTCTACTCTTACAGCATGGAATCAGTAATCGATGGATACAACAAATCAAAAGGGGAACATCAACTGCTGAATCCAGCCTCAGAAGTCAAGGTATACTGTCTTGACCTTGCTTTGCATGTTTTCAAGCACAAGACTGGTGTTCTGCAGCACACCTTCGGATAAGTTCCATTAGGTTACACATGCAAAGTAATTAAGGACAATATTAAACAGGTTTGAGTATACAAATACGAACATTGCATTACTTAAAAGGAGAATATTAAATCAGGTTGAGTTTACACATAAGATGCACATATGAACTAACACCGGATCAGAGAAACGAGCAGAGAATACCATATCAATCAGTCACACAATCGATGATTTTTCCAGTCAGCCACACAATCAATCAAACGGTCTAGCAACACAATCAACCAAAACAGTCTTAAGGTTGTTGCACTGCCAACCTCATTCAACTTCAAAAAACTAGTTGATTCCAGCATATAAACATCAATAGAAAAGGAAAAGAACACAGAGAATGAGGCACATCTTGAAAGAAAAAGGTCTCCAATGAATCATTACGACTCAATAAGAACCTACCGAATCAACAGTTGCACAAGAAAGTCCGCTGCACTCCCACAGGCAAATAGACCAGAATTTCAAAATATATATTTGCTGAAATTACATATACAGCATCCTAGCACAATATGAAATAAGAAAGTCTCACAAATCAAAAAATTACCTCTGCTCTAATTATAAATAAACCCTGTCAAAGAAATAGTAATAAGAATCTCAATAAAACCCTCCTTGCTCCCCAGGAAAAAAAAATGTTATACTGATGAAAGGTTTTACCACATCACCCTTGGCTGACCACAAAAATGCTTCAAAAAAGGCATGGATATTCATCAGCTAGGAGCTTTGTCCCCAAGACAAGAAAGGTCTCTTCAGCCAAGCCTTATCCTCCCTAATGTAGGTAAATTCCTCATTATCAAGAAGAAGTCTCCTACCAGCATTATCCCCTTCCATCAAATATATATATATATATAAACACTTCTAGTGTATGTTTTGTTTGGTGGGTTAAGCACTTGATACTCCTTGGCAGTTAGCAAACACTAAATTGTGCTTTTTTCTGAGTGTTTGGTAATTATCTAACTTTTGCCATTGGCAACTTCCAAAAGCAAATAAAATCCCAAATTTTAAGCTATTGGCAAAAGCTCCATTGTAGCTTTTTTCAACCATAACCTCATAACCTCCAACGACAACTGTCGCCATAAATGCAATCTCAACAGCAACCACCAATTGCAACAGTAATCATCAATCCCACATCTTGTTTCAACTTTTAATTTTACTAAAAATATAATCAGTATGATCTTGGCCCCACCATCTTATCCAGTCCAACTAATTTTGATACCTTTATATTCTAAAAAGCTTTCCTGTGTTGTTTTGACATTGCATCAAAAATGAATCAACTAACTAGCTGTTATGAGTCAATCGCATTAACAATTGACAAATCACCCATATTTTGATGCTTTTTTTATGCACTATTTTCTTACTTTAGATGTAACAGATCACCAGAAACCTCAAAATCATCAAATTCAAATGCGAGCACACCAAACTAACGTGTAGTAGGTCCATGAGAAAAAGAAAAATAAATAAATGAAAAAAGTCCTGGGCCATAATATAACATTAGATTGGACACTAAGTCTTGTTGAGTACATTTGTCATGTTCATAGAGTTTGACTATATTTCATTCTCTGCAACAGATTGGGTGTACCACTGTTTGATTAATAATGATATCCCCCTCCCCCACTCCGCCCCCCAACCCATGGATTTAGGCTTCAAAGCAAACTGCGTAAGTTGGTGCCATTTGGCTGTTTAGCTTTGTTTCACTTACATGCTGTGTTTGTTCTATGGTTTGTTCTTAACCAGTTTGCACGATGGCACTCAACTAAAACAAACAAAAGACAAAACAAAATTTGAGCTCTGTGCAAGGGGATTTAAAGCTTCAGCCAAAAATAAACACAGACAAAAGACACCAAATTTTTAACATGGTTCGGCCAATATTGCCTACGTCCACAGTCGCAAAGCAACAATCCACTAATCAATTTGAGAACAATAATTACAAGAACTAATTTCTATCACAAAAAGGAAGAAACATATGATATGAATTTCCCTCTGATTTTTTCCTTCCTCACTGGTTGATCCTAGTTTGATCCAACCAATTGCATTTCAAACAAATGCAACCTCATATTTATAGGACAATAGGAGTTTCCAATTTCCTTCTCCATCAACAAAATACAGCTACCTATTTCAAATCAACAATGGCTGCAGCAGTCACTCAGTCAAGTCTGGTGGGCTTCTAAATTGACGGTGGGATATGGAATACCTAACAATTCTCCCCCTCCATACCCACCGGAGGAGAATGCAATAGGTCATTCAAACGAGTGGACTTCTAGCAGGAACCCATTCCGGCTAGTTCCCTGCAAAGTTCAAACTTATTGTGAGTTATTACTTTTTTCATCATGTCTGAACCATTGTCATTAGTATGAATCTTCTCAAGCTCTAACAACTTTGAGTCCAAAACATTTTGTATCCAATGATACCGAACATCAATGTGCTTTGAACATCCGTGAAACGTAGAATTCTTGCTGAGGTGTATAGCACTCTAACTATCGCAAAACAAAACATACCTCTTCTGCTTTAAACCAAATTCGCTTATGAAATTCTTCATCCACAACATCTCTTTGCATGCCTTCGTCATAGCAATAAAATCGGCCTCAGACGTAGACAAGGCAACACACTTCTACAACCTAGATTGCCAAGGCACAGCTTCCCCTGCAAAGGTAATCATGTAACCCAAAGTAGACTTCCTTGTGTCAATATCACCGGCCATATCTGAAACAATGTAGCCCTCAAGCACGGGTTTGCCAGTGCCAAAAATCAAACTCAATTTGGAAGTACCACGTAAATATCTTACTATCCACTGTACTCCATTCCAATTCTCCTTTCCCGGATTGGACATAAAACGGCTCACTGTACCAACTGCGTAAGCATTGTTAGGCCTGGTGCACACCATGGCATACATAAGACTACCAACTGCTGATGTGTAAGGCACATTTTGTATATACTCCTTGTCAGCATCACTCAAGGGAGATTGTTTCTTACTAAGTAAAGTGAGTAGCAAGAGGTGTACTAACCATTTTAGCTTTATCCATGCGAAATCGCTGAAGTACCTTCTCAATGTACCTCTCTTGAGATAACCATAACAGCTTACTCTTCCTATAGCAAACAATAGAAATTCCGAGAATTTGTCTCGCAAGTCCCAAGTCTTTCATAGCAAATGCTTTGTTTAGCTCCATTTTTAACTGACTGATCCTGGAAGATTTCTGTCCAACAATAAGCACATCGTCGACATGGAGTAGCAAGATGACAAAGTCATCTTCTGAGAACCTCTGCATAAAAACACAGTGATCTGAAGTAGCCTTCATATAACCTTGTTGAGCAATAAACTGCTCAAACTTTTTGTATCACTGCCTAGGAGCCTATTTCAAGCCATATAAACTCTAATTCAATTTGCAGACATAGTCCTCCTTGCCTTTGGCAATAAAACCCTCTAGTTGCTCCATATATATCTCTTCCATCAAATCACCATGAAAGAAAGCAGTCTTCACATCCATCTGCTCAACCTCCAGATCAAGGTTGGCTGCCAAACCCAAAACAACCCGGATTGAAGACATTTTTACCACAGGAGAGAAAATCTCCTCAAAATCTACACCTTTCTTTTAACCAAAGCCTTTGACAACAAGTCTAGCTTTGTATTGTGGATGTGAAGTGTCCCTTTCGTGTTTCACCCTGTAAACCCTCCGATTCTTCAAAGCTTTTCTACCCTTAGGCAATTGATTTCATTTCATCCTCCATAGCTTTAACCCACTCTAAAATTGTTCACTCTCAACTGCCTCTATGTAGCATGCAAGTTCTCTCCCGTTAGTGAGGAGCACGTACTCTTCCGGTGAATACCATGTTGAGGGTTGATGATTTCTCAAACCTCACCCCAATGGAACAGTTGGCTCTTTAGTAGGAACCTCCTGCTGAACATCATCAGCCTCTTGCGAGATATCCATGCCCTCGGCAGTTTCATGATCACCCTCAACTTGATCATCTTGAACATCAACTAGCGCATCATTATGGTCATAGATGCTTTCTACACCTGTTGATTGTGGAACAGGAACTAGATTCAAATCAGCCAAAATATCATAACTTCGAGTTTCTGATTTATCAGCTTTTTCAATGTCTTCAATGGTTTGGTCTTCCATAAAGACAACGTCACAACTTCTAACAAGCTTTTTAGAAATAGGATCATACAATCTATAGCCAAACTCATCCTGCCCGTAGTCGATGAAAATGCATTGTTTGGTCTTGACGTCTAGCTTGGACCTTTCATCTTTGGGCACATATACAAAAGCCTTGCACCCAAACACTCGCAAATGATCATAGGAAACATCCTTTCCATACCACACTTTGACAGGAACATCTGTATTCAAGGCAATAGTTGGAGATAAGTTAATAACATAGGCAGTTGTGTATAGTGCCTCGCCCCAGAAAGAATTTGGTAGCTTAGCTTTAGAAAGCAAGCATCTCTCTCCATCAATGTCCTGTTCATCTTCTCTGCTAAACCATTTAGCTAAGGAGTCTTTGGTGGTGTCCTTTGATGTCTAATTCCTTGTTGCTTACAATAAGCATCGAATGGTCCATAGTACTCGCCACCATTATCGGTGCGAACACATTTCAGTTTCTTCCTTGTTTGACATTCAACAGAGGCTTGAAACTCTTTGAACTTGTCAAGAACCTGATCCTTGGATCTCAATGCATAGACCCACAATTTCCTGGAATAATCGTCTATGAAAGTAACAAAATACGATGCACCACCAATTGTTCGTACCTTCATAGGACCACATACATCCGAATGCACCAATTCAAGTTTGTCTGGTTTCCTGAAAGGAGAAGGACTCTTGAAGGAAACTCATCTCTGCTTCCCAACAAGCCAATGAGCACATTTGCTCAACTTTGTAGCTTTGAGTTCTGGAAACAAATTCTTTTTTACTAGACAACCTAGTCCCTTCTCACTCATGTGGCTGAGCCGCTTGTGCCACAAATCTAAAGAACCAGCAACATCAATTGCATTCACAGAAGTAGTGGAGATTGAAGCTTGCATTACATACAAGCTAGATGACTTCCTCCCTCGAGCAACTACAAGTGCTCCTTTTGAGAGCTTCCACTAGCCATTACAAAAAGTACTACAGTACCCATTATCGTCAAGCCTCCCAATCGATATTAAGTGCAATCGAATGTCCAGTACATGCCGAACATCTTTGAGAATCAAGCTCGTCCCATTGTCAGTGTTCAAACAAATAGATCCAATACCGAAAACCTTTGACAGTTCGTCGTTGCCCATCTTTAACACCCCAAAATCAGCGAGAGTGTAAGATGTGAAAATTTTCCTCCTTGATGTGACATGGAAGGAAGCACCGCTATCAATGACCCATCCAATTTCGTTGGATGCTAAATTGACATCAGTCTCATCACAGACCACAACAAGGTCTGAAGTGGTGGTGGCCACATGATCATCTCTACCGTTGTCTCTTCTTTCCTGCTTGGTGTTCTTCGTCTTGTTCTCAGCCTTCCATTTATAACAATTCTTTCTTATGTGGCCCTTCTTACCACAATAATGGCACTCAAGTTTCTTGTACCTGGACTTGGATTTACTCCCGCCTCTTTTGTTTTTTTCTTGGCCTTTGCTTTTACTTCTTCCCCTATTTTCTGATATTAGAACCTCAGATTGTGATGTGGTGGCAACTTGAGCTTGTAGCCTCATTTCTTCATTTAAAATTGCGCTTCTTGCAGACTCCCACGTCATAGCACCACCGAGAGCAGAATTGACCAAAGAAACACGGAAATTTTCCCATGAGTCGGGCAAAGTATTCAAAAGCCACAAGCCCAAAATATCGTCATCAAATTTGATGCCAACATCTGATAATTGTTGAAAGCATCCGGTCAATTCATTCAAGTGATCAAAAATAGAACTACCTTCCTTGTACCTGAGATGCATCGCTTGATCGAGTAGGAACAATTTCTTGTTCCTAGTCCTTGATGCATACAAGGCTTCTAGCTTGATCCATAAGGTTCTAGCATGATTTTCGTTTTGAATATGATTCAAAACATTATCTTCAACCCATTGCCGAATGAAACCACATACCTATTCATGTTTGAATGCCCACTCATCATCGGACTTATCTTCCGGTTTTTGAGTGGCAAAAACAGGTAAATGTAATCTCTTTAGAAAAAGAAGATCTTTCATCTTTCCCTTCCACTTGTGGTAGTTGGTGCCATTCAAGCAAATCATCTTGCTCATATTAGCCTCCATGATCTTGTCAAAGATCTAGCCTTTATAGAAATTTCGAAACAAAATCTCACAAATCTGAGAACACCAGTGCATCCAAAACATTTGATTTTGTTGGAAACAAGTCCAACCTTGCAAAAATTAGGTCAAAATTGGCTTGGTTCGGCTCAAAAACAAATTTGGATTGGTCTGGTTCAACTTAATGGAATATTCCCCTAGCTAACGGAATTTTCTAAGACCGTTTGCTGACGTGGGTGAGGTGGGACCTGTTGAAGTCGTGGCAAGTGGGGTCCACGCTAACGTGGCAAGTGGGACCCACTAATGACACACGCGTTGGCAATGTGGCAAGTGGGGGCACGCTGATGTGGCACTTTTCTTCTTCACACCAATTTGAATTTGCAGGTTCTGCAAATTTAAGGAGAAATAGAGCACTTAATTGAGTTATTGCGTTGGTTCATGTGACTTCGTTCGGAGTCGGTTTTTCACACTATTTTCACCGCTGCGATCGTCTTGACACGAGCTACATGATGGTATGACCAATTTGACATTTTGAGCAACTTGGAAAAACTTACCAAGAGCTACAGATCCTTCTTTCGCCGGAAAAACTTGCTGGAAACCCCTCAATAATGCTTTGATACCAATTTGTAAGGGGATTTAAAGCTCTAGCCAAAAATAAACACACACAAAAGACACCAATTTTTTAACGTGGTTTGGCCAATATTGCCTACGACCATGGTTGCGTGACAATCCACTAATCAATTTGAGAACAACAATTACAAGAAGTAATTTCTCTCACAAAAAGGAAGAAACAGATGAAATTAATTTCTCTCTAATTTTTTCTCTCCTCACTGGTTGATCCTGGTTTGATCCAACCAATTGCATTTCAAACAAATGCAACCTCATATTTATAAGACAATTGGAGCAGCCAATTTCCTTCTCCGTCAACAAAATACAGGCACCTATTTCAGATCAACAATGGCTGCAACAGCCACTCAGTCAAGTCTGGTGGGCTTCTAAATTTGCGACTTCAACTCCGATGGGCTTCGAGATTGACGGTGGGATATGGAATACCTAACACTCTGAACTATAACTCAGGGGTCACAAGGCTGCAGAATTCCAAGGGCTCAAGGAACTTTACCACTGCCTTTATCTGCCTAAAGTATAACAAAGTCATGCCTGTGCAGTGACAAGGCTACACCAAGTCCTGCCCAGCCATACTCATCCTCAACAATGGAAACACTCCAATATCCAATTCAGTGGTCAAGTCTCACGCCCTTGTCCCAACTAAGATTGTCATTTAAGGAACCATGGATCTAACATTCAGGTGTTAACTCACAAGCCACCAACACTGAGGGTAATTCCCATCTCCACAGCACAATCCTAATGTCAATCTATCACTTGCCACCCACTAGCTAGAGCTAAGGGAAGTGACACCACACATTGCTTGACTAAGACATACGAAGGATCAACGCCCTCATTAGTCCAAACGAGTATGAAATGACACTGTCCAAGAGTTTAGTCGAGGGCATAGATCAATGCAAACCACATCCTCCGAACTGAGAGCAACTTCTTACTCCAATAAGTCATCTATCAGCCTCCCAATCACACATTAAAGCCCAAGACACCCCTCAAAGATGTCAAGAGTCCGCCCTGAGCTCTCCTCAAGGTGCACATTTAGTACCCCAAGAGGACAACAAGGGAGGTAGGTCGCTACCTAGTGTCCCCCAAAGGTAATCTCTTTGAAATATTCTCATTCACATATAAGTAACCAACCATGGGTCTAATGATCATACATCATAGCATGAAAATACCAGTGTGGCAACCGCCCAAATCCACCAAACTGCCACAGTAACATTCAAAATACATCCTATGACATCTCCATAATCAAATCCATGTAAACCAAAGTTGCGTCCAAGGCAAAACAACAAGCCAAAGACATGTGTCGAGGTCACAAGAATTATAGCAACATGACATCTTCACCCCCACCCCCCCAAAAAAATCTTATCAACATCCTTGTTGATTAACACGCACTTTTGTCTTCCAGTATAACTCCCAAAAACCCAACATAAAAGGCTTTGGAACAATGAAGCTCCAATGATCCATATTTTCACGGCACCCAAACTCGTCTCTAATCCTGCCATAGACTTGAACAACTGAGCCAAATCCTGTCCAAAGACTCCTATGGAACACATTCCCAAACCCAAAATCTTCCTCCAATCTGAGACCCAAATTGCAATTTAGCTCCCTCTGAGAACCACTCTCTAATCTTTGATTCCCCAATGAAGTTACATATCCAAGAACTTTGCTCAAACCCATTGGCCATCCACAATCCTCATTATCCCAAGTTCTCGAAGACACAATCCAATAAGTCTACCTAACTAGTCCTTGATACGAATTTGTATCTAATCCTCGTCCCTCAAGCCCACGCTCTCACCAGAGTGAAGTAGATTCGTCATTTGAATTAGTAGGGTAGAATCCTTCCCAAAGCTGATCTTTTTGTTGGAACCAACTAAGAATCTTATCAGTTCAGCTCAAAAAGCTTCATATTCAAATCCCTTTCTGCTTATGATTCCCTCATAATTCATTTCTTACACTTTGATCTAATACCATCCTCTGAAAATTGATAGAAATTCCTTTTAGGTGCAAGGAGATCCATTCCAAAATCTTCATCTTTCCAAGACAACACCAACGGCTTCTCTATTTTCCTCTCTCTACCTTCTTATTGCCTATGGAGAAGGTTCCAACACCAAATACACCACCAAAGTTCAATTCGAACCTTACACTTAAGGTTGGTCCACATCCGAATGGCTCCCCAAGCCTAACAATTGAATGAAGTGATTACACCAAGTAACATCCAAGCTCAATTCCACCGTACGACACCAAAGGTGAGCCCACATCCTTAAGTCTCTCAAAACATTACCAATCTCAAAATTTGGGGTTCGCATCCCAAGTTCCTCAAAGCATACCCAATATCCTTGCAAATCCCATGATTCTAAAGTTGATCATTTTTTAGCCATCAAGGATCAATTGCTTAAATCACACCTGAAGTGTTAATACTCAATATCGTTTCAGCTTTCCGTGTCCTTAGACGTCCAAGTCTCACGACTCTCACCCAAAGAAAATGCTCAAGATTCAAATTTCAACTGCTTGCTTGTGAACCAAACGTAACCACTGTTTGTTATGGCTAACTTTCTAATACCACTACCATCTAGCTTTTTCATGCTCAAACTCAAACTCAATCTTTCGTCAATATGAATTGCCCTCTCACCAAATTGCGCAAAAAGTAACGTGTACAACAACAACAACAACAAACAAACAAAAAAGGCCTTTAGCCACGCTCATGTGGCCACTAGCAACATAGATCAAGTGCCCTCTAGCAAACCACATCCCAATGCCCTCTAGCATGGGTAAAGATAAGGTTGAAAGGCCAACAGTGCAAAAGCACTCAACTATCAATTCTGCCAATGTGGTCTTCAACTGCATTCCCACTAGAATTCAAATCATAAGAACATCTTAAAGTTCCATCGAAGACCTGTGAGCAACATTCGCAATTCCCTTCGAGTCTATATACCCCACAAGGTTCTCGTCACCACTATGACCAACATAGATTCATGTTTAAGTGTCTCAAGGATTATTCGTTAAGCGCTTTCACACTTATTCTTTCCCATAGATCCAAAAATTTTAAGCGCAATACCTACAGCAGGTGCTATTTTTACCCAAGGTTTGTTAACCCTTGGAAAAACTCGTACAATTGTTTTCTTCCATTAGATCCAAGAGTATCATCTTTGCTTATGGAACGATGACACCACAAAGTCTCAATAGATTGTCATCTGAGCTTAAGCACCAACCATAATAGGAAAACTCCCATAGTGTGGCCTCAATACATGCCTCAAGGCACAAGGTATTATCTTAATTCCCAAAAATCAACCCTCATCCCCTCATCAAGGGCACAAGGTACAATCAAGCATCCTAAATTTCATAAGACAATTTACCCTTGTGTCAAAGCATCTATCACTTATGGCCCACTAGCCAGAGTTTAAGGAAGTGACACCATACACTATTTGAGTTAGACATATGAAGGATCAATACCTTCAATAGTCCAAACGAGTATGAGACAATGATGCCCAAGAGTAGACTCAAGAACCAATATTAGTGTAAGTAGCAACCTCTAGATTAAGAGTAACATGCAACTTCAATCTCTAGTAAGTCATCCACAGGGCTCCCAACCCAATAATAAAGTCCAAGATATCCCTCAGGATATTAAGAGCCTGCCCTTGAGCTCTCCTCAGGGTGCTCACTTAATACCCAAGAGGATAACAGAGGAGATAGGTCGCTCACCTAGCGTACCCTCAAAGTAACCTCTCTGAAGCATTCTTGTTCACATAGAAGTAACCAACCATGGGTCTAATGATCATACATCTAGCCCAAGATGCCACCATGACAACTATACGAATCCACCACAATGTCGCATGACATTCAAAATACGCCCAATGACATCTTCATAATTGAATCCATGTTAACCAAAACTCCCTCCAAGGTTGAACACAAGCCAGAGACGTGTCACAGTTACAAGAATTGTACCTCTATGAAACCAAGCAACACCATAATAGGAACTTACAAACATTAAAAAAACACACAAGAAAAAATAAAAAAATATATACACACACTAAATAGTGGTTGTAAGTTGTAACCAACATAGTATTAAATATAGCCAAGCAGATACTTTAGTCACTTTGCTTGCTTTTGTGTTATTTCAATTTATTGAATTTGCATCAACTTGTGATTAAATTTATTCAAAAATTCAAAAAGAAAATATTATTATTGTCCTATCACATTCATCAAAATCATTATTACTATTTAGTGACAATGATGAAAGTAACTTATATTTGCATATTGCACTTTTGCATGCACTTCATCTATGCGATTGGACTTGCTAGTATTGGCAAAGAGAGGCAGCAATCTTAAGGCAACAACTACTGAACTTGCAAGAAAACCATCGGTACAATCTTTCTATTTATGCACAATATACCTTCACTCTTATAAGAAAAGGTGATTAAAATGAATATATATATAATAACCATGCTCTATCATTTTTCAAAATGTACATGCAGGAATATCCTTGTTCCTCATATGCAACTGTGCAAGTCAATGGACAGGGAAATAAATAATAAGGCATCACTTAATAGAAAAAATGAACAAGAGTATGATTAATAATCCATACTGCATGAACACTTTTGCATTAAATAAAATAAGAAAATGCATGAGCAGATAGAAGTAAAGCCATGGGCAAAATGGCATCAACCTAGACAATCATTGGCACCACCTGACAATCCATTTGACATGGCTATAATTGTTTCAATTTACTACATGATCATTACACATATCCTTCGTAGTTGTTCATGGGAATATTAGAATAAGATATGCTTACTGAATAATTTTTGGTTGTGTGTTGCATTATGTGACAAGAATATGTTGAATACACAAAGATTATACCATAAGATGGGACAATTATAAAACTACTGAAGGCCAAACATACTAAGCCACTTCTTATGCTTCATTTCATTTTCTTATGCCTTCTCTAGCGCAGCAGACACCTCACGCTGACCAATCTTCCAATTTCTTTTTATTTTTACCCTGTAAAGTATCAACTAGTATTGCATCTCTTGCTTGATCACCCTTCACAATTTTTGACTGTTTTTTCTTTATTATTACTACATTATTTTCTTGATTAGATCATGCTCAAACAGCTTGGAAATGTTTATGTACAATATTCAGAAAAGAGGTTAATCAGCAATGAAATATTGACCACATCATTATATGTTCTCAATCTCATACGCTCATATTGAAATTTGAATAAATAAATTACCTACATTTATTTATTTTTTTTTCTTTTTGTAATTATCTTTCATTATTTCTTAAAAAAAAAAAAAAAAAACTAATGAAAAATTGCAAGCTTGATGCCTGGCCCAAAAGTTAGTAAACACATTGCTATAGCTTGATGCACAATACTCAAATACCAAAGCACCTTTTTAATCACTTTCACCACATGGCTGCCGTGCATGCGATGTTTCTAGCATCATTTAGCGCTTGTTTAGTTGGGAAAATATTTTTAATTTTTCATGTTTAGTTTAATGATTTCCAACTTCTCCATATAAACTTTGAAAACTGGAAAAAGTAGCACTATTTAATTCCTGAGAAACTGAAATGAAAAATGAAAGCTGTTTTTTAACTACTAAACAGGCCCTTAAAATCTCCCAATAGGACATTACTTATTTTGTTCTTAAAATGAGTATCACGGTTAGAAAATAATTAAGACATAGCAAAACAGCGAACTGTCACATACCAGAAGTGATACTACCAGCAGAAGGACAAGTCACTGCTCAGTATGCTCAAACACAAATGAATTAAAAACAACACAAAGGAAAGAACCTTCTGTAATAAAAAATGTTAAATAGCATGCACAGCTATGGTTAATTGGACATCAGCTTCGAAGCCAATGTGACCATGTAACCCCCCATGCATGCGGCATGCATTGTAGTTGTGATTTGCTTGATGCCCAATAAATTAGTAGTTGTAGTTCTTTCTACTTACCAGAATATGCTTTATAACTTGCCCCTATACTTGCTATGTGTAAGGAACTCATCAATATTAACTGAACTAATTAGTAATTACCATTTTATACAGCAAACCTCTGAAAACAACTTTTTAAAAAATATATATTGTCCAGCTTGCAAGCTAGCTAAGCCTTTGCAGCAATCAGCTATTCATGAAAAGGTGCTTCATGAATGCACATTGGAGAATTTACTCAATTTGTAACTCGAGGAGGAAGTAAAATGTTACGAACGTAACAATGTATCACTGTTTACACAAGTCAGGACTGCAAAAAGTATGTCAATAATTTCATGTAAGGAGGTACAAGAGGTCAACTTTACAAATTTTCAGCTTGGCAGCAATAAGGAATGAGATTGACTTCTCCCAGTTAGACAGCAGGCTTCAAAATTACAGTCACCTTAAAATGAAGAACCATTCCTTGTCAATTCTAGAGAAGGTCAAAATGCTTATTAGTATTTTCGAAACTGACTCCAGCCTAAATTTTTCCACCGTCAACCCTGTTTCACAGGACAGGTCAAGCCATCCATTTGTATAAGTCTATAAGATAGACTGTTTGCAAGTGGAATACAATAGGAATATTGAAACTATTAGGCACATCCTAGAAAACTGAAATTCCAAATAAGACTTATGTTGTAGAGACTCCAAACCTACTTTCCCATCTAAGATAAAGAGTAAGCTGAATGACGTGAGAATACGGAAACCATACTGCAATGGCTATGATGGCTTGAACCTAGTGAATTAAGCAGCTTAAAAAGTTCATAACCAATCTGTTGTCCTATCACGGCCAATTAAAAACCTTTAACTACTAAATAAACATCTCACACATGATTTAAACTTCATACAGTGACAGCATCAGTGCCAATTGTAGGATGACCTAAACTCGTAAGGGAAAAGGAATAGTTTATAATTTATTAATGCATTTAGTAAACCCCATTAAATATAAAGCTCTAAGGAATTGATCCCACCACAGATAGCTCCAATAAAAGGAGAACCACAGGTATGTATACCATTACAAAAAAAAAAATTCGTTGCCTTTAGTATCAAAATGGAACTCAAACCCTGATAATCTCTGCAAAATCTACCCCAAATGTGTGTGTGTGCTTGTGTGTGTGTGCATAACCAGAAGTAGCAGATAGCACAGCAGACTGATAAGGAGTGTGGTGGAACCATGAATTTTTTCAAGCATACACAACCCTACCTACATTGAACTTTGAAGAACAGGCTTATAACCCTGTATAATATGATTTTGAATACTTTATTCAGCCCGCAAAAACTCTTTAGTAGGGGGATTGAATATATATGAATGAACAGTAGCAAATAGCACAGCTGAGTGGTAACAGTGTAGTTACACTGTGGAACACAGCTACAATGACCATGAACTTTTTTCAGAACACATACAACCCTGCCAATGTCGAAAACAAGCCTATAATCCTCTTTGCTATGATTTTTAATGTTTTCTTCAACCTACAAAGTTCTTTTGCAAGGGGGATGAACTTAATTGCAAGCTGCTGCTAAGAAAAATTATATTGCTTTCACTACTTTAATGACCAAAAACTTGAGAAATATAATTAAAATGGACGAGTAATTTATTTAAAGACACAGAAAGTAATTAAAAAAGGGCATCAATAATCATAATATACATCGTAACTCATAACTTCTTACCTAACAAAGTAATTTGTACCACATGTCTGACAAGAGGCTCTATGTAGTCTCTCCATGCCTATCGCTCTGAGTTTGGGATTGAGCATTATTTCCCCACCCATACAGAATGTCCACTAGTGGAGAAAAACTGGGTCTAGGAGATAAAACAGGTGCAAATACTTGTCCTTGATGATATGTGAATATATTGGAATTAGGGCTAACCCTAGGTAATGATTAGGCCCACTAAGATAATGATGCAGTAGATCAGGATTATAATAACCCATTGAAGGATATTAATGGTCATTATCATAAGAGTGATAAGACTGGGATGAATCTTGACGTCCAAAATCACCAAAATTCAGTTTACTTGGGACAGGATCCAACATTTGGTTTCTATTTGGGCTCATAATGCTGGTTGTTTTAAGGGTTGCTGCTTCCAAGATGTTGTCAAAGACTGGAATGCTTTATGAAGATGATGTTGTTTTATTCTTCTTTGCTCTGTTTGAAATCTGCTGGGTCTCCTCTTGTGTATCTTACTCTTATGCTATTCAATAAAGTTTCTTTTTCTCAAAAAAAATCTCCAAAATTCCAGGCCGTACTATATCAATCATTGAATGGATCATGCTTTTGTTGGCAATTGTTTCTTGCAAATTTCCTCCCACCACCACCAGCACCACTCATACTCCTAGTTCCATGGTTAATCTACCGCCAAATAAAAGTTACTGTCAGATGCATCATGAAATCCAATATTGTCAGCAACCCAGCAAAATGCCTCTTGATGGCCCTATGCCATACCCTTCTTCTTTCCCCAATACCCCATAACCATAAGGTTCCCTCTCTCCACCAAAGGGTAAGACCTTCACTAGTGCTACCACTACCACTCAAAAAAAAAAAGAAGATGAACAAACAAACAAACAATTTAAAACTCTTAAGACTAGGAATTTTTCAAATGGGGATGTGAGAAGTGGATCATACTTTTTTTTTTTATCAAGGGAATTTATTGAAAAGGCATCAAGGGAATGCCGACCCAAGTTACAAAAAATCAACCACCCTGAAGAGTGTCGCAGAGATCAAAGATACATTAAAATCATATACAACATTTCCACTATGCCAGCTAGTAACTGCCTATAACCACTGCTCTTTGCTTGTCTGAAGCGCTGGGGTTAAATTACTAAACACTCTATTGTTTCTCTCTTTCCAAACACACCAGAAAATTGCAAAGGGATGAGAGACAAAGCCTTTTTCTTCTCTTTTGTTGCCTGAATCCCTCTCCTGGCCCAGAGTCCCCCCCCCCCCCCCAACAGAATCGGTGGTGACCCACCATTGCCTGATCAAATTCAGAGCCAAATTCTACAGATTCCTGGTCCAGGGGCAATGGAGGAGGATATACTCACTGATTCAGCATTGGCTATGCAAAGGTGGCATCCATTGACGATGGATAGCCCCCTTCTCTGCAAGTTATCCAAAGTCAGGATCTTACCATGAGTTGCCTCCAAACAAGGAAGACAACTTTTGTGGGGCCAGCTGTCTTCCAAATGAAAAACTAGTACTGTTAGACTCTGAAGGACGGAGTTTCCAGTAAAAGGATCTAACGGTGAAGACCCCCTTCCTATCTATGGTCCAAACTGGCTGATTTCTACTATTTTGATGCTGGAAGTTGTTAAGATAGCTGTAGAATTGTAGAAGTCTGTGAGCTAGTAGAGTGGACCACACTTTAATTTGATTTTGAATGTCAAGATTGTGTTTTCATGCACTAAATTAGTACATCTAAGCTGAAATCTGTTGGAAAAAGGGTAGAAATCTGAGAAATGCCCAAAAAATTGAAAAATAATAATAATAAAGAAAGGCAGTCAGCCGCCATCAGCCACCACAGTGATCCATGCAGCGACTTAACAGCCACTAAAGTCACAATTTTCATGCTCAGCACTAAAGTGGCCTGTAGCAGTATCAGACTCTCATTTTTCCTGTACATAGCAACTATTGTGTATACATTGTATACAAATGTTTATAGGAGGTGCACTAGAGACTTGAGGTCCAAACCCAACTTTATTAGGGTTGAGGCATTAATTGGCACAGGAGAGGCATTCATCCACATAAGTGAGGCCTACCGCACACCCCACCCTCACCCCCCCGAAACGCAGTATCGTCCTTTGTTGCATTTAGATCAAAGAGTAAAGTCTTTCCAAATTCCATGTAAAAAGAAAGAGGAGAAAAGGTGGTAACTTAAGGTGCTTGTCCAAGACACTATGAGGCAAACCATAATTTGCAACAATGAACACAATACAAATAATAACACGTTTCTCATGAATAGAGAAGCCCCATTGTGTCATCTTATAGCACGAAGAAAAGCCTCAAAGACTAAAACGGATATTCTCCTGAGAAGCCAATGTAAGCCAAAACATAAGAAGTCTTTTAAATACATTAAACTTGGATTTTCCCTCACCACTGTCTTTTGGTCTTTAAACGGATAAAAATGTTAAGCAAAGAGTCAGCAAAGTAGAAATAAGTACATTGATAGTGATTGGTGGTAACTACAAGAGAAAATAGAATGATTGAATGAGAAATGAATCAAAAAATTGCATACGTAAGAGGTTTAGTTTTGCACCAATTGAAGATAGATGAGAAAAAACTAGTTAACATGGTTCAGAACATGGCTCCCTCTCTTTCTCTCGTACATCTGCAATGAAATGATGTAAGAGACGAGAGAATAAGAATGAATTGCAGATATGAGAGGTCAAGGGTAGCACCAATTGAGGAAAAGGTGAAAGAAAATACTAGCTAATATAGTTTGCATGTGCAATGGAGGCTTGATGCAACAATAAGAAAAATAATGTTATGATCATGGTAGATAATAATGCTATTAGGACAAGAGGGTAAAAAATTAATATAGAAAGAATTATTATAACAATGGTTGAAAATAAGACTCAATTGTTGATTTGTTATCACTTATCATTACATGATTTTTTATGTTCCTTTTCACTGTCATGTTCCATCATGTTCTTAAATTTCAGCTTTTAAAAAAGAAATATATGACTATATTTTCCAACAAAGCATCTAATTTTTTTAATAAAACATAAAAAATGAAAAAATAAAAAATTTATGCTTGAGGAACAGGACAGAGTCCCAATTCACCCGTCCTCATCCAGAGATACACACACATCCCATGGCATAAACATGTAAAAGTGGATTATGTCTTCCTAAAGTGATGAGAATTTACTTTCTCGTTTCCTTAAGATGTTCTCTCAACAAAACTAGAGGTTTCATCAACAATAAGTGCTTAATCTAATTAAAAATCGAGATAACACTAATTAAACAAAGGAGGATAGTTGAGGTAATGCAGTATATGGCTAATCAAATTGGCTTTAAAGGAGGAAAAAACTCAGGCTAATGGCTAAAGTTACCAAAAGAAAAAAAACATGCACTCAGAATTCTTCAAGAATGAATTTAGGCAAGTAACAACAAAAACAACAAGAAGCCTTATGTCTCACTAGGTAGGGTCGGCCACATGAATCCTTTTCTGCCAATTAACACAATCAAGGGAATTTTTCTCAGCTGTCTCATTCTAAGTTATTTTAGGTCTAACTTTATCCCTTCTACTACCATTTATAATAACAAATGTTTTAAAAGGTGAAGGCGTAAGGCAAGGCGTTTTACCCTTCGCGAGGCCAGGCGTAAGCCTCAAGGCATTGAGGTGTAAGTATTTCGGGACTATATTATTTAAAATAATTAATAAATAAAAAAATTTATGTATAGTATAAAAATGAGAAAAATGTTAGAATAATGGAGAAACAAATAAAAACATGATTCTTAAGAGAGCAGAGGCTTCGTCGAGCTTCGTCAGAGAGAGCAAAGGCTTCGTCGAGCTTCGTCAGAGATAGCAAAGGCTTTGTTGAGGCTTCGAGAGAGAGCAAAGGCTTCGTCGAGGCTTCAAAAGAGAGAGCAGAGGGTTCGTCGAGCTTTGTCGAAGAGAGCAGAGGCTTCGTTGAGGCTTCGAGAGAGGGAGAAGGCTTCGTTGATGCTTTAAGAGAGAGCAGAGGCTTCGTCGAGCTTCGTCGGAGATAGCAGAGGCTTCAAGAAAGAGAGCATAGGCTGCGTTCTGGGTTCTAGCCAAGGATACTAAAAGGCATACACCTAGATGTTGAGGCGTAAAAAGGCGAGGTATTTGCCTAATGCGTACGCCTTCTCGCCCAAGGCGAATGCTTTTGTGGACTTGCGCCTTGGTGCGTTTTTGCCCTAATACGCCTCTAAAAACATCGATAATAACTAACTCGCTCCTCAGTGGTGCACTACTTGGCATGCCTTTCAAATGCCAAACCATCTAAACTACCCCTTTTGTATCTTATCTTTTACTGGTGCTATACCTAACTTTTTTGTGAATATGTTTGTCCCTTAATTTATCCTTTAATGTAATACCACTTATCCACCTTAGTATTTGAATTTCAAAAATTTCTACCTTCTACATATGTTGCTTCTTCGTTTCTCAACATTCTAATCCATATAGCATAGTTGGCCTTATAGCCATCCTACAAAACTTTCCTTTCAATTTTAAAGGTATTCTACGATCACATAGCTTGCCCAAAGCACTCCTCCATTTTACCAACCTACTTTAACTCTAAGTATTACATCCTCTTCAATCTCTCCTTCACTTGCATAATAGATCCAAGGTATTGAAATCTACTAGTGCTATTAATTTCTTGATTATCAACTTTAATCTTATCTCCAATACTCTCCCTTCCATGGTTGTAGTTACATTTCATACATTTTGTCTTATTTCTAGTTATCCTAAAGCCTCTAGACTCTAAAGTCCATAGTTCTAACTTAGATTCTACTCCACTCCTACTTTCATCAATCAGAACAATACCATCTACAAACAACATACACCATGGGATCTCATTTTGGGTATTCCTAGTGAGTTTATCAATTACTAAATCGAAAAGATAAGGACTCAAAGTAAAACCTAGATGTACACCTATTGTCATTGGAAATTCTTTAGACTCTTCTCCTGCAGTCCTAATGCTAGTAATTAGTCTATCACATGCATCCCTAATCACATTAGTATATCTACTGCATACTTCTTTCCAAGGTCTTAAATTTTGATTTCTCCTCAAATTTCGAAACTCCAAAGTACAAAAATTTCGAAAGAATTTTCAATTTCAATGTCAATTTTAATTTCAATTTGAAAAAATAACCGAAATCAGTAGTAAAGCTTGGAATTCTTTGTGAATCTTTAGAAATGGTTAACAAACATAATAATGTAAGTTTGACTAATATATTGCAAGTAAAATATATATATGTTGTGTATGAGGTGGAAAAGTTGTAATATAGTATGTGTATCAAACATATTTGTAAGATAAATGTACATTAAACATATTCAATTAATACAAATGAAATTCATAAATCATTTCATTATTATTTATTATACAAATAATGGTAATTTAGACATGAATGGTTAAATTAAATATTGCTATAAGTTTTTTTTTTCATATAATTTCAAAAGCACTTGTAATAATATTTTGTTCCAATAAAAATAAATAAAATAAATCAAGAGAGAAATTTCACTTCACTCCTAAATCTCTCATTTGAATTCTGAAGAAATTTCATTGTATAGTTAAAATTTCGACAAGTTTCACTAAAATTTAGAGATTTTGACAAATTTCAAACGATTCGTTGAGATTTCGACGGAAATCGATTGCCATTTCGATTTCGAGGGTGACAGAAACCAAAAATCTCGACTGAAATTTCAACAATTTCGTGGAAATTTAAGACCATGCTTCCTTCTTTTCTAAAACCCACCAAAGAACTTCCCTAGGTATCCTATCATATGCTTTCTTTAGGTTAACAAAAACCATATGCAAGTCCCACTTCTTTTTCCTAAACTTTTTCCATTCATCTTCTTAAAGATGAATAGCTTCTGTTGTCAATCTTCAAGCATAAAACCAAATTGATTCTCTAAGACCCTCATTTCTAATCTTATTTTTTGTTAAATTACCCTTCCCACAATTTCATCTATGACTCATAAGTTTGATTCCACAATAGTTATTACAATTTTGAACATCACTTTTGTTTTCTGTATATAGGAATTTAACGTATTTTCCCCCAATCCTCCAGCATTTTGTTAGTGCTTAATCTTTATAGTTGTGTTGAATAGAATTGTTAACCATATACTTGCATTATCCCCAAAACATTTCCAAACTTCAATTGAAATGTTATCCAATCCCCTAAACATATCCAAGTCCCTCTTCTCTGCCTAAGATCTTGTGCTTAAGATGACTCATTTCTTTAGATCGTGATCTTGTATCTTAAAGATCTCTTAAAATATTTTTTTCCAAACAGTATATATTTTATTATCTTGAAAAATAGTACAGCCTATCCAATAAAAGACATTGATGCATATCACCGAAGATATTATATACACACACACACACACACACACACACACATATCAAATATGAAAATATATATTATATTGTACCCTCATGAGGCAGGCAGTTGATGGGAGGACTGCATAATTTGAGCGTTGGAGACCTGCAAAGTCTGGAGAACCAATTAGAAACAAGTTTGAAGAGTATCCGCATGAAAAAGGTCAGAAATTTTTTACTTCACAGGATGCGTTCTATCCAATCTTGTGGTGATTCAGGCAAGGAATGACTAATAATGTTTCCTAATTTCTGCAGGAACAAATTTTGACTCATAATATACAAGAGCTAAACCGAGAGGTCTTTCCAAAAGGAACATCAGCTTCTTGTCATAAATTTTTTTCACAAATAATTTTAGAAATGGCATCTAAATTTTCTTGGTTTTGTTACAGGAAAACCTTCTTTATCAAGAAAATGTGGAACTGCATAAGAAAGTAAATCTTATTCGCCAAGAAAACATGGAATTGTATAAAAAGGTATTCCACTTAACACACTGTTTCAGAGATCCCAAAAACTTTTGTAGCCACCATTCTGATATTTTATGAGAAACTACTAATTTGACTGCGGCTAAGAACACAGCTTCCTGTCTCAGGTTTATGGCATAGGGAATGCGAATGCAACAAGCGAGAATGCCTTCATTCCATACAGTTTTGGCATTGATGATGACTCAAATGCTCACATTCATCTTCAAATAAGCCCACCGAGCAACTGAGTTATGAGACTCCAGGAGCAACAAAATCAGGGTAAATTTCTTCCTTTTTTCACACCCTTGGAAAAAAGAGTTAGAAGTGTGAAAAAAGTTTCACAACAACCGCATTACAGGGCTGAAAAAATTTTTAACAAATGTTACTTCATTTACACCTCAATAAAAATAATACCCCACATTTCTAGTAGTTCAAGTTTAGTCATATACAGATTTAGATAATTTAATTAAATTCATTTATAAAAATAAAAATTAAAAAAAAAAGGAAAAGGAAAAGGAGTTTGTCTTCACCCTGATTTAGTAACTGGATGATCTGTGAATCCAACAAATGTATGTATCTTGTACTTGGTGCTTAAAAAGTAAAGGATGAAACAAACAAGCATAACTACATTTTGACAAAAGCATTTCTTCCAAAATATTTTGCATTTAGAGATTTAAATAAAAGGGCGTCCCCAGGCCACAAGGCTTCCCACTTTGCGAGGGTATGGGGTGGTTTGTCACAATGTAAGGTGCCTTACCCCTGCTTTTATGCAAAGATGTTGTTTCCTTAAACTCAAACTCATGACTAACCAATTAGAATGGAGTAAACTTACTACCAATAACATTACTCAAATCCTTGCAATTTCCATCTAAGTTATTCTAGATCTACCCCTCCCCGTCTTACTACCAATAAAATTACTCACTCCTCACTGCCTACACCAACCATTCTTCCCTTATCTACCTTATCTTCTACAAGTGCAACACCCAAATTACCTCAAATGTATCCATTCGTTAATTTATATTTCAAAGTTATACCACTCAGCACCTTAGCATTCTCAGGTCAACAACTTTGTTTCCAAACATTCTAGTCCATATATCCGTCCTATAGAACTTCTGTTATAATTTTAAGGATATTCTAAGATCACACAACATGCCAAAGCAATTATTCATTTTACCCAAGCTGCTTTGACTCTACACGTTACATCTTCAATTTCTTCTTTAGCTTGCAGCCTTGAATAATATATTCAAAATCCACTAGTTTTAAAAATTTCTTGACTATCAAGTTTAATCTTTTCTCAAATATTTCTCCTAAAATGTCCAAAATTAGGTTTCATGTACTCTGTCTTATTTCTGCTTGTCTTCATACTCATACCTTAGATTATTCTCTAATTGTAACTTAGATTCTATGCCACCTCTAGTTTCATTAATTAAGACAAATATCATTTGCACACAAAATACGCCACGGAAGTACATCCATCACCTAATGCAAAAAAATAAAGGACTTAAAGTAGACACTTAATGTACACCCCAAGAATCTCAATTCATAGTGCTAACATTAGTCATTACCAACTTTTTTTCTAGAGAACACCGACCATAGAACTTCTCTAGAACCCTACCATAAGCTTTCTCTATGTCAATAAAAACCACATGCAAGAGTCAATCAGCCAACTCAATGATGATGTGGTGCCATGCAAATGCATGTGGGCATTATATGGATGCTTATGTGAATCGTCTCTAAAGTATTTTTGGTGAAGGATCTAGAGACTGTAATTTTTGTATAGATTTATGAAGATTATAAAAGCTTCCATGGAGCATCTAGGTAAACCATACGATCAAATCAATTTCTACAATTGGTTAGGGAGGTGTAGTAGTATAAATAAGGTTATAAACCTCATTTGTAAGCATCCAAGAATAAGACTGTTCTTACTCACATACATCTCTTGAGTCTCCTTCATTTTTTTCTTTGTGATCTTGGTTCTATTAGGTTGAGGCTGACTTAGCACTCTACATCTTCTAAGAGTGTCCAAGTGCCATAGAGGAATCATTGGAATTCCCAAGCTGGAAACAAGTGGTATCAAAGCATGATTGCATGGGGACGTGAATAGGCAAGATATCTAACTCGGTGTTGCCAAGTAGGAAAGCAACGTGAAGGGGAGAAGGATATCGACAAGGTAAGAAAGGAGAAGCCCCACTCAAGAGACAATGTTACTTCCATGGAAGCGCAGCTTGTTAAGGTGGAGGTTGCATGGTTGATGGACAAGATAAGTTTAGTAGATTGGTCAATACATTAAAGAGCTTGAATTATAAGACAATAAGTTCTCTGGGCATATGCAAGGCCTCCTCAACTATGTAATGGATTCATGGAGGAGCCAATTTGTTTCCTTAGGAAGAAATCAAGGAGATGAAGGTAAATTGGTCTCTTTTTAAAAGGACGATAACACAAGGTAATATTACTACCCATGTTACATCTAAAATTGAAGTTTCACAATTAACTCTAGGAATGCTAGAGAACTTGATATTTTCCTATAGAGCCTTGAATAATATTTTGATGCTATGGGCAAGAGGGATAATACTATCAAAATTAAGATCATCCCTCTCTATCTTTTGACTCTACCATAGTGTGATGGAGATGGAGATATTTTGACATAGACCATAAAGAAAGGCATCTGCACCAACATTTGGGTGACCTCAAGAAGGAGACCAAGAAGTAATTTTATCTTGAGAACATGGAGCGAAAAGCTCGTGGCAAGCTTCTAGGGCTCACACATGAAAGGAGTGCGAAGATGTTTTCCCAGCTAAGACTTGAAATATCAAACATGCCTAGAAGGAGTTCCTTTGTGCATCCACAGATGGTCTCCAATCATGGCTAGATTGGAACTACTACAAAGGCAGGGTGCAAAGGACCTTGATTCACCAATAGTGGTGATGGAATCTTGCAAAGTGGTTGGCTAGGAGGGACATACTTGTAATCCTAGATTTCCTTGCTACCATGCAGTTACGATTGTTTTTTTTTTTTTTTCATTGTTTCTATTGCACTTGAGTGGCATCCCATTGATGCCTTTGTCTTTATTTTTGTAAAATGTCACTTTGTTGATGAAAAGAAAAAATAGCAGTGGTGGAATCTTTATTGGAATTCAAAAAGTCCCAAGGAACAACAAGGATAAAGGTGGAGAAGTCAATGAGATTTTCTGAGCAAAAGAGGCAAGTCACAAGAAATCCTCTAGCAACAAAGGAAAATCTAATTATGTAAACAAGGATGGTTATGACACACCAAAGATTGCTTGCTTCCTTTGTGAAAGCCCTCACCGAACATGGAGTTCCCAAAGAGGAGCAAACTCTCCTCCTTTAATGAAGAAGAGGGGGAGAATTATTGAGAAGAGAAGACATAGATGGGCTCATTACAATTCATGAACAGCATCAAGGCCAAGGTAGAGGTGTTCAAGACCAAGAAGAAAGGTCGCATGCATATAAAGACCATAGTGAGTGGATTGGAGAGTAAATGCTTTGGTGGATACAGGTGCTTCCAACATATTCAACGATGTAAAGGAAGCCAAAAGACTTGGGTTCAAATGCAATAAGGAACATTAGAGGCTTAAGGCCATAAATTAGGCCATGTCCATCTATGGTGTAGCATGCAGGATAAAGCTATGCATTGCTGAATAGTGTGGTGAGGTGGATGCATTAGTGGTGCCCATGGATGATTACCTTATTGGAATGGAGTTCCTAGATGGTGTTCAGGCCTTTACACTCCCCTTTGCTAGCACCATGTACATCTTGAATGAGGGAATTGCTCGCATCGCACTAGTCAATCATGAAGCATCCAACAAAGTTAAGTCTCTTTCCACTCAGAAACTCTTTGCAATAGTAAAGAGAAAAGAACCAACATATCATGCAACCTTGACGATGGAGGAAGCCCAGACACCTTGCCTAATGGAGAATCTACATATGGAGATCCAACATCGAAGACTACAAGCCAGCAAAGCTCCTGAAGAAGCTACCACCCATTAGGGAGATGGATCATAGGATCAAGTAGGAACCCAATGAAAGATCTCCAACCATGGCACCATATCAAATGGCTCCTCTTGAGTTGGAAGAACTTCAGAAACAACTCAGAAACAACTCAAGGGGCCAACGGATGAGGGCTACATCCAACCATCAAAAGCCCCCATAGTGCGCCATCTATCTTTCAAGTGAAGCATGATGGCTCTCACAAAATATGTGTTGACTATAGGGCACTTGAGAAGATCATTATGAAAAACAAAAATCCCATTCCATTAATTACGAATTTGTTTGACCAATGTGGAGATCCACGATGGTTCAGTATGTTGGACTTAATTCAGGATACAACCAAGTAATAATAGCCTACGGAGATGGACCTAAGACCAAAAGTGTAACACAATGATTCTTATAAATTCTTGGTTATGCATTTTGACCTTACAAATGCTCCTGCTACTTTTTGTACTCTTATCAATAGGGTTTTCCAACCCTTCTTGGATAAATTTGTGGTGGTGTATTTAAATGACACTGTAATGTCTAACTTGAAGAACAAGTAGAACACCTATAACAAGTCTTCCAAGTGCTAAAATATAAAGAACCCTATGTGACGAAGGAGAAGGATGACTTTGTTTGTGATGAGGTGACATTCTTGAACCATATAGTGGGAGGTAGGAAGCTTGGATAAGACCAACGTGTAGGCCATCCGAGAATGGGAACCACCGAGGAAGGTGAATAAGTTGAGATATTTCCTAGCTTGGTGAATTATCACTGAGGGGGGTTCATCATGGGATATACCATCCAAGAGAAGAAGATGACTATGGTGGTACATTGCTTTCATACATGGATACATGGAGACACTACTTATTAGGGGCGAGATTTAAGGTGAAGACCAATAACATGTGACTACTAGCTACTTCCTCACTCAAAAGAAGCTCTCCCCAAAATAAGTGAGGTGGCAAGACTTCTTGGTAGAACTTAATTGAGCTCAAGTGAGTCCAAGCCAAGCAAGGCTAACTTGGTGGCAAATGCACTAGGACAAAAATCCGAGCCTGCTACTACTAGTAGACCCCAAAGTACTTTAATGATTCAAGGAGGGGTTAAACATTGATCCTCTAGCCAATAACATGATGGACTATGTCAAATGTAGGAAGACACAATTGTTCCGGCTTAAGGATGGTCTACCCTTCACTAAAGGGAGTTGTATGTGCCAAAGTTGGGGAACTTGAGAAAGGAGATCCTTAAGGAGCATCAAGGCTGCAAGTGGGTTGGACTTCCAAGGGTACTCCTTACACCCATAATTATGGACGATTCTTACCATGGCAAAAAATATGGGACAACACCAAGCCTTATGCACGACCTTGTCTTGTGACTTTTGTGTACTAACAGAACAAGGTGAATCAATTTTTCAAAACCAACCTATATAGGTGTCAAAGCCTATGCTCATACCTGAACAGCTAAGGGAAAGCATTTCTAAGGATTTCATCACTTGCTTACCCACTTCAAAAAGATATGGTGCCATCATGGTGGTTGTGCATAGATTTTCCAATAATAGGATGTTCATAACTTGCCCTAAGGATTGTTGAAGAAGAGGCTTGTGCTTAAGGGTTGAGGAGCGTCAACCATGGCGAGTGATCGAGATGGAAGATTCATGGGGTGATTTTGGATGGAACTCTTCCAAATCATAGGATCAAACCTTAACTTTACCACAAGTTATCGTCCACAAACCAATGGTTAAATAGAAAGGGTGAATGTTTTTTTGGAGCTATTCTTGCGGCATTATGAGAATATTAACTAAAAGGATTGGACAAAGTTGCTTGATGTAGCTCAATTCCCCTATAACTTTCAAAGAAGCAAGTCCACACATCAAAGCCCTTATGAGACAACAACTGTTGATGCCCAAACATAACTGCTATAGGATACATAGGCAAGAGTCCAGAAGCTTACAAATTTGTAAAAGGGTGGCATAAGCAAACCAACATGGCTTAATCATTCTTGGCCAAGGCAGCTAATAAAATGAAGAAGTCGGCAAATAAGAAGTAGCAACAAATGGAGTATCATTAAGTGAAGCTCCTTCCCCACCAAGCTAAAGCATTCCACAAGTTACTCAAGGGGTTAGTAAGGAGGTATGAATGGCTTTTCCAATCATTCAAGGGGTTGGCAAGGTGACAGGCCAAGTGAGATTACCTCCAAAGCTAAAAAACCATCCTATTTTCCATGTGAGCCTACTCAGTCATATCATGCTAACATGAAAGACCTAAGTCAAGGGCATTCAAAGATGGCTCCCACATCCATAAACATTTCTTATGACAAAAAGGTGGACTTATCCTTGCTTATCTAGTCATTCCTAAATATTAGATCATACCAAGCTTTGTTGAGAGTCTTTAGTGAATTGGAACAAACAACCCAATAGTGAAGCAAGTTGAGCACATGAAGCCTTGTTGTGCAATTCAAAAATGAGATACTCAACTTCCAAGAAGAAGCTATGATAAGGATGCAGATGGAATAGTTGGAGAAAGTAACAATACACTAAATCATTGGTGATGTGGCCCCATGTGAATGCAAACAGACTTTGGACATTATGTTGTGGGTTGCCTCTAAAGTCTTTTAGAGAAAGATCTGGACAACATAGCTATTGTACAGATTTATAAATTCTAGATGCTCGGTGTGAACCATAAGATCAAATCAATATCCACCCTTCGTTAAAGAGGCAGACTTGTAAAAGTAGAGATATGAACCTCATTTGTAAGCATCCAAGCAAAGTGAGCAATAAGAGTGTCCTTAGCCACATTCCTCTCTTTACTTATTTCACTCTTTCTTGTGAGTAGGTTAAGGTTGACTTAGCTCTCTAAGTCTTTGAAGAGGAAGAGTGTCCAAGTGTTGCACAGGCATTGTTGGAATTTCCAGGGATGTGACATTGTGACACAACTCTCTTCTCTTTTCCCTAAACTTTCCCATTAATCTTCTTTACAGATATATACAGCTTCTACAATGATGCAGTGCTCTGGTTCAGTGAAGCATTAGTTAATATTTTTTGGAAAACAGTCCACTTCCCATTGATGCACAGTAATAGCAATAGTAGCTATTAATTATTGTCATCTTAGTGTCATTATAATGGTCGAATCAAAGAGTGTCATTCACTAAGTCCAATTTTACTATTTACAAAGTTCAATTATAAGCCTAAATGTCTAATTCCATAGTTATTTATGAGGTCTTTAAGTCTCGAGAAGTCAATACAGCTGTAGTCAGAAATAGTATTTTTGCCAGGCACACTTGATGCCCAAAGTTGTCATGTACTTGTACTTATCTTAGCCCAGATAATGAAGAGAGATTATGGAATTTTCCCTTTCCATTTTGCCAATCAATTCTGACCTGCTCCGAATTTTCCTAAGATCTGATAAGTGGCTCCTTCCGTAGCCTCCACTGCAACGTTTCCACACAAGAGGATCCCTCTTTTGTCACCATATCTCCCTGTGATTATCCTAATTTGTCAGATTTCTAATCTGACAGATTCTGCAGCCTATTTCTTCCATGCACTGTACCAAATTGGTATTAGATAAGTTCCTTCCTTGGGTTTGTTTCTATTGCTTGCTATTTTCTGTTTCATATTGGATTTTGTGTATCACATAATTTAGTTATTCCACTTGTGTTTCAAAACCAAGTCAATTGGTTTTGTTTCTTGGATCTGCTTGGTATTTTTATTCAGGCTTCAAACAATTAAAACGGCTGCCCATCCATATGTCAAAGATAAATTCAAGTGTCAAGAAAACCATTGGTTATTGCTACTAGAAGGAAGACCTTGGTTGATAAAATATGTAATATGAAAGTAGCAACTTCAAAAGAAGAACAAAGGATAGATTGTGGAAATATTAAGGATGACTTCCTGCAAAAGACTCATTTTAGAACAAGATGCACATCAGGAGGAAAGCTTTGAGTTATTGAAAGTGCCTGTTAAAAAAATCTGCTTACTGAAGCAGTGGTTGAAAAATTGGAGCTTGACACAGTGGAACACTGCAACCACATCACATTGTTTGCCCCGATAAAGAGAAGGAAGTATCAATGACAACAAGGTGTACGGTCCACTTTTCAATTGGAGTCTATTATAAATAATTTTTCTGGTGTGACATAGAAACAATGGAAACACACCATATTCTACTTGGTTGTCCTTGGAAATGACTGAAATGCTGTCCATGATGAGCATGCCAATACCCATTCTATGTAAAAAATGGTGACAAGAAGAAGAAGCAAGTTCTGAAGCTCATAAAGGATGTTTATGGGACAAGCAATAAGAAGGATGAAACGCAGGCCCATAGTTTTAGTAAAACAACCAACATGTCACTGAAAATCGAGTTACAGCCTACAGCCTATAAAGCTTTTGGTGCATCTATTCTCCGTAAAAATATGAGTTATGTTACAGAAAAAGCAAGCTGTATCACTAATGTTGATCCCGTTCCTATGCACAAAAATAAAGCCTTTGACAATCAGCAACAACAAATTGATGTAGCAGCAGCAAAGCGCATTCAAGAGTGAGGCAGAAACAAAAACCAGGTTTGGCAGCAAAGAACGCTGGAAATGTGCTGCAGGATGTTCAAAGAGTGTAAGGGAAACCTGCGATGCAGGCCAAAAAGAATCTACTGATCACCATTGCAAGTTTAGAAAGGATCAAGCAGCGACTTTGGCTGTCGTTTGCAGTCATATAATGAGTTCCTAATAGGAAAAATCTCCAGAGTGATTACCTACAATGAAGAAGATGTTGCAAAAAGATATTTGATGCTTATTTTTTTTTTCTTATCAGCAAAGAGAAATTATATAAAATGAGGCATCAAGGGGATGCCGCCCAAGTACAAAGAAACAACGAAAATGAGATACCCTTACTGAAAAGTACGAAGAAAATCAAGGATTACAAAGGGGTCCCTTTCAACTAGCCCAGAATGCCAGCTAGAGATCATAGCAATCCAATGGTCCACGACAGCCTAAATAGGAGAGATAATTTCTCCACACAACCCAGAAAATAGCAAGGGGAATAAGGGAAAAAGATATTCTCCCTTCCTCATTTCTGATCCCTTTCCAAGCCCACAGTTCACCTCCCACTGTAGCTGCAGTGATCTATTTCTGATTTACAATGGGGATGGCTAAGTTAGACAATTATTGGTCCATGCACAATGCAGGAGTACATGATCAATCGATTCCTCCTGCTCCAAACATAAAAAGCATCTACTGACAAGAGCGATACCTTTTTTTTCTGAAGATTGTCTATAGTAAGGATTTTTCCAAGAGATTGTGAGGCTTCATAGCTTTCCCTAGACAATATTGAATAGAGATTTCAAATTCCAGTTTTTGAATAAGCACTTTAAATTTCTAGCTGTGTGGAAAAGAAAGCCTCACAAATGAAAGTCCTAGATAAACAAGAAGTACAGAGTGATACCAAGATGAGAACCATTAAACATGGAAAACTCGCATAGAGGCGAGTTTCTTCTAACAATAGGAGGGGGGGAGGGGAGGAGGGAATGATGTAGCGCTGCTGCAGTGAAGCATTAATTAATGTTCTCTGAAAACAGTCCACTCTTTGCCCTGTTAGTAGCAATAATAGCTATTAATTATTGTTATCTTGGTCCCATTATTATGGTCCAGCCAAAGTGTGTCACTTCCCAAGTCCAAGTTTATTATTTACAAAGTTAATCTATGAGTCTAGTTCCAAAGTTATTTATGAGGTATTTTAAAGTCTAATGAAGTCAATACAGATATAGTCAACAATTGATTCTTTTCCCAGGCTCATTTAATGCCCAAAGTTGTCATGTACTTGCATTTATATTAGCCAAGATATGAAGAGAGAGTACAGAATTTTCCCTTTCTATTTTCCCTATCAATTCTGACTGGGTTGAGGATTCGCCCAGTGGCTCCTTCCATAGCTCTTAGAATACGACTTAACATAAAGCTTAGGCTATCAGGTTGGGTCAACAATGCATATCAAGCTTCAACACCCCCCTGCATAGCAGCCCGATAGCACATAGAGAGATAAACACATGACAAATAACATCTATCATGGGGAATACAATAATTTTTTAAACACCACACGATAAACACGGGCAATGAGACTAAGACCCAAGAAATCCTAGTGACCAATTCAATTCTGATACCATGTTAGATTACCACTTTACCTAAAAGCTTAAGCTATTAGGTTGTGGGTCAACAATGTACAACAAGCTTTAAGTCTTTAACAATAGCATCCAGCGCTGGATTTCCCCACGAATATCTTCTTGAACCTAATCTGCAGATTCTGCAGTCTATTTCCTCCATGCACACAGCATCACTGTAGTTGATCTCCTAGGCATAAAACCAAATTTGTTCGCTGAAGCCCTCATTTCTAGCCTTAGTCTTTATTCAATAAACCTTTCCAAAGTTTCATTCTTTGACTACAAATTGAAAATGATCAAGTTGATTACAGAACTATTTCAAAATATGAAAATCTATCAACAGAAGTGATGAGTATTATCAAGTTGTTTCAAATTTTTTAAACGTGAAAATTGTAAGATATCAATCTATTTGTTTTAAAATGAAAAATATTAAAGATGCATCTATTTGTTTCAGAATGATGGTAGTGAAAATACACTTGCCAAATTTATTTTTTGTTTTAAGTAGTAAGTGTTGTGGGTAGGGATGCTATGACAGAGTAATTATAGTGAAAGCTTTTAAAATTTTACAATTGCAAAAATGGAAAAAATTGCTACACAAGATAGGGAGGAGGATAGAAAGGAGGAAGCTAGAGTCCGCACTTCAGCATGGCTGAATAAAGAAATTTTAAGATACAATAAGTTACTCCCAATAGTCGAATATCCTAGCTCTACCACTGAAAGCAATATAATAAAAAATTAAGCAATAAAAAGAGCACATGCATAAGGTAAAAAATTATCAAAGAAATTAAGGAGAAAATGAACAAAATGAAATAAAAAGTAAAGAAACTCTAAATGATTTGAATAGTAACATAAGAATATAAAGATAGAATAAAAGAAGCTCGACACCAAAATACAGGAAAATTGCAGAAATTACAAAAAGAATTGTCAAAAGTTGGAATATTTTTCCGATTCTATCCTTTTATCTGCTACTTTCCATTGAAAAAATATTGAATTATATTAGTATATGCTGCAAAGTTAACCAACATTGTAATTGTTAGTTAAATGTTAATGAACTTTGCACTTAAGTAGTTATGTTTAACCAATAGAATGGGAACAGGATCATATGGTATGACACATGCACACTTTTATACATATATTGATGAAATATATGTAATGCACTTGCATATTTTGGGGAAATTTTCAAAATGTTTCAAAATCTATAAGAGATTTTATTTAGTGAAATAGATTAATAATGACTGAAAATAGAATTATAAGTCAATAATTCTCCACTTTAACTAGTAACAAAAATTTATGTTATGCGAAAAATATTGAACTAAAATTTTGGATCATTAGATTTAGCATTTTGGTAAGAAAATGTACCAGTTTCAAAATATTTGCATCACTCCGCAGTTTGCTAGTTTGTCGGCATTTTCCAGTAGCTATGGTTTAAACTATGTTTAGGGAACAAATAAGAACCCATTGATTGTTTAAAACATAGTTTCCCCCTTCCTAGTCTAAGGAAACAAAAGGCCAGTTGGATTTTTCAGAGTGACTAGTTTTCAGGAGTTACAAAGAGATTGGAGGAACATACTGGCTACTTGATCTTTTCTCTCTTTGATGCTCTTAGTTTATTTCTGGTTTGTTCCTGATCATTCTCAGGAGATGTCTCAATCTCCCTCTTTTAAATTCTTTTCCTATTAATGAAACTTCCTTTTTCTATCAAAAAAAAACAAGGAAATGAAATGCCAAAAATAATGCAAGAAAGTTATAGTGACCATATTAGCAACACATGGACCAATTGTCAAAGGTTGAAAGGATTAGGGCATGGTTCGGAAGAAAAATGTGGGCTTAATAACAGTAGGCCCTAGGCTAGCCACTAAGTTCCCCAATACATCCCCTCTCTCAAGTTTTCAGGCAAAGAATGCAAGTGCTTTAGTGAGAACATATAACTAATTCACACCTTTAAAGGTTGAGGTCTTTCTTCCTCTAGCTCAAAAGCAGTTTAAGAGTTACATCAAGGTCAACTATAACCTTATGAATCTTCCGTACTTGCAACACAAGTGTACAAAACAAAAGAGAAATTCATGTGGACTAACACACATTCACATCAAATAGTTGTTTTATTTAACTTAGTATCACCTTATAAAATTACTTGGTACCTAAAAATTTTTATGTGCATAAAAGGATTATGACAGCAAGCATTAAAAATCCAACAACCTCAAAGGATGTTTATAATCCCTATAGGTTGAGATCTGCCACAGAAATTTCTTTTCACTCTATCTAGGCCTAGGTCCCCTTGGCTAAATCATTTGCCATCATCTATTCTTATTATACATCATCTTGATTCACTTTCATTTTGGTCCATAAAGCCAGCATTTTCAAGTCTTTAAACCCATTATTGATAACCAGATAGAGCTCAAAATATTTTAATAGGTTGGGAATGGAGGGATCAATGGGTGGGGGAGATGCCTTTGGCTATTGCATTCCCTCATTTTTTTGGTTATCTAATCATCATGATACCGCTATTTCTGCTTTCTTTCTTTTGGAAGAAGATTGTCTGGCCTTGTCTTCTTGGCCTTGATTTTTTTGGTTATGTTGATAGAACCATTCCCAAGCCCACTGCCACTCTTCCCTGCACTGCCTCCACCGGTGACTCTATTTCCCCTTCTCCCAATCCTGCGCATGCTCAGTGGATTCGTCAGGATCATCATCCTGAGTGCTATTGTGTCCACACTAACCGAGCCTATTGTGGCTCAGATTGCCTCTCAGCATACCTCCTATAATGTCTAGCATGCCTTTGAACAAACCTTTGCTTCTCAATCCAAAGCTCGTGTTGTCCATCTTCACTCTCAACTTTCTAATATACGCGAAGGTTCTCAGACAGCCACTGATTATTTCTTCAGTGTAAAGAAGATCACTAAAGAATGGGCAATTGCAGGCCAAAACTTGTTATGTGATGATGTGATCACATATGTTCTTGCTGGACTTGGCCACGACTATGACTCGTTGGTCACTACTATTGCTGCTAGAAAGGACTCTCAGGAGGAGCTTTATTACTTGTTTTAAAAAACTGAGTCTCAGAATGCCGCCAATAATTCAGCCTCTCTTATTGTCAATGGATCTACTAATGTGTCTACTCACCAGCAAACTACTTTTGCACCTTGAGGTCGTGGAGTCTTTTGAGGGCGACGGCGTGGTAACTATCGTGGTGGATCTAGTTCTCGTAACTCCACCTCTTATCATGCTAGCCGAAGACCGTTTAATCGGGAGCCCACTTATTGTCAAGTTTGTGACAAACCAGGCCACATTGCCAAGAGCATGCACAGGATTGGGAGAAGGGGAAATAGAGTCACTGGTGAAGGCAATGTAGGGAAGAGTGGCAGTGGATTTGAGAATGGTTCCATCAACGTAACCAAATAAATCAAGGCCAAGAAGATAAGGGACAATTTGAGCATTCCATGTAGTGTAGTTGTCCTTGGTTAATTTGTGGATATTGACAGCAGGCGGGGTGATAAAGGTGCGAAGAGTAGCAGAATTTGAAGAATTGAAAGAAGCCATCTTAGACATTATTCAATTGGTTCAGTCTGATACCATGTAGAATTTAGAATAAGGAAAGTATGTGAAATTGTATTTTCATTTACCTAAATGTATATCATGTACATACTATTTAAAGGCAAATTGAAGCATAACAGCTGTCGTGAATTGTGCCTATGAGTTACAAATTCAAATTTGAAAAGATTCAAAATAGCAAAACTTTGGGCTCCAGGATTGATGATTTCTCCTGATTATTTGCCTCATTATTCTGCATGTTGATTTGGTTTACTTGATCCTCGACATTGTAGAATTTAGAATAAGGAAAGTGTTTGAAATTGTATTTTCATTGATCTCAATGTATATCATGTAAAGACTATTTAAAGGCAAATTGATGCATAACAGATGCTGTGAATCGTGCCTATGAGTTACAAATTCAAATTTGAAAATATTCAAAATAGCTAAACTTTAGGCTCTAGGATTGATGACTTCTCCAAATTATTTGCCTCATTATTATGCATGCTGATTTGGTTGACTTGATCCTCGACATGCCCCTGCAATCTCAGGGGAAGTTCGCAGACATTGAGATTGGACCAAATGTGTGTAAACCGATTAGTAGCTAGAGGTTTGGTAAGAAAGTCAGCAATTTGTTCTTTAGTGGACAAACACTTGACCTGTAGCTTTCCATTTTTGACAAGATCACGCACAAAGTGGAAGTCTATCTCAATGTGCTTCGTTTGAGCATGAAAAATAGGATTCGCAGAAAGATATGTTGCGCCGATATTGTCACACCAAATAATGGGTTGCTGTGTAGTTTGAAGACCAAGTTCAGCCGAAAGTTTTTGTAGCCACTGTAATTCGACTGCAGTATTAGCAAGGGCTTTGTACTCAGCCTCTATGCTGCTACGAGCAACTGGGCATTGTTGCTTACAACTCCATGAGATTAGACTTGATCTGAGATAAATACAGTAGGCACCAACTAATCGACGATCGTCAGGATCTCCTGCCCAGTCACTGTCCGAAAATGCCTGAAAATTTAATGATGATGAATTTGGCAAGAATAGTCCAAAGGAAATTGTGTTTTTAAAGTAGCGCAATACAGCTTGCCAATGAGGATCCTTTGGGTCATGCATAAATTTGCTGACGCGATGGACTGCAAATGCTATATCCAGACGAGTGAAAGAGAGAAAATGAAGACTTCCTACAATGCTTCTGAACAGATTTGGATCAGCACATTCGGGGCTGTCTTTTTTTTTTTTTTTTATCCAAAATGTAAATATATTTATCAAAATGGATATGTACATAATCTCTAGGCATACCCGAGAGGAGGGAGCCAAACTCCCAAACAACCAAATGAAAGCAATACAATCAAACCTAGGTATACCCAATGGCAAAAAGGCCAGATACAATCAAGATCACAACAAGAAACAGCAAAACTAATCAAACAAAACCTGCACCATCAAATAACGGCATTGTGAGAGGTAAAGACCATTAGCGCAATGTAAAGCTTCTACACCAAGAAAAAAATTCAATTGGCCAAGATCCTTGATAGCGAAGTCTGCGTGAAGATTTTTAATGACATCATCGATAGCTGCAGCGTAGGAGCCCGTGATGATGATATCATCAACATAAATTAATAGGAAAATAATTACAGGCTCCTTGCGGTAGATGAACAAAGATACATCTAATTTGCTACCACTAAATCCATAAGTAATTAACTGATCTGTTAGCCGAGAAAACCAAGCATGAGGAGCTTGACAAAGACCATATAATGAGCGACAAAGGTGACAAACATGGTGTGAAAAATGAGGATGTTGATAGCCAGGCAGATGAAGCATAAAAACATCCTCCTATAAACTTCCCTGAAGAAACGCATTTTGCACATCAATTTGATGCATTGGCCAGCCAGAGAAGACAGCGATAGTGAGGACCATTCAAACAGTTGCTGCTTTAATAACTGGACTATAGGTTTCCATGAAATCAAGCCCTTGCTACTCGTGGAAGCCCTTGGCTACCAGCCGTGCTTTATAGCGTTCAACAATACCGTCAGCTCGTTTCTTGATGCGGTAGACCCACTTACAGCCAATGACATTGGTATTAGGTTTCAGTGGAACTAGAGTCCAAGTTCCATTTCGCAAAAGTGCATCAAATTCAGTATCCGTAGCAGTCGGCCACTCACTATGTTTAGAGGCTTCAGTGTAGCATGTTGGTTCATTTTGAAGAGCTTTAGCTACAGCAAGGAGGGCACGCGGAGGAGGGTATCGAATTGAACCATCAAGAAGCGAACTATCAATATTTGGATTAAATTCGATTGCCAGAGCTGGAGGTTCACTTCCTACTCCTGCAGAATGATGAGCTTGAGACAAAGAACTTGGTGAGTTGGCATTAGTAACATAATGAGATACTTGAACAGGTTCCTCATTTGGACAGATTTTCAGAATTTGTAGAGAAGTGGTAAGTGGCATATGTGTCGGCAGAGAAGGTAGTTGGGGTGACTGATATGGAAAACTGTTTTCATCAAAAATGACATGGCGAGACACGTAAACTTTTCCCATTGAAGCATCTAAACACTTGTATCCACGATGGTTTAAACTATAACCGAGAAATATGCACATTTTCAATCTAAAATCCAATTTATGCTTGTTAAAGTGTCGTAAGTGAGGCCAGCAACCACAGCCAAATGTTTTAAGAAAATGATAATCTAGTGTCCGTTTATAGACTACCTCATAGGGGGATTTGTTTTGTAAGATTGGTGTGGGAAGTCGATTAATTAAATATGCAGCAGTTGTAAAGGCGTCCTTCCAGAAAATATAAGGTAGATTAGAGCGAGAGAGAAGAGATAAACCAAATTCAACTATTTGTCTATGTCAGCGTTTTGTAGCACCCACGTGTTGGTGTGTATGAGGACATGCGATTCGATGTTGAATACCAACCTGTTTATAGTTTAAAATTCTTCGGTATTCACCACCCCAATCTAATTGAATGGACTTGATTTTAGTTTCAAAGCGTCGCTCGACATAAGCTTTGGATTGTAAAAAAATGTTTTCAACGTCATATTTTAATTTCATTGGAAAAACCCACAACAACTTAGTGCAATCATTAAGAAAACTGACATAGTAGCGGGCACCAGTAGTAGAAACAATAGAAGCAGGTCCCCATACATCTAAATAGACCAAATCCAAAGGAAAATTAGATTTTAAATGACTAGTTTTAAATGGCAAATTACAGTTTTTTGCTAATTGACAATCAGAACACACAGAGTGTTTTTTATTTGCTTCAACAGGAATAGAAAACTTAGAAACAGCTTGTAGAACTACAGGGATAGAGGCATGACCCAGCCATTTGTGCCATAGATTGAGTGGTAGACAAACAGCAAAGAAGGCATGGTGTGGTTTAGGATTTGCGCAAGCAGAGAAGGAGTAGAGACCATTTTTAAGCAGACCTTGGTGAAGGACGTTCCCTAAGTGATCCTTTACAAGAAAAAAATACTCGTGAAATTCAAAGGATACATTATCGTCTTTACTTGGGGAACGTCCTTCACCAAGGTCCGCTTAAAAATGGTCTGTACACCTTCTCTGCTTGCACAAATCCTAAACCACACCATGCCTTCTATGCTGTCCGTCTACCACTCAGTCTATGGCACAAACGGCTGGGTCATGCCTCCATCCCTGTAGTTCTACGAGCTGTTTCTAAGTTTTCTATTCCTGTTGAAGCAAATAAAAAACACTGTGTGTGTTGTGATTGTCAATTAGCAAAAAACTGTAATTTGCCATTTAAAACTAGTCATTTAAAATCTAATTTTCCTTTGGATTTGGTCTATTCAGATGTATGGGGCCCTGCTTCTATTGTTTCTACTACTGGTGCCCGCTATTATGTCAGTTTTCTTAATGATTGCACTAAGTTGTTGTGGGTTTTTCCAATGAAATTAAAATATGATGTTGAAAACATTTTTTTACAATTCAAAGCCTATGTCGAGCGACTCTTTGACACTAAAATCAAGTCCATTCAATCAGATTGGGGTGGTGAATACCGAAGAATTTTAAACTATAAACAGGTTAGTATTCAACATCGAATCGCATGTCCTCATACACACCAACAAATGGGTGCCATAGAATGCTGAGACAAATAGTTGAAATTGGTTTATCTCTTCTCTCTTACTCTAATCTACCTCATATTTTCTAGGAAGACGCCTTAACAACTCCTGCATATTTAATTAATCGACTTCCCACACCAATCTTACAAAACAAATCCCCCTATGAGGTAGTCTATAAACGGAAACCAGATTATCATTTTCTTAAAACATTTGACTGTGGTTGCTGGCCTCACTTACGACACTTTTAACAAGCATAAATTGGATTTTAGATTGAAAACGTGCATATTTCTTGGTTATAGTTTAAACCATCATGGATACAAGTGTTTAAATGCTTCAACGGGAAAGTTTACGTGTCTCGCCATGTCATTTTTAATGAAAATAGTTTTCCATATCAGTCACCCCAACTACCTTCTCCGTGTACACATATGCCACTTACCACTTCTCTGCAAATTCCGAAAATCTGTCCAAATGAGGAACCTGTTCAAATATCTCATTATGTTACTAATGCCAACTCACCAAGTTCTTTGTCTCAAGCTCATCACTCTACAGGAATAGGAAGTGAACCTCCAACTTTGGCAATCGAATCTAATCCAAATATTGATAGTTCAGGCTTCTTGATGGCTCAATTCGATGCCCTCTTCCGCTCTTCAAAATGAACCAACATGCTACACTGAAGCCTCTAACATGGTGAGTGGGGACTGCTACGGATGCTGAATTTGATGCACTTTTGCAAAATGGAACTTGGACTCTAGTTCCACCAAAATCTAATACCAATGTCATTGGCTGTAAGTGGATCTTCCGCATCAAGAAACGAGCTGACGGTGCTGTTGAACGCTATAAAGCATGGCTGGTAGCCAAGGGCTTCCACCAGTAGCAAGGGCTTGATTTCAAGGAAACCTATGGTCCAGTTATTAAACCAGCAACAGTTCGAATGGTCCTCGCTATCGCTGTCTTCTCTGGCTGGCCAATGCATCAAATCGATGTGCAAAATGCAATTCTTCAGGGAAGTTTACAGGAGGACGTTTTTATGCTTCAGCCGCCTGGCTATCAACATCCTCAATTTTCACACCATGTCTGTCACCTTTGTCGCTCATTATATGGTCTTCGTCAAGCTCCTCGCACTTGGTTTTCTCAGCTAACAGATCAGTTAATTACGTATGGATTTACTGGTGGCAAATCAGATGTATCTTTGTTCATCTACTGCAAGGAGTCTGTAATTATTTTCCCATTAATTTATGTTGATGATATCATCATCACGGGCTCCTACGCTGCAGCTATCAATGATGTCATTAAAAATCTTCACGCAGACTTCGCTATCAAGGATCTTGGCCAATTGAATTTTTTTCTTGGTGTAGAAGCTTTACATTGCACTAATGGTCTGTACCTCTCGCGGCACCGTTATGTCACTGATATCTTGCTGCAATCTGGTATGGACAAGGCCAAACCATGTACAACTCCAATGGCGACATCCATTAAAATGTCTAAGCAAGATAGCCCCGAACGTGCCAATCCAAATCCATTCAGAAGCATTGTAGGAAGTCTTCATTGTCTCTCTTTCACTCATCCGGATATAGCATTTGCAGTCCATCGTGTCAGCAAATTTATGCATGACCCAAAAGACCCTCATTGGCAAGCTGTATTGCGCTACTTAAAAAACACAATTTTCATTGGACTATTCTTGCCAAATTCATCATCATTAAATTTTCAGGCATTTGCGGACAGTGACTGGGCAGGAGATCCTGAAGATTGTCGGTCAGTTGGTGCCTACTGTATTTATCTCGGATCAAGTCCAATCTCATGGAGTTGTAAGCAGCAAGCCACAATTGCTCGTAGCAGCACAAAGGTTGAGTACAAAGCCCTTGCTAATACTGCAGTTGAATTACAGTGGCCACAAAAACTTTCTGCTGAACTTGGTCTTCAAACTACATAGCAACCCATTATTTGGTGTGACAATATCGGCACAACATATCTTTCTGCAAATCCTATTTTTTATGCTCAGACGAAGCACATTGAGATAGACTTCCACTTTGTGCGTGATCTTGTCAAAAATGGAAAGCTACAGGTCAAGTGTTTGTCCACTAAAGAACAAATTGCTGACTTTCTTACCAAACCTCTAGCTACTAATCGGTTTACACACATTTGGTCCAATCTCAATGTCTGCGAACTTCCCTTGAGATTGCAGGGGCATGTCGAGGATCAAGTCAACCAAATCAGCATGCATAATAATGAGGCAAATAATTTGGAGAAGTCATCAATCCTAGAGCCTAAAGTTTAGCTATTTTGAATCTTTTCAAATTTGAATTTGTAATTCATAGGCACAATTCACGGCATCTGTTATGCATCAATTTGCCTTTAAATAGTCTGTACACGATATACATTGAGATCAATGAAAATAAAAATTCAAACACTTTCCTTATTCTAAATTCTACAATGTCGAGGATCAAGTCAACCAAATAAGCATGCAAAATAGTGAGGCAAATAATCAGGAGAAGTCATCAATCCTAGAGCCTAAAGTTAAGCTATTTTGAATCTTTTCAAATTTGAATTTGTAACTCATGGGCACAATTAACGGCATCTGTTATGCATCAATTAGCCTTTAAATAGTCCATACATGATATACATTTAGATCAATGAAAATACAATTTCAAACACTTTCCTTGTTCTAAATTCTACATTTATCATCTTAGTAAGAACAGACAAACCCAAATAGGTGCATTATCTGCAAAGAGATGTAAGATCACAACATTTTGAAATGTAAAGTGGCATTCAATTTAGGAATTCTTTCTCTCTTATTTGCAATTTGGTGGGTTTTGCCTAAGTTAAACTTTCCTGTTGTATAAAGTATGTGATAAGAGAATAAACAGGGGGAGCAAAAAAAATATGATTCGAGTTCAGTGCCTCTTGTTGCATTTGAAAGATCCAAGAGAAGAAAAATAGAAGGCTTTTCAACAAGGTGAAGCTCCCTTCATGGAGCTCACGCTTGCTGCTAGAAGGCTCTATCTTATTCGGAAAGGCTTAGGAACGTTTGGATGTCATAAAATTCTGAGATTCATTCCCCTTACTTCAGTTCTCACTTTTCAAAGCTTTTTGTGTATACCTTGCACACAGCTTTCTAGGCCTTCTTTTTCTATCAATAAAATTAGTATTCATTAAAAAAAAAATTATACTTTTTAAAATTAGGCACATGAACATACATATTTATTTCAGTTGAAGTATTTTTTAAATTTATTGAACTAAAATAAGGAGGACACAACTTTGAGCTATTGCAACTCCGCCTTCCCCTGTTTTTAGGGGCCTCCCCTGGAATTAAAGAACTATTCCTTAAAGGTAACAACAAAAGAACTACATGTAAGAACTACAAGAAGGATCTTTTGTCATCAACATATCTAAAGCCACAATCTTAAAATCATCGCAAAAAATTGTGTGTTTCTGTCAAAGGAAATAATGCAGGAATACCAGCAAAACACTAATTTTTTCAGTACACACAATTGCACCATAGCAGCACTACTTTTTGGCACTCCACACACTCATATTAAAGTAGAGGAGTCCATATCCCACAGTAAAAATGTTGATTAATGTAAATATTGCTCCCTAATAATTACTACATTGATTTATTTTAAATGATTCTAGTTACCTGCAGGTAAGCATGCAGCACTGCAAACAGAATTTCCAGGATTCAACAACTATGAGGTTTGGAACATTTGACACCAGATAATTGGTGAGAGATTATATGTAATACTGGGAGTTTTGCAAAGTTTGTGAGCAAGTTAAACGTGATTTGAATAGCAAACTCGGAAATGCCATGAACAAGCCCAGGCAAGGACTAACTTTACAAATGGTATCATAGAAATTGAGCAAATAACGTTGCACATCATAATTAAGCATAATTTCACCAAAAAAAAAAAATTTTAGCATGCAGGATCGCAGGAATCAATAAACAAAAGGACTTATTCCTTCACTTAAAGCAAATAAACAAAAGTATAACTACAGGAAAATCTTTTTTCCAGCATTCATACATCTGTATGTACATACATTTTTTAGCAGGATTATTTAAGCAAGTTTGCATAGAGAGCACATCTCTATGGGGTAGCAAAATTCAACCAATTCCCTCAAATTCAATAGAAAGAAGTTGAAATATAGTCATCTATTGAGCCAATTTTCTCGTTGGTTGACATGTTTGCATCTTCCTTGTGTTTAGTCACTAAACAGGCATATCTACTATAACGAGTAATGCAAAATTCAAAAAAGGATGGTTTATGTTATGGATTAAAAAGGCTTAGAGTATAACTTTGTCCTCCCTCATAATGGTTTTCTCTATGTGCTAAAGTTTTTTTTTTTCTTACCTTCCTCCCGAAAAAAAATCCAAAAGGAGGAAAATAAATGAATGGTAGATTAAGTGAAAAAAGAATATTAATTACAGTTTTGAAAGAACAATAAAATTGAATACAATTAACCCACCAGGAAGAAATGTAATTAAAAATCCTCTCAACTGCACCTCTATAGTGCTACTAAATACAATTAACTAGTACCATATGCCAATAATGGATTTTACATACACAATGAGAAATATTGTAAGTGCTTTCTTTCTATCAAATCCATTGAAAAATTTAATCGGAGCTCTTTGTTGTCACTCTATGTTTAGAAATTTTAAATACACATAGGTTTCTGGACATCTAAATGCCACATTTACCAAATATCATACCCCCAATGAAACGTATATCTCCTGTTTTGGAACAACATGCAACATCAGAGCACAGGAAACTATGAGTCTAGCAACTAAACAGGGAACGTGTTTCTCCCTTATTTTGTTTTACAGACCACTCAAATACATTCGACATTATACATGTCAAATGCACGCCAACACCACTGTCATGTCTTCTGCATCATGGGTATTTCACTTATTTTTTAAACCCAATAACCTGTTATATTCGAGGTTGCTACTTCATACCTAATACCCAGTCTCTTCTATTATATTCAAGAATCAAACTCGGTACTTCACTAATGGCAAATCCATAACATAATCTGCGTCCCTCCCCCTCCCTCCCCCACCCCCCCAAAAAATAAAAGCATTGAACTAAAATCAAAACCTCAGTATATTTTTGCACTTATTCACACAAATAAAAATTTAAATTCCAAACTCCAGATTCAAGACATAGGCTAAATAGATTTCAGGCATCAGAACTATGTGCTAACGCATTCGATCGCATTAACACCACAATCCAAAAGGCATTATGTGAATAATATCTCATGAAACGCTAATTTGGGGGCCTGTCTTGTGTTCATATGTGCTTCTATTTGGAAAATGTGAAATTCGATGAAATATATTCTCATGTTGTATTCTATCGCATCCGAAATTTCGAATCAACAATTCAAGTTCACTCCACAACACAAGCAGCGTAAAAATTCAAACAATAAAATAGATAAGAAACCACCATAAATGTAAAAAACTTCGTGATAAGAAGCACATGCAGGGGAATGCGTTGCATACGGAGAATAGAAGATCCGATTCTCACCTGAAAAGAATGCAGAAGCAGAGAGAGAGAGAGAGAGAGAGAGAGAGAGAGAAACTGAAGCCATAGGAGTAGGACCATTCTGGTAGAGCAGCAGAGCTTTATACATTGGGATGGTTGGTTCGGAGTCCCGATCTCTAGTATTATTTTTTTTTTTTTTCATTTTTTTTAAATATACTGTAGAAAAAATTTTCTACCAATGTATTTATTGATGATATTAATTTTTTATTTATAGTTTATTTTTTATTATTTTTAAAAAATAAATTAAATAGAATAATTATAATGTGATAACCCTAAAAATGTATATACAAGTATAACATAATAATAACAATAAAATAATAAAAATAGTCATTTAGTTAGTGTCAATACGAAAGTGTTTCTCTGTTAGAATCATTGGTTTCATATTTAATGCCTAAGAAATATCTCGTCTAAGCGAGTGCTTAGAAACCATTGTGGCTCAGTCGATCTCTGGAGGTCGGCCTGATCAAAATAAAATTTCATAAGCTAAACAAAGTAGACGCAAAGGATGTAATGATTTAAAAATTAATTAATCAATTAATTAATTAAATTAATTAAATGAGTATCGTCAAGCACTCTCTTCTTTTTTCTTCCCCACATGTATCCTCATACCTGACTCATCTCATGTCTATTCTTTTATTTTAAAAAAATTATAATTTCACTTTTTTTCCCACACTTTTATAAATTTTATTTTTTTTCAAAAATTTTTCGATAAATAGGAAACTCTTAACCTTCATTTTTTACAAAAATTTTCTAAAGAAATAAAAGGATTAGTGAGTAAAAAAATTAACGATGGAGGGAGAATTTTTGTTATAATTAAAATTCTCACTCACCCACTTTTTCAATCTCATTTTCAAAGATATTCGTGGTTACCGTTTCACAAGGTTCAGAAAGGGTAAGAAAATTTGATTATATTATATTTTTATTAAAATTTATACTCGAATTTATTTGTACGTAAATTTTAATTATATTAGTTATTTTTTATAAAAAATTTTTGAATTTATTTTTACGCCTATTTAATTATATCAATTTTATCTTTAGTATACTTGCGTTTATTTTTGAGTTAATATATGTTCTAAACCCCTCGAGTATTTTACAAGATTAATTTCTATTCAAAAAATATTTTTAACATGAAATTTGTGTGGCATAAGTTTATTTTTACATTACATATTTCACGAAAATATGAATAAAAATGACATGAGTTTATTTTTACGTTACATATTTCATGAAAACATGAATAAAAATTATATTATATTAATTACATAAATTATATAATAAAATATTTTCAAAACCCATTATAACTCAGAAGATATAGAAAATTACGAATATTCAGTACCATTGCTTAAAGTTTGAACGAATCAGAGTACACCCACACTGTTTACAGAGTGGTTATATATGATAGTTGTTGGCTTTTTTGAGTCTGATCTTTGTTCTGATGCTGACAAATACAAGTATTTCTTATATGTGTGTTTTAGTGGGTGAACAGGTATTATTTAGGTCACACATAAGATCAAGAGAACATGGAAGTCAAGGCAAATCTTAAAGTACAAATCTGATGGATTCCATGATGTCAGAGAGCAAAGGAAAAAAAATAAGACATGTTTTTAATTGTATATGCATTTATGTTTTATTATTTTGATCTGTAATAATGTATGCATCTGCATGATATGTCTAAATGTTCAGATTAACCATAGACAGACCTTAGGGTACCTAGAGTTTTACCAAAAACTCTTTTTTATAAAAACTAAAATCAAACAAAGGTTTTGGAATAGCCTTAGGTGACTTCAGTCGACCAATGTTGGGTTTTTAGGCTTAATTCAAAAGTCTCGATCGACCAAACCCTTTAGTACAATTCAGCTTAGTCGACCAAACCAGCCCTAAGCCAAAAATTTTTCTGTCTCGATTAATCGAACCCTTGGCAGTATAAATGTCTAGGTCAACCGAACAAGTCAGAAGTCGACATGTTGACTTCGCTTGGTCGACCATTCTATTTTGAACGTATCTTCCTCAGTAGACCGAACCAACACGTATCTGACCCCCAACTACTTGGTTGACCAAACTAATAATTCAAATTGGCCACGGTTGACCAAACCTTATGAGCGGTCAATCAAACCTAAGCCACGGTCGATTGAACCTACAAAGGGTTCAAAATTGTCTTAAGATGGTCGACCAAATTCATAGTTCAAAATTGACACAGTCGACCAAAACTTATAATATGGTCGACTGAACCTCTCAGGTTGGAAATTTTTAAAGGGGTAAAATGTTATTAACTTTTAATTAAATATTTCCAAAATACTGAGTGTATCCCCAACGGTCATGATTTTCAGAAAATCTATAAATACCCTCTTATAACTTCAGATTAGCAACTTTGATTAACTCACAAATCCTCTCAGATTATTTTGTTAATCAAAGTTTCCCCAAATCATTTTTAATGCAAAAATATTTTCTTTGAGACAAGATGTTTTAATCTCTCAAACTATCTTTCATTCTTTCTTTGAAATCATTTTAAGAGGGTATTTCATTTGGGCATTTATTTTTGCATCTATACTTTCATAGATAAAATTTTATGTTGCAAAAGTCATTTGAAAAACCAAAATCCTAGGTCCTCCTACTTCTCATCAAAAAATTTTAAAGCATTTTATCATATATATCTTTTTTCAAAGATTAGAATATTTATTTTAAAAAACACATTTACTCTACTGAGCATATATTTCATATCATATTACAGAGTATGCATTTGAGCTTAATGTGTACATATCTTGTAACGACCTGCTTAATTAACTGGTTTTTTTTTTTTTTTTTTTTATACTATGATATTCTACATACTCTGATACCATGCTGGGGGTAAACCCAATCATTAACCTAAGCAGCGAAAAGTAGAATTCAAATAAACATAACCATATGTAAATATGTATATACAATACCAATACCAGCGTACTAACATGTTTCCCCAAAATATACACATATGTCTGTTCCTAAAATACCCTCAACTATACTGAGATATACAAAAATCTTCCACAATACTAACTTCACTGACAGGGCACTACTGAAGCCCCTCTATCTGCGAGCTTGGTCTGCTCGCCTACCTGGATCACCTAAAAAATGATTCAACACTTGGATGAGCCAACGCTCAGTAAGACGAAATATACTATTATTAGTGCATGGAAAATGAGCTACTATATTATGAAAAGCTATTTCATATAATCATGTATAACTAGATACGTAAGTACAGTACAAGTAATAAAATACACCACCCTTTCCATGTTGCTTAACATAACAGTATTGTAGATTACTATTTAAAATACTTATAGTGTACATAAATATGTTCCCTATTTCTATAAATCTGTACATACGTAATAGTAACTGAAAACTTTCCCTGTGGATAACTGTGTGTCGTGATTTAACCCCTCATGACAAGATTGTATGCCCCGTAGTCAGGATTTACCCTGGCTGGCCAACCAAGAATAAATCACTATACTCCATCTGTCTGATCTATCCACCTCAACCCATATCTAATGGGGAGTCTGTCCACGTCAAGGGCCTAGGTGATCGACCAACTACCACGTATTATTTAAATAGGTGGTTGCACTCATAACATAACATAATATATATAACAACGGTACCGTGCTCTATAACTGCATAGTCCAACAGGGTCTGATACTATATAATATATTTCTATATACAACTATTTAATTTACCATGATTCTGAAATAATCGTAATAATCATGATATTGCATAAACTGTACTATAATTCATATATCATAATACTAAGAACTGCATATTCATAATACTAAAGACTGCATTATCATAATACTGAAGTTCGTATAATCATGGTATTAGAATTTATATAATCATGGTACTGAAATACGTAAAATCATGATACTGAAATTCGTAACATAACTTCGTACTATATTCATATTCTCAAGCCACATCATACTTTAATACATAATTTTCATAATTTAATGAACTATATAATGCTTTAAAAATACCTAGTATAGCATATTTTCCTTACCTGACTACTGGAAAGCCCCTATGGTATACTAGCCTAACACCCGCAAGGCCTCTTACATAACACCCTAAAAACAACATCTGCCATAATAGAATATCAGTATTTCTTCGCCTACATCATTTCCTATAACTGTCAAAAGGCTAAAAAAGGGCTAAAAGGTCTTACCTTGAATTTGGGATGAATTCCAACTCGATCCCACCGACGATCCATCCTAGAAAACTTGAAGAGAACTCCTCCAAGAATGTCGTGGTGGCTTCAGATCTTCAATCTGGTGAGGAATAGGCCCTAAAACGAAGAGAGAAGTGAGAAAGGCACATAGAAAGAGAGAGGAGAGAGAGAGCGGTGTTGAAAATGGATAAAAATCTGGTTTTTCACTACTTATAGGGCCAAATTCGTCGATGAGACACGACACCTCGTCGACGAGTCCTTCATTAATTCGTCAACGAAACTCTGTATTCGTCAACGAAATTCAGAGCAACCCATTCCTCGATCGGTATTTTCTCGTTGATGAAATCTTGCCTTCGTCGATGAGGTCCTAAAGACCTTCGTCAACGAAACCCTGTATTCGTCGACGAAGTCTACTGTCTCCTTCTGTTCCTGTTTCCATTTTCCTCACTCTTTATTATTAAAATAATATTATTCTTCAGGTCACAACATTCTCCTCTCCTTATAAAATTTCGTCCTCGAAATTTACTATCTGCATCTCTATCTATACTCTTCATCATCCAATAAAAGAAAATGGTCTATTTATTTTATTACCTGCCCTCACTTATGGCGGAGGAATACCATGGTTACATGGGTAATTCTGGGAGATTACAAATATAAAGGAAAATTTCCCCCAAAACCAAAATACTACCTAACCTATACTTTACATTACCATTACACTGAACTCAACAACATAAAATTACTATCTTAGCATATACATCAATACTATAATTCATCAAATAAATAGGAATATTTCTGCCTGATTTCATCTTCAAGCTCCCGTGAGGCTTCTTCAATCGCGTGATTTTTCCATAGAACTTTTACTTGTGGTATCTTCTTGTTGCGCAATTCTTGTTCTTTTCTGTCTAAGATCTGAACTGGAGCTTCTTCATATGCTAAAGCCTCACTGAATTCCAATTCTACATGGCTGATGATATGGGAAGGATCTGGGACGTATTTCCTTAACATAGAAACATGAAATACGTCATGAACTTGAAATAGAGACAGTGGTAAAGCCAGTCGATAGGCTACTGACCCAATCTTCTCAAGTATCTCAAATAGGCCAATAAACCTAAGGCTCAACTTACCCTTCTTCCCAAATCTCAAGATCCCTTCAATGGAGTTATTCTCATAAATACATGATCACCCACTTCAAATTCTAGTTCTCCGCGACAAGTATCCACGTAGCTTTTTTGCCGACTCTACGCTGCACTGATCCTATCACGAATAAGTCGGACTTTATCACACGCTTGCTGAATTATCTCTGGACCCAACACTCGTCTTTCACCTACTTCATCCCATAAAAGAGGAGATCAGCATCTCCTACCATATAATGCCTCGTAGGGTGCCATGCCGATGCTAGTCTGGTAACTGTTATTATAAGCTAATTCAACTAGCAGCAAAAACTGAATCCAGCTATCTCCAAAGTCTAGCACACAGGCATGAAGCATATCTTCTAATACTTGGATTGTTCTCTCAGTCTGACCATCGATCTGAGGGTGGAAAGTTGTGCTAAATGCTAGCTAAGTCCCTAGTGTCTCCTGCAAACTCCTTCAGAACAGCGATGTAAAACATGGATCACAATCCGAGACTATGGATACCGGCACTCCATGGGGTCGAACAATCTTTTGTATGTAAATCTCTACTAACCTGTTCATAGGGTAGCTAATCTTAATAGGTAGGAAGTGGCTATCTTCGTCAATCTATCAACCACCACCCAAGTAGCATTCTGACCATGCAACGTTGGCGGTAGCCCAGTAACAAAATCCATGGATACATGGTCCCACTTCCACTCGGGAATGAATAATGGTTGCAACTGACCAGCTGGTCTCTGGTGCTCAGCCTTAACCTGCTGGCACGTCAAACACTGCTGCACAAACGCTGCTATTTCTCTCTTCATGCCACTCCACTAGAAATAATCTCGTAGATCCCTATACATTTTCGTACTGCTAGGATGAACAGTGTATAGAAATCTGTGTGCCTCCTCTAAAATCATCCTCCTGATGCTGTCATCTGCAGGCACATATAATCTGATACGAAATCTCAAAGCCCCATCATCAGAAATGCTGAACTCCTCTCCTTGACCATCCTATACTCTGGCTAGCACCTCCACTAACTCTGGATCATCTCTCTGAGTAGTTCTAATCTTTTCATACAATGTGGGTTGTACAACCAAACTGGCAATAAGTGCCTGAGAATCATCCTCCATTAATTCCACACCAAGTCTTTCTAAGTCCATCTGAATTGGATGCTGAATTATCGCTGCTAGTTAGGCTATGTCTCCTGATTTACGGCTCAGAGCATCAGCCACCACATTTGCTTTACCTGGGTGGTAACTGATGGTACAGTCGTAATCCTTGATAAGCTTCAACCACCTTCTCTGCCACATATTCAATTTTTTCTGTGTAAATAAGTACTTGAGGCTCTTATGATCAGAGAATATCTCACACCTCTCACCATATAAATAATGTCTCTAGATCTTCAGTGCATGTACAACCGCAGCCAATTTTAGTCCGTGAGTAGGGTAATTCTTTTCATATTCTTTCAACTGTCTGGACGTATATGCTATCACCCTACCATGCTGCATCAGCACACAACCAAGTCCTTTCAAAGACGCATCACTGTAGATAACATAACCATCACCTCCCGATGAAATCATCAATACTGGTGGAGTGCCGAGCCGTTGCTTTAATTCCCTGAAGCTCTGCTCGCATTCTTCATCCCACATAAATCTAGCATTTTTCCTAGTCAACCACGTGACAGGATCTGGCAAAGCCAAAAACCCCTCAACAAAATGGCAATAATAACCTGCCAGTCCTAAGAAGCTCCTAACTTCCTGCACATTCCTCGGCCTAGCCTAATTTACCATCGCATCAACCTTACTAGGAGCCACTGAAATACCATCCCCTGAGATCACATGGCCTAAAAATGTCACCCTCTCAAGCCAGAACTCACACTTACTAAACTTGACATAAAACTTCTCCTCCTTGAGAGTCTGCAGCACCTGCCTCAAATGCACCTCATGATCTTCAAAAATCCTCGAGTACACCAGTATATCATCGATGAAAACTACTACAAACTGATCTAAATACTTGTGAAAAACTTTATTCATCAAGTCCATGAACACGGTCGGGGCATTTGTCAGACCAAACGGCATAACAAGAAATTTATAGTGCCCGTACCTGGTCCTAAAGGCTGTCTTCGCGACATCCTCTGCTTTTACTCTCACTTGATGATACCCGGATCTGAGGTCAATCTTGGAATATACCCGTATCCAAAATGCAAAGCACCCCTTGTCCAAAATGCAACAAAATGCATTGGGGTAAGTGTTGGGTCGAATTAGGGGTATGTTATCGATGCGGTAAAGTTGATCGTTTGCAACGAGAATGCCCAAAAAACAACCCCTACAACCCAAATCAACAAAAGGGAAGCAACTAGGTACCTCGAAACAATAATCAACAAAACACCACTCAGGTGCATGTCTACGCCCTCACTCTAAGAGATACAAAAAATACTAATGATGTGGTGATAGGTATTATTCTCATATTCTCCAAGAAAGCAGTAGTATTATTTGATTTTGGAGCCACACAGTCCTTTATATCTACAGTTTATGTTAAAATATGTGGGGTAGAGACTCAACCATTAGAAATTGAGTTATCTGTGGTTACACCAACGAGAACCTCGATAGTATGTAAAAAAATACTTAAAGGCTACCCAATTTGTGTTGAGGAAAGAATACTACCGGCTAACTTGGTAGTATTTATTATGCACGGGTTTGACGTAATTCTCGGGGATGGACTGGCTAGCTTCTAACTATGCTAGTATAAATTGGTATAATAAGGAGGTGGTGTTCAAACCTCCTAGAGAGCAAGAATACAAGTTCAATGGAACTCATGTACACCCTTCACCACAAATATTGTCGACCGTCCATGCAAAGAGATTACTCTTGAATGGATTTCAGGAGTATCTAGCATGCGTGGTGGAGGCACAAAGGGAAGAATTAAAGCTTAAGAATATCCCAATAGTAAGAGAATTCCAGGATGTATTCCTTAAGGATTTATCTAGGCTACCCCCTGATCGTGAAATCGAGTTTGTTATAGATCTACTACCAGGAACGACATCGGTATCCAAAGCTCCATATAGAATGGTACCAGTAGAATTGAAAGAACTAAATGAGCAATTACAAGAGTTCTTGGACAAAGGGTTCATTAGACTCAGTGTGTTACCATGGGGAGCACCGGTATTATTCATTAAAAAGAAAGATCGATTGATGAGAATGTTTATTGAATATTAGGAAATAAATAAAGTAACAATTAAGAATAAGTCGCATAGATGACTTGTTTGATCAACTCCAAGGAAACAAGTCTTCTCTAAGATAGACCTCGTTCAGGGTACCGTCAAGTGAAAATCAAGTCAAAAGATGTTCCAAAGACTGCATTCTGAACTAGATATGGTCACTTTGAATTCTTAGTTATGCCATTCGGACTGACCAATGCTCCTATTGCATTTATGGATCTTATGAACAGGGTTTTTTGTGAATATCTAGATTAAATTGTGGTGGTTTTCATTGATGATATTTTGATTTATCAAAATAGCCCCAAGGAACATGAGAACCATTTGAGGCTAGTACTTAAAGTACTAAGAGAAAAGAAACTCTATGCCAAACTTAAGAAATGTGAGTTCTGACTAGAAAGAGTTGCATTCTTAAGACATGTTATATCTAAGGATGGCAAATCTGTGGACCCAAGTAAAATAAAGGTACTAGTGGCTTGGGTGAGACTGAAAAATATTCATGAGATCAAGAGTTTCTTAGGTTTGGCCGAATATTATCGCCAATTTGTGGAAGGGTTTTCTAAAATATCTAGTCCTTTGACGAGGTTGACAAGAAATAATGTGAAATATAAGTGGATTGATGAATATGAGCAAAGCTTCCAAGAATTAAAGGAACACTCATCACTGCCCCCGTGCTGAAAATTCCATCAGGAGAAGGTGATTTTGTGATTTACGATGATGCATATCGAAAAGAGCTCGGGTGTGTATTAATGCAATAGGGGAAGGTCATTACATATGCTTCTCGACAACTCAAGGAGTACGAGAAGAATTATCCTACACACAATTTGGAACTGGTAGTTGTGGTATTCGTACTAAAGATTTGGAGACACTATCTGTATGGTGAAAGGTGTGAGATTTTACAGACCATAAAAATCTCAAGTATTTCTTCATGCAAAAGGAATTAAACATGAGACAGAGAAGATGGTTAGAATTAATCAAAGATTATGATTGCAACATCAACTATAACCTAGGAAAAACCAAAGTGATAGCAGATGCGTTAAGTTAAAAGTCATCGAATGCATCAATCTGAACAATGGTGACCCAACATCAAATCATGATGGATCTGGAAAAATTTGGTGTGGAAATAATGGAGGGAAATCATCAAGCTCTCATTGCTAATATGGTAATCCTACCAACCTTATTGGAAAATATTAAGGCTACACAGATGGAAGATGTAGAGCTAGTGAAGATTATGAGCTTGGTACAGAGTGGACTAAAGGCGGACTTTAACATCTCTGACAATGGGATTTTGAGATTGCAAACCAGATTGAGTGCACTCAATGACAAAGAGATCAAAAGAACAATCTTGGAAGAAGCTCATCGATTTCTTTATATAATACATCCGGGAAACACAAAGATGTATCGAGACTTGGGAGAGTCTTTTTGGTGGAATATTATGAAAAGGGAGATTGCATAATTCGTGAAACAATGCCTTACTTGTCAACAAGTAAAGGCTGAACATCGGAGGCCAATAGGGCCACTACAACCACTTCACATTCCCAAGTGGAAATGTGAGCATATCTCCATAGATTTTGTAACCAGGCTACCTTCAGCACTCCATGGACAAAACATCATCTGGGTGGTGGTTGATCGTCTAACAAAGACTATCTATTTTATTTCGATCAAATATAACTACTCTATGACCAAGCTTACAGAGTTGTATGTTCAAGAGATAGTTAGACTACATGGCGTGCCTGTGTCTATCGTATCATATCGAGATCCACGATTCACAACACAATTCTAGAAGAGTCTGCAAAGAGCCTTGGGATCCCGACTTACTTTTAGCACGACATTTAATCCTCAAATTGATGGATAATCAGAGAAAAACCATTCAGATAGTGGAGGAAATTTTAAGAGCCTGTGTACTAGATTTCAAATTAAGTTGGATTCAGTACCTGCTGTTAGTTGAGTTTGCCGATAACAACAGTTATCAGCCCAACATAGAGATGGCACTGTATAAAGCGTTATATGATCGAAAGTGCCAATCCTCATTATATTGCGATGAGGTTGGCGAACGACGACTTTTAGGTTCCGAGATTATACAAAGGACCTCTGAGAAATTTAAGCTCATCCGGGACAAAATAAAAACAGCTCAAAGTCAACAAATGAGCTATGCGGATACCCGTCAACGTGAGTTGGAGTTTGAAGTGGCGGATAATATATTTTTAAAAGTTACTCCTATTGTGATGTCCCGGACCCTGCAATAGAAATCCTCTCTCTGGAAAAAATGTGGGTTCGGCTACGAATTGGGAAAAATAGATGTGTGATTTTGAAAATATGATTTTCATGAAAAAACAATGTGTGATGGAGTCGCCACTAACCTTTTGAAATGTGGTTAGAACACTTGATTGCTACCCCGTTACGGGTAGAATCGGTCTGAGTCACTAAAGTCGGATTTAGGAGTACGGTTACACTAGGGGAAGGTATTAGCACCCTTTGCGCGCCCGTTTTTACGAATGATACAAGATTAATAAAAAATTTATCTCCGAAATAAATCTAATAAGCTTGCCAAGATTACTTCCTTTCAAAAATCAAAAGAATAAAAAATACTATATAGGTATTCCCTCATAATCGGGGCAATCCAAAACTCCAAAGAGTCCATGCCCTTAGTTACAATCATCGGGATGAAAAATCAAGAAAATAAGGTACAAAATTTGCTCTTAGGGGTTTTGAAATTTGTAAGTTTTTCTAAGTAGGAAAATACTATTCCGGGAGATTTTTGAAATTCATTCGGGGGATGGAAATGATTTTTTGTGCCTAAAAAATATTTTTGTGATTTTTCCTAAGTGTGAAAACATTTTTTTGTGATTTTTCAATATTTTTCCCGAACCTCAAAATAACACAAATAAAATCAATGGAAATTAAAGCATGAAAATAGTTTTGGGAATTTCTGAGAATTTTGTGATTTTTTTGTCAATTTTATGGATATCTAAGTAATAATATACAAGGGAAAACCAGTTTAAGGTCTTGATCGAGGCCATTCAACACACGTTGTCTTCCACGTGAGTTTGTGTGTGTTTAGGTGTATGTTAGAGTGCGTGAACGATGCATAATGCATGTGTGAGTATGAATACATGACCGTGTGCATGCATGGATGAGCATGTGCATGAATGTGCGCGCATGCATGAATGAGCATGTGCACGAATGTGCGTGCATGTACGAATGAGCGTGTTCATGAATGTGTGCATGCACGATTGGGTACGTGCATGAATGTGTGTGCGTGTGTGGATGTGCACACATGTGAATGTGGGTGTACATGAGTGCATGTGTGCATGTGTACGTGTGAAGGTGGGTATATATGAATGCATGCGAGCATGTGTACGTGACAAATTGCGTGCATGTATATGCACGTACATGTGAGGGTACATGAATGCATGCACGAATGAGTATGTGAGGAGTGGCATGCATGTGTATGCATGCATGTGGAGGTGTGTGTACACATGTATGTGTGTGAGTGTGTGAATGCATGTATGTGTGAATGCATGTGAGTGTATACGAATATGCATGCATGTATGTAGGAAATTTTAAATTAGTGGGTAGTGGTGTGCGTGTTAGGGTAATTTTAAATTAGTGGGTAGTGGTGATGGCGGCTACTTGGAGAAGATGGTGGTGAAGATGGGGTTGGGAGAATCGTGAAGATAGTGGCTACGGTGGGAGATGGAGAGGCAGTGAGAATGGAGTTAAGGAGGGAGGATGGCCAGAGTTGTGCCCAAATAGCCTTTTTATATTGAGTCTGTAGTGGGAAATGGGGCGCACCAGCAGAGACGGAAATGTTCCTTTCCTGCACTTTTTGTTCCTTTATTCCCGCCGGGAAATATTGCAACCATGCACATGCCAATTTAGTTGAAGGCTTTGCGGGTATGAGGCTTATGACTCTGGATTTACTATTATTATTATTATTTTGCTCAATTATACTCCAAAGAGAAGCTTAGTTTTAAAACGGCTTAATTCTCGACGATGAGAGGACCTGAACCCGACTCAAATAAAATACCAGGATTCAATTGAAATTCAATGGGACTCGATTAAAAATACTAGGACCCAAATAAAAATACCAGGACTCGATTTAAAACATCAGGTCTTGGCTTAAAATACTGGGACTCAATTTACAACTCTGGGACTCAAATTAAAAATATTGGGACTCTATTTAAAAAGAGTAGGACTCAAATAAAAATACCAGGACTCAATTTAAAAACACTGATACTCAAAAAATTCACCAGGATTCAATTAGATGCTCCCATTTGGGATTCAAGTCAATTTTTCATTGCACCGAGTCTCCTCGGGAAGGGTCGGTAAAAATTGGGGTGTCAACAGTTGCCCCTCTTTATAGGCATCGTTGCTTAAAATAACAGTGGAGATTGCTCCTCTATTATTTTAGAGCAACATGACTATAAAGATAAAAGACGCCAATTTTTACCAGTGCAGAGCAAATTGATCATCAAGGGATTTTTTTGTTATTGTTTTTGTTTTTGTTTTTGTTTTTGTTTTTGTTTTTTGTTTTAATGGTGATTGTGGTAGATTCCATTGTATCTTGTACTGGATTTGAGAATTTGAGCATTTATAACAATTAATGACTCGCACCCGGATAAACCTGAATGTTATAGCAAATGACAACTTGCACTGAGATGAGCCCAAGTGCTATAGCAAAGGACTACTCGTACTGGGATAAACCCGAGTATTATAGCAAATATCAGCTTGCATTGGGGTGAATCCAAGTGCTATAGCAAAGGAAGGCTTGCACTGGGATGAACCTAAGTTCGATAGCAAGGAATGGTTTGCACTAGGATGAACTCAAGTGCTATAACAATGGATGGCTTGCACTGGGATGAACCCAAGTGCTATAGCAAAAAATGGCTTGCACTGGGATGAACCCAAGCGCTAGAGTAAAAGATGGCTTGCACTGGGATGAACCCAAGTGCTACAGCAATGGATGGCTTGCACTGGGATGAGCCCAAGTGCTATAACAACGGATGGCTTGCACTGGGATGGACCCAAGTGCTCTAGCAACGGATGGCTTGCACTGGGATGAACCCAAGTGTTATAGCAAATGATGGCTTGCACTGAGATGAACCCGAGTGCTATAGCAAATGAGGAAAATTTTAGAAAAGATCATTTGAATGTTGAAGACATATTTTGGGATTTGAAGGTATGTGCCTCTCTCTCAAAGTGATGTTTTAAAGCATGTCATTCTGTGCCTGGGATCAATTGCCTCAGTTTCAAGGTATATCATTCTGTGTCTGGGGTCAATTGCCCCAGTTTCACTTATTCTCAAAACAAGGAAGACTCAAATGAGGATGCAAAAAATTTATGGAAGACTCAAACGAGGATGCAAAAAATTTATCTTAAAAATCCTATTCAACAAGATTAGTATGAATGCAGGGTATTCTATCACTATATGTATGCATGTTGCTATATGTGATCTAGGATGCGAGGACATATGCATGTTGAACGACATCATGTGTATGCAATGTGTATTTATTTTATGCAATGCGTGAAATGCATATTGAGGCATGCACTTTCCAATGTGCTGATGATCGATGATCTCAACTCTAACTTTGGTCATTTTAAATTCCAAACAATAATGAGGGTCCCTAAATTGGTTTGTCGAAGATTCAATCCGTCATTTGCACTAGTTACATTCTTTCAACTCCCCCCCCCCCCCTAGTGTGAAGATACCGGGACTGATTATAGTAAGGCTCAACTCAAAATTTGCCCTAGTTGCCACTGATCATGACCAAACTTTTATCCTCTGATTTCTATTCTGATGCAAAGGTACCAGAACTGATTATAATGAAGCTCTTCACAAAATTTGCCCCAGTTACATGCATCTATAACGGCTTCTTGCCTTCTCTTCAAATCATGTTTGAGCAAATCTCTGAATTGGCTATCTTTGCCGAATACTTCTTTGACTATCCAATCATCTTCTGGAGCTTTTAAAGGACGGAAGGGGTTTTTGTGGATGAGAAATCATGCATTTGGACAAATTTGTAGAGTCAAAAGGGGATATGCACAAGATAGATGTTTTGCCATGTTCATGTAGGAGAGGAAAATTTTATACCAGTGTTTGAAAGTCATGTGATATTGATGTTGGTCTTTCATCCTGGATAACTGGCTTTCTCTCTTTGTTGATCGCCCCAGTTTATTGAAAGAAATATTCCCTTTCTCTTTTGATGGAGGAACCATTGACACTTCTTTCTTCTGATCATTGTCCATAGCTTAATGAAACTTTACCTCTGTTTTGATCTTAAGATGGACTTTAGGAATCAGGACGAAACATAGGCCTTAGGATATGGGTTCTCAAAAAATAAGGAAACTAAGGCTCAAAATTCCCTTCCCCAAATGATATTTGTTGCCCCAATCTGTGGTGGGGTACTTGCAAAGTATTGACCGAACCTGTCTTTTTGAACAAGCTGCCTATGTACCCTTTCGGGATTAGGTCATAACGTAGTTCAGACTCAATATTGAGTCTGACAAATCCTTGAGACAACAATGTATTACCAATCTGGTTAGGACTTTATTTGGACTATAATGTAAGCTTAGGGATAAAGGTTACTAAAGAAAAAGGTATGATAAACCTCAAATTTTGTTGATATTATCAAGGGTATTCATTGGTCAAGGATCACATCTCAAGCATGTCCCTTTTCATTCCTTTTCTTTTTCTTCTTTTTCTGCATTTTCTTATCTTTTGCCTTCCCTTTTTATGGAGGATTTTTTAGCATCATGTTCATTGGGAGCTCAATAGGGACTAAACTTTTCAAAATTCTCCCAGCGTGGGGTGTGACCCTTTGACGAGTTAAATCAAGAATTGAATATTTTAAGCTCAACAAGGCTAGCAAGGGATTTTTAGATCTCCTTTCTTGGTAGTAGAAATATGACCTGCCATCATTTTGGATAGTCAATTATTGTCTCATGCAATTTGTCAGACTCCTGAAACCCTGAACCCAGTTTAATTTTGGGAAAATGACTTTTTAGAAGAAATGGTTTGACATTCGGGCTCAAGTTGTGTAACAAACAATAAATCTGTACTTGGTTCTTTTTGTGGGAAAATTGGTTGGCCGACAATGGCCATCTGTCATTTGATAAAAGCATCATAGGCTTATGGCATAAACGACACTATTTCACGTGAAACCATGGGGTGAGGGAAATTGTTTCATCTTTTCATCCTCTCTTTCCCAACTTGAGTTTTCATCATTTTTATGGCTCATGAATACTGGTATTTTGTTTTCCTAATCTTAGCATGAAAAATGAGCAAACAAAATATTGGCACTTGAACTCATAATGAGAATGCATGATTTTATTTAACCAAATTGTCAAAGGATTACAAGGAAAAACTAAAATAACAAAATATGACATAAAGTAAATCAAAAAGCAAAAGGTTTTCTATTTTGGTGATCAAAAGACAAGTCAATTTGCTCTGTTATTAGTGAGCTTCTTTTCCCTTTCACGACTCTCGGACCCTTACTTGCTGCTACCTTCCCCGTGGTCAGGTAAGGGATTGCTCTGAACTCCAGACTGCTTATCATCAAACTGTAACCACCTTGCATCCCTCAACATCTGCACCTTGTTTTTGAATGTTCAACAGCGCTCAATGGAATGCCTAGGAGTATTGGCACGATAAATGCATCAGACATGTGGGTCATACCAACGCGGAAAAGGAGGTGAGATAGGAATCCCCAGAATGGTTGTAACCATGTTTCGTTCCGCCAGTTGAGTGAACAAGTTTGAATACGCCATCAGAACGGGGTCTATCTTCCTGACATTTCTTTGGACGCCCCTTTCTTGAGCTTGATTAATCGGCTGGGCAAGTCTAAGCTCAAGAGGAGCTTTTTGAAGTCTCGCGCCTGTTTGCGTAATCTGATTAACAGAGGGTCCTAAAGTAAAGTTCTTCATAGACCAATGATTTCTACCTCCCTAATAATAATTTCCCTGAACCATATGAGCTTCCTTATCCCTCTTCCTACCCATCCATTTCTTGTCTAGACTAACCTCCTTTCCACCATCCCTGACTAGACCTGCCTTGATGTCAGTTTCAATTCTCCCTCCTGCAGCCACAATATCCATGAAATCATGGGGAGTTTCTCCCCGAAGGTGCATGCGGTAGAGATCTTTTAGCGTGCCTAGGAATAAAGAAATGGCTTCTCGGTCGCTTACAGGGGAATCCACCTGGATCGCCATATCCCTCCACCTATAAGCATACTCTCTAAATGTTTTAGTAGGTTTCTTCTCCATTTCTTGTAGCATCATGCAGTCAGGTGTCATCTCTATCACGTGGTGGTAGTGAGTGACAAAGACGTTGGCCAAGTATTTCCAAGTACGGACTCGAGCCTTATCTTGTTGAATGTACCAATAGATAGCTAACCCGGTCAAACTGCTTTGGAATCAATGCATCTTTAGTTTTTCATTGTCTAAGAATGCTTCCATGGCTTGGCAATACATTAGTGAGTGGGCTTGAGGACACTGGGTTTCGTTGTATTTCTCAAAGTCTGACATCTTAAATTTCGGCGGTAGAGTGACCTTTGGCACCAACTAGAGGTATTTCAGATCAACGGTACGGAATGAATTGGACCCTTCGATGGCTCTTAAATTCTTTTCAAGTACGTCACAGCAACACTCAGTTGTGATTCTGTTTGCCCCCATATCTGTCATCATTATCGAGGGTACTCCGACTGTTGGGACCCCTAGTGTTGGTGCGATAGGTATGAATGAAGTACAGTTTGGTGGGGGGGTTTTCTATGGCCATTAGGGGTTGTGTTGAGGTCTGCCCGTGTAACAGGGTGAATCTCAGAGGATAGGCGGGGTATGAATCCTCCTCAATGTTTTGTGGTTGCATATTCTTGCCCTTGTTCATAATTAGGTCCAGAAGCTTATTCATCTTGTTATTCAGCTCTTCTTGCCACTGCTCCATTCCCAGCATTCTGCTTTCCAATTGTTCTTCCATGATCTTTGTTTTACTCTTGGTATTGTAGTGGTGAGTGGTGGTGGGCTCAATGTTGGAATTCTGGATTTAACTTCGCCTGACAAGAAGTCGGAAAGTGATTACCGGCCCATTGGAGAAGAACATGCATGCATGTATGCGTGTAATGCAACCAAAGCAATCATTCGGCCAGAGTTTCAGGAAAAGCCTTAATAACCCCATGAATGATTCATTTTCCCCTAGGTAGGGTACTTTAAGAGATAAAATTTGACTTTTTCATGAATGAATTAGGCTTTTCTCAAAACATTGGCCAAGTGATATTAATGTCTAACATGGATGTAGGATGTACACAACACAAAGCATTTTTCAAAACATATATACAACAAACATGGATTGCAACATGTGGAGAAGGATGTGGCTTCTGTCCCAACCTTGGGAAAGGTATGTACATAGGGTTCTCTGAGGCTCTACCGTAGGCTAGGTATTATGGACAATCATGTGTAGTTAGGCTCTAATCCCTATTGACAACAGGTTCCCAGATTGAAACTTCATCCTCCCTCACAGAGGTTTGGATAAATCTCGCAGTGAGCGGAGTGCTTCGCGGGTCCCCATAGGCCATGCCACATGGGAACTGACACTGTTACACTTATTTCTATTCCTAGTAAGGGAATGCCCGGGTATAGAGCTGTGAAGGTGTGTGAGTTTAACAATTTCAGCCTACACCCTCTACCCGACATCCATCCGTTATTCAAAATTAAATTCTTAGCAAGGGAAAGTCCGGGTATAGAGTTGTGAAGGTGTGTGAGTTTAACAATTTCAGCCTATACCCTCTACCCTACATCCATCCATTATACAGAATTAAACGCATGCTTAACAAAATAGCAGAGGAAAGAAAGCATCATGCTTATTCAAGATACAACTAATCACATGCTTATTCAAGTACCAAAGCAAGCAAGGCATTTATAATTATTCACGCATATGCAATCGAGTTGTCAATTTGTACAAAAATGAAAGGGAGTAATCAAAAAGGCTTATTTAGATTTGAGATCGGGATAATTCTCAATTAAACACTAGTTTAACTCTCAAGTGTCCCCAGCAGAGTCGCCAAGCTGTCACAACATCCCGGACCCTGTCAGAGAAATCCTCTCTTTGGCAAAAATGTGGATTCGATTGCGAATTGGGAAAAATGGATGTGTGATTTTGAAAATATGATTTTCGTGAAAAAACAATATGTGATGGAGTCGCCACTAACCTTTTAAAGTGCGGTTAGAACACTTGATTGCTACCCCGTTAGGGGTAGAATCGGTCTGCGTCACCAGAGTCGAGTTCAGGAGTACGGTTACCCTAGGGGAAGGTATTAGCACCCCCTGCAGGCCCGTTCTTACGAACAGTACCAGATTAATAAAAAAATTATCCCTGAAATAAATCTAATAAGCTTGTCAAGATTACTCTCTTTCAAAAATCAAAAGAATAAAAAATACTATATAGGTATTCCCTCAAAACTGGGGCAATCCAAAACTCCGAAGAGTTCATATCCTTGGTTGTAATCATCGTGATGAAAAATCAAGAAAATAAGGTACAAAATACGCTCCCGAGGGTTTTGAAATCTGTAAGTTTTTCTAAGTAGGAAAATACTATTCCGGGAGGTTTTTGAAATTTGTTCGGGTTGAAAATGATTTTCTGTGCCTAAAAAATATTTTTGTGATTTTCCCTAAGTGTGAAAACAATTTTTTTGTGATTTTTTTTTATTTTTCAATATTTTTCCCGAACCTCAATATTACACAAACAAAATCAATGGAAATTAAAGCATGAAAATATTTTTGAGAATTTCTGATAATTTTATAATTTTTTGTGAATTTTCTGGATATATAAATAATAATATACAAGTGAAATAGAGAAAATCAGCGTGAACTGGTTCAGGGGGTGATGAACCGGTCAAACGTTGACCGATTTGGGGGAAAAACCAGTTTAAGGTCTTAGTCGAGACCATTCAATGCGCATTGTCTTCCGCGTGAGTTTGTGTGTGTTTAGGTGTATGTTAGAGTGCATGAACGATGCATAATGCATGTGTGAGTATAAATACATGATCGTGTGCATGCATAGATGAGCACATGCATAAATGCGCACGCATGCATGAATGAGCATGTGCACGAATGTGCGTACATGTACGAATGAGCATGTTCATGAATGTGTGCATGCACGATTGGGTACGTGCATGAATGTGTGTGCATGCGTGGATGTGCGCATGTGTGAATGTGGGTGTACATGAGTGCATGCGTGCATGTGTACGTGTGAAGGTGGGTATATATGAATGCATGCGTGCATGTGTACGTGAGAAATTGCGTGCATGTATATGCACGTACATGTGAGGGTACATGAATGTATGCACAAATGAGTATGTGAGGAGTGGCATGCATGTGTATGCATGCATGTGGAGGTCTGTACATATGTATGTGTGTGAGTGCGTGAATGCATGTATATGTGAATGCATGTGAGTGTATACGAATATGCATGCATGTATGTGGGAAATTTTAAATTAGCGGGTAGTGGTGTGCGTGTCAGGGCAATTTTAAATTAGTGGGTAGTGGTGATGGCGGCTATTTGGAGATGATGGTGGTGAAGATGGGGCTGGGAGAATCATGAAGATAGTGGCTACGGTGGGAGATGGAGAGGCAGTGAGAATGGAGATAAGGAGGGAGGATGGGAGATGAAGATGGAAAAATCTACCCCTGGAGCTGTGCCCGAATAGCCTTTCTATAGGGAGTCTGTAGTGGGAAATGGCGTGCATTAGCAGAAACGAAAATGTTCCTTTCTTGCACTTTTTGTTCCTTTATTCCTGCCGGGAAATATTGCAACCATGCACATGCAAATTCATTTGAAGGCTTTGCGGGTATGAGGCATATGACTCCGAATTTTATTATTATTATTATTATTATTGCTCAATTATACTCCAAAGAGAAGCTCGGTTTTAAAAAGGCTCAATTCTTGACGATGAGAGGACTCGAACCTAACTCAAATAAAATAATGAGATTCAGTTGAAATTCAACGGGACTCGATTAAAAATACTAGAACTCAAATAAAAATATCGGGACTTGATTTAAAACATCGGGACTTGGCTTAAAATACCAGGAGTCAATTTACAACTTCGGGACTCAATTTAAAAATACCGGGACTCTATTTAAAAATACTAGAACTCAAATAAAAATACCGTGACTCAATTTAAAAAAACTGATACTCAAAAAAATCACCAGGATTCAATCAGATGCTCCCATTCGGGATTCAAGTCAATTTTTCATTGCACCGGGTCTCCTGGGGAAGGGTCGGTAAAAATTGAGGTGTCGGCAACTCCAATGAAAAGAATCATAAGATTTGGTAAAGAGACAAACTAAGCCCCAAGTATCTTGGACCATTTGAGGTATTGGAGAAGATTGATCCAGTCGCTTACAAAATTACCCTACCTCCTACACTATCAAGAATTCATGATGTATTTCACATTTCAATGTTAAAGAAGTACGTTCCAAACCCTTGTCATGTGATAAGCTCTAAGTCGTTAAAAGTTAGTGATACTCTATCATATGAAGAGGTACCAATCCAGATTTTAGATAAGAAGGATCAAGAATTACGCACAAAGAAGATTCCATTGTTAAAAGTGCTCTGACACAACCATGACATTGATGAAGCATCATGGGAACTAAAAGCAGAAATACGACAAAAATACTCACATCTTTTTTATGATAGTAGGACAGGATAAAAACACAATATTATACAAGGTACTTATGTTAATTTTAGCAAATTTCAATGACAAAATTTTTATAAGGAGGGGAGGATGTGGTTACTCAAAAAATGTATATATAAATAGAACATGATAATAACAATAAAATAATAAAAATGGTCATTTAGTTAGTATTAATATGAAAGTGTTTCTCTGTTATGATCCTTGGTTCCGTATTTGATGCCTAAGAAAGATCTTGTCTAAGCGACTGCTCAGAGACCATTGTGGTTCAATTGCTCCCTGGAGGTCAACCTAGTCAAAATGAAATTTCATAAAATAAACAGAGTAGATGCAGAGGATGCAATGATTTCAAAAATTAATTAATTAACTAATTAATTAAGTAAATAAATTATTTAAAGACTAATTAAATGGGAGTGTCCACAAGCACTCCCATTTTTTTCTCCACTACATGTATCCCTGTATTATATACCTAGTCCATACCTACTTCATGTCATGTCCATTCATTTATTTAAAATATATATATAATTTCACCCCTCTTCCCACACTTTTATAAATTTCATTTTCTTCCCCAAAATTTTTCTATAAATAAAAAACTCTTAACCTTCATTTTTCACAAAAAATTTCCAAAGAAAGGGGTTAGTGAATGAAAGAATTAATGGCAGAGGGAGAATTTTCGTTACAATTAAGATTCTCACTCACCCACTATTTCCAATCTCATTTTTAGAGATATTCGTGGTGACTGTTTCACAAGATTTAAAAAAGGTAAGTAAATTTGATTATGTTATATTTTTATTAAAATTTATACTCAATTTTTTTTGTAAGTAAATTTTGCTTATGTTAATTATTTTTCATAAATTTTTCATGAGTTTATTTTTACACAAATTTAATTATACAAATTTTATCTTTAATATACTTGTATTTATTTTTAAGTTAAGAAATGTTATAAACCCATCGGGTATTTTACAGCATTAATTTCTATTTTAAAAAAATATTTTTAACACAAAAATAGCGTGATATGAGTTTATTTCTACATTGCATATTTCACGAAAATATGAGTAAATATGACATGAGTTTATTTTTACGTTACGTATTTCACGAAAATATGAGTAAAAATGAGATATTCGTGATATTATTTTAATTGAATAAATTATATAATAAGATGTTTTCAAAACCCCTCATGGCTCAGAGGATATAGAAAATTACGAATGCTCAGTACCGTAACCTAAAATTTAAATGAATCAGACTGCACTCACATTATTTACAAAGTGGTTATATATGATAGTGAATTTCTCCTGAGTGCACATCTAGTTCTAGATTAAGATTTAATATAGAAAATCTCACTTGATGATGATGTACGTTGATTTAGTTTGACCGACCAACTAGTTAAGTTCTGTTTTCAAACCGCACAACCTAGTTATGAGGGTAAACATGATTTACGATTAACAGGCCCAAGGGAGGTTTTTACACTATATGCATATACATATATAATTAAGTGTACAAAGATATTGATGATTTGAATGAAAAGTATACGTTTATATGAACAAGACCAGTTTTGTGCCTAAATGATGATCTAAAGGAAATATATAAGGAAAAGTATATATATATATAAAATTGAGTACTATAGTTACAATTTTTGTTTAAAAGTTAACAAGTTCAAATTAACAGTTGCAGTGTATAATTATGAAAATTTTACTATTATAGTTGATGGTAAAAATTTTATATAAAAATTTTTAATTTTACATTTATTTTAAATGCAGTCTTGAAATTTTAATATTAAATGTTATTTTATGAAATTATAATATTATGAAAGCTCATTTTGACCACACACTAATAATAATCTTATTTACTTACTGAGCGTCGTCTCACCAAATCATTATTTTACATTTCAGATAACTTTGAAGAGCATACAAGAAATCAGGAGTAGCAAATGCATGAGCGGAGATTAGAAAGAGTTGTTAGAATAAATATTAATGTAATATTAAATGATTAAGTTTTAAATGTTTTCTTTTTGTTGATATTGAAGATATTGATGTAATGAGATGAATTAGTGTTCTAGTAATAAAAATAATTTAGATTTATTTGCTTTCGCTGAAAATTTATATTTAGGAACTCATTCAAGTTCGGGCCCTTAAATATAATGCTTTATTATAGTATTTTAAGTTTGTACTCTTTTATATTTTACTATTATATAACATATTTTTAAATATTATTTGATTATATAACATATTTTTAAATATTATTTGATTCACAGGAGAAAAAACATTTATTTAATTAGGTTTTTTAAGGCATCATTTGCAAAAAATGTTAAACTTATTGTAATTTTGCCTCTAAATGTTACACTTTATTTTTCTAAAAAACACAGTATTTGATTTTTGTAAAAAATAAAAATTTTAGAATTTCACTTCTGTTTTTTTTCTAAGGTTGTGGCATCCTACCATGCTGCCCCATAGGGACCCCCACAGCAAATTACCCCCACAACCCCTTCTCCCTCTTCTACGCCTACCCTTAAAACCTCACCCAAACCCCGGATTTGAAGCCTGGTATCCCCAATGGGAGCTTGAAGGTAAACTCGTAGGTTCAAAGCCCGACGTCAATATTTTATAATTAGAACATAAAAAATCAATATTGTGTAACTCCTTAACTAAGTAGGGCTCAGATTCACACAAATTAGTTAGCCCATTCTCTCTCTCTTTTTTTTTTTTTTAAGATTATGTCGGTTGTCTTGACTCTCCCGGCTCATCCAATTATGGCGGCATCTTTGGGGTACATAGACTATTCCCATGCCGAGGGAAGCCGCCCCCACAGTTCCGCCGGAATAAAGTAGAATTTGATCCAGCAATAGGAATCGAACCAGAGACCTCACTGTTCATAAGATGGGTTTGTAATCTCTTTCTCCTCAATTTTTGTTATAATAATTACCCTCCTCACCATTACTCAAAGTAATTATCCGTGTTTCATTATTTGGCTTCTTCTTCTTATAGAAGGATCAGCTATACTTAAAATGCCATAGTTGCTTAGAATAGTAGCACATAATTTACTTTTAAAAAAATTACTTACCACTTCCTCTCTTCTAAAATTTTTTCTCTTTTTTGCCTCTTTTATTAGTTTAAAAACTGAGTTATGCTAATATCATCTTAATCCAGAGTTTATTCACCAAAGTTGACTTTATTTAAGGGGAATCCATTTATTATATTTAGCATTGTAGTTTTCTTTCCTTTGTTCTTTTACTCCCTACTCATAATTATTTCACGTGTGAATAGGGATCCAATGAGTTATTCCAACTTCACTTTCTTCAAATTCTTAACATTGATTATTATTGTCACATTTGCCTTATAATTTTGTAGTAGAAGCCTAAGAACTTTTACTACTAAATCACCATTCGCACAATATTTATTCAACAGCCCCCCATACTACATGTCAACATTTGAACGTGGAGGCGCAACTCCATGTGGAGGAGCCGGCTCCCTGTATAATTTCCCATCAAGTAGTTGAGTGCGAAAGCATAAATTTTTAGCGATATTTACAGAATTGTCCAACCCAATACACTCAACCCAAATTGTCAACAGAGAATGTCTTCAAAAGTGTTTAGGTTAGTAATATATTGGAATTAGATATAAACCAAACATGTGCATGAATTAAGCAACGACTTATTCGTGTGCAAATCACCCTATCCAACTTGATTCGAAAAACAATAACAACTATAACAAAAGCAATAAAAAAAAAAAAAAAGAGAAGGTCGAAGGTTAATAGTCAAAATTGCACTCTCCGTTGCATTAGTTTCGGTACTAAATCCTTTTTTTCCTCAATAATTAAACATAACTATTCTCTAGTTGACAACAACATTCATAGGAAAAAAATTTCTCTTCTCCATTTTCCAACGAACCTTGCATATGTAATAAAATATTTCAATTCTACTAAACCTCCTTTGTGTTATCTGTTCATAAAAAAAGAACTAGACCGTCAATCCAACCATGAACCAACTCGCTTTAATTTATCAAACCACTTCCAGTACGATTCAACTTCACTTATATTTTTTCTCAAAGCGACCAAGCTGATTCGATAAACAATTTAAGCCCTACCCGATCCATTAACATCCCTCATTATGCTTTTAATCACCATCTTTAATGCCAACGATTGGGGAGAAAAATAAAAAAAGGAAAAAACATCAGCACATGCAGATCTCAGAGATTATGGGATGCTGCTGACTGCAGTCAATTAGGGACAAAAATAAAAATAAAAAAACAAAACAGAACAAAACATTTGGTCATCCCATTTTCCCCCGCGCCCTTAAATTATTATTATTGTTCTTAGCAACGCCCACTCCGCAGCGGCAACGCGCAGTTCTTGGCGTAAGCGCCCCACATGCCCACACCCACAGACACAAAAGTCACAAACAATCACGGAAATTTCTTTCTTTCTTCGCCATATAAAGAAGGAGACAATTTTTGTGGAATCTTTTTGATACGCTTTCTCACCTAATGGGTCCAAGCTTCCTCTTTCACCTAATTTAAGAATTATATTTTAATTATTAAACTAGTAAGTGGTTAATTATATTGTGTGTGTGTGTGTGTTTTTTTTTCTTAAACCCAAATGGGTGACTTTCAAATTGTACGTTGAGATAGAAATTAGGCTTGCTTGATGGTAATTTACGTAAAATCAGGTCAATATGAGTTGAATCGAATAAGACAAAAGGTAAATTGCTTCATATTTTTTAAGAACAAATTATAAAGTTGTACATTTTAGAAAACTTGGATTTGAAAGTATTTGAAGGGAAATTATTGAGTGAAGATAACTAGGGGAATATTTTTCTATGTTATAATTATATATGATAAAATATTAAACAATATATTCAAATAAAATTTACCATAGTTTTCTAATGAGTTAAAATAATCTTAAAAAAAAAAAAAACATTGATAATTTTACCAGCAAATTCTTAAAATTTTCAAGTTCATGATCCCCCACTTGAAAAACAACAATAATTAAATCCTATGAAAATTAGAACCACTAATATGAAAGAGTTCATTTTTGAACTTAGGCAGATCCACTGTCCTGAAAATAAAAAGGTTTGCATAAAGCATCATATATGTACATATGGGAGAAAATTAAATGGGCAAAACTCTCTTCTTCTTCTTCTTCTTCTTCTTCTTCGGAGCAAAACTCAAGATTGAGCAGAGAAAGATCCCACTAGTGAGTACAACGATCCAAGCTAGCTCTACCAACCGATTGAAAACAGAGGCATTTTACTCAATTACACGGGAACCCCATCTGAAATCTCTGACCTCCGACCGGCGAAATCGGCCGGAGTAGCACGCGTCGTCGTGGCATCCGTCGTCGAAATTCTGGGAGTAGCTAACGGCGTCGTACTGGAAAGTCAGGGGCTTGGACCCGTATATGCTCTTGCTCTCTCTGACGAGCCTCTTGAGGAGGTTCTTCCAACGCCGCCGGCAGCCGCCGCCGCCGCCGCCGCTGCCGCTGCCGATGCGAATGCGAGAGTACTCGTCGTGCACCGGGAGGCACGACGTCGACGGCGACACGCAGCCGGAGAAGTACGACGGGCGCCGGTGGGAAAGATCGCTCTCCATCTGAACAGATAATTAACTTCAACGTTTGGATCACATAAAAGTTTGCAAAAAGGAAGATGCAATGGTGGGGAGTGGGCAGAGGATCGCAAACCCCTTTATATAGTGACCAATGTGATCATTTGGTGCTTTAAAAATTAGAGTGTAAAATTAGTCATGTCCTACTCACCTTGTTGGGTGCCTCCCACACCAGTAGTTTATCTCTCTCCAACACGGCCCCAACGCGAGAGTTCATTACCCTACTGTTATGTTTGGCCGTTGGCTAGTGTAGATTTGGAGGCTACAATTTAAATTATTATAAAATATAGTTTTATATTATATTTTTTATTTTCATTTAAATTTAATTTTTAATTTGGAATAATTCAAAACATAAGCTAAGGTTGATTTATATGTTTTGGGCTTTTAATTTAGATAATAATTTACTATAATTTTATAATATATTTTATTCAAATTTAAAATGTAAAATAAATAAATTTGAACTTTCGAATGTAGTATGAGTGGTGGTACTCATATTTTATGGTACATATGTTTTTTTTTTTAATTAGAGTGATGAGGACGACCCGACCCAAGTTTTGAAATAGTTATGATACCATGGGGAAAAAATTAATTAATTTAAATATTCAAAATTTTAAGGTCATATTTTAAGACTACCTTTGATATTTCTTTGGGGCATATTCTATTTGAGTTTTGTTAGTTGTGGGTATTGTATGTTATTCTATGTTTGGACAGATCTTGAGTTTGAATTTGTATTGAATTTGGATAAGATGCAACAAAAAGTTGTATTGATATTCGTTCAAATCTATGCAAATCCAAATCTAAATTCAAGGTTCGTAATCCATGTTTTCAAATGTTAAAGTATTTCTATTCTTTATAGATGAAATAATTGATTCATTAAAAGTTTTAAGATTCTAAAAAAATCTATCTTTTAAATTATTTATAAGGCACTTTCACATGTAAAAGTCCATTAAACTTTAAAATAGGAGAAAATTTTGTATGGAAATTTTACTTTTAGTTAATTAGAAGAATAGAGTATTTGAAAATCAAACTCTAAACCTTTTTTAATAAAAGAGACTATCAATATCTAAGTGCGTAAAATATGGTATATGACAATTAATCGATAATTATCTGTAACATTTTGTATTAGATTAAGGGTTTTATAGTCTCTAAATAGCCATTTTCCATCTCACAGTTCCCATCTTTTACTAAGGTTAAACTTTAAATTTATGACCTTCAAAGATGTCTCTTAATCAAGAGACAAGTTTTACTTTTATTTCGATATAAATATTTTTCTATAATAGCATATGTCAATAAAGCAACACAGTACTCACTATATATATTTTTTCCAATAAGAATATGCGATAATTTAGCTAGTTACTCAAAATTCTCTCCTTTTATATATCAAAGTTGTAGGCATCGAAGGCTAACTAATATCGTAGACTATTAACTCACTTAAAAGTGTCTTGCTATTAAATTGATTAGAGTGAGAAAAGTATGAGATTAGGACTAGATCGAACAGGTCATAAGTTACCTTACAAATAAGCTTATTATGGCTTAGTAAAAGCCTTTTAGACTTTGCGAGCTTTTTGAAAATAGTCTGACAATCATTTCCTTCCTCCAAAGAAAATAAAAATAAAAATTTTAAGAATTTCTATATTTTATATTTATGTCTAGTTATATTATTTTTGGGGAAAACTACATAAACCCTCTCTGTGGTTTAACCCAAAATCAATAACTTACCCTGTTATTTTATTATGATCGTTAACCCTCACCCTATGATTTTTAAATAATGAAAAGTTATAATACCATTAATTCATCTTTACCCAAATATGTTAAAAGTATTTAAATATATTTCATGTAATTAATAATAATATATTTTTGGGTTTGATTATTAGATAATATTGATATTGGATGTTAAAATAAATATTTGGAATTCTTATTTTAATTTCATATCTAATGTATCTAGTGATTAACTTATATAGTATCCTTATAGGTCATAAGGAACATAATAAGTTATTTAATAATAATGGTAACTATAGTAAACCATTATCATTTAAGAACATTTTTATCCATTAAAGTAGCATTTTTTGTATAATATATTGATTTTAATATTAAAAAAAACTAATGATATTATAATTTTTTGCAATTTTGAAAACCATAAAGGGATTCAATGTTCACAATAAATCGCTGGATAGTTCAATAAATTTTTGGTCAAACCATAAGGGGGAATTAGTATTCACAAATCACAAGATAGCTCAATGATTTTTTATCAAACCACAAAGAGAGTTTATATAATTTTCTCTTATTTTTTTTGGTTGACAACTAATATTGATGTCATATTACAATAATATATTTATATCATAATGTAGTAATATATTTGTATTGTAGAGTATTGATTTGAATATAAGACATATATATATATATATATATATATATATATATATTAATTTTATAGTTATAAAATGATATATTAATGTATCTATCATTAGTATAAAATTTTAATATTCCATAACATTTATAGTCAATAAATAAATTACTAAAATAATAAAATTGAGAGAAAAATTATGCCAAAATAATATGACATTATATTAACAAGTGCTTTAGTAATTATAATAGTATTATGAGACAATTATTAAAAACAAATACTATAATAATAATATAATTATAACAATATTATATTGTGATAACAATAAATTATGCTATGATATTTATTATATAATAATAATTTTTATGATGAGTCCAGCCGAGTTTACCTAAGTGGTAAGGGGGGAAGTTGCACTTTGGTGATCCCAGCCAAGGCCTCAGGTTCGATTCCCCACTTATAGTTTACCTAGTGAATTAGTAACGATGTGTCAATGGACGAGTGGTAATATTTTCATTTTCCGTTCTGGTGCTATTTGGATGGATCCAAAGGGCTTATCCAGATTAAAATTTTGGGTTATAAAAAAAAAATATATTATTATGATATAATATATTATAGTGTTATATGTATCATTATTATTAGTCGAATAAATTTTTATTAACATTATCAATTATTAATGCCACTTTTAAAATTTAAAATTTATAACTAAAAATACTTATTAAGTTATTATTTTTTTTGTATTCTTTATATTTGACGTCAAAAAAAGCATTAGTATGTAAAATTATAGGATGAAATAATTTTATGAAGTATATTGCATTATTGAACTGTGACAGAGTGGAAGAGTCACTTAACACTAGTAAGAGTAGTCCTACTTATATGTGTTCATGGCCTAAAATTAGGGTTTCTTCGCCAAGGTTTAATTTTGAATTTTGGGATTAACCTAGCTAAATATTGCAATTGGCCCACAAGATTTTAATGATAACTAATAAGAAATTGAATTTTTATAACTAAATCAAATATTAATATTTATATATTATGATGGATGCATGAATCCTATTTTTTATATAAAAGGGAAAATGATTGTATGCCCACCAATAATTTGATAAAAATTTAATTCCTTTATTAAACTTCAAAAGAAAAAGCAATCATAGTAATGTGTAAGGAAGTGTTTGGCCCCTAATTTGCAGACATCTATGCATGTGGAAAGATTCTAAAAGAACCATATCTAAGAACAAAATACAAAGATATATATACATAATTAATTAGTTAGGGCACATTATGATTATCAAATTGACAATGGCATTGATTAAAGCATTCAGCAACCTCCCATATATATGTAGCCAAACAAGCAATTGAATTATGCAAAAGAGAAATAATAACACATACATATTTAAAACCACAAAAAACAATTGATGAAGACTGCCAAGGCTACAATATATAGGGACCAATGGGCTATAGATTTTTATTTAATTTTTTAATAAATTTTGTGCTTGATGCATTGTTTTTTTAATTCCTATTTTTCTTTCGTTTGTTGGTTTTGTAATAATTTTCTGTAACATTAGTTTGTATTTATTTTTATTTATATAAATAAATTATTTTTATATACTTTTAAGATGCGTGTATTTTAAGAAGTAAATACTATTAAAAGAGTTATAAATTAATTTTGTGTTAGTTATAGATATTCTCATTTTATGAAGTTTTTAGTACGTTGAACTAATATTTTTAGAGAAATATTTTTAAAAATAAAATATGTGCACCAAAACTGTAACGACCCCAAAAATAATATGCATACAAAAGTAAAAAAAAATTAATTAATTAAATTAATTAAATGATAATTATTATTAATTAAATAATATAATATAATATGTATATAACTTTACAAGAAAAACTGAGAGCAGAGAAGCTCTCTTACACCACTCTCTCTCTACTTCTCTCAACTTTCTCTCTCCTCCACCGGTCTCCCTCTCTCTTCAATCTTTTCTCCGATACTCGGCCAATCGAAAAACATAAAATACCACTAGGTTCCTATCTCGGCCACCAACACTTTAGCTAAAGTGGATTCATGATTAGGGCGTTGTAAGCACCACTCATAAGGTAAGGTAAAGTCTCACTCTCTCATCAATTTTTCTTTAAATATTTAACCAAATCGACATTAGACACCACCACAGGATTTTAGCTCTGATCCTCATCATTTTAATCGGAGCATATTTTTAATTTAAATTTCCTAGGCACCACTCTAAGGTTAGGGTAAGGATAGTGAAATTATATCCATTAATTATTTTTAAAGTTTAATTAGTATTGAGAGTGGAGGCCTAGGAAATGTTAAAATAATTGTAATTCCGGGGTTGAGTTAATTGAATTGGGAAAAATGTGATTTCAGGGTTTTGAATTCCGAACACCACCGGCGTGAATTTAGAGATTTTAGTAGGCCTCTCAGTAAGCAGGTAAGAGGAATAAATTATAACAGTTATTTTTGGAAATTATTGGTTAAATAAATATATGAAAAGATAATATGATATTCTGCTTGAGATTATTATGATACGAATATCAAATAAAATTGCGTGGTATATGATTTATACTGTAAATGTGTTTGAAACTGAGTTATGTGATTTGCATTGAGAATAAAGAGATTATAATATATATGTTGAAATGTTTTACGCAGAAATGAAGATAATGAAAACCAATTATATTTTATATACTAAATGGTGATGATATGAGATTTGAAATATGGGAAATAATGAAAAGTGGAATACAAAATTGTTTTATTAAGAACGATGAATTGTGATATACCAATGTGTATTTTACTGAAAAATGATGGAATATGATATATATATATATATATATATATATATATATGTATACAAATGTTTTTTATGATAAACGAGGAAATAAGAAATATTGATATGCTTTATTAAGAAATGTTGAAATACGTGAAATGAGATATATACTATTATGAGATGAAATGCGTACTGATATGATGAGAATGAAACAAAAAATGGTGAGAATATTTCTGATGTGATGAAATGTACCAACATACTAAAATGTGAATACTGAAATGCGAATACTAAAATGTGGAAATGAGAACCCTGATGAATTGGAGTTAGATAGAGAGTACGGTATCGTTGTTAGTGAGGTGTTAGTGCAACCACACGGTCTTATGGAGAGCGTGGCGTGGCAGTCGATTGAGCCCGTGAGAAGGGTAGTTTTGCCACCTGGCGTCCGGACCAGGAGTGGGCAGACCAATCGTACTACAAAGAGATAGTTTCCTTAATTTGATCTAATCGGGTAAGCCAACTGCGGTTAGGTCCAGCCTTTAGGCCGCACAACCAGGTCATGGGGGGAAGCATGGAGATGTCAATATCCTTATGGCAGCCATGAGTTACAGACAGAATGTGTATTTGTTACTGGTGGACTGTCATGAGCTAGTTTGTGAAATGAAAATGAGAAATGAAAGAGTGTGAGTTTAATTGCACAAATAATTAGGGCGAAGTAAAACTCTCCACCTGAGGGCTTACAAAGTAAGGTGAGTGTGCTGATAAGTATCAGTTGTAGCAGCACCCGAGTTAATCGGGTAATGTTACAAACGATATCAGAGTAGAGGGACGCTACATGTATGGGTGTGTAATCTCCCCTATCTTGGAAAACTTTCGCTGATAAATATTGGTTGTATATGTGTAAGTATAAGAAATACATAGCTTATGAAATTATATTTTATATCTATATGATTATGAGTACATATCAGTATATTTTCTCAAATGATGTAATCACTTAAATGAGTATATTATGATATAACTAAACTCATACTACCACACACTGTGAATAATTTATTCTGTTTTACTGAGAAGTGTCTCACCCAAATATCTAAACATTTCAGGAAACTGTGACAAACCAGTAGATAGAGCTCCGAGATAGAGGGGAGCTGGTACCCTGGTAGACGGGATAAGTGTTTTGTGTTGGGAATATGTTTGTGTAATCCCCTAGGGTACGTTATGGATTTTTGGGATATGTATGGATGTATAGAACTCTAGTTATTTGTATTCTGAATGGTTTGTAAATACTGACTTCCGTTGTTAAGTTTGTTTGTATGAGATAAACTGTTTACCCAGTATCCATTTTGGGTCGGGTTATGTTAGAATGATATCAGAGTTTTTGACATGACAGATGTTTGATTAATATTTATTATTTATTAAAAATGAAAATGAAAAAAAAATGGTATGAGAATCGGGGCATCACAAAGATGCGGGATCTCCTTTACATACATGTAGATAATGAACACATGAATTGAACAAATAGGTAAAAAATAAAATACACTAAACTATAGCTTTCACCTTCATATCCTAAAGTAATAGTGGATATATGTAGATCACGTCCACACCTTGTATTTCTATGAAACTCCATAATAAAAAAAGAAGACTACATTAATTATTGTGTTCCTAAAAGCTAGTCTAGCTACTCCTATCGCTAAATAAAAGAATCGAAATAGACATAGGTTGAAATGATCGAGGACGTGCTCTACTATTTTATGTTGTAAGAAGTTGCAAGCCTTTTTAGCAATTTATGCATATTTTTCAAATGTTCATATAAGTTGCTTAAAATAAAACATCATGACTTGTCATGTGTTCAAAAGAGTCTTTTTTTTTTTTTTTAGCACAAGAAAAATAATTAAAAGAATAAGATTATCCAATGAATAAAAAAAAAAAAACTTCAAATTGTTTGACAGAGAGCAATTCTTCGAAAAAGATCAGAAGTATCAACATGTATGAGATTTGAAACTCCAATTTTGAACCAAACTTTGGCAACAAGTTGCATGTTAATTATGCTCACAAAGAGTATGTTTGAAGATGAGTTACCAATATAAGTTTCTATAAGTTGAATAATCTCAATACGAATAAAAAATTAATGAGTTTGGGTTGAACAATTGCCAATTAGATGTAAGCCTACGAAGGAGTCACATTTTAAATGAAATATCATCCCAAAATGAATTATATTTTTTTTGATAATTCATATACCATGCGAGTTGAAGTCATATCCTACCATACTTAATTCTATTGTCATCTTAATTACCGAACGAAACCTGAAAATTCAATCTTCCCCCCCGACTTTATTGTTTATAAAAATCAACTTTCTTTATATGTAAGAATGTATGAAATTACGTGATTGTATCACTACTTGTTAAATGAAATAAAATAACTTAGCTTTCCTTATAGGTTTGTTCCAAGTGTTAATCAGATGAATTCGCATTGAAAATCCCTTATAAACTAGTAGCCTTTAGTGTATAAAATATTAAATCAAAATATATGTAGTTAATTGTTGGAATAAAATCGAACGGGCACATGTATTCGAACAATTGTGACTTTAAGGGACCCCTCCTTACCGAAATAAGAGAGCACTTCTCACAACTTAACTCCCATAACTTCTTCAATGGTAAAAAAATTTATAAATTAAAAAAAAATGACTACTCAAGATAAGGTAAACAAACTAACTTTGAAAATTTTCCTTATTTAACTTAAAATTTTAAATAGTGAGAGATTTTCTCAAAGTTTGAAATTCAATTACCATCGTTTTCATCTTACAAGCATACAACAGAGACGACAACAAGAATATAATTTCTACAAAAATCATTTAAAGCATGTATTTTTGTGGAGCAATAAAGATATGAAATGGATTTTGAATCAATATTCTATGCCACAAAAGAATGGTTTATTCCAATGGAAGCAACAAAACTGATAAACATGAATGAAAAATCTACAAGTGAATGATGACACTACACAACCAAAAAAGAAAAAAGAAAAGCAAGAGAAAAATGAGAGGCATAGGTAATAGGGATAGGCATGTGAGAAGGGATTGCCTAATCCACCCAAAGTTGAAGATGTGGAGCTCTTGTCATGTCCTCTAAACTTGTAGGGGAGGAATCCATAAAAGCCAAAGTACAGTGTCACATGGAAATATTTCATCCGCCTACCCCACCGTCTCTTGTTCATCGTGTTGTCCTTCTCTTTGGATTCCTTCTCTCTCATTTTCTATTTTTTTTTTTGCTTTTTTAAAATTAAATTACACATGTGTGATTCTTAACCATGAATGATTTTATTATAAATTTGAGTCTCTAGCGCTTATACCGCATTCATTAATTTTAATTTGAGTAAAATTGTGTTATGCTTTACGATAACTCAATTGTCTGTCATTTGCAAAGAAAGATTACGAGTAGTATTTCTAAAACTAAAGGAAGAATATAAGAAGTAACTCCTTCTCCTCCAAGTATTGGATATAGCCGCTACAACTTTTTTCTTGTTGGAAAGACATATAGTAATAGAAGGTGAGAGGCTGACTAAGACATGCTAACTATAGCCGTAACTACCACTTACCCAATCCTAATTTTGACTTAGGCATCAATAGGCCATTAGAGATCTCTCAAATTATTTATTTTTTCTATTTGTTGGAAATCGTCAATGATATGTGGACGTAAAGATTGACATAATTTTTGAGATCAATAAACTTACTATCATATAACCAAATAAATTTTTCAAAAATAATTAATTTGTTGTTAACACATATGAAATGATATAACAACAGTTAGGAATTCATCCCTAATCTCAAAAAATAAGAATAAAAAGAACAAAGTTATTTGCTACACATTTTTCTATTTACAACTATGTAATTCCACTTCCCCTCAAAAGAACTAACTACCATATGTGGCATTGGTAGTACAATACTACCAGTACTACACTAATTATCAAAATATTACACTTCTTTATGTGATTGTATTGCACACGCAGTACAATATGCACAAATAAATGTTTAAATAAAAGTGTGATACTAACTTGGATAAGTATAACATTTCTAATATAATGTATGTTAAAAATGCAATATAAAGTATTTTAGGTCGTAACACATGATGATCTCTTTTTATATGTCTCTTACCCAAGCGGGTTTGAGGGCAAACATTAATAGGCAGATACTAATTTTTTGTTTATATTAGATGGATTTGCATCATCATTTTGGTTGTGCAAGTCTTTCTTTCGAATTTGGGTCAGTTAGGATAAGGACTCACTTTTGGTTTTTTAAACTTGGGTTCGATCAAGGTGGAAACCATGCCCCTTGTTAAGATCCTGTGAGCAACCAGAAAAATTAGGACACCAGAAATTTACGCGATTCGGTCAAGATGGATCTACGTCCATGGAGCACACGACAATTCACTTAAAAACTGTCGGAAAGAAATACAATTCTCTCAGCTTCTCTCTTCCTCACACTCTCTTCTTCCTCTCTTTTCTTCTCTATATTTTCATCTCTCAACGGCTCCTCTATTTATAGGTAGTTTGGAATCAATTACAATAAATTACATTAAATCAAAATTGAGAGGTTACATTCATCAAAATTAAATGGATAACATCTTTAGCTTGTAGCTCACGCGTTTCGAGCTCAGCTTACGTGTCTCTAGCTCCAGCACAACACCCTTAATGTTTTTTTTTCTCTCATTTTGCACAAATTACATATTTCTTAAATTCTTGTAATAAAAAAAATTGGTAGGAAGAATTTTTATATTTTGTCTTAATTCTTTTCTAATTTAGTTATTATCATAACGCTATTGTTGTGACCTCGATTAGTTGATATATTTGATAAATTGTCTCTCTATTCATGTATTTGTTACTTCAACAGTAGTTCTAAATATGTGCGTTTCAATGACATTCATATATATGATTTATATTTGTTCTAAAATATTGAAACGAAACATCATGTCACCTACTATGTTCCAATAACTTTTTTTCTTAGTAGATGATCTTGTCCAAAGCGCAGATACTTTTTTTATAGTTTGAGAATGAATTTCTAACCATGGTTGTGCCATTTTATTTACTCAAGGGCGAGATATCTAATTTTTTTGAAATTGTATTTTGCCACTTCAAATATCTGTGAATTATGGAAGTTCGAAAAGTGTTTGCATCATTTTATTAAATTATGGAGGGGCTAATTTTGCTTAGAGTGGAATAGAACAATTCACACACATAATATTTAGAAAATTTTAATTTAGTTTTAATTTTTTTTATATTTTATTAAAATTATGTACACAATTCTTTAGTTGCAAAAAATAAATATTAGATATGAAAATTTTATGACAAGAAGTAAGTTGGTACAACAAATGAAAATTGAAAATAAAAATTAAAACTAATAGTCACCTATTTTTAATTGTTGAAAAATTAATTTAAATATAATTTTAATTTGTGGGCCGCCGAAAGGCTACAGCAAACAAGGTACTATTAATATATAGCTAGTGGATGGCTTTGATTTGACATTGATGAATGATATTATTTGAACATGGACATATGTACTTGTGTCCAAGTCATCAAAGTCAAGTTTCCTAGTACTACTGGAAATTGGAAAGCGTGTACATTTAGCTTATTAGCTAGTGTTGAAATTTGTGTGGACATATAATAATTTGCAAATCAAATTTGTATTGGGAAGGCATTTTGTCCTAATTGTTCTTGATCTTATAACCTCTCTCTAATATTTAAAAAAAAAAAGAAAAAACCTGGTGCGCAAAGTTTCTGCGTATGCGAGGTCCATGGAAAGGGCAGACCACTATTAAATAAGTAAAATTAAATTAAGACCTTATTTTAATTTAAGATAATCACTAAGAAGGTTTTAGAATTTCAAAGTTATTTTGGTTGGGATCTTTGTAATTTTTTTTCTTTCTCTTATTTATTTATTTATTTTTGGGTTTTGATTGGAGTCAACTCAGTCAGGAATATTAGGTACCTGATACCACATCTTATGTCTCTTACTTCTTTATTAAAGTTTGAATTTAAAATATGCAATATAAAAATTTAACTTTAGGGGTTGTTTGTTTGGCATCATCGTCGAAAAATTAAAAATATAAATTAGAAAACAAACACAACAAGTTGATTGTTCAATATATGTACAACTAAAAATAATTAAAGCTTAATTAATAGATACTTATTTTTTGTCCTTGAATCAAATAATGATTAAAAAAATAAAGTTACAATAATAAAAGGACACACATAATGTAAATTAAAAATACTAAAAGTTTATAAATTATACTAATTACTTTACTTAGCATATCAAAATTCACTTTAAAAGAACACGGCAATTGAAAAATAGTAAAAAAAAAATTATAAATAAATTTTATTATTCACTTTAGCCCACTAAATCTCATGGTTCTAATTTATAAAATGCATCTTACAAGATTGAATGTTATATTATCATTACACATCCAAAATTAGTTTAGTAGATATTATAGAAAATGCAAGACACTTTTATTGTAGAGATGTCATATATATAGGACTTGTACAAGATATAGTTTGTTATAAAATTCAAATACAAATTCAAAAGTATTTAAATACTAAATCAATGAGATTTTAGACTGTCAAATACATACAGATATTCAAGTAATACAATCTGAAAAATCCCAGATTGCCGCATATAGTATGATATTAGCACAACCTAGGGTCTGTCTAAACACATACCAATTGAACAGATAAATTATCAAGCAGATATTAAAATAAATAAACAATTCTCAGTAATTCACAATCATTCAAACTGCGTATGTAAAATAATCAGAGCATTAAACAATGACATATAGGTGCGGAAAATAAATTGCATAAATATAAAGCTGACACCAGATATGTAATTGGGGTTCGGCCAAAATTGTCTACGTTCCCGCCTCAAACTCACAAGTAAGAGGATTCACTAAATTTGCTCACTTGTGGGTGAGCGACACCGTTTAGAACCTCCCTCTCCTTACTGGGTAAGGGAAAACCCTAGGTCAGATTAGCAAGGTTGACCCCAACCTTTACAATACTTTACCAGGATGGTGCACCTAATTCTCTTAACCGAGTCTAAACCAATCCGGTGCTCTTCCAACCGAGTCAAAGGAATTCGAGACTATTCACAGGGTTAGTCTCCATTTTCCAACAACCCATCGTGAATACAACAGATAATCAATAAATTATTTTCGTACAACAAAGATGATTCTAAACTAAGCAGATGTGTACATCAATTAAAGCACAATGCCCTCACGTATGATATGAAATGAAACTCAATGTGAGTGTGTGTATTTTTCACTCAACAATATTTTTCAATAAAGATTAGAGTGTGAAAATTAGTTTTCTCAAAACTAAGAGTAAGAGACTTTTCGAGTAAAGATATTATAGTTTAAAATATGCTCAAGGCTCTTCTTAATAACCCATAAATTTTCCCCAAAATGATTTTTCAAAACAAAGCTTAAAGGAAGTATGGGTTTTTACTTTCAAATGAACTTGCAAAAATAATATGTTTAGAGAACCGAAGAATTATAGTAATTAAATAATTAAAGGAAGGAGAAAAAGAAATTTTCAAAAAGAGTATTCAGCAGGGTCTCGTTGATGAGCGCAGAGCGTTCGTCGACGAATAGGCTTCTTGGGCTCGTCAACGTGGACGTGTCTCGTTAACAAGATATTACCGAGAGAAATGATTTCAAGGCCTAAAATTCGTCGACGAGGGGTAAGTGTTTGTCGACAAATTTCCATCATGGACTCCTTGACGAGGTGACGTGTCTTGTCGACGAATCCGCACTTTATAAATAAGCTCGATTCGGGTTTCAGCGAGATTATTTTTATGCAAAACACTTTCTCTCTCTAAAAATTGTCTCCCCTCCTTCTCTCTAGATTTTCGGTTTCATTTTTCGCCGGTTCAACGATCAAAAGCCACCACGTTACTCCTGCGAAGATTCTCTTCAAATCTGCCGGAGTAGATTGTTGGTTAGGCTAACTTGGGCATCATCCCAAAATTTGGGTAAGTTGGTTATTTTAGGCCTTATAAGTTATTTGGTATTTCCGGACTGAAGAAAATGTAGTATATGGGATAGTACTAGAATTTTTTTGGAAAAATGTGAATTTTAGGGTGTTGAATTGGGAATACTACAGGCATAATTTTGGGTTAGATTGTGAGCTTCTCAGTAAGTTAGGTAAGGGGATAAACTAAATTAGTATTTTTCATGAAATTATTTATTATTATATAGCATTTATTTTCAAAAAAATATGTATGATATGGAACTATGTTTGAGAAATACTGCTATTTAACAGGGAAATAGTTTTAATATATTTTATCAGGAAATATGATTTTAGTTCAGATTTATGTTAAAACATTACTTATACTTGTGTGACATGAGTATGATTTTTCATAAAAATTATGTTATATCAAAATATTATGTTTTCTTTAGAATAACCATGTTATGACAATTTTCAGAAAAATCATAAAAAACAACACATAAACTATGATTTTGAAGTATTATGTTAAACAATACAGAAATATCAAGATTTTGTATATTATGATTTATGCCAACGCAGATGTCGTGATTTACATGTTGTGATATACCGACGTAGATGCCATGATTTATGTTTGCGTAAATGTCATAATCATGAATGTTATGTCAATAATTCATGAAAATATGATCATATTAAATATTTCTACGAAATATGAAACAGTTATGTATCAGTATCATGAAATGTATTATATGTTATCAGAATCCAGATGGCTTAGTTTAATTTCACAAAGTATGGTACCGTAACTAAATGTTTAAGATCATGATTATGTTAGTGCTACCATACATCTTAGATAAAGTGTGGTAGATGGCAGTCGATGTGGCTTCGTGGTAGTGCAGGTGTCCCACTGGCAGTCTTGACCAGGTGAGGGCAAGCCCATCATACTTACAGACTTATGTTGACTTAGTGTGGTCGACCAACCATTGTTAGGTCCCGCCTTCAGGCCGTACAACCCTGTCATGTGGGGGGTAAGATATGACATCAGCTAGTTATCTATCTTGGGTATTATTTTAAGTATTGTATAGTTATATAAGATGATTTACATTGTGATGACCCAAATATATATATATATATATATATATATATATGATTAAAGTACAATAATAATGAAATAATAAAAATGGTCATTTAGTTAATATCAATACATAAGTGTTTTTCTGTAGGATCCTTAATTCCATGTTTGATGCCTAGGAAAGACCTTGTCTTAGCGAGTGCTCAGAGACCATTGTAGCTCTGTCGCTCCCTGGAGGTCGGCCTGGTCAAAATGGAATTTCATATGATAAACAGGATAGACACTCTTTGTACATGTAAATAAGTATATATACATAAAATAATGTTTTGACAGACATAATTTGTAAAAATACATAATAAGATGATAATAATATAGGTATCATATGTGGGGCCCACAAGACTATGTGGGGTCCACATGAGTCCCGGAGCCACAAGACACTGTTTATATACGTAAATAAGTACATAAAATAATGTTTTGACTGATATAATTTGTAAAAATAATAATAATATAGGTATCCTATGCGGGGCCCACAGACTGTGTGGGGCCCACATGAGTCCCAAAGCCGTATGGAGGTTTACACGAATTTCGAAATTATGTAGGGTTCATAAAATCGTATGAGGATTATTGGAGTTACGTACATCCATTTGGGTCTCGAAGTTGTGTGGGGCCCACAAGACCATCTACATGAGTTTTCAAATTTTAAATTTAATTATTGTTCAAAAATAAATAATAAAATAAATAAATACTAAAAGTAGTTTAAAATTAATAACAATGATAATAATAATGATTAGAAAAAAAATAATAAAATAATAAAATAATTAATCAAGTAATTAATTAATTAATTAGGTAAGTGATTAATTAAAAAATTATTTAGTGGGAATGGTGGCAAGCACTCCCACATGGCCTCCATCCCTATCCCATACTCAACCCATACCTTGCCCATTCTTTAATTTTTAAAAATTATAATTTCACCCATCTCCCCACACTTTTATAAATTTCATTTCTTCCCCAAAATTTTTCTATAAATAGGGAGCTCTCAACTTTCATTTTTCACAACAATTTTCCAAGGAAGAGAAGAATTAGTGAGTGAAAGAAATTGTGGTGGAGAGAGAATTTTTGAGTAAGTTCTCAATCACCCACTCTTTCCGATCTCATTTCTTAGAGATAGTTACAGTGTTCGTAAGGAATGAGGTAAGTAAATTTTGATTATGTTAGTTTTTTTATTTATTTAAAATTTATACCCGAGTTTATTTTATAAGTAAATTTCAATTATGTTAATTAGTTCGACAAAATTTTCATGAGTTTATTTTTAGGCGTATTTAATTATACCAGTTCTATTTTTAATATACTTGCATCTATTTTTGAGTTAAGAAATGTTCTAATCCCCTCGGGTAAATTTTCAGTGTTTATTTCTATTCAAAAATAAAATTATATATATATTTTTAACACAAAAATTGTGTGACATGAGTTTATTTCTACGTTACATTTTTATGAAAATATGAGTAAAGATGAGATTTTCACGATATTATTTTAAATTACATAAATTATAATAAGATGATTTTAAAACCCCTTATGGCAACGAAAGTTCAAAGTTACAGATGCTCGGTACCGCAGCTTAAAGTTTATACGGATCAGAGTGCACCCACACTGTTTACAGAGTGGTTATTTATGTTAGTGGATTTCTCCTGAGTACACACCTGATTCCGGATCAGGACTTAATAAGGAAAATCTCACTTAAAGTTTATGTACGTTGATTTAGTTTGGTCGGCCAGCCAGCTAAGTCCAGTCTTCGGATCGCGCAACCCAGTCATGGGGGTAAACATGACTTACGGCAAACAGGCCTAAGGATGGTTTTTACAATATATGTTTATACATATTTAATTACGTGTACAAAGTTACTGATGATTTGAAGGAAAAATATAAGTTTATATGAAAATGATCATTTTAGTGCTTAAATGACGATCTAAAGAAAACGTATAAGGAAAAGTATATGTATATTTATCGTTAAATATTTATACAGTCTTAAAGTTAAAAATTTAATTTAACAGTTATAGTATATGATTATAAAATTTTACTGTTATAGTTGATGGTAAAAGTTTTATGTAGAAATTTTTAAATTTATATTTATTCTAGAGACAGTTTTGAAGTTATAATGTTAAATATTGTTTTACGAAATTTTTAAAAAACTTATTTTTACCACACACTAATAATAATCTTATTTACTTACTGAGCGTCGTCTCACACCAATCATATTTTTTATTTCAGATAACTCTGAAGATCATGTTGGAAATCAGGCTTAACAAGCATGCGGGTGAGGATAGAAAAATAAAGATTTATTAGAAATATCAGTATGATTTCAGATATTTATGTTTGTATAATTTTCTTCTTCTGAAATAAGTGATTGTAATATGGATAATTAGCGCGCTGGTTTAATATAAAAATAATAATTGAGTTTATTTTGCTTCCGCTGTAAATCAGTAGTAAAAAGTTAATATCCCAGGCCCCTCAGGGTCGGGGTGTTACATACATGATTTAGAAATACAGTATGATATGTTATGTTACGATTAATTATGCTTATTTAGAAATCGTACAAACAGTTTTTACCAGATATGATTTATGTACTGTTTATATTTATCACGAGAATGCTCATGTTGCCACACACTGATGTTAGTTTATTTCCCTTACTGAGAGGTGTCTGACTCCAACATTACAAACATTTTAGGGAATCCAGGTAGGAGAGCGGATAAAGCTCTGCAGCAGTAAAAGTTGACCGAGCTACCCTATCAAAAGGGTAAGTAGTTGAGTTAAAGTCAGATGCGTTTTTGGATTAAGACCCTAGGATACTTTTGGGTCTTTTGTGGATGATTGTGCATATATATATGACAGATTCAGTAGAACTCTGGTATGGTTTCTGGTGTTGTATGACATATATGTAATTTTATGTTTTCCGCTGCTTAGGTATTAGAGTTTTATGATAGATATATCTCTGGTATCCATGGGTCTAGGTTGATCACGACTATGACTATTTAATAGGATATCAAGATTATTATGAATGTTATTGTGTAAAAATATATATATATATATATATATATATATATATATGGGGTAAATTAGGCAGGTCGTTACAATATGTGTGTGTGTAAGTGCACAATTGCAATAAGACTTTCCCAGCACAAAATATATGTGCTCAAATCTTTTAAAATAACCAATATAAATTTCCTCCTAATAATATTTATCAATAAAATATATAGGAGATTCAAGAAACTTACTCTAAAAAAGAATGATATTCAAAGTATGAATATTGAGAGTAAATGCTTTGAATAAAAGTGCCCTAAATAAAACCTCTCTTCCTAAATTGATTTTTCAAATGGAAAATGAAAAGAGAGTTAAATGATTTGTAAAAAATAAATGTCCAACTGAATGCTAAAAAACAATGCTCTCTTGTAAGATTTATGAAAAAAATAATAAAAGAGAGTAAAGAATTAAGTATATACTTTGAGAGAATTTTTGGGCTAATCAATTCCTTAATTATGAGTTAGGAGGGGGTATATATAGATATTGGGAAAAATATAACCATTGGGGACATAACGGGAATTATTAGAAATGTTTAATTAAATTTTAACCCCAATTACCACGGTAAAAATTTGCCAACTCGAGAAGTGTGGTCGATTATATACAAGGTTTCGTCAACCACATTAAAAAGTTCGATCGACCGTGGCAATTTTGAACTATAGGTTTGGTCAACCATCTCAGGGCAATTTCGAACCCTTCGTAGGTTTGGTCAACCATTACTAAAGGCCGGTTAACCATTCATGAGGTTTGGTCGACCAAGACCAATTTGAACTACTGGGTCAGTCGGCCAGGGAAGGTAGAAAAAGATACTTTTGAAGTTCGGTCGACTAAGGATGCTTAGTTCAAAAATGGGTCGGTCGACCGAGCCAAGTCAAATATTTGTCTTCTACCCATTCGATCGACTGAAGTATTTATAACACAAATTAGTCAGTCGACCGAGGTTTAGTCAAACTGTTGACTTTTGGCTTACGGTCTGTTCGGTCAACTGAGCTGATTATAACTAGAAGGGTTCGATCGACCAGGCTTTTGACTTTGGTCAACTCCTCAGTTCGTTCGACCGTTGAAGTCCAGTTCAAAAATCAGTCGGTTGACTGAGGCTTTTATTTAAGCCCAAAAACCCAATGTCGGTCGATGGAAGTCACCTAAGGGTGTTCCAAAACCCTTGTTTGATTTTTGTTTTTATGAAAAGAGTTTTTTGTTAAACTTTAAGTGCCCTAAGGTCTATCTATGGTCAATCTGAGCTTATCAAATCACATCATGTATGCAATGCATTATTACAGACCAAATAATAAACTAAATGCAATACAATAAAATTAAATGTCTTCTTCTTGATCTTTTGCTCTTCACTTCATGGAGTATGTTAGGTTTATGTGCATTAAGACCCTTCTTGGCCTCCATTCCCCTTAATTATTATATGTGTGCCGAAATATGAACCTATTCACAAACTAAGTACACACATAAGATACAAATGCTTTGTCGACATCAAAATAGGGATTAGACTAAAAAAGCTAACAATAGTTATGTCATTAGTTAAGCCAATCTTGTAGTACAAAAAGTGAAATTTGTGACAGGATAGAGTCTTAGTTGAGAAATCAGCAAGTTGATCGTGGATGCTAACATAAGAGACTTGTAGCAAACCTTTTGTAACCAGATCATGAACAAAATGAAGATCAATAGATATATGCTTCATTTGTGAATGCATAACAAGGTTAAAACTTAACTAGCAAACACCAATATTATCACAAAATAGATATGGGGGCTTAGGAATTAGAATACCAAATTCTTGAAACAACGAGCAAATCCAAACAAGCTAGGAGGTGGCTGACGCAAGAGCCTAATATTCCGCCTCAGTGGAGGAATGAGCCACAGCACGTTGCTTGCGCGTGCTCCATGAAATGCATCCACCGACAAAAAGTGACTTGTGGATTCCGCTGCTTCACACAACATCACCTCCGATCTTGCAACTCTCTCTGTTCACTCGGAGCATAATGGCAACAAATACGTCCACCAACAAAAAAGTGGCTTATGGATTCCGTTGCTTCTTACAATATCACCTCCACTCTTGTCAATCTCTCTATTTGCTCGAAGTATGATGGCACGGATAAGGTCATCATTTACGATGACTCAAGTTTGCGAGTCACACATGTTGGCTCTATGTCTCTTATCTCTTCTTCGAAGTCTTTTAAATTGACTAATATTGTTTATGTTCCTAATACTCACAAAAACCTAATCTCTCTCTAACCCGGCCTGACTTTGCCTTCCCGGTCAATAAGCTGGCTCAGTTAATGCATAAACCATATCAGCTCCATTGGACTGCTATCAAGCATATTTTGTGGTACTTGAAAGGTACTCTTCATCGTGACATCCTTCTCAAGCGTACTAGGAATTTCACTATTTAAGAGTTTTTAAATGTTGGTTGTATTATGTCGGGCACCCCACTTGTGCCAAACACCAAATTGTGTCGGGCACCCCACTTGTGCCAAACACCAATACTACAACTATTTCTATTGAATATATAAGAAACTAAAGTAATGTAGAAACTAATAATAAAATAGTAAAAAGAACAAGACAAGAAATTAACGAGGTTCGGTATAGAATTACCTACGTCATCGGGCGCTGATGATCAATCCACCACTTTTTGACAAAGCACAACTTCGAGGTGTGTTTTACGAATGAAGAGTTGAGCTCTTTATATAGCTTCAACCTCGAGTTCAAAAAACACTTCTCTCAAATGTGGGACAAATAATACAAAAATTCAAAACAACTTTTTATACTAATGTGGAACTATTCTACCAATGTTGGACAAAAAACAAAAATCTCCACCTTGATGATAATTTCAACAAAATTTTCAGACACCAACATTTTCTGGAGTTCCACATCATCGACGCCTTCCAAAAATATTCAGACTTGTAGGATATTGATCAAGTCCAAACAATGTTTGAACTTAATTATTGTCACAATCTTGGTCAACATATCTGCGGGATTTTCAGTTGTAGCAATATTCTGAAGAAGTATCTTGCCTCCATTAATAATATCCCGCATAAAATGAAACCGAATATCGATGTGCTTCGTTCATGCATGGTAGACTTGGTTCTTTGCCAAATGAATAGCACTCTGGCTATCACAAAACACAACAATGTGCTTCTGAACAACTCCCAAATTTTCAAGTAAATCCTGCAACCAAATAGTTTCCTTAACAGCCTCTGAAGCTGCCATGTACTCTACTTCTGTTGTAGACAAGGCAATGGTAGACTATATGGTAGATCTCCAACTCACTAAACCATTAACAAATGTAAAAACATATCTAGTAGTTGATCGACGTTTACCCAAATCACATGCAAAATCAGAATCTACATATCCAACAATACGTTGATCAATAATATTATTTTTTTTAAATACTATACCAACATCAATCGTATTCATAATATATCTCAAAATCCATTTCACAGCTTACCAATGTCCTTTACCCGGATTATGCATATACCTGCTCACCATACTAATAGCTTGTGAAATATCAGGTCTAGTACAAATCATTGCATACATCAGACTACCAACAACACTTGCATAAGGAACCTGTGACATATACTTACGTTCCTCATCTGATTTAGGAGATAAGCCGCACTAAGTTTGAAATGAGGAGCAAGAGGAGTGCTTACTGGTTTTGACTACTCAGACATGCCAAAACTCTGTACTACCTTCTTCAAATATTGTTTCTGAGACAAACTAATTCTTCCTCTCATTCTATCTATTCGAATTTCCATGTCAAGTATCTTCTTTGCTTCACCGAGATCTTTCATCTCAAACTTTTGATTTAACTGACTTTTTAACTTGTTGATTTCTTCCTTATTCTTTGAAGCTATCAACATATCATCAACATATAAGAGTAAATATATAAAAAATTCATTTTGTAGTCTGCGAAAATAAACACAATGATTAGGTTTATTTATTTTTTTATGTACTTCTGACCTATCATAAACTGATGAAATCGTTTGTACCACTGTCTTGGAGACTGTTTTAAACCATACAACGATTTACCCAGTTTACATATCCAATTTTATTATCCATCTGGCTGAGTCATATAGATTTCTTCTTCCAAATCATCATGTAAAAGTGCAGTTTTTACATCGAACTGAACTAGTTCAAGATCAAATTGTGCTACCAAACCAAAGACAACAAAATTCGAATGGAAGAATATTTAACAACTAGAGAAAATACCTCATTATAATCAATGTCTTCCTTCTGTGAGTAGCCCTTAGCTACCAATCTAGCTTTTAAGCGAACATTATTTGCATTTGGAAATCCTTTTTTCTTTACATAAACCCATTTGTAACCAATTGTTTTCCTACCATTAGGCAACTAGGCTAGCTCCCAATTCTGATTCTGATGAAGAGACTGCATTTCTTCATCCATTGCTCTTTACTGTTTGTTTGATTCAGACTTCCTCATTGCTTCTTTGAAAGTGTAAGGAACATTATCATCCATAACTGGAAGTGCATAGGCCACCATATCAGTATACCGAGCAGGTTTTCGAATTTCTCATCTTGGCCTCTGAGAAATAATTGATTTTTGTTGCTGTGAAGATTCTCAAATTGAAATATCCTCTTTTTGTACGCTATTCCACACCGTAACTAAAGAGTTACCTTGTGTAGTCTCATTTCTCACTGGGTTTCCCAAAATTGTCTCAACCTCCACTTGTTGTTGAGTACCACTGGTCTTCTCTTCAACTCATGACTCCTTACGTATTGTTTTCTTCACCATCGCAAGTTCATCAAAAGTCACAACCCAGCTTAAAATCATTTTTTTCGTCTCTAGACACCAAAGACGATACCCTTTGACTCCTACACTTATCCCCAAGAATATTATTTTTTTGGCTCTTGGATCCAACTTAGATTCTTTAACATGATAATAAGTCATAGTACCAAATACATGTAAAGAATCATAATCATTAGCAGGCTTTCCAGACCATACCTCTTAGGGCGTTTTTCCCCCTATTACAGATGATGGTAGACGATTGATGAGATGACACGCATATCAAACAGTCTCAGCCCAAAACCTTTTGTCTAACCCAACATTAGACAACATACATCGAACTTTCTCCAGCAAAGTCCGATTCTTACGCTCTGCCACCCTATTTTATTGTGGTGTATCTCGAACTGTGAAGTGTCGAGCAATACCTTCATCTTGACATACCTTCATAAACGGGTCACTCGTGTATTCACCCCCATTATTTGATCTAAGTCGTTTAATCTTTCTGCCAGTTTGAGTTTTAACTAATTTTTTCCACTTAAGGAAAATATCACACACCTCATTTTTATGCTTCATAGAATACACCTAAACTCTTCTGGAAAAATCATCAACAAAAGTGACAAAATAATGCATACCACCTAACGAAGCCGTTTTTGTGGGCCCCCATACATCTATATGGATGTAGTCTAAAATGCCTTCAGTCTGGTGGATTACTGTGCCAAATTTTACTCTAGTTTGTTTTCCTAGAATGCAATGCTTACAAAATTCAAGTTTGCACACCTTTGCATACTTTAACAAACCTTGCTTAACTAATTGTTGTAAATATTTTTCTCCTACATGTGCTAATCGCATATGTCATAATCTGGTTGTATCTGAATCTGTATCTTTCTGAGAAACAACAACTGCTGAGCCAATAATTGTACTACCTTGTAAATAATACAAGTTATTTTTCTTTATTCCTTTCATCAGCACTAGCACACCTGATTTTGTAGTAATTGGGAAAAAAAATTTAAAAAATAATAAAATAAAATTAATTAATTAAATTAACAAGTAAAATGAATAGTATGATAAGGAACAAATATATATATATATATATATATATAAATATTAAAGCATGTATATATATATATATATATGTGTGTGTGTGTGTGTGTGTCTATATATATATATATAAGTAAGTTATTATGATATGCATTTAATATATAGGTTAAAGCTATATATATATATATATAAAATAACACAAGCTTCTTCAAGAAGCTTTGAAAGTCAAAATCCAAATTGAATTGAATTTTTGTGTGCGTGAGTGCACTCTCTCTCTCTTATCTTTCTTTCTCTCCTACGACTCTCTCCCTCTTCGATTTCGGGCTAGTTTTATGCCGGATCGACAAACCGAAGCCACCACGACGCTCCTAGCAAAGTTCTTTACAAGTCTGCCAAAGCGAATCGTCAGCGAAACGAAGTTGGATTTCATCCCAAATCCAAGGTAAGGCTTTATATTCAATATTTGGATTTTTGACAGTTGAAAAAAGTGATATACGCGTAAAAATACTGAACTTTAATACTGAAAATTTTCAGTTCCAGGGTGTTGATTGGGAATGTTGGGAATCATCCCTAAGTTGAGGTTAGACTTTTTAAGTCGAATTTGACTTAGTGGTAGTTATAGAAAATGTTGTATGTACGAAAATATTAAACTTTAATTATGCGAGTTTTCATTTTCAGGGTGTTGAGTTGAGAACCTTGTGGGTACAGGGCAGATTTTCTTATGGACTTTTCAGGAATCAGGTAAGGGGATAAACTAAGCTAGTTTTGTTTTGAGAAAATGCATGTATATATATGTAGCATCTGGTTTTAGGAAAAATAAATATATTTATATATATGATTTATATTTGGAAAATACTGTTTAAATGATGATATGTTGAATACGTGGAAAATTTGTTTAGTGTGGCATGAGTATAAAAATGTTGTGAAATACTGTTTTCTGGGAATGGGGACGATATGGATTTCTATGATGGAAAACCAGAGTACGGGCCGAGATATTTATATATATATATATATATATATATATATATATATGTGATTTGCTGGCTTACGGGCCGTGCTATGTGGATATGTTTGCCTGCGTACAGGCCGTGCTATGTGGATGAGATTCGCCAGCGTACGGGCTGTGCTACGTGATTTGCCGGTGTACGGGCCGAGCTATGTGATTTGCCAGTATACGAGCTGGGCTATGTGATTTGCCGGCGTACGGGCCGAACTATGATAAAATGTGTAGTTCTGGCGTACGGGCCGATGATTTTTATGAAATATGTATATGTGAAAAATGATATGATTGATTTGATAATTATTGATATGAGATATCCATGTATCACGATTTTAGTATATGTATATGATATCAGAACCTGGTTGCCTTGGTCTAGGCTAGCACTTACACGGTACATTGCTATGTGTCCGTGGTCCTCGTGATCATGATATCTGTATTAAAGCCGCTGTACGGAGTGGTGTGAGATTGGATGGTCGATGTGGTTATTTTCAAGAAGTGTGCTGTTATCGCCCCTGGTGTACGGACCAGTCTGGGTAGACCTATCGGACCTACAGACTACTGTTTGACTTGGCAGTGGTCGGCCAACCATTGTCAGGTCCCGCCTTCGGGCCACACAACCTAGTCATGTGGGGGTAATACATGACAACAGCCAACTAACCTACCAGGATTGTTTTATGTTATTATTAGTGTATGAGATGAGATATGTTTATGAAAATGCAGTATATTTTGCTATGTGTTGATATATGTATGTTTTCCCAGATTTGATAAACAGTATTGAATATGTTATGTATGGTATATGTAGAACACATAATACTCATGTTGCCACACACTGGTATTAGTTTATTTCCCTTATTGAGAGGTGTCTCACCCCTAAATCTTATTAACTTTTCAGGAGCCCCGGATAAGAGAGCGGGAAAAGTCCCGCTGATATAGTAAGGTTTATCTACCCTTTTTGAAGGGTAAGTTTTGTAGGGACAGTTAGATTTTGTGGGAAATGTCCCTAGGTTTTATTTTTGGGATGTATATATGAAAATACAGTGATTGTAGTAACTCTGGTATATTGTGGTATATGGTATTGAGATGTACATGTTTGTATATTTTCTGCTGCTAGGGCATCTACTTTATGCTTTGATATATCCCTGGTGCCCACGGGCTCAGGTGGATTGTGACCTGCTGAGCTGGAATGTATGATGTGATGATAATTTATTTATTAAAAAAAAATATGTGAAAAAGGAGCAGGTCGTTACAGATTTAATCTTTAAGGTTCCATCTTTCAAAGTGATAGTGAACCTTTAGATTCTAAGGCACCCAATGAAATCAGATTCTTCTTTAGGCTTAGAACATACCTAATATTAGTCAAGGTCTTAATAGTTCCATAGTGACATTTCAACTGTATTGATCCTATTCCAGTTGTTTTACAAGTATTGTCATTTCCCATAAAAACAACTCCACCATCTAATTCTGCAAAATTAAAAAACCATTCCCTATTGGGACACATGTGATAGGAACAACCAGAATCCAAAATCCACTCACCAAAATAATGTGACGAAGATGTTCCAATAAGAGAAAAATTTGACTCACTTTCATCATCATTGGCTATATTGGCATTAGAATGTGCTTTGCCTTTATTATTCTACTGTAATTTTGGGCAATCTTTCTTCCAATGCCCTCTCTCGCGATAAAATGTGCATTCATCTTTAGCAGGTCTCCCACGAGATTTACTCTTCTCGTGAGATTTACTCTTCCTTCCAGGCATATGACTCTGAGAATGTCCCCTTATTGTTAGTGCTTCTGTTGTTTCCTTATGGACCCTCTGATCCTTCTTTCTACATTTAGTACTAATCAATGTAGTACAAACAGCATCATAAGTAACTTTTTCTTTCCCATACAATAAACTGGTAGTCAAGTGTTCATACTCATCAGAGAGAGAATTCATTAACAATATGACTTTATCCTCATCTTTCACCTTTTCTTCCAAATTTAACAAATCGACCAAAATTTTATTGAAAGCATTTATATGGTCATTAATCGAAATACCTGGTTTATACTGGAAGCGAAATAATTTATTTTTCAAATAGAGCCTATTTTCTAGACTTTTGGTCATAAATGTATCTTCCAATGTATTCCACAATTTCTTTGCATACAACTTCCTCATAACACAATATTTATGATTTTTAGCAAGAAACAGACGAATCGTACCACATGCCTGACGATTGATCTTTTCCCAATCTCTATCACCCATATCTACTGGTTTATCATCCAAAGCAATATCTAGTTCTTGCTGATACAAGATGTCCATCACCTCACATTGTCACATACCAAAATTATTGGTACCATCAAATTTCTCCACCTCAAACCGAGCATTAGCCATCTTCTTCGATGATGATGTAAAAGCCGAAGGGGTTGGAGTTCGTGTGGACAGAGTTTCTTCTACTACTGCACTAGTTTCTACAATTTTCTATATATTCAATAGCAACCAACAAAACAAAAGGCTTAAGATGAATAATACGTACCTACTGTGTCTACTCTGTTTTATCCTATGAAAGTCCATTATAATCAGGCCGACCTCCAGGGAGCGACTGAGCCGCAATTGTCTCAAAGCACTCGCTTGGACAAAGTCTTTTTTAGGCATCAAACGTGAAATCAAGGATCCTAACAGAAGAACACCTCCGTATCGACACTATTCAACCTAGCTCTGATACCAATTGTTGTGTCGAGCACCCCATTTGTGTCAAACACTAATATTACAACTATTGCTATTGAATATATAAGAAACTCAAGTAATGTAGAAACTAATAATAAAACTATAAAAAGAACAAGATGAGAAATTAACGAGGTTCAATATAGAATTACCTACGTCCTCAGGCGCCGATGATCAATCCACTACTTCTTAACAAAGTACAACTTTGAGGTGTGTTTTACAAATGAAGAGTTGAGTTATTTAAATAGTTTCAACCTCAAGTCCAAAAAATGCTTCTCTCCAATGTGGGACAAATAATATAAAAATTCAAAACAACTTTTTATACTAATGTAGAACTATTCTACCAATGTGGGACAAAAAACAACAGATTGGGTCGGTGATAAAGATACCAGATTGCCTCATACAATTGGATATTCACAAATCTTCAATTGTTATGATTCTCAACAAATTTTCTTAATATAAATTTAATATGATATCATGCATTTGTCAGTGATGTAATTTACGAGAGTTTCAATAGTAGAAGTTGTAAGAACCCGAATCGTGATATATGGATTAATTATGTTAAAGAAGGGTAAAAATGGAAGCTCAGCCGGCTTCATCGACGAGGCCAGACTTCATCGATGAAGGCTTTGTATATCTCGTCGACGAAATTCAGAAGCTCATCGATGAGGAGAAGCCGAGGAATCTTGGGAAATTGGTGTGCTCAGGCTCGTTGACGAGGTTACAGCCTCGTCGACGAGATGTATTCAGTGCCTCGTCGACGAGGTCGCCATTCGTCGATGAGGATGGCTGAGTCAAAGGTGCTATAAATATCTGTTTCATTACTTCCAAGTTAAGAAAACTCAAGAATATCGTCTCCCTCTCTCTCTAGAACTTGAAGAATTTTCTTTCTCTCAATTTCTTCGCTTTCTTCGCCTGATTCGTAAATCCAATGTTACCGCATAGATCAGGGCGACTTTCTCTTCGTAAATAGTGGATCGAAATCTAGTTTTTGGATTTTCAGGTTTTGGGCTAAAATTAGGGTAAGACTCGGTTTTCGTTTCTGTTTCGGAATATATATAGTAGTACGCATTGTAAGCATGTATTGTACTGTGGTTTATAGGTTTCGAAGTCTCGGTTCATAGTTTTGGGGACCGTAGAGTTCATAGTTGGAATTCGGGTTAAGGTAAGGAGATTCAATAGGATCGGTAAGCTTGTAAGCTACGATCGTATGTATGTTTTGGTAACTTATTTTGGGAAATCTATCGGGTAAAATACAGGATTTTTAGGTTACAGTTTTTAGGAAAATTAGGGATTTTGGGTATGATCTCTGCTTTGTTTGGAAAACCGTTCGTTTTGATTAAATTATATTATTGAGATGATTGTTATCTATATTTGTATAAATTGTATACTTAAATTGGAAAACGATATGATTTGCCATAAACCAAATAAGTGTGGAATGTATGGTTATATGTAATTGTTCTAGGTGTTTGTAAAATAGCTAGTGGCGGCTAATTACCATATGTTGATATGTATAGGAGTGTGAGCTCCAAAATGATTCCAGGTTTTGTGAAATCAGCTAGTGATGACTAATTAGTGTACACCGAAACAACTATGTGGCAGCTAATTACTGTACGCTGCATCATATATCGGTGTCAAAACCGTGGGAGAGAGTGTCCGGCTCTATATCCGAGGGTGTGAAATATCACTACGTATCCTGGCTGGCCACCGAGGGTTGTGAGCTACACTGTATGGCAATGTGATCACTGTGAAGTTTCGGGTTTCATGGAGTAGTTGCGTGTTGGCAATGTAATCGCTGTGAAACTTCGGATTCATGGAGTAATTGCATACTAGTGTGAGCTACATCGGATTAGCAATGTAATCATTGTGAAGCTTTGAGTTTCATAACATAGTTGCGTATTAGTGTGATGACATTGACCGTATGTTTTGGGTATCGTATGTACTGGATTGGATTTGTGAAAATACTAGAACTGTATAAAACTATATGAAATGTTTTGAATTGTATCATATTGTATAGTGTTATGTTTTACGTAAAATAATACTGGTATGCCACACACTGATATAACCTATTTTCTTCCTTACTGAAAGGTGTCTCACCCCGAATGTATGCACAAATATTTTACAGGTCCTTCAGGTAGCCATAACTAGCATCCTAGCATTGGGAGGTGGGGGTGTCGTTAGCTGCTGTTAGTACGAGTTTTTGTACTTAGGTTGTTGGGATGGTTTTGTAGACAACTGGAGTATATTTTGTAATTATGGGAATGTATATCCTAACTTTGTATAGACTCTAGTATGGTTACTGTACATATATAGAAAGGTCGTATTCCGCTGTGTATCTAATGAGTATAGATGTGTATGTTTATATTTTAAGGGCATCCGCGTACCTCACCGGATCAGACCCTCTTATTGTATTATATCATGTATGCTTTAATTGACAAAGAGACATGTTAGGTTATTAGATTCACACCTGGTCCCAGCTGCGAACTCGGGGCGTAACAGAAGTTGTAATTATGAAAACGAAACATTGCTTAGTAGTATAATGTCATAATTAGTTAATTAGGGGATGTGGACATCTATAACGGATTAAATCAAATGTTAAGTACACCTAAAGGGCGATGATTGAATGCACTTGGGAGTTGGAACCCTACACACAACAACACGTCCCATTGCACCGGGCCGGCCAGCAAGGGAACCGTTCTACCGCCTGCCCTGCCTAAGATGAAATGACAAACCAACCAACAGCGCAAATCATATCATTCCTGCGATTGATTAACTTTACTTGTGCACAAAGTTTAAATTAAACAAATTAAGAACATTGAACTTATCCCTCCTCTTCACGTGGCATGTTTATTTCACTTTGGAGCGACGCCTTTTTAACCCCAAGATGTTCATAGCCAAAAGTGCAGCAACTCCAACTTGCCCGAGAATTCAGTAGACAGTAGGACGTGTCCGATTGAGGAAAGCAGTGATGTGACGTGTGAGGCGTGTTGGCGAGCTGCACTGGGATGAAGTTCCTTACTGTTGGGGGATTAGTCAATGAACAAACGATGATACGTCAAGGTCATGAAGAAGCAACCTAGAGAGAAGGCATACGCTGTAGAGAATTTAGAGTCCATTAAAAGTGAGACAGTGAAAGGAGGGAAGGGTGAGGATTTGGGGCAGGCAAGGATGAGGAAAGACACTCCAAATAAATCTACTCGTTTTTTGCTGCCCAAATTTACTGATAATCCTCACTTATACCGGAAGAAAATCGTGATTACAAACAAATCATCAAAGATTTACAAATAAACTAGTAAAATCATTCATTGAAAGGGAAGGGTGAGGATTTGGGGCAGGCAAAGATGAGGAAAGACCACTCCAAATAAATCTACTCATTTTTTGCTGTCCAAATTTATTGATAACCCTCACTTATGTCGAAAGAAAATCGTGATTACAAATAAATCATCAAAGATTTACAAATAAACTAGCAAAATCATTCCAGACAATAAGATCAAAACAAGTCTAATAAAATTCGTACAAAAAATTAACTAAAACAAACTAAATAAGACTATATGAATCAAAACAAAGTAAAACAAATGTTTTGTGATTGATTGAAAGAACTTTTAAAAAGAAATTAATGAAAATGAGCTAAATTAAATATCTTAAAAATTTTTGCGGTCTTTGTGAAAAAATAAAAGTGATTAGGAAGAAATTAAATGTTTGGTAAAAACAATGGTGAGGTGACCGGAGAAGTAAAAATATTTATAATGATAAAAATAAATGGCATTTTAAGAAATATAATAAATTTATGGCATTTTATTTCTTTAGTTTTTAGTAAAATTTGACAAAAGTAGCCTTGTCCTTTTCTCCATAGCACGTGGAGCTATGTTGGGTTTCATTCACTTCTTCTTGTTGGGTTTCAATCACTTGCTGGGATTCATATTTTAGCCTCATCATATGCATCAAAGTGTATATTGTAAAATTGGCACTAGTTACTAAAAATCTCCTCGATTAAAGTTTGCTGAATTCAATGACTTTGATGCTAACCATAGAATTCCTACCACATAGTTTAAGATTTATTTTCTCACATAGATGTTTTATTAAATGCAACAAATAGGGCATAAATTCATGTTTTTTTTTATAAACTTAGAGATTATGTTTTAAATTAAAAATTAATAAAATAAAATGTTTTATGTGCAACACACATGTTTCCACTACTACATGTAAATATATATATAGTAAATTAGTGAATAAAAATTATTATATAAGTTATAAGTCTTTGATTTTTAAAAATTTGTAATTGTATATTTTTAAAAAAATTCCATTTTTAATGATCTTTTATATACAAAAAATTAATAAAAATAAATTTCTTTTTTTCTCTCTCTCTCTTTTCCTCAAATGAAATTCATGATCTAATGTAATATAAAATTATATTAAAATTTATCCAAATATACCCAAATCCAAATCTAAAGTCTAAAATCTATGCTCTCAAACGCAACATGACTCTACATTTGAAAACATAGATTTCACTTATTGAATTTGAATTTATATGGATTTGAAAAATTATAATATAAAATTATATTGAGTTTATTCGAAATTCAAATCAAAGTCCTGAAATCCATACTTCCAAACACTAATTTAGGAAAATTTATTTTTGTATTTGGTTAAAGAGAAAACCAAACTTATATGTCCTTACAATATTTTAGTTCCCTTTCAAAGGAAATGAAAAAAAAAAAAAAAAGTTAAATAATTTATCTCCTCATCCCATTGACAACTAGCACTTCATTAAACTCCCACAGAAATATTTGAATCATGGAGGAGTGGCGCAGAAGGCTCAACCTTTTTCTACATTCATTACCGATTTACCATCCTCCAAAACCTTGCACAAAGCAATTGAAAAGAAAGCTAACACACAATTATTATGTGGAAAACATGCAAATATATTGAACAAATGTACAACAGGAATCAAATAAAAGAGAAAATTGTGATTTTCAATTGCAATAATTCAAAGTTCACATAAGAAAGGAACATAGATTTCAAACTTTAAATTTAAATTTTGATAAATTTGAATCAAATTTAACTTAATTTTATAGCACATTTTGTTTAAATTTACACAGATCTAAATCAAAGACTCCTCCCAAAATACTTTAAGTTCCTTTAAGATTTGCCATAATTAAACAGACATCTTCCTTTACCCCAGCAAGCAAAAGTCTTCGCACTTAAAATCTTTAAATAGCACTGAATCATTCGCCGTGGAAACTAGAAACTTCAGTTTTGCAATGAGACTCATTATTTCTTCTTCTTCTTCTTCTCCTTCGTCATGGATGTCAAGTCAAGCTTTTTGTTTTTAAATGGTGGCTGGGTAGAGGTGGGTGGTCATGAAAAATTCATGTTTTATAGTTTGTTCTTATGAATGCCTAGAAAAATGTGACCTATATATCTGATCCAAGGCCTCATTTATTTGCTGAAATTCAACAATTTCATTCATTTAATTTGTATTTTAAGAAAATTAAGAGCCGATGAGACATGCTTTACCATATTTTGTAAAATGTAATTATTGGATTATGTGTTTCTAATTTATTAAACGCAAAAAAGGGGTCACCCTCTTAGATATTTGAGGTTGGATTAAGATTTTGTTGAGAGAAAGGAAAGAAAAAGAAAGGAAAAAAAAATTACCTGTATTTTCTTTTCACATTAAAGAGTATTAAAAATAAAATTTTGATGTAATATGATTGGAAAGTTAAAAAAATCAAATGTTAATGATGTGTAAAATCAAAATTTTATTTATTAATTTACTATATATTTTACTTTCCTTCTTATTTTTCTTGATAATTAAACATAAAAAAATAAAAGAAAAAGAATTCTTTCATAGTTTTCTTTTCTTTTTCTCATATTTTTCAGTTTCCAAGCTGTACCTTCTTCCAAACATGTCACATATCAATACTTTTTTAATTAACACACAACATCAAAACAATAAATTTATTAATTAAGGTTTCGTTTGGATTAAGAATTTTGGTTGGGAAAAAATTAAGGAAAATAAAAATGAACTCATTTTTCACTATATTTTCTCTCTATACCAAACACTACTAAATAAAAATTTGTTGTAATATGATTAAAAATTAAGAAAAATCAAGCACTAATGATGCATAAAATCAAATTTTTATTCATTGATTTGGAATAATTTTTATTTTCCGTCTCACTTTCCTTGATAGTCAAATATAAAAAAGCAAATTCTTTCATATTTTTCTTTCTTTTCTCTAGCATTTTCCAAGTTCCAAACGGAAGATAATAGTGTCAAAACTCTGGAATTCCTTGGGAGTAGAAAAGTCTACTTTGCATCACTTAAGAAAAGTTATTGCATTTAACTTATTTTTAATTCCTGTCACTCATTTGTGGATGATCGGAATAGACACAAACAACATACAGGAAAATACATACTATTCAAAGTTAAAATCCAAATTCCATCCAGTGCAAAGTAAGAATTTAAAGTCTAAAAAAGTAATAATAGGAAATTTTCATTTTTTTATAAAAAAAAAATTAAAAATAAGAATTATGCAACATTTTTTAAGTATTTGAAAATTTGAAAAATAAAAGTATTTCCATAAGTAAAAAATGTCAATCTTTTTTATTGTTATTTATTTTATATAAATATTATAAAAATTTTATTTTATAATTTTTAAAATATTAAAATAAAAAATGAAAAAAGTTTTCCATAACCCTAGAATGCTCATGTGCGCCCTCATGTCCCACGCAGAGGTGGGTGAGCCGTTGGGATTCAATTGTTTAATAAAATAATTAAATTTAACTGTGGTTTCCCAAAACAAAGCTGGAATAGCTCAGTTGGCTAGAGCGTGTGGCTGTTAACCACAAGGTCGGAGGTTCAAGCCCTCCTTCTAGCGGATTTTGTCATTTTCTTAACTAATAGATATGAATAAGTTTATTATAATTTTTACAAAGACATAATTACTTAAGCCTCCACTTTAATAGCTTCCTCATGGTAATCTGTGGATATATTCCCTCACCAAAGTAAGGTTAAAAAAAAATTAGCATGATATGGGGAGGCTTGTTGTGTAATATTTGTCTTTTTAAATGTACTTGTAAATTCTAAGAAATATGAAATCTCATAAACTATAACTCATAAAGGTACTTCCAAAAATATTTTTTTGAAGGTAAAATGTATAATTCACTAACTACAAAAAATAACACACATTAGTACAAAGTATTTTTTATAAAGAGGAGATTGTCTCTATATGTATCTTTTATGCATGTTGCCTAGACAATACCACTCCTAACAAAAAATTTTGAATACAAACAACTAACATAATTGAGATTTGCCCATCATGTGTCTCAAATTTAAGCAACATGTGCCACAACACATGAAAATATCAACCTCTTATAATCTCTTCTCACTATTAATAGCCTTAAATCTATCAAAAGAAATGGTCTACAATCACATAAATTGGCGAAAAATAATTCATACAGTCGGCCTAACCTAGTGGGACTTAAGACTTGGTTTTGTTGTTGTTGTTGTTGTTGTTTAGATGAATTTGTGAATTTGAACAAAATGCAATACAGAGTAGTACTCAGCTTCATCCCAATTCACACAAATCTAAATCCAAGACCCCAACTCTATGCAATCAAACACTAGCTATATAATATCCTATCTTTTGTGGGTTTCAAATTTTATAAAGAAAAATTGGAAGAGAGGTCCTTTTTTTATCATTAAAAGAAAAGATATTATCTTCCTTGCATGATAATATTGTTAGGATTTTATGTTTGGGGTGAGCAGGAAAATCTTAATTATGTAAGAATGAGAGGGAGCTTCAATCTTTTGAGTTGTCTTCTGTGCAACAAAACCGTCAAAGCCAATGCATCAAAGCCCATGATATTACATCAAACTTGGTTTGAACCATTATAGCCATACAGGACCATTCTAATTTCATGTTTGAAAGCTTAAATTTAAATTTATATGGACTTAGACAAATCAAAATGTATAATTGTATTGAGTTTCATTTAGAATCCTAAACTCAAAATCTATACTTCGTAACACAACTTGAAGGTATTACCATGTGAATATCACTAAAGAGTAAAGATATCAAAATTACGAGATTTTGACAATAGCTTACCAAACTAGAACGAAACCGTTACCAACACATATCAAGTTAAATTGAAAGCAAGCCATGAACTCAGACTCGATGTAGGATTCAGCCCAAGACAAGTTCAGTCAGCCCAGTTATTGGAGGCATCCGGCCCATCTGGAAGCAAGCCCAGAATCTGTAAATATGGAAATGGGCCCAATTCCCCAGGCCCACTCTATACTCCAGAGAAAGTGACGCAGAAGTTGGAATGGTAACAATCAAAGAATCCGTGGGCCACTGGGTGAGCCTATCTGGTTGAACGGGCACGAGTGGGTTTGTGGCCAAGAAAAGGGCAGCATGGATAGGGCTTTCGCGGTTGGCTTTCATAACAGCATCATCTCCATTCTAAAATTCTTTAAATGCAAATTTTTAAAGTTACTTTAATTAATTATTTCCCATGAGGATATTATCCAAAAATACGAAATATCACATATATCATTAATTTTATATTTTGGAGAGCTTTTTAATTTAAATTTGAGTGAAATTTAATAAAATATAATATAAAATTTTATTAAATTCAAACACCAAACATGCGGGGTTTAAGTTTTTGTTAACTTGTGTTGTTTTGAAGATTCGTCTTTTGACTGAAGAGACAATTAAGAAAGACGAAAAATATAAGTCAAAGCTTGGCTCGTTGATTTGTAATCAAGCTCGAGCTCGACTCGAGCTTAAAATTTTTTGTTCGACCTCAAGCTCAAGTTGAAACTTGGCTCGACTGGAGTTCGTTTCAAGCTGATAAACAGACCAAGCCACTAGCTAATTAAATTAATTAATAATTAATAAATATAATTTGAGACAAATATATTTTAAAGTAAAAAATTTTAATACAAATATTTAATATGATTTGAATTGAATTTGTTCACGAGCCTAATATCGAGTTATTTCACGAGCTACTAAACGAGTTGACTCGTGAGCTGTTCAACTTTGTGTTTGAATTCATTTTGCATATATTTTTTCCAAAAAAAAAAAAAACCTGAATTATGTTCCTTTAGATATTAAAGCCTCTCATGATCATCCATAATTTCTGTTCAATGGCTTATTTTACCTCAACAAATTTCAAAATATATAATTATCCACTCTTTATTTTTGTCATTGGATTTTTCTACAAATTATATGAATCTTATGTTTGAATAACGTTTGGATTTAAATTTGTATTGAATTTAGACAAAATAATATACAAAATTGCATTAAAAATTATTTAAATCCATCCAAATTTAAATACAATATTCAAAATCTATGCTTCCAAATGTAATAGAAAATAAAGATAAACAACAACGCAATAATCACTTTCTAGACAAACTAAAAATTTTTCATTGTACAATCCGCCCCTTAGGTAAATAAGGGTCAAGTCAATGCTCTACTTATCCATCATCCTCCATTATAGAGATCACATGTACCTACATGGACAAATAGTATCAAAATTTATTATTATTATTTATTTATTTTATATAAATATTATACAACAACGACAAAACCAAGCCTTAGTCTCACTAAGTGGGGTCGGCTATATGAATCATTTTCCGCCAATTTATGCGATTGTGAACCATTTTCTTTGATAGATTCAAGAATATTAAATCCTTACTCACTCTCTCCTCCCAAGTTATTTTAAGTTTACCCCTACCCCTTTTACTGCCCCCTACAGTAACTAAGTTACTCTTCCTCACAGGTGCACTATGTGGCCTACGTTGCAAATGTCCATATCATCTCAATCGTCTCTTCTTTATCCTATCTTTTATAAGAGTTACACCTAACTTAACGCGAATATATTCATTATGGATATCACATCTAAGCATATACTCTATTTATCACTCATGTTTCTTCATCGCCCAACATTCCGTTCCATGTAGAATAGTTGGTCTTATAGCTGTCTTATAAAACTTCTCTTTCAATTTTAAGGGTATTCTATGATCACAAAGCACACTTGAAACACTTCTCTATTTTACCCAACTTGCTTTAACTCTATGCATTACATCATTTTCAATTTCTCCATCAGTTTGCATAATAGATCCAAAGTATCGAAATCTACAAGTGCTATTTATTTATTCATCATCAAGTTTAACTTTGTCTCAAATATTCCTCGTATCATTACTAAAATTACATTTAATATATTCTGTCTTATTTTTACTTATCCTAAAGTCTCTAGATTCTAAAACTTCTCTCCATAATTATAACTTAACTCCTGCTCCGTTCCTAGTTGTCAATTATTATAATATCATCTGCAAACAACATATAGCGTGAAAACTTCTTTTGAATACTCTTAGTCAATTGATCCATCACTAAAGTAAAAAGATAAATACTCAAAATAGATCTTTGATGTACACTTATGGTGATTAGAAATTCTCTAGTTTTTTCATCTATAATCCTTACACTAGTCATTACTCCATTATACATATCCTTAATGACATCGGTATACCTACTACATATACTTCTTTTTACAATTGTATTGAATAAATTAGTTCACCTAAGTATTTCCAAACTTCAATTGGGATGTTGTTTGGTCCCATAACTTTCTCATTTTTCATCTTTTTTAATGCAAACTTAATTTCGTTAACTCTAATTTTGGGAATAAATCTCATATTTTTAGTATTTTCCTCATTGAAAATTCTAAATTTAAGCATTCTTTTTGGTTTTCATTAAGCAACTTACTAAAGTAATTTCGTCGTCTTTTTTTAATGTTTTCGTCCTTAACCAAGACAATATCATCATCACGTTTTATACATTTTACATTTCCTAAGTCCTTACTCTTACTTTCTCTAATTTTAGCAAGTTTAAATATATATTTTTCTTCTTCTTTTGTACCTAATATATCATACAAACTACTAAATGATTCATATTTAACTTCACTAACAGTATTTTTTGCATCTTTTGTTGCCTCCTTATATTTTTCAAAATTATATCTGTTTCTACATTTTTGCCACGTTTTATACTGAACTTGTAAGAACTCGGAAAAATATAAAGGGATTTCTACAGATTTTGTCAACGAAGCCAGATTTCGTCGACGAAGGCAGTAGACTTTTCATCAACGAAATTCAGAGGTTCGTCGATGAAAAGAAGCTGAGAGGTTTGGAAAATTTTAAATATCAGAGTTCGTCGACGAGGCTGCCGACATCCGCGATAAAATTCTTGATTTTTCGTCGATGAAGGTACTTTTCGTTGATGAAAACCGGGCAAGTCAAAGGCTTAAAAGGGGATATCTGGTTTCTTCTTCATTCTCTCTCTACTCTCTCTCTCTCTTTCTCTAAACTCTGTCTCTCTCTCTCTCTCTCTCTCTAGATTTCCTCGCCGGTTTTGATAGAATCGGAAATCCGAGGTTACCACGAGGATCGTGGAAGGATTCTCTACAACTTCTGTGGATAGGAATCTCGGTTCGAGCATTTTCGGGTTTCGGGCCAAAATCGAGGTAAGACTCGATTTTTATTTCTGATTCGGTATATGTGTAGTAGTATGGATTATAAGCATGTTTAGTATTGTGATTTGTAGATTTCGGAGTTTCAGTTCGTAGTTTTGAGGGCCGTAGAGTTCGTGGTTTGGTTTCAGGTTGAGGTAAGGGGATTCTGTTTATATCAGTTCATTTTCGAAATCAGGATTGGTAAGCCTATAAGCTACGATCGTATGTATGTTTTGACTACTTATTTGGGGAAATCTATCGGGTGAAAATACGGGATTTTTGGGTTATAGTTTTTGGGAAAATTAGGGATTTCGGGTATCATCTCTTATTTGATTTGAAAACCGTTTATGTCATTTAAACTGTATTATTGAGGTGATCGTAATCCATATTTGCATAAACTGTATACTTGAAATTGTAAACGATATGATTTGCCGTAAACCAAATAAGTGTGGTACGTGTGTATGTATGTAAATATTTCAAGTATTTGTGAAAAACAGCTATGTGGCGGCTTATTACCGTACGCTGAAATGTATAGGGACGTGAGTTCCAAAGTGATTCCAGGTTTTTTGAAAATCGGCTAGGGGCGGCTAACTACCGTACGCCGAAACGGCTAGGGGCGGCTAACTACTGTATGTCGTAACAGCTAGGGGCGGCTAACTACCATACGCTGTGCCCTGTAACGGCTAATTACCGTGGGCAAGAGTGACTGGCTCTATATTCAGGGTGCGAAATATCACCAGTATGATTCAGTTGGTCACCGAATGTAACAACGGACCACAGTGGGCCTAGGTTGACGCAGCATAGTTTGCACATGGTAACGTAATTGGGGTTAGACCAGGTGACCTTGTGTAGTTGCATATGTAGCAATGGATTCACTATTGGGCCTGAGTCGGAAACCTTCGTAGTTTAATATGTTGGAACGTAACCGCTGTGAGACTAGGTGACTTGTGCAGTTGTGAGTAGTGTGACGACACTGACCGTATGTATGTATGTATGTATTTGAGTATTGTATGGAACTGTATGGAATTGTATGGAAATGTATGGAACTTGTTTTGAAACTGTACGTATGTGTTTCAAATTGTATCGTATGTATGTGTTATGAAGTATGAAAATGATACTGGTATGCCACAGAGTATTTGGAATATGAGGTATGTTTAGCTGGTTTTCTTTTGGTATTAGTATATGTTTATTTTTTTCCTTTTATTTGATTTGATGCGTGGGGTGTTTTATTGGTTAGTAAGTCCTTGTTTAGTTTTGTTTGGACTTGTAGTCCTGTTTTGGTTGGACATTGGTCATTACTTGTCTTGTAACCACGGTATTCCTCCGACAAAAGTGGTGGTATATCAATAAATAAATAGAGGTGCCACCCTTTTAAAATATATATATATATATATATGTATATATATATATTTATCCCATCCTCTATGGTCCAATCCCCATATTTGATTATTTTATCATTAAATTTGATTATATTTTCTCCTTTTAGGTTCTACCATCTAGTTCTCTTACACTGGTTTATTTTATCATTTTTCATTCATTTTTGAATACATATATCTAATACTAAAACTCTATATTGTGTGGTTAGACTTTTACCTGAAATAACTTTACAGTCATTGCATGATAAACGATCTACCCTCCTAGTTTAAAAAAAAAATCTATTTGACTTTTATTTTATCTACTTTTAAAGGTTATTAAGTGTTTTTTTTTTCTTCTCAAAACAAGTATTTATTATATTAAAATCATATGATATAATGAAATCTAAGATCATCTCTCTATACTCATTTTTGTCTCCATATCCATATTTTCTTTGTATTCTTTCATAATTTTTATTATCTCCTCCAACATGTCCATTCATATTTCCTCTCATAAATATTTTCTGAGTCCCTGATATGCCTCCATATCTTCCAAAAATTGTCTCTTAAGATTTTCTGCTAAGTCAACTTAAAAAGCATAAACACTAATGATATTTCTATCTTTTGTCCTTATACCATCTTAATTTTAATAATTCTATCCCCTACTCTAGTTACACCCACAATGCAATCTTTTAAGTTTTTGTCTATAATAATGCTTACTCTATTCTTATGTTTTTCTTTTTTAGTGTACTAAAGTTTAAATTCTGATTTATCAATTTCTCTAACTTTCTTCCTCACCCATTTAGTTTCTTGAAAGCAAATTATATTAATTTTTCTTTTGATCATTGTATCCACAATTTCCATGTTTTTACCCGTAAGTGTCCCTACATTTCAAGTTGCTAATCTAAGCATAGTTTTCCGAACTAATGTCTTTACTTGCCCACATCTAGAATGAAGTGGGAACCCTCGCATATTTGATACTGTACCCAGGCGCTCACAAAGCGGGTCGCTTCGGGGCGACAACCTAGCCCAACTTTGTCCACTTTTCGCTACACTCAAGTGGTTTAAGTATAACGCGTCGCTCTTAGGGGACACTCTAACAAATATTCGAAAAGAATTCATATCACAGTGATATGACAAATTTTATGCTGACTGTCAGCTACCTAACGCAACCCTCCTCTTTTACTAGGCTTATGACCGGTTGTGTGTAAAAAAAGTAGGACATTAAGTGCATCACAGGCAGAGTTTTTATATAAATATTATAAAACTAAAAAAATTAATTAACTATCTTATAATTTTTTGAAAAATTAAAACAAAAAATAAAAAAAATATTTTTTTGCGACTTAATGTGGCTTGAGTGAATAAACAAACACAAAGTTAAAGATACGTCATTCACATGACATCCCCTCCCAAACTCACTTTCAAAATTTCAAAACAAGTTTATAATTACAAGCAAGGCCTCACTAGAAAAGAAAATAGATAATAATAATAATAATAGTCCAAAACATAAATAAATAAATTGGCATGCCCTGGTTGGGTGGGGCAGGGGGAGGGCTTGATGGTAGTCGTTGCCTCGTTGGTGTCTTGGTGAGGTAGCACCGTTACCTCCCTCTCTTTTCTCAGAAGCTTGAGTGGGATAACGAAAATGATGGAAGCCATATATATTTCTTCGTATTACGAAATAATTTCTGCAACCACCGAAATCTCAGCCAAAAGCAGAGACCCTAAAGATTCTGAGGCAGCTGAAACAGCGAGCAATGGCCATGACAATGGCGCTTCGCAGGCTTTCCTCCTCCCTCGTCCGCAAGCCCTTGCCAAATCTCTTCAATGGCGGCTCCCTCTATTACATGGTTCTTTCTCTTTTTCTCTTGCTCGCTTTGATTCTTTTTTCTTTTTTGGTTGTGGTTGATTTTTATTTGATTTGGTTGCGCAGTCATCGTTGCCGAGCGAAGCTGTCTACGAGAAGGAAAAGTCTAATGTTCCAGTAAGCCTGCCTCATTTTATTCTTAATCTATTCATGTCCTCCCCACGCTGTTGAGGGCTCTGTTGATCTCTCATTTTGTTCATTACTCGGTTTTTAATTGAGATTTAACTTCTCGCTTGAAAATGCTGTCCCGTGTTTTATATTCGATTTCCAGTGGCCAAAGCAATTGAATGCTCCGCTTGAAGTCGTCGATCCGGAGGTATCTGACATTATCGAACTCGAGAAAGCAAGACAATGGAAGGTTTTCTCTGTCTCTCTCTCTCTCTCTCTCTCTCTCTCATTGCATAACTGTTCTTAGAGTTAACGGTTATTGGATTACTTTTCAATAAAAAATTGCACTTCTGTTTTCCGGAGTTTGTGCTTAATCTCTTTTTGAAGAAATTCAGAGTCTAGAATTTGGAGAGGAAGAATAGAATTGAGAGAAAGATTTTCTATAATTTTAGGTGTGTATTTACATTGTACAGTGCTCCTATTTATACAATTTCTTCAGTAGACAATTAAAGTAAATCATGTTGATTACACCAATTAAGTATCCGTGTCTGGTGGCTTGACCAATCTCAAGAGAGAATTTTGGTCTTTATTGCCACACGGTGAATCTTGGGTTTCCTTGTGTGTATGATCTTCATATGGAAATCTTGTTATTTCCTTAACACTTTTGTCTTCCTTTTGATTGCTGAAAATGGAGCAAAGTGGAAGACAATGCAAAATTTCAATCTTATTCTTACATTTCTAATTGTTTTTACTCCAAAGAGGCCAAGACTGACACCTCAACTTGAATTAAGCTATTGTGTTGAACTTATTTGAGTATTTTGGCTACTGGCATCGTAAACAATGAAATCGCAAGTATATCCTATTAGTTTGGCTTTTTTAAAAAAGCGACAGTTCTCGTTAACCAAACAAAAAATATTTAGATTCCAATTCAAAAGGCATTCTGATTCACAGTTTCTTTTATGTATTAATCTCTCACTAGAATTCGTTCTATGTTTGCGAAGGGACTTGAACTCATTCCCTCGGAGAACTTCACATCTGTCTCCGTGATGCAAGCTGTTGGGTCTGTCATGACTAACAAGTACAGTGAAGGATATCCTGGTGCGAGATACTATGGAGGAAATGAGTATGTGCTGCCTTCTCAATTTAGTATTCCTGATACCTGTAGTCTCTACTAGCTGGTTATGTTAAATAACATTTAGTGATACGGCATACCAGCCTAGTCTCTTTTCTTTTTTCTTTATTTTGGGGGACACTGCAGCTGATTATGATACAGAAAGCATGAGATGTTCATTGTTCAGGTACATTGACATGGCGGAATCCTTATGCCAGAAGCGTGCTTTGGAAGTGTTTGGGCTGGATCCTGCAAAATGGGGAGGTAAATGCTTGCAAATTCCGCATGACTAGGAATACCTCAGTTGTGCATTTTAAATTGAAAAGCTTGGTGTACTGGCTGAACTATATCCAGTACTTTGTTGCAGATGCGATGAGGGCAATGACCTCAACTTGTTAAAATCTTAAATCCCATTTGTTTGGATCCCCTACTAAACTTCATTTCTGCTGTCAATCCAGAGCCACAATATCGTTAGATTGTAATCATGGGTTTTCTCAATGTATGCATGCATATTCGTCCTAGTCTTCTTCTTGTCATTTTGATGTCCCTAACTTAAAACTACTTTCCTCACTGATGATGCAGTAAGGATTTTATAGAAGTTAAAATCTAGAAATGGGTGGGTTGGTTAGTTTTTGTTCAGGAAGTGGAGGAAGAAGTTAGAGCTACATCTACCAGTAGATTTTTTGGGTAAGTCGGCCAGTATACATGAACTGCTTAAATTTTTGTTCCTTCCCTCTCTTCCTGGGGGCCTGTCACCTCTTGTTTTATGTCTGCTGAAAATATGAGCTTAGGTTCATTCATTCTGTCTTGGAATTTTCGGGAATCATATTGCAATGTCCTTGTGCTAAGAGTCCAAAGAACAATTAGTAAATTACACATAACTTGCTCTAATTTATTTAATGTTAAAAATGTACAGGGACAACATTTAGCCTGGAATTGGTCCTGTGCAATTACTTTGTGAACACCATAGAAGATGGCTAGGGGGGAAATTTCCTGGAGTGCATGCTTAAGGAATTATAATTCATTGGTGTGGGATTGCATGCTTGGAGAAGAAATTCCTGGGAGTGCTTGTCTTAGTATCTGCTTTCCTAAATGTGTACTTACCCTTTTATTTTGCAGTCAATGTGCAGCCTTTGTCTGGCTCTCCGTCCAACTTTCAAGTTTACACTGCATTGTTAAAACCTCATGATAGGATTATGGCACTTGATCTTCCTCATGGTGGGCATCTTTCACATGGCTATCAGGTACTTCCAAGTTACATGACTAGTGCCATTGTTCTGTATATTGAACTACTGTATAATCCTTAATTTCTTATGGTTGGAATCTAACTTGCATAGAGGCTTAAAAAAATTGCTATCTGCTATGCAATAAAATAGCATTATCATCTCAAGGCACAGTGGTTGATATATAGCCTATTCTTATCTGTTACCAGGACAGATGATTTTTTTTCCCTCACTATAGACTATTTGTAACTTATCACTGTCATGCATATACTTCAATGGAATACAATACTTTTTTTATTAACACTTTCTGTTTTTCCCCCTTTTTGGTTAGGTAATGAATCTTATTGATGCTTTCCTTGCAGAACTGTAAATCTAGAAGTTCCTTTTCCATTGGAATTATTTGGATTGTGAAACTATGAAAAAAGAAAAATTGAATCGTGTGGGCTGGAGTGCATTAAGTCCTTGAATTTTGAAAATTGGGAGGAGCTAACCTTGCTCAGACTAATCAAAACATTATTTGCATTTGCTAACTGCCATATGGACAAAGTCTCATTATTTTTTCTCTCACAAACGCAGACTGACACCAAGAAGATATCTGCAGTTTCTATCTTTTTTGAGACAATGCCGTATAGACTGGATGAGAGCACCGGTTATATTGACTATGACCAGGTAACTTTTCATTCTTTTTTGTTACACTGATTCTCTTTCAGTTAAGGCCAAACTTCTATTTTGCTTTACTATTATATTGTTAACATTTGCTTTTGGTAAAACATATTATTAAACATGATTAGGTTTGTTCTTGATAATCATAGTGTAGCTAAAGTCACTGAAATTGAGGGAAAAAACTGTTTTTTAGGAAAGGAGTAAAGTCAAGCTGTATAGGCATTCACAATAATTTTAGACAAAGGTTAAAACAGTGGTGATACTCTTCTTTTAAAACATGGAGAATCAAGTCTGAATTAGATTTTTTTTATTTTTGACATTTCGACTTTCTGCAAATATTGGCAGGGATTTACTAGTGAGCCACCAGTTTTCAGCATCACACTTTGTAAATAAAGCATAGGAATGTAAGATTTGTTTATTTCAAATAATAGAGAAAGTATAATCTTTGAACTTCTTTGTTTGCAGTAGACAACAGGCCAGATTAGCCCTTGATTTGTGCCTATCTGATTTTATTTGTTGGAGTTTCTAGTATTTTTTTTCTTGTTCAAGGAAAAGAACACAAAATGCTCCATACACTTGTAGAACGGATAGTTGTTACAGTGAGAAATATATGCTTAACATGCACAGCCTTACATATGCCATGAGAAAGCTAATGCACTACCTGACAGCTGAAGCTCATGTTGCTTTATGATAAAAAATGCTTTCACTTTATGATTTTCAGACTTCAAAAAAATAGCAATTTTGTTTGGCTTTTTCTTTCTAAAATGCCCTTGTTATTAGAGAAATTATGTGGACAGAGTGATGTATTTCTTACTCATCTCTTTAGCATGGATCAGTCAATTCTAACTTTATTTTTGATTGAATTAATTTTGGTATTTCCTTAAGAGCTGTACAGCTTGACCTCTTTCCCCAGAATGCTTAGTGAACTTAAAATTATAACTTGCAGTTGGAGAAAAGTGCCAAGCTCTTCAGGCCAAAACTAATAGTTGCTGGTGCTAGTGCTTATGCACGCCTCTATGATTACGCACGTATTCGCAAGGTACACTAAATTTGATTGATCTAGTCCAAATTTCCAAGCCATAAAGATCCATATGTTCATGCTTGTTAGTCCATTGGGCCTGGTGACCTGGTCTACACAAGTTGCCCATCCCCTACTGAGAACTCCTTCCCATCCAATCCCAAGGTTTTAATTCGATATCTCTAATGTGAATGTCTTAGAGTCAAACCATCGGGGTCCCACTGCATGGGACATTCATTCATATGTTTAATTCTAAGTAAGTCTTCATATGTCAGTCAAAACTATAAGGCTACAACTTTACATTTTGTATGCGTTTGACAGGTCTGTGACAAGCAGAAAGCAGTTATGCTGGCTGACATGGCTCACATTAGTGGGTTAGTTGCGGGTGGTGTCATCCCATCTCCATTTGAATATGCAGATGTAGTGACCACTACAACCCACAAGTCACTTCGTGGGCCAAGGGGAGCTATGATTTTCTTTAGAAAGGGGGTAAAAGAGATTAATAAGCAAGGGCAAGAGGTAAGCCATATACGTTAAAACAAATAATTAAACAAATAAGTTTTACACAAATTTTCCTTTGGTGCTACTTGGTCAGTACGTTTGATAGAGCATCTTTTTAAGCTATTTTTGGTTTAGAACAAACATTAATACTTTTGAGTTCATCCTGAAGGTGTTGTATGACTATGAAGACAAAATCAATCAGGCTGTCTTTCCTGGACTTCAAGGTGGACCACACAACCACACGATTACTGGCTTGGCAGTTGCCTTGAAACAGGTATGCAGATCAGAGGATATTTTGCATCATGATAGTAGAAATTTTATCAAATCTAATGAAGAAAACTCCGTCAAAATAATTTTATTTACAATGGTGGTCATATGGCCAATCCCAAATTTTAGTATAAGAGTTGTCTTTTATTTATATTTTTGGTTTTGCCCACCCTCCATTTTCCTATATGGTGGTTATATGCTTCATTGGATGCCAAAATAGTCCTGAAGTACTTAAAGTTAAATTATATATCATATATATGGATACATATACTAGCCAGTTTTTTTTTTTTTTCAAATACTTTTAGCATATCTATGGATATATTGAGAAATAAAACACTATTTGATGATATTTAGTAAAAAAATTTCCTTTTTATTCCTAGTACTATATGGACTGAGATTCAACACACCATAGAAATACTCCCACATTATCTATGATAAATTGAGCTACACACACATTGAAGTGCCAAATCAATTTAATGTATGTATATATATAGTTTTGAAGCAATTTCTTGAGAGAATCAGTTTAACCTTGATTAAAAGAGTTCTGGCTTTTGAATAAGCTGTCAGGGACCCTGTCCTAAATTCACTTTTTGCTTTGGTTCTTTTTTTTTTTATCTCATTGCTAAATACTTTTGGTTGTGCTTACAAGTAGTAGTCATAGCATGCCATTTCACTTTGGCGCAGTCATTTTTGGAAATGCAAGGCTAATTTTGTTCCCATACAAGCTCTCATGTTCTCTTACATTTTTGTAATGCAGGCTATGACTTCAGAATACAAAGCCTACCAAGAGCAAGTTCTTAGTAATTGCTCAAAGTTTGCGCAGGTATAAGGTGTTACTGTCACAGAGTTAGGTTGAAGCAAGATTTCATGGATGCATTTATAAAGTTTTTAACTCATATCAATGCATCTTATTGAGGAGCCTGGGTGCATTGCAAAATGATTTTACCAATTTTGCAGGCATTGATAGAGAAGGGCTATGAGCTTGTTTCTGGTGGAACTGATAACCATTTAGTTTTGGTGAACTTGAAAAACAAGGTAGAAGATTCGATAATTTTTGGACTATTATTACGTGAGAGATGTTCATGTTTCAATAGGTCTGTGTAGGAAATACTCTAAATGGCACAGTGTCTTAATTATTTACTTTCTTATTTTTTCATTTTAAAGATGAAAATTTTAAGTTGTTGCTGTTCTATTTCCTTTCTAATTTTCAGGGTATTGATGGATCCAGAGTTGAAAAAGTGTTGGAGTCTGTTCATATTGCAGCAAACAAAAACACAGTTCCTGGAGATGTGTCTGCCATGGTTCCTGGTGGCATCAGGATGGGTTGATGCCTCTTCCTTGATCACATTCTACTTAAAAATCATTTTTTCAAAACTAATCTGTTTGATCTTTGATAAAATTTATATTCTGCTCCAGGGACCCCAGCTCTTACTTCCAGAGGATTCATTGAGGAGGATTTTGTTAAGGTCGCTGAATTTTTTGATGCTGCTGTGAAGTTGGCTGTGAAAATCAAGGCTGAAACCAAAGGTTCTTCAAATTCACTTGTTACGAATATATCTACTTTTGCCATTGAGCTTGAGATTCTCTGATTGGTACACCATGCTATGTGGCTCGCTTTGTGCATTCCAAGCCCATTTGAATTGGCTAACACTGGTGCATTCCATTGGTTTTTCTCTCTAGGGACGAAGCTGAAGGAATTCTTGGCTACAATGCAGTCTGGTGCCCACATCCAATCTGGGATTGCAGAACTTCGCCAACAGGTTGAGGAATATGCAAAACAATTCCCAACCATTGGATTTGAGAAGGAGACCATGAAGTACAAGAACTGAGCAAGGGTTCATACATTGTCAGGTGATGTTATTTCTTGTATCTTACTACAAATAAGTTTTTTTTTTTTTTTTTGGAGCTTTTGTATCTACAAACTTAAATCATAGGCCTTAGATTTGTATTTGTATAGATTTGGGAAGAACGAAATACAATTCTATATTGCATTTGTCCAAATCTGTACAAATCTAGATCATCGTTGATGTTCATTTTTGAAATTCTTGCCTTGCATTTTCTGGGAGCATGGAATTTGCATTAGTTTGAATAAAATATAGTACAAATTTGTATTGAATTTCTTGAATATCCACACAAGTCCAAATTGGATTTATGTTCTAATGATTCCTAAGCACCATTTTGTTTGTGTTCAGATTATGTAATTACAGCTGATGGAGTTCAGTGGTGGATTAAAGTTATTAGCAAAGCATACACCATCGGTGTGAATTTTGAGCTTCATTTACAAAATCCACTAGAACCTCTATTGTAATCTTCATGACACTGTATATGTATATTAATTAAGGCTTTGCAGCTCAATAAACTTGCCTTAATTTTTGAAGCAAATAAAAATATATAAGATTGACCTTTGTCCTTAATTTATGGAAAAATGTGTAGTATTGAGAATCAAAACTATCTGAAGTATTACTTTATGTTTGAAGAAAATGGCTAGGAGTCCAATTATAGGGCGAGTTACAAGGTGGCTTGTGGTGCACCTTCTCCTAGTATTTCTCTTCCCAACAATAAGCTCCTAATTAAGCATAAACTTCAATGGTTTGGGGGTTTGATGATGAAAGTTTCAAATTTGAATTTTGAGAAGAATGAAAAGGACTCTAATATCTCTAGAGGAAGCCTTCAATGGATTTAAAAAACAATTGCTAATAAGCTATCGATTGAAAGTATAGTGACAAGACTTGTCGAAAAAGCCTTGGTAGATGGGTACCCACAATCTCAAAAGATGACCTTCAGTGATGTGAGTGAGGCAACTAGAACATAGATATCTTCGAGAGTTGGGTGGGTATGTTGGGGAGATTTTAATATATATGTGTGTGTGACTTTCATGATCATATAGTGTGTATGTATTTACATATAAATAATTAAGTATTAAGTTATATCTTAACTAATTAATGTATGTATAAAGGTACATTGGCCAAAGTCAAATACTTTATTTATTAGTATGTAAGATACAATGACCAAAGTCATGTATCTAGGATAGTTAATGGAAAGTCTCTCAATCAAGATACATTTAAATGAAGGAGATGGATTGGTCCAAGTCATGAATCTTTTTAATTGATGTATTATTGAGAAATGTATCACGATCAATGTATATTTATTTTAGAGGAAGGGAAACGACGTATGTATTTATATATGACTTATTTGCTGGATTTCTATATAAAGGGCTCTTGGTCCCTCTCACCACTCATTAATTAAGTTTGGTAGAATCTCCATTGCTAAGTCAAATATAAGAGTGAGAAAATATCAAGTAGTTTTCCGCATAATAAAGACTTGATTAACAGGAATAGAAGGAGATAAGAGCTAATTGTATCGAAATTCAGTTGTCTCGGTGGAAATAGGGTAATGTATATTTTGAATTGCATTTCTTATTCTTTCTTGGTTATGGTTCAGAAAATAAGCTGAAAAACCTTCTTATAGAAATTTATTTTAAGCTATAAATAAGAAATCTATAGATAAGCTAAAGCAAGCTTCCTTCCAATAATATCTTAAGGCTTATGACACCATTATTTCTTTCGAAGGACATGATGATGAATGTTCATCTAAAGATGGTGGGAGCGAGTTTGTATTTTTAATTTTATGTATGGATGGTATTTCTTTAATTTCTAAGAATTTTGTAGCGGAAGACATAAGAGATGCATTGTTATGTTGGACATTGAAATTTTTCATAGTAGGTTTAAGAGAATATCTATTTTTCTATAAAAACCTATATTTTAAATAAAAAGTTCTTTTAAGGTTTAATATTTAGTCCCTATAATGAAAATCTATTGATTAATTGAAAATCAAAGTTTTGTCAATGAAAGTGAATGAAAGCAAATGAAAAATATTTATATGCATTTTTTGCTTAGAGCATGTATTATGCATACATGTACTTGCACCAATATTTGTTATGCATTGGGAGTTGGAATTATATCATTGCCTCCCAAGTAATTTGGTTAAGGAATTTCATTTGGGACTTCTAGTGAATTTCATGTCAAGAACTATTAAAGTATTATATGATGATTTTTTCCCTAAAAAAACAACAAATATTAAGAAAGTCAAAACGCATAAATTTGAAAAATATTGTTGTTAGAGTGAGGGTGCGTGGTAAAAGGTGTTGATTGAATACATTAAGTGGCAAGATAATATTAGTAGACCCATTAATTAAAGTGTTGGCATGCATAATGAGCATATAAATTCAATGGGTTTGATTTATGTTTATAATTTATAAATGTGTTCGTTATTGATAATGAAAGATGATTGGAAAATGTTTATGGTGTTGACATTATTATGGGACTAGTTTATGATATGAACAATTTTACATAAAATTGTCATGATCCATATTAGTAATTTGATTGATTAAGAGTATAGTGAATGTTAATCAAATTAAAAGGTGCATGATTCTCGATGTGATCATTCAATCAAGTAAGAGAATGTTGAATATTTATATGTGTGTATGCGCATCTTCATGATCACATAGTGTGTGCCCTACATATAAATAATTAATTAAGTATAAGGCTATATATTAACTAATTAATGCATATATAAAAGTACCTTGACTAAAGTCAAATGCTTTATTTATTGGTATGTAAGACACAATGACCAAAGTCATGTATTTATAATGGTTAATAGAAAGCTCCCCAATCAAAATACATTGAAATAATTGAGAATTAAATTTCTATAGAATGAAAGTAATATTTAAATTAAGAGTAAGTTGCATGGCAATTCGGTTGTCCTAGTAGAAATAAAGTAAGGTATATTTAAATTATATTCTTATTCTTACTTGATTATGGTTCATAAAATAAGTTAAAAAGGTCTTTCCCATATAAACAATTACCAAAGCCTAATCCCTTCGTTGTAGTTCTTGTCAGCATGCTGCTTGCTGGCAATGGCGGTTCGCGCAGCACTCGCTCGCTCCGCTTCCATTTCCATCCGCCCAGTCCTCCGCTGCTCTCATTCGCGTTCCGTCATTTCTCCCAAACATCTTCTCAAATCCCGTCTCTGTCCCCTCTGGTCCTCTTCCTTCTCCTCCTGCCTCTCTTTACACTCTCCGGAAGTCCACCACACCTCCTCCTCTCCACATTTGCTCCTCTTCTTCCTCCGTCGCATCCACGGCCGCTCCCACCGTCGATCGCCCCGATGAAGGCAATCCTCTCCTGCAAGACTTCGATTTTCCGCCGTTCGACGCCGTCCGCGCCGACCACGTCGCCCCCGGGATCCGAACCCTCTTGAAGCGACTCGTATGATTCGATTAATCTCATTTGTGTTTTTGTGCGTGTTAATGCGATGTGTTGCAGGGGAGTGAGCTGGATGAGTTGGAGAGGACAGTGGAACCGTCGTGGCCTAAGTTGGTGGAGCCGTTGGAGAGGATTATCGATCGGTTGACGGTGGTTTGGGGGATGGTCAACCATCTCAAGTCCGTCAAGGATTCGCCTGAGCTTCGTTCCGCCATCGAAGATGTGCAGGTATATTCGCATGTTCTTAATTTATATGTGCGCGTCTGTGAAGTTTGATTTCGTATTTTTCTTGTATCTGAGAAATAACGGTGCTAAGGACAGAGAATCTCTAAGAGGAGCATATTGGCTATACCCAACCTTTTTGCCCCCACTATAGATTTGAGTACTTAGGTACCAAACGGAATATGGTGAGAATGGAATAGCTATTGTGTCAGGGAATAACAATTTATGAAGTGAAGCTGGTACCTTTTTAAGGTGAATTACTGCCAAAATTTATGATAGTCCAGTCTGTAGGGAATAGACTAATAACTATTTCTGAATTTCATCATTTGGACGTCTAAATCTTATGTTTTTTTCGTTTTTTGCTTTTTTTTTTTCCCATACAAAAAAGGAAGAAAATCTCTATTTGCAATATAGTTATACAAGATTTTATGTGTGAAAGATTTGAGTTTTCATATTTATTTTGTTTTCAAACAATTTCTTAGCAATAACTCACATTATGTGCGAGTAAGCCTCTGAAAGGGAGAATAATATTGGTGAAATTAGAAGCTTAAGAAAAATTGGGGACTGAAATCTTTTGTTTTGTCATGAATTCGTTCAATTTAACTTAAAACTAATGAAATTTGTATTCATCATAAGTGAAATTAAATGTTTTAATGGATGTCCATTAATCTAGTTGGGGTTTATTCTTTTAGATTAGAATTTTTGATGGTTAAGAATATGGTTTATTGGAAGATGATTTTGCGCATGGTTTTTTTGTTTCTATCTTGTTTTCTGGTTGTCACAATGCATTTTTTTTTTAATTTTTAATTTTTAATTTTCTTGTGCAGCCGGAGAAGGTTGAGTTTGATCTAAGGTTGGGGCAAAGCAAGCCTATTTATAATGCATTTAAAGCCATTCGAGAATCATCCAATTGGCAGACTCTGAGTGATGCTCGCAAACGTATAGTGGAATGTTGGTATATCACAAATTTCTTATCAGCCCTGTATTTGTAAAATTTACAATGCATATATGTTCCTTCTTGTTGCCTCTGATTGATTGAGTGGGTTATTGTTTTATGATTGGTACACACATTTGGAACGTGGTACACACATTTACTGCATTTTTTTAATTTTTTGGGTGCAATATTTTGTGCCTGGACAGCCTTTATTTCATCCATTTTGGTTTTGCCATATTTTGGCTTGGTGTTGAACATGGTTGTTAGAATCTTACGATTCTCAATTCGATTCATATGATTTGTATGAACTCCACACTAACTTGATTCGAATCTTACTAATGAATCTAAAAACTACTGAATTGTTGCTGTAGACACCTCGTTTTGTCCGGACCAAATATAATAGGATAAAATTATTATTATTACTGTGCATACAACAAAAAAAATACAAAAAAAGAGAAATACATCAGAAAAATAAAAAACATCATAAAAAATACAAAAAAAAATTAAAATACAGAAAAATTAGATAAAGTGTCTTGGGACTTTGCCGGTTCTTGCACACCTGCATGCCTGCACAAGAGACGAAAAAATTAATAGTTAGGAAAATCAGCAATAAATGAAATTGTTGGCTGATAGATAATTAATGAGCCGATGAAAATTGGCTGGCTGGGCGGTGAATTGGTTGGGAGCTTGAAATTTAAGGCTGGTGGCAAGTTGGTTGAGAGTTTAAAATTAAATGCCTCCCTGAGCTTATAAATTGGGATTCAAGGGAAGCAAAAATAGGGTGGGACATTCAGAATATTGAGAGCAGACAGTGTGTGAAGAAATTCGGTGTGAGAGCTATAGTGAGGAATTTGCGAAGTGTGAATTGCACACAATATTCATAAAAGCGATGAAGCATTTCGGTCACACACAAGTTCCACAAAAGCAAGGAAGACAACTTTCACATTGCAAGGAATTTGCACATAGCCAAGAGGTCATTCAAACAATTAGAATTCATAGTTGTTACTGATCGTGGGATTTTAAACGGGAATGTTGAAGACCGTAGGAGTGTGAAGACTGAGGTTAGTTTTTATTTTGTTTTATTTTTTATTTTATTTTAAATTACACAAATTTTGAAATTAAAATTCCATTTGCTTGAAATGAATATTTGTGTTTAAATTGAAAATTTTGATTCCAAAAATATAATTTTCAGGTTGTTTGGTTAACAAGAAAATTTGGGAAAATTTTTCTGAGAAAATGTAAACCAACTAGGAAATATAAAAAAAATAATAAAAATAAGGGAGCGAGGAACTTATTTGTTCAATCCGTTCTTGAAATTTCCTTTGTGGTCTGGAACCGCAAGAAATGAAAATAAAATATGAGATTAAAAAAAATAAGAGACCCGAGAGATGATTCAGAGAAGGTGAAATGAAAGAAAGAAAAGAAAGGAAAGAAAGAAAATAGAAGAAGATCGGAGAGAGAGGAAGAGCTGAATAGAACAGAGAAAGGGCCACAAGAAAAATACACGGCTAGAAGAAGAAGAAGAAGAAGACGAGGAGGAGGAGGAAGAGATGGGGAAAGAGAAAAAGGAAGATAAAGAAACTCTTACTCACACTTCCATATATATAATATCTCTCCACTTACATTCTCTCACTTACACACACCCACACTTCCATATATATATATATATATATATATATATAATTTCTCTCCACTTACACTTTCACTATATATATAGTTATTAACACATCATCATATTTATATATGTGTATTTATGAGCGTGTATATGAAGGTGTATTTGGTATGAGTATATATATATATATAATTGTTTGTGATTAATGTAGGTTCACTATATATACATGAGTGTTGGCATATGTGTTTATAATGCATTTAGTGTGAAATATATGTAGCAGTATGTGTGTGCTTGAAAGTTGTTTTTCACTATAGAATATAAAAATATAAAAATTAGAAAAAAAATCAGAAAAGTTTAAAAAAAATATATTTTAAGATTAGGAAATTATTTTTATGTACTTTTTACTTGGAAAGTAGAAATTGAGTTCCAAAAAATCTCCCAGAAAATTTTGAAAATGTTGTAAAATAGTTAGAAAAATTCTATAAAATTTTGAAATAAATCTGTGAGCTATTTTCGTAAAAATATTTTCTTGATTTTTAGAAGGGGTTTCCCCATAATTTCAAAAAAAGGGCATGGGCTTTTTAAGCCTCACATGTCTTAGCTCTGAGGGATACCCTATTTTGGATATATTCTAGGATAATGTATATGTTTGTATGCTTAATTAATTGTATATACTTTAAGCAATTTGTTCGTTTAAAAAGGAGTAAAATAAAGGGTTATTGAAATTAGTTTGGGATAATTTTTAATTAATTAGGTACTTTTTGTAGAACGGGTGTGTAGGGGGTGCTAGTATCTTCTCCTCACATAACCGAATTCTCGATTTCGATCATGGTATACACAGACTGATTCTACCCTTAATTGGGTAGTAATCATGTGACGCCCCGATTTTCATACCATTTTTTTTCCCTCTTCAATAAATAACAAATATTAATCAAACATCGACCACGTTAAAAACTCTGATACCATTTAAACATGATCCGACCCAAAGTGGGGTACAAGGTAATCAGTTCACCATATACACGCATTCTTAACAGCGGAAGTCAATATTTACAAACCATCTGGAATACAAATACCTAGAGTTCTATACAACCATATACATCCCCAAAAATCCACAATATACACTAGGAATCATATATCCCTAAACAAAACACTCACCCTGTCTATCAGGGTATTAGTTCCCCTCTATCACGGAGTTCTATCACCTGGTCTGTCACGGTTTCCTGAAATATTAGATATTTGGGTGAGACATATCTCAGTAAGATGGAATAAATTATTTAAAGTGTGTGACAGTATGAGTTTCGTTATATCATAATATACTCATTTCAGTGATAATACCATCTGAGAAAAATATACAAATTCATATTCATAATCATATAGGTATAGAACACAATCTTTTACAAGTTTTATTCCATTTCTCAAATCATGCACATGCAACCCATATTTATCAGCGAAAGTTCTCGATGATAGGGGAGATTACACGCCCAGACATGTAGCTCCCCTTTGCTCTAATATCGTTTGTAACCTTGCCAGAATAGTTCAGGTGCGGTTACAACTGATACTTATCAAGGCACTCATCCTACTTAGTAAGCCCTCAGGCGGAGAGTTTTACTTCGCCCAAATTATTTATGTAATTAAATTAACACTCTTTCATTTCTCATTTCCATTTCATAATCTAGCTCATGAGTGTCCACTGTAACCCATCCATTTGCTGCCTATAACTCATGACTGCCCTGAGGATATTCACCACGCCATGCTTCCCCCCATGGTCAGGGTTGTGCGGCCCGAAGATTGGATTTAAACCGCGGTTGGCCTACTCGTTTAGAACACAATAAGAAATCAAAATACAAAATCCATCGTTTGTAGTACGATTGACCTGCCTAACCTTGGTCCAGACTCTAGGGGGCAAAACTACTCTTCTCACTAACTCAATCGACTGCCATGCCACACTCTCCACGAGACCGTGTGGTTGCACTTATCATCCCACTAGCAACGGTATCGTGCTTTCAGAAATACTCCAGTCCATCAGGGTTCTCATTCCCACATTTCTATTTTCACAATTCAGTATTCACGTTCCATTATTTACATTGCAGTATTCACGTTGTAATATTCACATTTCAGTATTCACAACATACTATTCACATTATAATATTCACATTGCAGTATTCACATTTCAGTATATATTTCATTTCACGTATTTCAACATTTCTTAATAAAACATATCATCATTTCATATTTCCTCATTTATCATAAAAAACATTTCTATATTCATATTTATATTCCATCACTTTCCAGTATACATGTTGGTATAACATAATTCATCATTCTCAATAAAACAATTTTATTTACCACTTTCCATCATTTCCCATATTTCAAATCCCAAAACATCACAATTCAGTATAAATCATATGCCACACAATTTTATTTGATATTCGTATCATAATAATTTGAGGCAAAATATCATATTCTCATTTTCACGTAATAATTCAACCAGTAGTCCTCAAAATAGCTGTTATAATTTATTCCCCTTACCTGACTTACTGAGAGGTCTGCTAAAATACCCAATTCCACGCCTGCGGCATTCAAAACTCAAAACCCTGAAATTCACATTTCTCCCAAATCAATCAATTCAATTCCTAGAATAATAATTATTTTAATATTTCCTAGGCCCACACACTCCCAATACTAATTAAACTTAAAAAATAATTAACGGATATAATTCCATGATCCTATCCTAGCCTTGGAGTTGTGTCTAGGAAACTCAAATTAAAAATCTACTCTGATTAAAATGACGAGGATCAGAGTTAGGACCCCGTGGTGGTGTCTGATTGTCGATTTGACTAAAAGTTTAAGGAGAAATTGCGGAGAGAGTGAAAGGTTACCTTACCCTAGAAGTGTTGCCTACGTTGCTCGTACGACAAATCCACTTTGGTTAAAATGTTGGTGGCGGAGAATGGAACCCAGGGGTATCTTCAGTTTTTCGATCGGCGCCCGTTTGACCGAGGAAATCGAGAAGAGAGAGAAGGAGGGACGGAGGAGTGAGAGACGAGATTGGCGAGAGAGAGTGAGAGACGGAGAGTACAGAGAGAGACGTCTTTGTAATTATAATTTCAAGATTGATTATATGTGTATATATATATATTATATTATATCATATTATATTATAATATTATAATATTATAATATTATATTATATTAATATATTATTATATTAAATAATTAATTAATAATAATTATCATTTAAAAATAAATAAATAAATAAATAATATTAATTATTATTATTATTATTATTATTTTACATTTCCATGCATATTATTTTTGGGGTCGTTACAAATCATGTGTTCTAACCACACCCCAAAAGGTTAGTGACGACTCTAATACCCAATTTTCTTGAAAATTAAAACTATTATTTTTTATTCGCCACCCCGGGGCATCTTGCTCCCAAGACATCGTGACAGTTGCCAAATCTGTTGATTCACCTTATTAATCTAATGAATCGATCTAAACCTATCAATTCACATGATTCTAGACCTATCATATCCTAACAAACCCTACTTGTTTAAAACCTCCAAAGTAACATTTCTTTCTTTCTTCTCGCTTTTTTTTTTTACACGAATACCTTCCATTCCTTGTCTATGTTAGTTTTGTGCTAAAAAAGAGAAGAATAATGGAACTTCACATCTTATGTTGCCTTCCCAAATCCATTCTTCCCTCTAGGAGTATACTATTATGCTATTAAGAAGGGAAAGAACTCTCATTGGCTGATGTGGTACTCATGTTTCATTGTGTTAAGATTCAAGAGTTGGTTTTTGTGTTAGTTTGTTCAATTATTATCATATTTTCCCTTTTTTTTTTTATTCCCTCCTTTAAACAGTATAAAATTCATTTTTTACTGATATTTCTTGGCTCTTTGTCTTAGTTTTCATTTTCTTAGGGAAAACATACAAATGAAATATGATTTTTTTTTTTTTATTATTGTCAAAGTTTAAATGCACTTTACCATTTTGCTTCTTGATTGTATATCAATATATGCATGTGTTGGGGATGTGACTCATATTTTGAGTGGAACACATGCATGGGGGGAAAGCATCGTGAAGCGAGGAACAAGGAGAGAAGGATGCAGGAGGCAAACCGTCGACAGTTTTAGGGTGTTTTGCAGGAAATTGTTCTCGGGTTAAAACCGTCAACGGTTACGCTCGCGGACGTCACGGATTTTTGAATTGGAGATCAATAAATTGGGAGTTTTTGGAGGATTTTCCTCCGGGGGATCGCTACAGAATTGTTTTAGATTAAGTAATATTTAATCCTTATTATGTAACCCTAGTTTGATAAGCTTGATGTAAGCTTCATTGAGATAGTGAAAAACAGCCGCTGCTCCCGTGGGTGTAGGCAAATTGCCGAACCATGTAAATTCTTGTGTCTTTGATTGTTGCTTTCTTTTATTCTCATTGTTGAGTGATTGCTTGTTTAGTATATAGTTCATCATCCAGTGTTTGTCTTGCTTGTTCCATTCATTGTTTAGTGAGTTCGTGTAAGGTCTTCCGCTGCACACACTCGGCAACAACAATTGGTATTAGAGCACCAATTGTTTTCACATCAACATGTCATTTAGAACTAATTTTGGAAATTGTACTGAATCTTACGATTCCTTTCGATTCTCAATTCATATAATTGAAATTTTGATTCACGATTTGAACCTCCATTAGACAACTATGGTGTTGAATAACTAGACCACTTACACCCTTCCGTTTTAGTATGAGCATTTTTAGACATTCAAACAGAAATATTTTAATGTATATACCACATGATTACGTATATATAGATATAAGACTGAAAGTAATAACTAATAAGGAATGGTTTGATGCATATAGTAGGCATAAAATTGAATCTAGAACATCCATAAACCAAAAGAAACAAGAACTTATTACATCGACCCAAAACAGTGCATATAGAAGGCCAATTGAAGTCTGTCGCGTGTTATTGAAAAGGTCCCATTAATTAAACTTAACACCAATATGAGGTTCACATGTCTTACTTAAATGTAAGGGGAAATAAAGGTTTTCCAAATATTTTGTGCTTTATTGAACGTCATGCAGTCAAGTCAATATATTAGCAACATGTGTAATCCGTTCGTAATGTATCACAATTGGCTGAAAAAGCTTTGACAGGTTGAAGCCCCAAAAGCCCCTGAAAAATTTCAACCTTCTAGGCGTGAAGAACATCAAGAATTGGGCCTCTCAAGTGCTGAACTTCTAGTTTCTTTGTGAATCTCAAGCTATGTCAATCTTTTCTAACCAAAGGGCAGGAAATCTTTCTGCTCTTCCAACATCAAGTCATTCAGGCTCTTGGTACAATTTTTTAAAGAAGAAAATAATCTGAGGATACTACTTTTGTAAAGAAAAGTCCTGAGATTCTAAGTGCATTCCCAAAATCGGTAAAGCAATGTTTACTTAAATTCCTTGTCTACTTTGACTTCAAATTTTGTTCACAAAAATGTCACGTCAAATTAGAAATGCCTTAAATCTTTCAAAGGACAATCAACAGTGAAAGATTTGACAGATTCAAGCCCCAAAAGTCCCAGCTAACTTCAACCTTGAAGCCCTTGAGCCCTTAAGAACATCAAGAAGTATGCATCTCAATGCCGCACTTGAGTTTGTTCATGAGTTTCAAGCTACTTCGATCTTTTCCAACCAAGGTATTTTCAGAGATTCCAATCTCATTCCCAAGGTATTTTTCTTATCTATTTCGACTTAAAATTAGTGTGTACATAGGGGTCTCTTGATGGGTCAGTTCCTGATGAATCATATTGTATCATGCACATTTGGTTTCCTTTGTTTACTTTGTGTCTTATAAGCATGTTGTTTTACATTTGAATAGGTTGACTTTTGCCAATTATGTTTTCTTTTGATTTCAGCCCAAATAAAAGGGGCAGTTCTTAGTGGTGTTTCTCTTGAAGATGACAAAAGAGACAATTTCAATAAGATTCAACAGGTGTGCTTCGATATGAACTAGAGTGGCTGGATGCACTAAACTCGGGCTTCTCATGGACCTTATCTTGTATAGAATCCTCTCAAATTTTCTTTTATCTCGTAGTTTTTCCTTGTCATTTCATGGTTTTATTGGGGAATAAATTCACAATTTAATTGTTGTGTGAGATTTCCATTTAATCAATGAGACTGACCTCCCTATTTGTGTGCATGTGTGTGTGCGCGTGCATGCAGAAAAATGCATCAGGAAAGATTTTTGAAGAATTGCATGGAAAGACCAATTATTATTATTATTATGGAAATCTGTTAATCAATAGTATAGATGAATGGGTTTCATCAAGGAAAGAGAGGTTAGAGTTCTTTTGGAAAGAGGGAGAAAGAGAGGGTGGCTTGAAAGCCATTTGTTAAATGTTCAAATTGATATTGTTCTTTGTATGCATCTTATAAATTTTTGAGCAACAGAAACTGACTATGTCCCCATCATGGTACATGATTTTGCCTGCAGAGTGCAGATCGAAGATGGGAAAACAAGGGGCCATAGCACCAAATGAAAAATATTTGATTTGAACTTTGTTCACTTCCATAGTAGGGAGTTAATTATGTGTCTAAACCTTATGCATATTATATGTATAATAGATAGAGATTTAAGATTGTTTTAATTTCTGATTAATATTCTGCTGATTAATATTCTGCTTATCTATACAATAATTTACCTAAGTTATTTTTCCTGTCTTTTTGGATGTCCAGAAAGATTAAATTAATAAAAAAAAATTTAAATATGACCTGAAACTTGAGTCTGAGCATGCCGTGGGACTCTTTTTTTTGTTTGGTGTTTGGAGAGGGGTGGGCGAAGGGAGGTTAAGGTTGGCTTCTATAACAAGAATTTAATTATGAAAGATGGCACAGAACTATTTCTTTTATTATCCTAAAATTTATGAATAAGAAAAGCAAGCAGTAATCTTCTTGCATACCTGTTTTTCCTCCCATTTCTCCCCCCTTTTGTTCATTGTTAATTGAAATTTGTCATTTTTATTTAATTTATGTTTTTTTTGGCTGAAACAGGATGTAATCTTGGAAAAGGGTTTTGATCATCTGATCTGTGATTGCTTACTTTTCACCTTGAGTTGATTTGCAGGAGCTGGAAAAACTTTCAAAAAAATTTGAGGAGAATGTTTTGGATGCCACAAAGAAGTTTGAAAAGTTAATTACAGATAAGAAAGACGTTGAAGGGTTACCTGCTACTGCTCTTGGGTTGGGTGCACAAACAGCAGTGTCTAAGGTATTATTTGCTGAGACCTAACAGAGGATTTTGTCTTGTTTCGTTCATGCCTCAAGTCAGATATTGGCTTTTTTGTCTTGTGTATTTTTGTTTTATGCATCTTTGTAAATCCAACGAGGGGCACCGAAATGCTACTGCCGAAAATGGTCCCTGGGTCATCACATTGGATGCACCGAGTTTTCTATCTGTTATGCAACATGCTCAAAACCGGTCTTTGCGTGAGGAAGTTTACCGTGCTTATGAAACGCGTGCGTCTAGTGGAGATCTGGATAATACAGCAATTATTGATAAAATTCCTAACCTTAGATTGGAAAAGGCTAGGCTTCTTGGCTACAAGAACCATGCTGAGGTATAACTTATTGTATTCAGCATACTCCTCTTTCATGGACAAACTGAGGTATAATTTTTTGTCAGGTGAGCATGGCTACCAAAATGGCCACCATTCAAAAGGCGGAGGAACTCCTAGAAAAGCTTCGAAGTGCTTCCTGGAATCCTGCCATTCAAGGTTGTGCATTAAATATACGTTCTCTAAATTAAGACCCCATATTGTGTGAAGTGGTTACTTTGACAATCTCTAGGATGTTAAATGGATACCTTGTAATGGGGCTGCATTTGGTGGAAATGAATCTTGATCTCATAGTGCTTGCTTTTGTTATATTTTTAAACATTTTTATCATATGATAGGAGCATTGCCAACATAATTTAATTGTTATGTTGCAAATTAACTTCATATTTAGTAGCATGTAATGAAACCTTGCTATTGGCTAGGGCCGCAAATGTGCTGTGAGCTTGAATATGCTTGCTCAAGCTTGTTCATTTATGCAAGCGCATAAGTTGAGGAGCCCTTATCGACTAGAGCTTCTGAGATGCTCATTAATGGCTTGATTTTTTGGAACCTATCACTATAAGAGGCAAGAGGCTCTTTAGGTAAAAGGTAAAAAAGAGGCTCTAACTAATACTGTAATAGGGTTTTTTCGTTTCCCCCCTCCCCTCCAACAAAAGAAAAAAAGAGGCTATTGGCCTTGCACATTGGCCCTATCACCAAAATTCAAGTTTTCGAATTCAGCCTAAACATGAGGATCCCCATGCCAAGACAGTCCCTGCTTTTAAGCCCACTACAGTCTATTGAGCCTAATTTGACCTAATTAAATGAGCTGATAAATGAGCCTAATCAAAGCTTACTAAACGAGTCCAACTGAGCTTGTAAGCGAGCCATCCATTCATCTTTAGGTTCGACTTGTTTATTAAGCGAGCCTCAAAATTGGGCTTGAGAATCACTCATTTATATAAACGAGCGAGCCTGAACAGGCTCTTACTGAGCCGTTGGTTGTGTTCTCTATTACTTATGTTACTTCCTTTCTATTTAGAGAAAACTCTAGAATGGCTAATTTTCTCCTAAATCTAAAATGTTTTATGTTTTTAAAGAGAAGTGTTTGCTTGTATTGATACTTACTGTGGGCAAAAACTCTGTGTGCTCCACTACCATCTTAGACTTTCCGTTTTTCAGAGAAGGATAGAGGCTATGGAGAGTTAAGGAGATAATAAGAAATTATAAAATTTTTTGAGAAATTTAAAGTTGAAATTATTTTGTTAAATCACTTATGTATCCATGGTTTGTAAAGGTTGTAATTTAAATGATAACTTGAAAGGTTGAGAGCATTTTGGAAACAATGAGGAGGGAAAATGCTTTTCTTCCTGTAATTAATAGTGGAGATATTTCTGTTATGCCTGCTCCTGCATTGAAATTTTTTTAGAAATAGATTTTAGTAAAGTTTCCATTGTCCAATTTCCCATTTTTCAAATTCTTTCTTGAACAAATTTCTGTTGAACATGAAAAGCATTTGAGGACCAGGTGGGGCCTGATATTTACTTTGACATTTATAGATATGGAAGACCTTAAACATTTCTCAAAAAGTCAAGGAGCATTAGAAGCTAATGATTTGAACCATTGGGATTTAAGCTTTTGGAGCGAGAGGCTTCGTGAGTCAAAGTATGATATAAATGAGGTTAAATCTCTCTCTTCCCCTCTGCCTCTCTCATTCACGCTCACACGCACATTCTTACTTCAAACATCATACTCTATGGATTTGATTGTGTCCAAAATTTGGTAATTTAAATATCCTTTATTTCTGTTATATGTTTTTTTGGTTAGTTACTGTTATTGCTCATCAAATTTGATTATGTATCTTTTTTGGATTGAAAATTTAATTGGCCAATTGTTATGTGGGTTTCGTTAATAAGTTTTCCTTTTGGAAAGCCTTCGTTTTTGCATGGAAAAATTTATATGGTTTGGGAAAAAAATGCAGGAAGAACTACGCCCATATTTATCCTTGCCAAAAGTTATGGATGGCCTCTTCAACCTTGCAAATGAGATTTTTGGAATTGATATTGAGCCAGCCGATGGTCTAGCTCCAGTAATATATTTTCGCTGGTTCATTTGTGTCTCGTTGTTTTCTTGTAGGATAACTAGATGGTTTTTGCATACTAATAATTATGAGCTTCACTTAATAGGTCTGGAACAATGATGTTCGGTTCTACTGTGTTAAAGATTCTTCTGGTAATCCAATTGCATACTTCTATTTTGATCCATATTCTCGTCCATCTGAAAAACGAGGAGGTGCATGGATGGATGAGGTTGTTGCTCGAAGTCGTGTTATGTCACATGATGGTGCATCTGTGAGGTTGCCTGTAGCCCACATGGTTTGCAATCAAATGCCACCAGTGGGGGACAAGCCAAGCCTTATGACTTTCATAGAGGTAAATTTAATTTAATTTAAATTTTTTTTTTTTGATAAGGCAACTATATTGAAGAGGCATCAAGGGGATGCCAGCCCATGCTACACTGAATCATGCACCTGAAGGGTGTCACACAAATCAAAGATTACATCGAAATCATTAATAATAGTCCTATTTAATGATATTAAGGGAATTTAATTCTTATGCTTTATATTATTAGTTACTAACAACCTAACATGGTGCTAGCTGAGAAATCAGCAACTTGGCCTTTCCGGTCTAGGTTAGGATTGCCTTGGAGAGCCTTTGGGTCTAAATGAACATATATTGGTTAAATTGACGTTCACATCCTGGGACAAAATTATTGATTTGTGAATGTCTTGTTGCATGTACTGATTTTCTAGGTGCAATGAGATTGTTTGAATTTTGTATATGTTTGAAAGGCTTGAATGTTGAGGTGAATTTTATAGTGAAGTGCTACAGATTTTCTGGTGCTTGGAAACAAAGAAACCTCTGAAGCCACTTTAGATTAGTAAAGAGCCGTGGATTACTGCAGTTTCTGGCGGGCATAGTAGGATTGTATTGAATGACCATAATGTAATTTTAGATTTTTGTGACATCCTGCAGGAGGGATGACTCTGTAAATCTGGGTCGGAATCCCCTTGACACCCTTTTTTAGTAAAATCATTTTACTGATAAAAAAAAATTAAAATTCTGAACTGCGTTTGTCAACAAACATGAATAAAGGGGCTTTAGTCGACCTCTAAGTATTCTGAACTTGAGCAGCTATGATTCAGCCCTTAGCTACCATACCTCACCTTCTGGACCCAGTTAACTTAATTGCAAACCAATTATTGTACCAAATTTTATTTTTTATTAGTAATAAATTGGTTAAGAGGCACCCTTATTAATGAGTAATAATTAACTTAAGGGTGCCAAAAGGGGCTTAACCCATGTACATACCTGAACAACTCAGGAGCCAATATCAAGATGCTCCAAAAAATCTAGGAGGGACAATAAGTGCAAAAAGAGTTCCGAGTGGACAAAATACACAAGAAATGGAATCTATTAATGTAGCTTTCAGAGCATTTCAGCACTTCTTTTATGTCCAGTAACATTCTTAAATTTTCTCTAGTAGTTTTCTACTTTTTTAATGCTCATACAAATTTTAATTATCTTTAAAAAAAAAAAATTATCTGGAGCTGGTTTTTCTTCGAAAAATAAAAAATAAAAGGCATTGGGCCTGTTTGGTTGTGGTCTTGTGGAACATTATTTTCATTTTTGATTTCTTGTTTTCTAAATAATTGCAAAAATGGCTTCAGTTTTCTAAATTTCCAACATTTGTATTGGAAACTTGGAAGATATCTTTTTATTGTTTTTCTATTTACTCCGTGTGAATGTTGGCGAACTGAAAAGCAAGGTGGATTTTTGTATTTCTATGGAATATTGGAAATGGAAAATGAAACTGCTTTCCACCGCCAAACAGATCTATAGCTTTTGGTGACCTGGGGCCAGAAAAATGCCTTGAGGAAGGCTGGAGGCTGGTTGATCGTCATAATATTTGATAATGTACTGCATCGATCTGGTCAGAACCTCTACTCTCTTTAACTTCCATCTATGATTAAGACCTGTTGGCCCAAGTGGCAAGCTTGGAGGGGAGGTGAATTGGGTGTAACAAAATTAAAAACGCTTGATACAAAATTCAAGACAATTAAGACAATCAAGCCAATCACACAAAATGAAAGCAATTAAATCAAAGAGAGAAGGGAAGAGAGTTGTGCGAACTCTTTTATAGTGGTTCGGCAACCGGCCTACGTCAACTCTCTCAAGACCAACAGTCTTGAGGTTCCACTAATTCTCCTTGTTTTTATAGAAACCAAGGAAACTAATACAACCCCTAGTTTTACGGAGACAAAGCAACCACAATCATGGTTTTAAATAAAGGCCGAGACCGTTACGTTTTGGGTTATTGATACCGTTACACATTGCGAAATTGTTGAGAAGAAAAAATCACGGCTGTGGGGGCCGTTACGGACCGCAACCGTTACGTAAAGGCTGCTACAGCTGTTACGTAGCTGCTACAGGACTGTTACATCAAAAAATTTATTTTCTTTTTTACTTTTTGTTCTCACTTTTTCCCTCTCATTCATAAATCATTCTCAATATACCGTATTGCGAGAGGGGGAAAAGATTATAATGAGAATGACAATGATAGAAAATTTACTATTTCTTTAAATACTTACAAGAGATGCATTAATTAACAATTTGAAAAATACTAACTTAGGAAAATATTTTATTTTGACAATATTAGTAATGTGATATTTATGTTCTATATTTTTCAACTTCAACCTTCTTTCTTTTCTAACTATTTTATATTGGTATTATTCGTTTGTCTTATGTGTCTAATAGATTAATGGAGTGTATAATGTATTATATTTTATTAACTAATTTAGCACACATAAGAATTTATCACAGATAAGAACAATGAGAAGTATAAATACGTACACACACGTAATTTTTCTATCAATGGTGGTTTAAAACAAATGTAAACTTGTTGCCCTTACCAAAAAATTTAGTTACTCGAACTGAAGGATCCAAAATACACTAAAACTCTTTCTAAGAAGGGCTAAAAGCTTAAAACATGCAAGTACGCTAGTATGCACAAGGTTGTGCGTGCTTCAAAAAAATTCACGGTCATTATACCGCTTCCCGTTATGTAACATTTGCTACTCCCGCTTCCCGTTACACCCGTTACCGTTATGCTACGCTACCCGTTACCGCGATTTAAAACCATGACCACAATACACTCCTTGTTTTCTATAGAGACTATTGAAACCAAATTACACTCTTTATTTTGACGGAGATCAAGGAACCAATAAAAGAAAATTTTACAAACTCAAATTCCTCTCAAGAGTTTTCTCTCAAGGATGGGCAATTAGAGCACAAAGAAGATTGAGAGAGAATGAAAGCAAGAGCACTTGGATTTTCAGTTTAACGTTCTCAAGACTTTGGAGGGCATATATATAGAGTTTGGTTGAAAGCTAGCCTTTTTATGCCCTTTGGAGCCTTTTTGGCTTTTAGACCAATCGATCACTTACAGGTTCTAATGATAGCTTAATAGCCATTAGAGACAAAAAGAAGATCGTTGTAGGCAAAACTTGCCAGACCGGTCGACTGCCTTCAGCGACCACCCCTTGGCACAAGGCCGGGTTCGGTCTATGTTTTGTTCTCCTTTTGGCAATTTTGGTCCATTAATGCCATGCCTTATATTTTCTCATGGTTTTACAATTTGATGTACAATACAAATGAGAGAGACACTACAAACAAATTACATTATGGTCTTCTACTTCTCTCAATTCTTTAATTTCAATGAATTTAATCTTGTAGAGTACAACTTAATCACAAAGCTATTAATACTCATAGTTTGTTATTATCAAAATCAGGTTAATGAAACATTAGGGCTAACAATCTCCTCCTTTTTGAAGATGACAAACTATTCATTAAAATATGAACAAATAATACAGCATTTAAGTCAACCACAAGTTCTTATTTTTCCTATGTTGCCCCCTTTGACATCATCAAAACCAAAATAAGAGGGGTGAGACTAAAGATACTAACATTTAAGCACAATGTTTCATTTATATAAAAAAATGTTCATTATAAAAGATGTACCAATACGATCCACACATAAAAAATTAGCATGGTAAAAAAATATGACTATTGATGATACCAAATTTAATGCGTGGTCATATCACCCTTCAATGATACCTATGAGACTAGCGCATCGTTTCCATTGCTGCACCCCCACTAATGAGCTGGGAGTCCTGCTTCGGTGACATGGTCACAAGTGAGAGTTTCCATTGGTGCTCAGCCCCAAATAACGGTAGGGGTTAATTAGTTGTGATACTAATTGTTGGCCTAAGTGGTAACCTAAGGCGGGGGGGGGGGGGGGGGGGGTTGAATTGAGTTTAACAAAATTAAAAGCGCTTGATACAAAATTCAAGACAATTAAAACGATTGAGCAAATCACACAAAATGAAAGCAATTAAATCAAAGAAAAGGGAAGTGTGATGCACAAACTCTTTTATAGTGGTTCGGCAACCGGATTATGTACACTCTCTCTAGACCAACCGTCTTGAGGTTCCACTAATTCCCCTTATTTTAATGGAGACCAAGGAAAAAAATACAACCCCGTGTTTTATGGAGACAAGGCAACCACAATACACTCCTTGTTTTCTATGGAGACCAAGGAAACCAAATTACACTGCTTGTTTTGATTGAGACCAAGGAACCAATACAAGAAAATTTTACAAACTCAAATCCCTCATAAGTAAGATACATAATTAAAGCTTACACAATAAAATCTTAAGAATAAACAATTGAAAGCTCAAGAGAATTTTTTTTTTAATTTTTATTTTATTTTATTTTTTTAAGGATGAACAATTAGAACACAAAGAGAGATTGAGAGATAATGAAAGTAAGGGCACTTGGATTTTCTATATAGGTATGTTCTCTAACATTGTCAAGGCTTAGGAGGGCACATATATAGAGTTTGGATGAAAACTAACCGTTTTCTACCTTTAGGAGCATTTTTGGCTTTCAAATCCGTCGATCGCTTACTAACCGTTAGAAACATAAAGAAAACCGTTGCAAGCAAAACTTGCCAGACTGGTCGACCGCCTTTAGGGGCTGGTCGACTGCCTTTGGCCTCTGCCTGGGCCAATCGACCATCCGCTGAGGCCGGTCGACTGCTGCTTGGCACAAGGCCAGGTTCTTTCTACTTTGTCTTTTTTCCGATTTTGGCCCATTGGTGCTATGTTTTATATTTTCGCATAGTTGTACAAGTTGGAGTACAAGTGTACAACACAAATGAGAGAGAAACACTACAAATAAATCATATTAAGGTCTTCAACTTCTTCTCTCAGTTCTTCAACTTCAATGGCTTTAATCTTGTAGAACACACCTTTAGCACAGAGCCATTAGTACTCAATATAGTTTTTTATCATCAAAATTAGGTTAATGAAACCTTGGGCTAACAAAAGCGACATATACTTGTCACTGATTGTATGTTGTATTTGAAAAAGAAAAGTCATTTTCTATTTATATGATTTTCTGGGTTGTAGACTGGTTCTGTTCTGGGAGAGTTGTGGGCTTGGAGGGTTGTTGGAACAGAAAGAAAGAAAATCTTAGATCTGATCCTCCTGACCTGTTTTTTGATGGTTTGGAGGGAGAGATCATGGAGCTTTTGAAGGATTATATACTTCTATTAATATCATAAAGAATAGATGGCTTGCAACTTCCTTTTTTGTTTTGTTTTGTTTTGTTTGTTTTTGTTTTTTATTTATTTTTTAATTTTAATTTTAATTTTTGGTTTGATGGTCAACACTTTGTTAATGTTCAGGCCCCCATTGATTTTGTTGATACATTCTTCTTGTAATATCTGCTTCTGTAATTGGCTTGTGCTATTGCACCCTTTTGATGCCCTTCATGTCTTACTTTCTTTTGCCTATCCTAAAAATAAAACAAGTTTATTGATTTCTGAATAAAATATGTTTTTTATTTTTATTTTTATGTTTTGTTTTGTTATTTTTTTTTTCTTTGCAGAAAGATCATCATTTTGGGCAATCTTGCTTCTGCAAAGTGGGTGTTGCATTCATCTTAATTGACATCTAGATTTTTGTCACTTATTGCAGGTTGAGACTGTCTTCCATGAATTTGGTCACGCACTTCAGCATATGCTAACCAGGCAGGATGAGGGTTTGGTTTCTGGTATACGGGGGATAGAGTGCGATGCTGTTGAATTACCTTCCCAATTCATGGAAAATTGGTGTTACCAAAGGTAATTTCATCTAGCTAAAACCTGTGTTATAATTTCAAAAATTTTGCAATTACAGAAGTGATGCGATGCACGCATAGATTCAGAATTCATATTTTATTAAAATTCCAGCTTTTAAATGTTTTTACTCGTTAGATTACTCTGAAATTTTTTGTGGCATGTATGATCCTTGGTAACTACATGGGTCTTGACATAGGCCATGGGAATGGGTCTGCAAATGCTTGTAATTATCTTTATGCACTGTTTCTCCAATATGCTAACCATCTTGCAGGTGTCTGAAGAAGTGTCAAAAGATCTTGGGATTTACTTCTCTAAGAATGGCACTGTCGGCCCGAATAATAGATAATTTAATTCTTAGGATTAAATCTTAGGCTGCGGGTTCAAATGTGAATGTGGCATATAGCATTTGCTATAGTATAAATAATTTATAGTCTATATAATTAGAATAAAATTATTATATTTTCAAAAGTTATGAATAATGATAGAAAATATGTGTATGTACAAATTGTTATATAGAAGATGTGGTTACCACTGAGTATGGCCAAGGCTGCAAAAGAGCTAGCTGTTCATGTGCTACTCGGTGCTTGGCTTGATGATAGCTCATTCGAAATCATTACGATACATGAGCCAACCTTGAGCTTAGATTTTGAGTTTGAAAATTGTATGCAATGAGCTTAAGCTAGATGATACTTGGCTCCTAAGTTCACAAGCTAGCTTGTTTAACTGGCTTGCAACTTGGGTTGTTTATAAACTCAAATAATAGGCTTGTTTAATAGGATTAGGAGTTAACTAATGAAGTAAGTTCATTAACTTATTAGTATATATGGTCAAAAATAGATTTTTAGTATATATGATCAAAAATAGATTTGCCTATCCAACAACAACAACAACAACAAAACCAAGTCTTAGTCCCACGAAGTGGGGTCGGCTATATGAATCATTTTCCGCCAATTTATGCGATAATGTCCATTTCTTTTGATAGATTCAAGGATATTAAATCGTTACTCACTATCTCCTTCCAAGTTATTTTAGGTCTACCCCTATCCCTTCTACTGCCCCCCATAGTAATTAAGTCACTCTTCCTCACAGGTGCACTATAAGGCCTACGTTGCAAGTGTCCATACCATTTGAGTCGTCCCTCCCTTATCTTATCTTCTATAGGAGCTACACCTAACTTACCGCGGATATGTTCATTCCTTAATTTATCTTTCAATGTTATACCACTCATCCATCTAAGCATCCTCATCTCGGCAACTTTTACTTTTTGGATATTATGTTTCTTCGTCGCCCAACATTCTGATCCATATAGCATAGCTGGTCTTATAGCTATCCTATAAAACTTCCCTTACAATTGTAAGGGTATTCTACAATCACATAGAACACTTGAAGCACTTCTCCATTTTACCCAACTTGCTTTAACTCTATGCATTAAATTTCTCCTTCAGCTTGCATAATAAATCCAAGGTATCGAAATCTACAAGTGCCATTTATTTCTTCATCATCAAGTTTAACTTTATCTCCAATATTCCTCCTATCATTACTAAAATTACATTTCATATATTCTGTTTTATTTCTACTTATCTTAAAGCCTCTAGATTCCAAAGCTTCTCTCCATAATTCTAACTCAGCCTCTATTCCATCCCTAGTTTCGTCAATTAATACAATATCATCTGCAAACAACATACACCATGGAACCTCCTTTTGAATACTCTTGGTCAATTGGTCCATCACTAAAGCAAAAAGATAAGGACTCAAAGTAGATCCTTGATGTACACCTATGGTAATTGGAAATTCTCTAGCTTCTCCATCTGTAGTCTTTACATTAGTCATTACTCCATCGTACATATCCTTAATGACATCGGTATACCTACAACATACACCCTTTTTTTCTAAAACCCACCATAGAACTTCCCTAGGTATCCTATCATATGCTTTCTCAAGGTCAATAAATATCATATGCAAGTGTCCCTCTTCTTTTCCCGAACTTTTCCATTAATCTTCTTAAAAGATAAATAGCTTCTGTGGTCGACCTCTTTGGCATAAAACCAAATTGATTTTCTGAGATCTTCGTTTCTAACCTTAATCTTTGTTCAACTACTCTTTCTCATAGTTTCATCGTATGACTCATAAGTTTAATTCCACGATAGTTATTGCAATTTTGAATATTTCCTTTATTTTTGTATGTAGGTATTAAAGTACTTTTCCTCCATTCATCTGACATTTTCTTAGTTTTTACAATTGTATTAAATAAATTAGTTAACCATATAATTCCATTATCACCCAAGCATTTCCAAACTTCAATTGGGATGTTATTTGGTCCCATAACTTTACCATTTTTCATCTTTTTTAGTGCAAACTTAACCTCGTTAACTCTAATTTTGCGAATAAATCTTATATTTTTAGTCTTTTCCTCATTTGACAATTCCAAATTTAAGCCATCTATTTGGTTTTCGTTAAACAACTTAATAAAGTAACTTCGCCTTGTAGAGACTTATTTATATTCAATTTGTCTATCTGCATGTCTCTTTTCTCTTTAGTTACCACTAATCACATAGTTTTGTTTATCTTTTAAAAAAATTTAACAACAAATTAAGATTTAACTTTTATGTTTTAAATGATCTGAATCATTTGTTTGTTTATATCAATGAGCAATTTTAGATTTAATTTTAGAAGTCATCAATATATAATCAAAACTAGTGAGATTTTGATTAAATGAATGACCTAACTTGAAGATAGGTCTCTCCTTCTATTTATAATACAAATCAAATACATTTTTAAGACCATAACACCCTTTCTAACTCTCACTAGTTAACATACTAACACACTTAATAATAATAATTCTAAAATATTTAAATAACCTTTAAAACACCCCCTCAAGTTGGAGCATAAAATCATATGCTACTAGTCCCAGCTTGTTACAAGTAAATTTAACATGAGCACCCCCAAAGCTTTGGTAAAAAAAATCAACAAGCTACATATCGGGCATCACTTAAGTGGTGGTAATGAGCTTTTGCACAAGTTTCTCGTGAATAAAATGACAATCAACTCCAATGTGCTTCGTTTGCTCATGAAATACTAGGTTGGAGGCAATATGAAGAGCAACTTGATTATCACATATCACCTCCATAGACTGAGAATGTAGAAAACCCAATTCTTCCAGCATGTTCTTCAACCAAACAAGTTCACAAGTAGTGTTTAGCCGTAACTTTGTACTTTGATTCAACATTTGACTTGACCACCACAGTTTGTTTCTTACTCTTCCAAGAAACCAAATTACCGCCAACCAAGAGACAGTACCCCGCTCTGCATTTGTATATCCTCGAATATAAGCGTGACTCCGATCTAGATATAAAATAGCTATACCAGTGCACCTTTGAGATATCTCAAGATGTGAATTACTGCGTTCTAGTGACTTGTCCTTGGAGAATCCAAAAATTAACTTACAACACTTGTTGCACAAGATATGTTCAGTTGAGTTACTGTGAGATAATTCAACTTTCCAACAAGTCTCTGGTATTGTGTAGGATTAGCCAACAAATGAACTATTTCCAACATTAACTTGCTGTTAGGATCCATGGGTGTATTAATTGGTTTGGATCCCAACATAGGACCATAACAACGATATCTTTTTTTTAGTATATGATTAGCCTAGAAAGACACATTTTATAGCATAAGGATCCAACTTATCCACCTCGAAAGTTAGTTGATGAACAAAGGACTCACACCAGAATATACGAGGAGGTAGAGAGAGTAGAGGTGAATTACGAAAAAGAATGGAGTAGGGAATTTCATCACTAAGAATAGAGGATGACATGCATTTTATAAAGTAAGGTGTGAATGATTTCTAGTGTGAGCACAAGATGATTGATGAACAATACCAAATTGAGTCAAGTAGTGAATTGAGTACTGAAATACTTTTTGGCATTATCACTCCGAAGCATTCGAAGTGCCAAACCAAATTGAGTCTTTATTTCAGAACAAAAGACACAAAATATATGGGATAAATCAGAACAATCTTTTATTAAATATGGCCAAGTCATTCTTGAATAATCATCTACAAAGGTTACAAAGTACTAGAAATCCAACTTGGACACAATTATACTTGGACCCCAAACATTACAATGGACTAACATGAAAGGGCTTGCAGCCTGTTTATTGACTTGTGAAGCAAAAGGACCCGATTATGCTTATCCAACTAATAAGACTCACAATCAAGACTAGACCATGGTCTTAAATTTCTATGAAATTTTTGAAATTTTCGTTGAAATTTCCGATTTTCGTCACCCTTGAAATCAAAATGGAAGTCAATTTCCACCTTGCATAATTTCCATCAAAATCTCAACAAATCATTTGAAATTTATTGAAATCTTGAAATTTTAGCGAAACTTGTCAAAATTTTAACTATATGATGAAATTTTATTAGAATTCAAATGAGAAATTTAGGAGTGATGTGAAATTTTTATCTTAATTTGTTTTATTGATTTTATCGAAACAAAAGATTATTACAAGTGCTTTTGAAATTATATGGAAAAAAAACTTATAGTAACATTTTATTTAACCATTCATGTCTAAACTATCATTATTATTTGTGTACTAAATAATATTTAAATGATCTATGAATTTTATTTGTATTAATTGAATATGTTTAATGTACACATCTTACAAATATGTTTGATACCCATACTATTTTACAAGTTTTCCACCTCCTACAAAACATAGATGTATTTAATTTGTAATATATTAGTCCTAAAACTTATGTCGTTTTGTTTGCTAACCATTTCTAAAGTTTCACAAAGAATTCCATGCTTTATTACTAATTTCTGTTATTTTTTCAAATCGAAATCGAAATTTCTGTTGAAATTTTCATACTTTTGGAGCTTCAAAATTTTAGTCGAAATCGAAATTTAAGACCTTGGACTAGACATAGAATTCAAATAAGGAATTGGATGCTTCAACTTTTCCAATGAAGGATGACCGAAGTGACAATGAATTTGGAGAGGTGTGGCAGCAGCAGTGTAGGCGGTAGAAGGAGATAGCAGCTCAAGGTGATAGTCCACCAGCTTCACGCCATGGTTTTAAATTGCGGTTGTGGGTAATGTCTCATAACAGTTGCTGGATGTGGGAGAAGCGGGCGTTACATAACAGGAAGCGGTCATAGCGGCCGTGAATTCTTTTTCATGCATGCATAGCCAAAATTGAAGAATAAGCATGACTCCTTTAAAACATGATTTTTAATGAATTTTGACCACTTTTATTCAACGAATAAACACTTTTTAATATGCAACATGATTTTTATACTAATTTTAGTGCATTGTTTAATGATGAAAAAAAATTAGAAATGTAATTGAAAATGAAAACGAATTAATTAGAGACATAAAATGAGTCAATATACTATTATACCTACACAATATATTCATTAGTATTAGTATGTGAAATAGTTACATTTAATAGTTCCATATAATTTTCTCGTTTTCTAGAAATTTAATTCTAAAATTTTACTATTCAAAATAACGAGAAGTCAATAACGAAGCAAGCATAAAAATTTGGGACATTAGGGGTTAGGCAATTCAGGCCCATTAAGCAATTTAAAGACTAAATAGATAGTAGTTTCATTGTATTTAATATTTAATAGTTTAACATATTCTTTTATATTTTCTAACAATTTAAAATTTTAAGTTCTAATATTCAAAATTTCAGTAGCTATGCATAGCAATTTAGGCCATTAGGGATTAGGCAATTTAGACCCATTATGCAAATTAATTAGTTAAACTATAAGCATAGCAAATAAGCAATTAAAAGTATAAGTAACTAAGTACTAAGTAGTAATTGGAAATAGTTAAGTTATAAACATTGCATAAGCTTAAGCTATAAGTAGCAAATTAATTAATTAAGCACTTAAGCTATAAGCATTGTTTAAGCTTAAGTCATAAGTATCAAATTAATTAGTTAAGCTAATAAGTTGCTTAACTTGCTTTAGCAAAAAAGAAAAAAAGAAAAAAAGAAAAAGTGGGTGGAATAAATTGTTCATGCTAGCAGTAGGCAGACCCATGAACAGGAAGTCAGGACTCAGGAACTCACGAACACAAAGCATCTCCCATTCCTGAACCCTGTTTGAAGCTCAAAGCCTCAAATCCTCTTCGGATCTACCCAAATCCCAAGTTTCTAGCTTGATTTCTTACTCGAATCTACCAAATCACTTCCAAACTCAACAACTTTCTTCCCAAATGGATAAAATTTCGAAGGGAAGGGGGTGCAGTAGATCGCCTTCATATGGGGATTTCAAGCACAAAATTCTGTTTTGGCGGCCATTGATTACTGGATCTAAGCTAGACAACCTTGGGGAGAGGGAGAACTGCAGCAAAGCTCAGAAAAATCAGGAACAAATGAGGTATTTTTCAGTATATTGGACTGTTTGGCAGGGAACGATGGTGAAACGGGGTGTAACAACCCTTAATAGAAGCGTAAGGACCGCTATCGGCCGTTTATGGCCGTGATTTTTTCCCTCACCACTATAGCAGCCCATATCAGTATCGAGGCCTTGAAATTTTGTTATGTAAAGGCTATTACGCTACGTAACGGCTGTTATTTAAAACCATGCTTCATGCCCTCCGCCAATTGTCTTCTTCATCTTCAAATTCTAAATAACCACAGAATAAGGGAAGAATGTTACTAAACAATTCGTGGGTTTGGTAATCTTGCTAACGGACATAAGATTGAAAGGTAACTTTGAAATATACAAAATTGAAGGAAGAGAAATAGAAGAAGTGAGATTTGTTGTCCCAATTCCCTTAACGGCCGTGGTGGATCTATCAGCAAGAGTAACACAAGATAAATTTTTTAGGATACTGAAGAGTAGAGAATAAATTAGGTATACCTATGATATAATTAGTGGTAGAGAAGTCTATAACCTAAGGACTAGGATATGTACTAGATGATAGGCATGCCATGGGATTATCTGTTTGGGCAGGAGATGCAATGGGAAGAGAAGCTCGTTGTGATGTTTGATACTGTTGGAACTTGGAATACTCTTCCTCTAATATGGATGTGATATGTTGCCTCCCACTTGACCCCAAAGATGTGGAGTCAGTGGTGGCTGCATTGGCAACATGTGAAGGTCTACTGTGGAGATCCCAACATTGCTCAATAGTATGATTACCTTGTCCACAATGAGCGCACTTGCGAGGAGTGCCTCTACCTCGTAAATCTCTACCACCATGACTGCTTGGACCACCTCAACAACTTTTGCAGTTGTTTGGCAGAGAACTAGAATCACCATGTTTAGCAAAGGCTATTCTCTCATAGCTATTAACAAGAGTGGGACAATGTATGCTACAGGAAGCACGAAGGACACAAGAACAAACATCGGAAAATGATGGCAGTTTTGCACTACTAAGTATCTGGGACCAAACTGCTTCAAACTCGAGTTTCAAGCCCACTAGGACTTGCAGAGCTGTCACATATTCCCTCTGCTTTTGCATATCACGGATGTTGGCGATTATAGGTTGCATGATGTTAAGTTCCTCATGAATATGTTTCGTCTCTCCAAAATTATCAGCAATGCTTCTTTGTATTGTAACTGAAAGTACTCTTGGGATAAATCATACATGTGATGTTACTAGAGTACTGAAGCTTGACATAATTCCAAATCTCCTTGCGATATGCGGCTCCATTGGATTCGACGAAAGGGAAACAATCAAGGCATCTTCCTAAGTCCACACTTCTTTTTTCCTCTCATTAGAAGGATTAGATTGGAGCAAGTGGTTAGATTTTTTTAATCTTGCTAAATAAACCTGAACAACCTTAGACCACTAAATATAATTCTTTCCATCCAACTTTTCAGTTGTTATGTGTGGCAGCTATGAAGGAAACATGTTTTTGGGATTCATAGACTCCATCCCAACATTCACAAACTAGAAACCACGCTAATGTCAAACAAGAAGAAAAATCAAAATGAATTGGAGCCATAGTTGTTAGAAATTTTTGATTCACGGATCGATTCATATGATTCTCATCAATTCCACACCAATTGGTTCGAATCTTACTAGCGAATCTAAAATAAACTAAATCGCTACCAAATCTATTGATTCAATTCGTGAATCTAGCGAATCGATTTGAATCTATCAATGTACACAATTCTAGACCTATCATATCCTGACTAGCTTGACTTGTTTAAAAGCCCTTTTTAAAATTTAAAATTTTTTTTTTTCACATGACTAGCTTCCATTCCTCGTCCACATTAGTTTTTTGTGCAAAAAAAAAAAGGAGAACTTTTGGTTTAAAAAAGAGGAGAACTTTAGGTCATATGTTGCTTTCACAAAACCATTCTTCATTTTTTGAGTATAGTGCTCAACCAATGAGAAGAAGGGGTAGAACACATACTCACAATTTGCTATGTTGATAAGATTCAAAAGTTGGCTTTTTTTTTTTTGGTATTTTAAGTATATTGTTCAATTATTATCATTTTTAAAGTTAATTTTTTTTTCTTTTTAATTCGTGAAAAAATATGGATAAAATGTTTTTTTAATTGTTGATAAAAACTATAAGTTCAGTTTTATTTTTTTATTTTTTTCTCTCGATTCCTTCCCTTAATATTTCTTCCCTTAATACACATGAAATGTGATTTTTTTTTTCAATTGTCGTATTGTAAATGTATTGTACAATTTTGAGCCAAAAAGCAAAATATTGGCTAGGGAATTAATCAGAACATGATGGAGGAAAAAAAATCAGAAAAAGGTGGCTGGAATCTCTCACATGCACTAGTGCGTGGATCTGGACTGCCGGAATTCGGCTGGCTTACAGCAGTGTGTGGGGATGTTTCTGGCTATGGATTTTGTAGGGTTAAGTCTTAGAGGGTTTTGTTTTTGGCTATATGGTTGGTTTTGTGAAATAATGAAGGGTTGAAGTGGTTCTAAGAAGTGTGGCGACGGGAGGGTGTTTTCTGATAATGGCTGAGTGTGATAGGGTCTAGGTTGGATCATGCTCTGATGACTGATACCATGTTGGATTATCACTTTACCAAAAAGCTTAAGTTGTTATTTTGTGGGCCAACAATGTATATCAAGCTTTAAAACTCTCATGCAAGTGCAGCTCGACAGCTTGTAGAGCGATAAACACTTGATAGATTAACACTCTTTATAGGGAATACAATCATTTTTTAAATACTGCACAATAAACGTGGGTAATGAGCTAGAACCTAGGACCTCTTGGTAAGCAGCTCTGATATCATGTTGAGATTTTGATTAAGTGAATGACCTAACTTGAAGATAGGTCTCTCCCTCTATTTATAATACAAATCAAATGCATTCTAATGACCATAATACCCTCTCACTAATAAACATACTAACACACTTAATAATAATACTAAAATAATAAATAACCTTTAACAAAAACTTTAACAAGATTAGTCTTGGCTTGGTTAGGTTCGTTTTGAGCTTGATTAATAAATGAGCTGTACATGAGCAAGGTTGAGCTCGGCTAGTTTAGTTAACAAGCCCAGCTCAAGCTCATTTTTAAAGAATCATTTATTAAGTGAGCCAAGCTTGAGCATGCTAAAGCTTGGCTCGGCTCAGCTGAATTGCAGCCCTGGTATGGCTAACATGTTAATAGAAACAATTTCAAATTACCAAATCTTAAAAGGAACTTTATATGTTTGACATTGGCTTACAACATGATGGAAGATTTGTCAAAATTATCAAAGCTTTGTTTAAATTTTAAACACTCAGAATTGCCCAAATCAATTGATTTATTTAATGAAACTATTGTTTTTTTTTTTTTTTCAAAATTTTGTATGAGAAATATCAATTCCTAAAAATTTCTATCAAATTTTATAAAATGGTACTATATTAAGTTTTAGTATTGGGGGAATTTGAATCGCAATTTTTAATTTCAGAGAAATTTCATTTCGTAGTTAAGATTTCAAAAATTTGCGTCAAATTTTTGCAATCGTGATCAGTGTCAGATGATTTATGGAAATTTTGTGAGATTGAAATTGAAAGCTGTTTCAATTTCAAGAGTGGTGTATAGTGGAAACTAAAAATGGAATTTTGAAAATTTTTGTGGAAATTTAAGACCATGGAATGGCCCTTGTTCTCTTGGATAGTTTCATGAGTAGTTGGGTACGTGCATTTCATGGAATTTTCTTGACAGCATTCACTATTTATTTGGTTTTTCCTTGATGGATGCGACAGGGATACCTTGCTGAGCATTGCCAAGCACTATGAAACTGGTGAGAGCCTTCCTGAAGATGTGTTTTTGAAGCTCCTTGCTGCCAGGACCTTTCATGCAGGTTCCTTAAGTCTTGGCCAGGTTAGTGTTATGGGAGTGTTATTGCTTGTTTTCTGTTTGATTAAGCTATATATTTTTGTGTTCTTGATGTGGTTTAATTTTATTAATGAGGACATGTCTGGGCTTTCCCTAGGAGTTCCATTATGCATGTCCTTGTGTTGAGATGATTCACACACTGAAAGTACTTAAGCTGTTTTTAGCTCTATCCATTTTGTGCATCATTCCTAGCAGAAAAAGTTTTGTGCAACACTTTTTCCCTGGAAAATGATATATCTCTAGATTAGATATCGAGGCTTTGTTGTAGGATGGGACATGTATGCAGAAGTGTGTGTTTCAACACCCTGGACAGTATGGCTGTCCTGGCTATTGATTCTTGTGGTGCTCATTTTTTCACTTGATGGTTTGCTTGGAGGATCTAAGAAATGATGGTCTGATTTGGACTGTCAGTTGGTGTTTTTTTTTATTTTGCCTATTTGTACTTTCTCGGTAATCAAATTCAGTAGATTCCAAAATATATTTGCTACTTTAGCTATGAACATTTTGAGACTCTGAAACGAGCACATTTTAATTTTGGAAAAGTTAGGGGAGGTCACATTGGTGACAAGGCCTTCAGTTGTCTGGTGTAAAAATTGACATCAGCGTGCACTTCTGAGTGGAGCTTTGCATGTCCAGGGCACAATCACCTTGTATGACGTCTGAATACATGCTGAACTTGCCTTATATGCATTTGGAATTTCAAATAGATTTTTGACGTTGTGCAGGTGACAGACGCATCAAATGTTTGGTGATGCATCCAAACTTTTGATTTATGTAGGAAAGGAATTCAATTGTTAAGTAAAAAAAAATATGGAAGGACAAGATGATGGAGGTTTTATGTGTCGGCTTGTGTAGTTTTAGTTTATGCATATACTTATGATTTATTGATGTGTCCCTGGAGTGTCCATGATTTTTTTTTTCAAAAATCTGAGTACATGTGCCCATATTTTATCATTTTCATGTCCTGTATCCATGTGCATGCAATGTATTCCAGATGCAAGTTGTAACTATATCATAATACCACACGAGCAATTCTATTTGGATCTTTCACTTCATGCTAGAGTACCTATATCCGATGCTTGGATTTATTCATGAAAAATTCATGAAATAGGCAAACCCAGCACTTGACACACACATCCCACAGCTATAACTGAGTCTGTGCTGTATAGCTCAAGGTAGTATTATTTCAATCATCAAATTTTTGTGATACACAACTTGGGATTTGTTAACCTTCAAATTTTGTGTAAAGAATATCCGACTTAATTTCTTTTAGTAATGGAGAAGATGCTGTCAATTAGCTTGGCTACTTTGGATGCTGTAGTAGTCCTACCCACGGTCCTGGGTGAGGTGGTCCACATAGGCCCTGGGTTTGAACCAAGTAGCTGTGCTTCTTGAGGCACTTAACAGTTTATCCTGGCTATCCCCACCTCTGAGCTGCCCTATTTAGTTTAATAAATGGCTTCATTCTAAATTGTAGCATGTCCACACCTATAACAAGTTATGTCATTTTGGATGCAAGGCAAAGTAGTAATTAGGGGTGGAATAATTGAATTTTCAATTCTATGAATGCTACAATTTATAGTTTTCTCCCATGGTGTTGTAATATTGTAGATAAGATTTGCAACTGTTGACTTGAAGCTGCATACTGAGTATGTTCCTGGTGGCTCAGAATCCATTTATGATGTTGATCATAGGGTTTGTGAAAAAACACAAGTGATTCCTCCACTGCCAGAGGACAGATTCCTTTGTAGTTTTAGCCACATATTTGCTGGTATGCTATTCTTATTGAATTTTCAGGATTTTCTTCAGTGTTTCTGCTCCGTCTGCAGAACTTTTGCTTTTGCCAATTATTCATTCACCAATTTTTTTTTTTCATTCTCAGGTGAATATGCAGCAGGATACTACAGTTACAAGGTAATATATATTTTTTTCTTATTCTGCTGCTCTACCTCAATGCAGCTGTATATAAATGAACTGCAGGCATAGAATGTATTACTGCTTTCCATATCATTTCTTTTTACCACTATTTTTTGACAAAAAATATTCTAATTTTGCAGTGGGCAGAAGTGTTGTCTGCAGATGCTTTCTCAGCCTTCGAGGATGCTGGGTTGAATGACAAGAAGGTATTGTTTGAAGGGCCAGTCTGAATAGACTGTCCCTTCTTGTGTTTTTGAGCGATTTCTCTTGATTTGTTTCAAAGCGTAGTGTAACGGTCCTAGACCCAACTCCAATGAGGTATTATCCGCTTTGGCCCACTGGCCTCACGGATTTGTCCTATAAAAGGCGTCTCGCATAGTTGGAGTCCAAACCATCTTTATAAGCCAAAGATCTCCCTAGTGTACATCCGATGTGGGCCATGATAGGTTCTCCCGTCCGATCTCTGACGTCCTTGTTAGAGTGGCTTACACCTTTGTGTAGGATCCACCCACATGATAGTATCCCTGGGTTAGCTCTAATATCGAATATTAACGGTCTTGGACCTAACTCCGGTGAGGTATTGTCCGCTTTGGTACATTGGCTTCACTGATTTGTCCTATAAAAGGCGCTTCGCATAGTAGGAGTCCAAACCATCCTTATAAGCCTAAGATCTCCCTAGGACACATCCGATGTGGGACCATGACACATAGCATGTTATAGCTTCATATATGAAAGTTATTGCATTAATGAAAGGGTTATTTATACTCAAGGCAGATCCATTTTATATATGTATTGCATTGTATTATGCATTTCAATCATGGAAATTGAAATCACTAACAAATAATATTGAATCATGGAATGGCTTTGTTGTAAGTTAGTGATGGGAACAGTTGTCCCTTTGGAAATTGTTTGGGCCATACTATTTATGCTGCTGTTTAAATGAGTCTACTTGTCTGTGCCTGTCTTGTTTTGCTTTGGTGCATGTTTTAATTTTTAATTTTTTCCCTTTTCCTGTTGTGCCCCCTTAAAATTGTGTAGAATAGGGGCAAACAGTGAAAGAAGAGTTTATGAATTCCCACTAATTGTGAAATGTGGCTTTGTCGAGTTGACTTGTAGTTTTTTCATCTGTGTCTTCTTCTTCTTCCCCCCCCCCCCCTCCCCTCCTCTTTTCCTGTTGTGCCCCCTTAAAATTGTGCTTAGAATAGGGGCAAGCAGTGAAAGAAGAGTTTATGAAGTCTTACTAATTGTGAATTGAGTTTGTTCATTTGTGCTTCAACACCACCCCCCCTCCCCTACGCACGCAGAAATGCGGCTGCTACTGGGGGAGGTAGCTTAAGATTTGAACCAAGACCTTCAAAGTGGAAGTCCGAAGCAATCAGTGTTACGTCTCCTAGGAGACAACTTATAGCATGTTAACGCTAATATGCTCTTTTCTTTTTGCCTTTTCTATAAGAAAATTTAAAACATCCCATATTCTAATAATTATTGTTGTGTATGTATGTATATATATTTTCTTTTTTAAAGGTAAAAAGGAGAGTCATTTTCTCGTCAACTGTTGGTCTTATATTTTTTTTGATTAGCAAAGAAAGTAGTCTGGGTGTGATTTTTACTTCTTATAATTATGTGCTTTCTATAATGTGAGATTTGCTTCATTGCACATCGTTAACATGCTCTGTTTCTGTAATTTCAATCTTTGTTGAAGCAATTGAGCCATATTTACCCTTATATTTTTCCAAAATTATTTATCTGTCATGTCCCACAGGCTGTAGAAAAGACAGGTCACAGGTTCAGAGAAACCATACTTGCTTTAGGAGGAGGAAAAGAACCTCTGGAGGTTAGAGATGATAAACCCCTGTACATGTTTCCATATTTGCTGTTAATATTGTTGTATAAATTTCTTGCTGGAGGTGCTTTGATTGCCCTAACTTTTTTGGGAATATGCTGCAGTAGTTTTGATTCATGTTAAGTAATAAATATCTACGGAGTGTTCTTGTTGAGATTTAATTAGGGTTTGTTAGGATCAAAGATTTTGATTGGCGAAATCGAAGGAATTGAAAATAAGGAAGAAACTCATTTTTATTTTTGTATTTTTTTTTTCTATTAAATACTATCAAAAAGGAAAAAATATTTTAATATGATTGAAAATTAAGAAATTAAATATAAATGATGTATAAAATTAAAAGTTTGTTCATTAATTTAGTATATTATTTATTTATGTACTTTCTTTTGATGGATTTTTTTTTTCTTAATATTTTTCGGCTGCTCTTTAATGTGATCTCTCTTTCTGAGCATGCGGAGTTGATTTTTGTGAAAACAGGTATTTGTGGAATTCCGTGGGCGTGAACCTTCTCCGGAGGCACTGCTCAGGCACAACGGCCTATTACTAGTCACGGCCTCTGCATGAGTTCTAAAGATCTCCTTTCACAAATTTATGTGATGTTGTCCTGTGCATTCTTTACTGTATAAAAAACTCATTTTCGAAGGGGTAAAATAATAATTTCATGAAGAGAAAATTGTCACAAGGGCGCATCGACCATGAATATGTATATATGTATATAGATGATGACGTCAATATTAGTTCTTTCACTATTCACAAAGTACATAACACCAATGCTTTTACTGTTTAAATATTATCAACAATAATACGAGAGTAACATGAATTAAGAAACATAAATTAATTTTAATAAATAAAATTTTATTGAGTGGATGATAAAAGAGTTGTAGAATGGAGAGTAATGGCATCATGAATTTGTTGAGAGTAGATGTGTTAATTAGAAATAATAAACATAATCATCATTAAGTGAATAAATAAAGTATAAGCAGTGGAAACATATAATAATGAAGACGTGAAGAAGGGGAGTGCCAAAATTGAGAGAGAGAGAGATATGGCCCAGAGGGCAATGATGAGGGTTGAGGGTGAGAGTGCCCAAAATCATGTATTTCAAGCTCATTCTTTACCCAAGTATTTCAATCCAATTTCGATCTCAAATCGCTCTTGATATGATATCATGCCCCCTCCCCCTCCCCCTCCCCCTCCCTCTCCCTCCCTTTAAAGTTGCTCCCATACCCGAATCTGCGTTTTTTGATCCTGAAGCTGAAGAATCATTTCTTCAATATTATATAGCAGCATTTGATTGTTGAAACTGTATTTCTGCACCTTGATCTGGTTGAAGTTGCATTTTTCTACAATCGAAAATGCAATCGATCTCAAACTCACCATCTCTCGACTCATAATCTAACAGGCCTCTTAAAGTTGACACTGGTTAATTGGTCTTCAATAGCATTACTTCAGAAAAAATTTTACGAATTTTCATTCTTGATAGTTTTTGGTTGTGGCCTGTGTTTTGTTATTTAAAGTATAATTTTTTTACTGTGGTACTTGATCTGGGTATGAACTTTGATTGATTTTAATTTCACTTTTGCAAAGTTGTTACAAGTAGTGCAAGCTTTTGTGGCATACTGGGATTCAAATATGAATTCACTAATCATGTCATGAATTCTCTTTCAGAGGCTACAACAAAGAAAAAATTGGCATCATTGAATGAGAAGCTTGATACCCTGGAGCATCGTTTAGAGCTCCTTGAAGTCCAAGTGAGTACTGCATCGGCCAACCCGTCACTTTTTACATGATGCTTACTGGACCATGTCATTGTATAAAGTACTTTATCAGTAAGCACAAATTTATCTACATTTGTGAAAAGAATACTTGGTTTTAAAAACCAGTTTTGAAAGTTGGATGTCCAATTATATATATATATATAAAGCAGTAATACATTCATATAGTTAATGTGCATGTAGAATGTTTGAAAAGGGCGTCTGCTATGTTTTAGGTCTTTAAGCTACCTCTACAGATTTGGAATAAGGATTTTGGCATGTTTATGAAAACAGCTACATGTGCATTACTATTGACTGTTGAATGACACTACGAAATTGTTAATGAAAGGTTTTCATGAGATTTATGCAACTTTTGATTAATCATTCTCCCACCCACTCAGTATTAAACTATTTGGATTTTCTCCTCTTGTTTTTTTTCACTGTATCTTATTGGTTTGTATAATGATGGGCAACCATTGTCATGTTTTGACCAATGTGTTCTTGGCCTCCCCTTTTCCCCGTAAATCTGTCAAGCAGAATCATATCAATGTTTACCCATGTTATCGTCAGTCTTTCAAAATTGCTGAAAGCCTCGGACAATTCAGGTGATTTTTCTAGTCTCTCCTTCACTGGTTCTACCTCTTATTCATTGCAAATCCATTTATTTTTTACTTTTACCATTTCTTCTCTTGAAATCTTACCACTCATTCTCTTTATCTGGTCCAACATTTTTGTATGTTAATGCATGAAAGGGGACTGTTAGCACTGTAGTTTCCAGAGAATTATATACCCAGGTTGAGATTTAGCCCAAGGTCTAATCTTCATGAAGAGTGGTCTTTATAATACTACATAATTTTCATATAATTTTTCATTCCATTTCAATCTCAAATCTGCTTCGTTTCATTATACCTAATTATTAGATTATAATTTAGAGTTATAATAATTTAAGATTACTATTAATTTGATATTTAATATTTAAATTCTTATCTTGCACTATAATTTAGTCATTAAGTGTATGCTCAAACCTTATCATTCAACGCCATCATCTAATAATGGTTTAACAAATGGAGTTTTTTCCCATTTTATTATTAACGATAAATAAAATATTAAATAATACTTTGATTGGGAAAAAATTTCCCAAAGTAATGCTCACGTAATCTCGCAGCTTGATGCTGCGAGATTTAAAGTGATGGGCCGCTGGAAAGACGACGTGTGGCAAGGAGAGAACCAAATCTCGCAGCTTGGAGCTGCGAGATTTAAAGAGAATAGCCAATGGGAAGTTAACACGAGGCGCATAAGGGGAGAAAATCTCGCAGCTTGGAGCTGCGAGATTTAAACAGAGAAGCCTCCCGCTGATTGAGTTGCAGAGAACTTAACTGGATGCTGCCGGAGGTGGGAGAAGGCTGGAATGCGACGGCGATGACGGTGACGATGGTTGCCAAAGTTGTTTGCAGTTGTGTGGTGTCGTGGCCAGATCTGCTGGTTCGTCGGGTGAGGTGGTGAAGTTGCCGCAAGGGAGGCTGGGCGAGTGGAGCAAAGAGCGGCAGCGGCGGCGGCGGCTACTGTTGCTGCGAGTTGCCGAGAGGTGTGGGTCGTCATTGGAGTTGCAGAGGCTTGAACTGACGGCGAGGCTCGGCTCCTTTAAATCTCGCAGCTTGGTGCTGCGAGATTTTCTCCCCTCCGCCACATGTCACCTTCTCATTGCAGCAGCCAAAGAGGTTGAGGCCGGGCTCGGCGATGAGGTGGTCGAAGAGGGTGAGGTTGAAGTTGCCGGGGACAGAGAAGACGTCGTTGATGCCGATTTCGACGAGGTGGCGACCGAGGGTGGCATCGGAGGACGCAACGACGGAGGGCGCTACGGAGCTGTGCATTGCAGTGGCGGAGCCGTTCGGTGGGTTGCCTACGTCGCCATTGTTGGGATTGCAGGTGTCCAGCGCGCAGATCTTCGAGTCCATGGCCGACAAGAAATTTTTTCCACGCGTCACCCTAAATCTCGCAGCTCCAAGCTGCGAGATTTGCTCCCTACCACGTGTCAGCTTTCCAATGCCTACTTTCTTTAAATCTCGCAGCTTGGAGCTGCGAGATTTGGTTCTCTCCTTGCCACGCATCATCTTTTTAGTGGCCATCAATTTAAATCTCACAGCATCAAGCTGCGAGATTACGTAAGCATTAGTTTGGGAATTTTTTTCCCATTCAGAGTATTATTTAATATTTTATTTATCGTCAATAATAAAATGGGAAAAAACTCTTAACAAATGGGCAATAATGTCACATCCAATTATAAGTTTCATCTAAAAAATTTTGAAAAAAAAAAAAATTAGTGAAGGGTTGCTACTTATTATGTAAGAACTAGAATTAACTCACTTTCAATCACTGATGTGAAACTTTTGACTTAACATATTCAATCCCTTACTTTTTCTTTTTTTTTTTCTTCCCTCTATTTTTAGTTACTGTGTGAATGAAATAAGAGAAGTGGAATGAAACTATTTTTTTCTCGTGTCTTTTCTTTCAAATTTTCCCAATCGAATGCACCCTTAGTAAATTATCTTTTTTCTTATTACATAAACATTGGACCCTTTGCTTCTACTAAGGGACATTTTTGTCTAGAAAACTTCAAGGTATTTTTTTCATCATTCCTTACCATGTCCACTTGCCACCTGCTGTTTCTTTCATTTTTGGTTGCATTTTTTTCCCCTTTTCCGGAAGGGTATTTGCCCTACTTTCTAAAAAAATAATTAAAGACCTGAATTTTTTTTATTTTAATTTTTTTTTCATTCTATTATGATTATTATTAGCACGCCTTTCAACAGTCATGAATTTGTCACTTGAGCAACCTTGAGTCCTTTCTTTCTTTATTGGAGTCATTAAATTGAAGATCTGTTAAGAATAAACTCTCGAGTCCTTTTTTAAAATAACATTTTTGAAATTAATTCATGGCAAAATAAATAAAAGTCCATATTTACTTAAAAGGAAGAAAAAAAACAACAACAGATTTATAGGAATTGATAGGAACAACGCAGCAATGGGTGCGCACTAAAAAATTAATGTAAGTACATATATAAACAAAAAAGATAAAAGAAGAAACGAGAAAAACAACTACAGTGTGCATGAAATACAGATAAAAGTTTCCAAACCCTAGCTAAGACAACAAATACATGTGGACTCACTCAAACCCATCCAAAGAATAATATTAAGAATCATAGAGAATTCCGTGGGCTCCCACAACACACCAATGCATGCATTCAAAAGCACTTCAAGGTAGTAACCCAAAGCAGCCAGTCTGAAGCAGAGATAAAGAATAAAAGCTGGAAGTAAAATGCATGCCTCAAGGGCTGGTGGTTGATGGGTGTTGGAGCTTACAAGATGCCTTGGAGCAAGATCAAGAACCAAAACAAAATATATAAAGCAGTTATAACTAATATGTGTAGTTAGATTAGTTGTTCAATTGCTATTATTGTATCTATATATAAGAAGACTACTTGTATAATAAAAGTTCAGTTCAGTTTTTCTAATCAAAGTGAAGATAGTTGATTCTTTCTTCTTGCTTCTCAAAGGCATTCCTGTATTTTACATGGTATCAGAGCAATGGCTTCCAACAGACACATTGATTGAACTTCACAGGGAAATGCTTATTGCAGGAGTAGCATAGTCATCTTCAAAATTCGAAATTCAACTGCAGACACAGCTGTGGTTGATCAAGGGAGTTTTTCAAATTTCAGAAATTAATTGATTCAATTTCTGATTGTTGTTGTTGTTTTCTCTCTTTACTGTTCCATTTCTATGGTGGAACCTGAATCTTCTATGCATTCTGCTTCTATGGCAAATGCTGATGAATCTTCAAGAAATCCGTCGGATGATTCTTCAAGTGTATATTACTTGCATCCATCGGATAATCCTGGAGCTCTTTTAGTTTCTGAAATCTTGACTGGTGCAAATTATATTGCGTGGAGTAGATCTATCTCCATTGCTCTTACAGTTAAGAATAAAATTGCATTTATAGATGGTACTCTGCCTCAATCAAATTCTGGTGATTCTCGGATTCAAATTGCCTGGTTAAGAGCAAATAATCTCGTTTTATCTTGGCTAATGAATTCAATAGCAAAAGAAATTCGTGGAAGTCTGTTGTACTTCACAGCTGCGTGTGATGTTTGGGAAGAACTCAAAACAAGGTATCTTTGAAGTGATGGTCCAAGAGTCTTTACTCTAGAAAAATCTCTTAATTCAATTTCTCAAGGAGCAAGATCAGTCACTGAATATTTTAATGAATTCAAGACACTCTGGGATGAATATATTAGCTACAGACCAATTCCAAGTTGCAGATGTGGAATTCTTGATAGATGTTCTTGCAATCTTTTAAAGATTTTTACAGATAGGCAGCAATCAGATTATGTGATGAAATTTCTCATTGGTTTGCATGATTCTTACTCTATGATGCGAAGTCAATTACTTCTCCAATCACCTTTGCCTTCTATGAGCAAAGTTTTTTCTTTGCTACTACAAGAAGAACGTCAAAGATCATTGTCTAATGCTGTTGGTTTTTCCATGGATTCTCATGCTATGATTGCTGCACAAACACAGAAGTCTGTTATTACTAATGGTATTCGTTTCACAAAATCAAAAGCCAGAGGAAATATTATTTGTTCTCATTATGGATATACTGGTCACCTTGCAGATAAGTGTTTTCATTTGATTGGATTTCCACCTGGATGGAAAGGTCCACGAGGCAAGAAAATTATTACTCCTCAAAATGGAAATACAAATACAAATTTGTCCAATGCAAATGTTGCTTCTTCTTTGGAATTAAATTCAAGCATCTCAAATATATTTTCTCAAGAGCAAATTCAAAACATGTTGTCCCTTGCAAATAGCCTTTCAAATACAAATGTAACCCCTACAGCAAATACAGTCTCTACATCAGGTATCATTTCATGTCATGTTGTTTCAGCTGACAAAAACTCTTCTCCATGGATTCTTGATACAGGAGCTACAGATCATATGATTTGTTCTCCTCATTTTTTCACTTCAATTCATCTACCAAAACAACCAACTGCAGTTCATTTACCGAATGATCAATCTGCTCCTGTTATTTTTACTGGAACTGTTCATTTTTCAGCTGATATTATTTTACATAATGCTCTCTATATTCTTTCTTTCAGTGTTAATCTCATTTCTGCTTCAAAACTTACTAAAGAAAATTCTATTGGTTTATTTTTTCTTCAATCCAAATGTATTTTGCAGAACCTAATCAGCTGGAAGATGATTGGTCTTGCTGAAGTAAAATCTGGCCTATATCATCTACAACAATCTCCTGTTATAGCAAGGGATAAATCTGATCTCAAGTGTAAATCTTCTGTTTCTTCAGCAAATAATTGTACTATCAATGCTGATATTTGGCATTTTCGCCTAGGACATATTCCCTCTACCAGAATGAAATTTATCAATGCTATAAATTCCAATGTATCAGCAAATCCAATTCATATATGTGAAGTTTGTCCTTTAGCCAAACAGAAAAGGCTTGTATTTCCTGTATCAAGCAGCTATTCAAATAAAGCTTTTCAATTAATTCATTATGATATTTGGGGTCCTTTTTCACCTGTTTCATATTCTGGTTTTCATTATTTTCTCACTATTGTAGATGATTATACAAGATTTACTTGGCTTTATCTCATGAAAACCAAAACAGAAACTCATAATATTCTCTCAAAATTTGTTTCTTATGTTCATACTCAATTCAACACATTGATTCAAACTCTTAGAACCGATAATGGCCAGGAGTTTAACATGCCTGATTTTTACAGTAGTCATGGCATAATACATCAATTATCCTGTGTTGAAAGACCTCGACAAAATGATAAAGTTGAAAGAAAACATCTACATTTACTTAATGTGGCTAGAGCTTTGCTTTTTCAATCCAAATTGCCACTTTCTTGTTGGACAGATTGTGCGCTAACAGCCACACATCTTATCAATAGAACCCCTTCTTCTATTCTTCAAAATCAAACACCATACTTTCTTTTATTTCAAAAACATCCAACTTATAACTATCTAAAAGTTTTTGGGTGTCTGTGTTTTGCTAGCACACTCACTGCTCATAGAGGAAAATTCCAACCAAGAGCTTCGAAATGTATTTTTCTGGGTTATCCCCCAAATGTAAAAGGGTATAAACTTCTGGATCTTGTTACTCTCAAAACTTTTATTTCCAGAAATGTAGTTTTTCATGAATCCATATTTCCTTCCATACTAGACACAATTCATACACCTTTTGTTTTTCCTAATTTTCCCCAATATTTTGATTCTTTAAAGTCCACCCATTCTTCAACTTCTATTACACATATTCCCCATTCTGAGGACACTTCCATTGAACATACTCATATTGATACTCTCAGAAGATCTCAAAAGATCAGAAATCCTCCTGCATACTTAAAGAATTTTTATTGTGGTAATATGGCTCAAACACTTTCAGCCTCTCAATCATCTTCCAATTGCAGCTCAGGTTCTGTTAAAGGTAATCCTCATTCTATTCTTCATTATCTTTCTACTTCTCAGTTATCCCCTAAATATAAAACATTTGTTGCTGCTGTTACTTCCACTTTCGAACCTCACACATTTAAACAGGCTATTGTTCATCCTCAATGGCAAAATGCCATGGCAGACGAACTTAAAGCTCTTGAATTAAACAATACTTGGGATCTTGCTATTTTACCATCCAATAAGACTGCAATAGGTTGTAAATGGGTCTATCGTGTAAAGTTCAATGCTGATGGCACAATCGCCAGGCATAAAGCCAGACTAGTGGCCAAGGGCTATACTCAACAAGAAGGGTTAGATTTTTTTGATACTTACTCTCCTGTTGCTAAAATGACAACTGTGCGAACATTACTTGCGGTTGCTGCTATAAAACACTGGCATTTACATCAATTAGATGTAAATAATGCCTTCTTGCATGGAGATCTTAATGAAGAGGTATATATGCAATTACCACCAGGCTACTCTTCAGCAAATGACCCTCGTGTATGCAAACTCAAAAAGAGTATCTATGGATTAAAACAAGCATCATGCCAATGGTTTTCCAAGTTATCCACCTCTTTGCTGCAAATTGGTTTTACTCAGGGCAAATCAGATTCTTCTCTCTTTATCAAAACAACTCCCTCAGCTTTTATAGCTTTACTCATTTATGTTGATGATGTTATTATTGCTTCTGATAGTATTGATCAGATTAATGAAGTTAAGAAATTTCTCCATGATTCTTTTACAATCAAGGATCTTGGTGAATTAAAATACATCTTGGGTTTGGAAATAACCAGATCAGCTAAAGGCATTGCCATATCTCAGCGAAAATATGCCCTGGATATTCTCCAAGACAGTGGTTTCTCTGGCTGTAAACCAGCAAATTTTCCCATGGATTCTACTCTGAAACTCAGCACTGCAGATCTCTCTCCTTCCCTAATTGATCCTGCATCATTTCGAAGGCTTATAGGTCGATTGTTGTACTTAACTATAACTCGGCCTGATATTGCTTTTTCTGTTCAAGCATTAAGTCAGTTTATGGCTAATCCAAGTACACTTCATCTTCGAGCTGCTGAAAGAGTTCTTAGATACATTAAATCTACACCAGGTCAGGGTATTTTTATGTCTGCAAACTCATCTCTTCATCTCAAGGCATACTCAGACAGTGATTGGGGTGGTTGTTTGGATACTCGCAGAAGTGTGACTGGTTTTACAGTTTTTCTTGGCGATTCTCTTATTTCCTGGAAATCGAAGAAGCAACCTACTGTCAGTAGATCATCTGCTGAGTCTGTGTACAGAGCTTTAGCTACAACTACATGTGAAATTCAATGGCTTCTTTATCTGTTAGCTGATTTGCATATTTCTCATCCTCAAGCTGCTTTATTATACACAGATAGCAAACCAGCTTCTGAAATTGCCTCTAATCCTGTACATCATGAAAGGGCTAAGCACATTCAGCTGGATTGCCACCTGGTTCGAGAAAAACTGCAAGCAGGCCTCATCAATATAATTCATATTCCTTCTAAGCACCAACTAGCTGATATCTTAACCAAGCCTCTTGGTTCAATCCATTTTCATCATCTTATTCACAAGATGGGAATGATAAATATCCATTCTCATCTTGAGGGGGGGTGTTGGAGCTTACAAGATGCCTTGGAGCAAGATCAAGAACCAAAACAAAATACATAAAGCTGTTATAACTAATATGTGTAGTTAGATTAGTTGTTCAATTGCTGTTATTGTATCTATATATAAGAAGACTACTTGTATAATAAAAGTTCAGTTCAGTTTTTCTAATCAAAGTGAAGATAGTTGATTCTTTCTTCTTGCTTCTCAAAGGCATTCCTGAGAAAAACAACTACAGTGTGCATGAAATACAGATAAAAGTTTCCAAACCCTAGCTAAGACAACAAATACAAGTGGACTCAAACCCATCCAAAGAATAATATTAAGAATCATATAGAATTCCGTGGGCTCCCACAACACACCAATGCATGCATTCAAAAGCACTTCAAGGTAGTAACCCAAAGCAGCCAGTCTGAAGCAGAGATAAAGAATAAAAGCTGGAAGTAAAATGCATGCCTCAAGGGCTCGTGGTTGATGGGGGTGGAGAAAGGAAAGGCATTCCTGGAATTGTACTGGGAATTGTAGTTGGAATGTTTGTGGGAATTGTAGTTGGAATTGAGGGAAGTCCTGTGGTAGCCGGCAATGGAGGTAATGTCACCTTTGGTAGTGTTGTGGGCAGTGTGGGGAATACTGTTGGAACATTTGTCAAAGTAGGGAACTGAGTGTTTGGCAAAGGTGGCAATGCTGTGGGCTTTGGCAGAGTTGGGGCAGTTGGCAATGTTGGCATGGTAGTTGGCAATGGTGGCAATGTTGCTTTGGGCAGCGTTGGCATTGCGGGTAACGGAGGAATCGCAGCTGGATTCGGAAGAGATGGAATTGTGGGCAGTGTTGGCGCTGGTGGGGGTGTTGCAGCTGGTTCAGGGGTGTCGAGGAGGCGACGAGCAGCGAAGCTCCTATTGATGCCTAACAGTGACAATGTCATAATCAGGGCAAGACTGAAAAAATGCTTGGAGGTAGCCATTGTTTGTCAAGTGCTTAAGCCGCGTATAGAGAAAGAGAGCTAGCTTTTGTTGAGGTAATGCAAGGTAGTGATGGGAATTAAAGCAGGTGCTCAGGCCTACTTATAGAGAATGGATGCAGAATGAAGGATTGCGGGAGTGTGATTGAGGTTTAGTTGGGGAATGGTGGAGAAGCATTTTGTTAGTTCACCCTCCCAACTATAGTTTAGCTACAACTTCAGAGACTTCGTGAAGATCTTAGCCCTTGTATTTTTCACACACGCTACCCATTTACAAAGTTGCGTTGGAAGAATTTAGGTGAACAGGCAGTTTGGTCAAAACATGGCTGCATAGATTTGAGCATATGAATTTGTTTTTTTTTTTTTTTTTTTCCAATGATGTTCATTTCCAATTACATGACATTGAACACCATGGCAAATGCAAATTGTTTTATAGGAGTTTAGATTTGGAGTTGTATTATATTTGAATAAAATGTAGTATAAAATTGTATTGAAATTTATCCAAATTCAATTCTAAATCCAAAATCTGAAATTCACGCTTTCAAACACTACCTAAGTCTATACAAGCATGGAGTTTGAGTCTTTAATTTGTGTTTATTGAAAAATAAAACATTTGTTTAGTTGTGAATAACAATTGTAATTTCATTTTTTCAGTTCTATAAAGTCCTATTTGGAACTTGGAATATTAGGGAAATGAAAAGAAAAGGAAAATTTGGAGGAATCTATTTTTACATAGTTATCAAGGAGAATGGGAAAAATAATAAAGAAAAAAGTTAATGAAGAAAATTTTGATTTTGCGCATCATCAACAATTATTTTTTCTTCAGTATAAAAATAATACTAGAATAAATATTTATTTTTAATATTATTAAACTTTGAAAGAAAATATAATGAAAATTGAATTTCCTTCTTATTTTTCTCTATTTTATTTTTCTAAACAAAATCTTCCACCTAGGGAGGCCAGAAAGGATTATGAAAATGTGAATCTTATTGTGTAGTTTTCTGATATTTGTAAGGCCTCATCTTGAAAAAAATTAAATAAAAAATAAAAAAAGAAAAAATATAAAAAAATTTAACTTTTTTATCTTTGGTTATAATGCAAAGCACAACAACAAAACCAAGGCTTAAGCCTCATTAGGTGGGATGGTTATATGAATCATTTTCCGTCAATTTATGCAATCGTAGACCATTTCTTTTGACAAATTTAAGGCATTTTCTCAACAGAAATTTGATTTCACACTTCATTATTAGTTGATTTTTTTTTAAAATTTTAAATTATTTTAGAATAAAATTTCTATTTTTAATAGTAGTTGATATAGATAAATTTCCATCATATTTTATTTTTCATTTCTTCCCTCAAACAAAATTCTTGATCCGTATGGATCTTATAGAAAAACTTGAATGCTGGGAGCATGAATTTTGGATTATAGATTTGGATTTGAGTGAATTTGGACAAATTTCAGTATAATTTTTATCATGCCTTATCCAAATTCAATATAAATCTAAATGCAAGATCTCTCCAAACATACGGTAAAAGTTGTTTTAATTTTTTTTTTTAATATAAATGCTCGAAAAATAAAAATAAAAATAAAAATCATGGCATTTTTTATCATCTCTCGAATAACTGCAAATGAAAAATAAAACTATTTTCCACAAGCAACCAAACTATAAAGTTTTTTTATTGTCTATTTAAATTTATCCTCCCAAATTGAATGTTTAAACTTTATGCTCCCAAATTAAGGCTAAGATTCTTATGAAAATGCATCCTTGTGAAACACACACTCTTAGAGTATTTATATCTTCATACCAATAAAATCGACTAAGATGCAATTAGTTGGATTGAATTGGTACGGTTCAGTTTGATGGAAAGCACCTGGATTTTTGATTCATCAATTCATAAATGATTTTTTTTTTTTTTTAAACCAAGGAATAGAAAAGAAAAGAAAAGAAAAACATTAAGGTGTATAAGTTATAGGCATTTAACATTTAATGTTTTTTATTTACCTCTTGCTCAATTCTTTTCTCTTCTATTTTGAACAATTCACCATTATGAGAATGCCTTGCCCAATCCTTCAATCTTTACTACTAGTCAATTCATTGCTCGAGGTTTAATTTGCCTTTCTATCAACCTCCACTTCGATCATGATATTGGAATGTTGAAGTGTTTGACCATTATTGTTATTTTATTTCATTCAATCATGAACTAAGATATATGCATATATCGATTATTGAATATTGTGACAACAAGCATCACAATTTTCTCTAAAAGCATCACAAATTGATTATTTTCTAAAGATCAAACTTGTAGAAATTCAATAGCAACATTAACTAAGTACATGTATATATAAAAAAGGGGAATACTAATAATAAAAAAACAAAACAACTGCAGAGTGCATGAGATACATATATATAAACCCTCCCAAACGATGGCTAAGACAATAAATTAACACGTGTGGACTCACTCAAGTCTATAGAAAGAAATAATAATAAGAATCATGGACAACAGCATGGTTTCCCAACACTCTCGTATCCAGAAAGTAATCCAAAGCAATCAATCTGTGGCAAAGATGCATGACTCAAGGGCTTGTGGTTGATGGGGGTGGGGAAAGGAAAGGAATTCCTGGAATTGTAGGAATTGTAGTAGGAATTGTGGGAATTGTAGTTGGAATGTTTGTGGGAATTGAGGGAAGTCCTGTAGTAGCAGGCAATGGAGGTAATGTCACCTTTGGTAGTGTTGTGGGCAGTGTGGGGAGTGCTGTCGGAATATTTGGCAAAGGTGGCATTACAACTGTGGGCTTGGGCAGAGTTGGGGCTGTTGGCAATGTTGGGAGTGCAGTTGGCAATGGTGGCAATGTGGCTTTTGGCAGCGTCGGCATTGCGGGCAATGGAGGAATAGCTCCCGGCTTTAGAAGAGATGGAATTGTGGGCAGTGTTGGCGCTGGTGGTGGTGCAGCCGCTGGTTCAGGAGTGTCTAGCAGACGACGAGCGGCGAAGCTTGTGTCAATGCCTAACATTGACAATGTCATGATCAAAGTAAGAATGAGGCATTGCTTAGAGGTAGCCATTGTTTAATTGGTAGGGGCTGAAGCTGTATTGTGAGAGCTAGCTAGGTTTTGTTGAATTAATGCAAGGTAGTGATGGGAATTAAGGCAGGTGCTAAGGGCTATTTATAGAGAGTGAATGAAGGGTTGTAGGAGTGTGATGAGGTTTATTAGTTGAACTGTGGAGAAACACTTTGTTAGTTCACCCTCCCAACTAGTTTAGCTGCAACTTCAGAGACTTCATGAAAGATCTCAGCCCATTTGTTATTCACACACGCAACCCATTTACAAATTAATGTTGCATTGGAAGAGATATGGCTGGATTGATTGAAGCATATAAGTAGAAAAAATTATGGATGTTCATTTCCAATTACAGGGCATTGAACACCATCGCAAGTGCAAATTGCTTTATGTTAATAGGAGTATGGAATTTGAGTCTTTAAAATTTATACTTAAGTAGAGTTTCATAAAAAAAGTAAGCATTTGTTTTGTTGTCGAAAAAGAATTTGTTTTCCTTTTTCAGTTTCGTAAAGTCCTATTTGAACTTGAAAAATATTTTTTATAAATAAAAAAATTTGAAGGAATATGTTTTTATGTGTTTAATTAAGAGGGCTATAGGGAAGAAATTTCGACTTTGCCCTAATTGGAGTTGTTGCATTATTTGGTCTCAACATGGCCTTTCTAATCTCATCCGAATTCCGAAAAAAGGTTCCTAAATAAGAAAATGTGTCCTTAATTTGAAAATGAATCTCAAATGTCAAGTCATTTCTGAAGAAGGTTCTTTTAGTACGGAAGAAATAACTATCTATTCCCTCACAAGAATTATGACATGAGATGCCTCTTCCTCACGTGAGTAAGGGAATTCCTTTAGCACAACCAATTTATAGTTCAAGGAAAGTGAGTGAAAAAAACGATATAGAACAAATTAATTAATAAGATTTTGATTCGTAGATCATTAAAATTTTTTAATTTTTAATTATATTAGAATAAATTTTTTATTTTAGAATTATTAATTATTGAGAGAAAATATATTGAAAAAGAGTTTGTTTCTTATTTTCCTATCTCTTTTCCCAAAAAAAAAAAAATTATCAATCCAAACAGACCTAAAGGATCATTAAAATGGCAACTTTTTTTTTTATAGTTTTTCAATATTTGTAGGACCCCATATTGAATCAATTAAGGAAAGGAAAATAAAATGCAAGTGGATTCAATTTTTTATGTTTGGTTATAAAGAAAAGTGAAAAAGAAAACAATCAAATATTGAATAAAAAAATTTATTTACACATCATTAATATTTATTTTTTCTTAAATTTTAATACTATTTGATATAGAAAGAAAATCATTTTTTTTCCCTCAAATAAAATATTTTATCCAAACAGTACCTAAAGTAAAACTTGAAAACAATAAAAGTTGCTATCCATATTTTCTACATAAAATGTTACAAAATTGGGAAAAGTCGTGGCATTTTTATTATTTAGTGAAAAACTAAAGGTAAAAAATAAAACTGTTTTCCATGGGCAATCATGACTACACATTTTTTTTCTTTGACTATTTAAATTTGTCCAATCTCAAATTGAATGCTTAAACTTTGTACTCCCAAACTAACATAAAGATTCTTATGAAATTGCATATATTATTAGAAGATTATTGAATTTGTGTATGATATGTATCTCATACCTATAATGACCCCGACCCACCATGTGGGCCCGGAGTGTTACTTTAATGACGTCAGCGTACCTGATACCTTATTCATCAAATATAAAACACATATATACAGCAGAAATAAAATATAAAATCTTCAAATTACATTACTAGAATTCTAACTATTTTTACACACAAATATATCTACTTTCACATAATTACATTCCATAAAACTAAACAAAAATAAGATCTCTATTTACACACTACCTATATAAATTTACACCTCTAACCCGGCTCCTCTAACTCGTTAGACCTGATCTCTAGGATTTCTTAAAAAGATAATTTGTAAAGTAGAGGTGAGTCACCGTTCAGTTAGGGAAAGACTAAGTTAATGTCAATGTGTGGCCAACATGCATTTAGTGTATCGAAAATAACCAGTTCACTAAATAAATAAATACATTTATGAAAACATTCTTATTTTACACTCATATACACAATTAGCCGATGATAGGGAAAGCCAAATACTCAAACTTTAGTATTTCTTCAAGTACTACCTATTCTACAACTGTAGGAAAGCCAAATACTCAACATAAAGTCTTACCCTAAATTTGAGATGGAGTTCAAGTTAACCCCACCAACGATCTACTCCAATAGACTTGAAGAGAACTTCCCAAAGAGTAGCGTGGCGACTTCGGATCGTCGATTCAGTGAAGAATGGACCCAAAGTCCTAAAGAGAAGGGAGGAAAACCGAAGAGGAGTGAGAGAGAGGAGTTGTGCGTGTGATTTCTGTTGCAAAAATCGAGTTTAGGCTATTTATACACTTGCGCTCGTTGATGAGACACGTCACCTCGTCGACAAGGTCACGAAGGGAGTTCATCGACAAATGCTTATTTCTCGTCGACGAAATTCAGAACTAAAAATTATCTCTCGGTATCTTCTCGTTAACGAGACACGTGTCCTCGTTGATGATCCCATCAAGTGTGTTTGTTGACAAACGTGCTGCGTTCATCGACGAGACCACTGTTGAATTCCAAATTCAATTTCCTTTTCTCTCCTCCTATTATTTTATTAATATAATTCATCAGGTCTCTACAACATATATATGAAAATCCATAAATGATTTAAAAGGCCCGAAGCATGTAATCGAAAACTACGACAAATGTATTCTGTTAAATTATAAAGATCCTTGTATGGATTGAAACAATCTGGATGAATGTGGTACAATCGTTTAAGTGAATATTTGTTGAAAATTGGATATGATAATAATTTTATATGTCCTTGTGTTTTCATTAAGAAGATAAATTATGGATTTGCTATAGTCGTAGTTTATGATGATGACGTAAACATAGTAGGAACTCCAAAAGAGATCTTAATGATTGCAAACTACTTAATGAAAGAATTTGAGATGAAAGATCTTAGGAAGACAAAATTTTGCCTTGATTTTCAAGTTAAACATTTAACAAGTGGAATTCTTATTCATTAATCATCTTATATAGAAAAAAATCTTGAAACAATTTTATATGGATAAATCTTATCCATTAAGCTCCCCAATGGTTGTTTGTTCACTTGATTTGAAAAAAGATCTTTTTAGTCCTCGATAAGATGATGAATAAATTTTTAGTCCTAAAGTACCTTATCTTAGTGCAATAGGAGTACTCTTGTATCTTACGAATTGCACTAGACCATATTTGCTGATAAGGTTTAGTTATACACTAACTCAGAGACACTGGATTTAAGTAAAACATGTCATTCCTTATCTTCGCGGCATACCTGATATGAGTTTGTTTTACCCAAAGTGAGTAAAGTCAAAGTTGAAAGCATATGCTAATGTTGGATATCTTTCTGACCCTCATAAAGCTCGATCACATGTGGTGATACTGCTATCTCATGACGATCTGTAAAGCAAACGATCACCGTTACCTCTTCAAACCATTCAAAAATATTGGTAGTTCACGAAACAAGTCGTGAATATGTATGGTTAAGAATTATAATCCAACACATTAAACGGACAAGTGGATTATCATTGGAGAATGACACACCAATAATATTGTACAAGAATAATGCAGTATGTATTACACAAATCAAAGGTGGGTACATAAAAAGTGATAGAACTAAACATATTTCACTAAAATTCATTTACACTCATGAACTTCTGAAGAAAGGAGATGTTGACATTTGCAAAATTCGTTCAAGTGATAACTCAGCAGATATATTTACAAAAGCATTGCCAACTTCAATTTTCAAGAAGTATGTATATAACATTGGAATGCGATAACTTAAAGACATTTCTTAATTGATTATATTTTTTAGGGGAAGTATGATATTGTATTATTTTTCTTTTGTTAAGATTTTGTCCCACAGAGTTTTCCTTAGCGAAAGTTTTAATGAAACATATTTATAGTGTAGTCATCAAAGGAGAAGTGTTGTAAAACATGTATATTTATATAGATGACTATCTAAATAATAGGTTACAATCTTTGATATGCCTACATAATGGTTCATTATATGATTAACCTTTGGGATGCCAGCGTATCTACCTATATAAGGACATGCTTTATAATAAAATAAGATAATAAGATGATTAGTAACATTTAGCTTCTAAAAAATTAGATTGTTGAATTTCTATAAATCTAATTTTTTTTTTTCTCTTTTTAGTTTCATTTACAATACCTGTGTATATAAGAAATTGGCAATTTTTTTACAATGTGGACCTCACATGAGTAGCATATTTATATTATTAAAATATCCCTGCAGTATAAAATAATTACACCAAAGCTTTACCCTAAAAGAAAAAAAAAAAAAACAATAATCCGTCACAGAGCCAAACACAGCTCTACATTTCCTTGAATCAGGTCCAATGAAATTTCATCAAATTGGTAACATATCATCAATGAACGGCTCAGATTAAAATTAAGCGCGCACTAAATATAATAGAGTGAAGCCAGCCAAATCCTCAAATCAACGGAGACAGGAACAAAAGGACACCATGAACGCGCACACACCAAAACCTAATCCCTTCGTTGTAGTTCTTGTCAGCATGCTGCTGGCAATGGCGGTTCGCGCACCGCTCGCTCGCTCCGCTTCCATTTCCATCCGCCCAGTCCTCCGCTGCTCTCATTCGCTTTCCGTCATTTCTCCCAAACATCTTCTCAAATCCCGTCCTTGTCCCCTCTGGTCCTCTTCCTTCTCCTCCTGCCTCTCTCTTTACACTCTCCGGAAGTCCACCACACCTCCTCCTCTCCACATTTGCTCCTCTTCCTCCTCCGTCGCATCCATGGCCGCCCCCACCGTCGATCGCCCCGATGAAGCCAATCCTCTCCTGCAAGACTTCGATTTTCCGCCGTTCGACGCCGTCCGCGCCGACCACGTCGCCCCCGGGATCCGAACCCTCTTGAAGCGACTCGTATGATTCGATTACTCTCATTTGTGTTTTTGTGCGTGTTTTGAGTGTTAATGCGATGTGTTTCAGGGGAGTGAGCTGGATGAGTTGGAGAGGACAGTGGAACCGTCGTGGCCTAAGTTGGTGGAGCCGTTGGAGAGGGTTATCGATCGGTTGACGGTGGTTTGGGGGATGGTCAACCATCTCAAGTCCGTCAAGGATTCGCCTGAGCTTCGTTCCGCCATCGAAGATGTGCAGGTATATTCGCATGTTTTTAATTTATATGTGCGCGTCTGTGAAGTTTGATTTCGTATTTTTCTTGTATCTGAGAAATAAAGGTGCTAAGGACAGAGAATCTCTAAGAGAAGGAACATATTGGCTATACCCAACCTTTTTGCCCCCACTGTAGATTTCAGTAGTTAGGTACCAAACGGAATATGGTGAGAATGGAATAGCTATTGTGTCAGGGATAACAATTTATAAAGTGAAGCTGGTACCTTTTTAAGGTGAATGACTGTCAAAATTTATGATATTCCAATCTGTAGGGAATAGACTAACAACTATTTCTGAATTTCATCATTTGGACGTCTAAATCTTATGTTTTTTTTTTCGTTTTTCGCTTTTTTTTTTCAATACAGAAAAAGAAGAAAATCTCTATTTGCAATATAGTTATACAAGATTTTATGTGTGAAAGATTGAGTTTTCATATTTATTTTGTTTTCAAACAATTTCTCAGCAATAACTCACATTATGTGCGAGTAAGCCTCTGAAAGGGAGAATAATATTGGTGAAATTAGAAGCATACAAAAAATTGGGGACTGAAATCTTTTGTTTTGTCATGAATTCGTTCAATTTAACTTAAAACTGATGAAATTTGTATTCATCATAAGTGAAATTAAATGTTTTAATGGCTGTCCATTAATCTAGTTGGGGTTTATTCTTTTAGATTAGAATTTTTGATGGTTAAGAATATGGTTTATTGGAAGGTGATTTTGCGCATGGTTTTTGTTTCTATCTTGTTTTCTGGTTGTCGCAATGCATTTTTTTTAAATTTTTTTAATTTTCTTGTGCAGCCGGAGAAGGTTGAGTTTGATCTAAGGTTGGGGCAAAGCAAGCCTATTTATAATGCATTTAAAGCCATTCGAGAATCATCTGATTGGCAGACTCTGAGTGATGCTCGCAAACGTATAGTGGAATGTTGGTATCACAAATTTCTTATCAGCCCTGTATTTGTAAAATTTACAATGCATATATGTTTCTTCTTGTTGCCTTTGATTGATTGAGTGGGTTATTGTTTTATGATTGGTACACACATTTGGAACGTGGTACACACATTTACTGAATTTTGTTTATTTTTTGGGTGCAATATTTTGTGCCTGGACGGCCTTTATTTCATCCATTTTGGTTTTACCATATTTTGTCTTGGTGTTGAACATAGTTGTTAGAGTCTTACGATTCTCAATTCGATTCATACGATTTGTATGAACTCCACACTAACCAACTCCACACTAACTTGATTCGAATCTTACTAATGAATCTAAAAACTACTGAATTGTTGCTGTAGACACCCCATTTTGTCTGGGCCATATTTAATAGAAGAAAATTATTATTATTATTATTATACTGTGCATACAACCAAAAAAAATACAAAAAAAGAGAAATACATCATAAAAATAAAAAAAATCATAAAAATACAAAAAAAAAAAAACAGAAGAATTAAATAAAGTGTCTTGGGACTTTGCCGGTTCCTGCACACTTGCATGCCTGCACAAGAGACGAAAAAAATTAATAGTTAGGAAAATCAACAATAAATGAAATTGTGGGCTGATAGATAATTAATGAGCCGGTGAAAATTGGCTGGTTGGGCGGTGAATTGGTTGGGAGCTTAAAATTGAATGCCTCCCCGAGCTTATAAATTGGGATTCAAGGAAAGCAAAAATGGGGCGGGATATTCAGAATATTGAGAGTAGATAGTGTGTGAAGAAATTCGGTGTGAGAGCTATAGTGAGGAATTTGCAAAGTGTGAATTGCACACAATATTCATAGAAGCGAGGAAGCATTTCAGTCACACACAAGATCCACAAAAGCAAGGAAGACAACTTTCACATAACAAGGAATTTGCACACAGCTAGGAGGTCATTCAAACAATCAGAATTCATAGTTGTTTCAGATCGTGGGATTTTAAACGGAAACGTTGAAGACCGGAGGAGTGTGAAGACTGAGGTTAGTTTTTATTTTGTTTAATTTTTTATTTTATTTTAAATTACACAAATTTTGAAATTACAATTCCATTTGCTTGAAATGAATATTTATGTTTAAATTGAAAATTTTGACTCCAAAAATATAATTTTCAGGTTGTTTGGTTAACAAGAAAATTTGGGAAAATTTTTCCGAGAAAATGTAAACCAACCAGGAAAAAAAAAGAAAAAAAGGGAGCGAGGAACTTATCTGTTCAATCCGTTCTTGAAATTTCCTTTGTGGTCTAGATCTGCAAGAAATGAAAATAAAATATGAGATTAAAAAAAATAAGAGATTCGAGAGATGATTCGGAGAAGGTGAAATGAAAGAAAGAAAAGGAAGGAAAGAAAGAAAATAGAAGAAGATCGGAGAGAGAGGAAGAGCTGAAAAGAACAGAGAAAGGACCACAAGAAAAATACACGGCCAACAGAGGAAGAAGAAAAAGAAGAAGAAGAGGAGGAGGAAGAAATGGGGAAAGAGAAAAAGAAAGATAAAAAAACTCTTACGCACACCAACACTTCCATATATATATATATATATATATGTATAATATCTCTCCACTTACATTCTCTCACTTACACACACCCACACTTCCATATATATATATATATATATAAAATATCTCTCCACTTACACTCTTTCATTTACACACATAGATACGGGAATATATGTATAGTTATTAACATATCATCATATTTATATATGTGTATTTATGAGTGTGTATATGAATGTGTATTTGGTATGAGTATATATATATATATATATATATATATATATAATTGTTTGTGATTAATGTAGGTACACTATATATACATGAGTGTTGGCATGATGTGTTTATAATGCATTTAGTGTGAAATATATGTAGCAGTATGTGTGTGCTTGAAAGTTGTTTTTCACTATAGAATATAAAAATATAAAAATATAAAAATCAGAAAAGTTAAAAAAAAAAAAAATTTGTAAGATTAGGAAATTATTTTTATGTACTTTTTACTTGGAAAGTAGAAATTGAGTTCCAAAAAATCTCCCAGAAAATTTTGAAAATGTTGTAAAATAGTCAGAAAAATTCTATAAAATTTTGAAATAAATCTGGGAGCTATTGTCGTAAAAATATTTTCTTGATTTTTAGAAGGGGTTTGCCCATGATTTCAAAAAAAAGGGCATGGGCTTTTTAAGCCTCACATGTCTTAGCTTTGAGGGATACCCTATTTTAGATATATTCTATGATAATGTGTATGTTTGTATGCTTGCTTAATTGTATATACTTTAAGCAATTTGTTCATTTAAAAAGGAGTAAAATAAAGGGTTATTGAAATTAGTTTGGGATAATTTTTAATTAATTAGGTACCGTTCGTAGAACGGGTGTGTAGGGGGTGCAAGTACCTTCTCCTCACATAACCGAACTCTCGATTTCGATCATGGTGTGCGCATACCGATTCTGCCCATAATTGGATAGTAATCATGTGACGTCTTGATTTTCATACCATTTTTTTTTTCTCCTCTTCAATAAATAACGAATATTAATCAAACATCGGCCATGTCAAAAACTCTGATACCATTTAAATATAATCCGACCCAAAGTGGGGTACAGGGTCAAGTTCACCATATACACACATTCCTAACAACGGAAGTCAATATTTACAAACCATCCAGAATACAAATACCCAAAGTTCTATACAACCATACACATCCCCAAAAACCCACAATATACACTAGGAATCATATATCCCTAAACAAAACACTCACCCTGTCTATCAGGGTACCAGCTCCCCTCTATCATGGAGTTTTATCATCTAGTCTGTCACGGTTTCCTGAAATATTAGATATTTGGGTGAGACACATCTCAACAAAACGGAATAAATTATTTACAGTGTGTGACAGTATAAGTTTTATTATATCATAATATACTCATTTTAGTGATAATACTATCTGAGAAAGATATACAAATTCATATTCATAATCATATAGATATAAAACACAATCTTTTACAAGTTTTATTCCATTTCTCAAATTCATGCACATGCAACCCATATTTATCAGCAAAAGTTCCCGAGGATAGGGGAGATTACATGCTTATACATGTAGTTCCTCTCTGTTTTGATATCTTTTGTAACCTTGCCCGAATAGTTCAGGTGCGGCTACAACTGATATTTATTAGGGCACTCACCTTACTCAGTAAGCCCTTAGGTGGAGAGTTTTATTTCGCCAAAATTATTTATGCAATTAAATTCACACTCTTTCATTTCTCATTTCCATTTCACAATCTAACTCATGAGTGTCCACTGTAACCCATCCATGTGCCGTCTGTAACTCATAGCTGCCCTGAGAATATTCACCACGCCATGCTTCCCCTCATGGTTAGGGTTGTGCGGCCTGAAGATTGGATCTAAACCACGGTTGGCCTACCCGGTTAGATCAAAATAAGAAATCAAAATAAGAAATCCATTGTCTGTAGTACGATTGACCTGCCTAACCTTAGTCCGGACTCCAGGGGGCAAAACTACTCTTCTCATTGGCTCAATCGACTGTCACGCCACACTCTCTACGAGACCATGTGGTTGCACTTATCATCCCACTAGCAACGGTACCGTGCTTTTCGAAATACTCCAGTCCATCAGGGTTATCATTTCCACATTTCCATTTTCACAATTCAGTATTCACATTTCATTATTCACATTGCAGTATTCACGTTACAATATTCACATTTTAGTGCTCACATTTCAGTATTCACAACTCAGTATTCACATTGTAGTATTCACATTTTAGTATATATTCCATTTCATGTATTTCAACATTTCTCAATAAAACATATCATCATTTCATATTTTAATTTATTATAGAAAACATTTCTATATTCATATTTATATTCCATCACTTCTTGGTAAAATACACGTTGGTATAACATAATTCATCATTCTCAATAAAACAATTTTTTTATCACTTTTCATCATTTCCCATATTTCAAATCCCAAAACATCACAATTCAGTATAATTCATATGCCACACAATTTTATTTGTTATTCGTATCATAATAATTTCAGGAAAAATATTATATTCTTATTTTCACGTATTAATTCAACCAGTAGTCCTCAAAATAGCTGTTATAATTTATTCCCCTTACCTGCCTTACTGAGAGGCCTGCTAAAATACCCAATCCCACACCCGCGACGTTCAAAACTCGAAACCCTGAAATTCACATTTCTCCCAAATCAATCAATTCAATTCCCAGAATAATAATTATTTTAATACACACTCCCAATACTAATTAGGCTTTAAAAAATAATTAACGGATATAATTCCACTATCCTACCCTAGCCTTGGAGTGGTGCCTAGGAAATCCAAATTAAAAATTTACTTCGATTAAAATGACGAGGATCAGAGTTAGGACCCTGTGGTGGTGTCCGATCGTCAATGTGGCAAAAAATTTAAGGAGAAATTGAGGAGAGAGTGAGATGTTACCTTATCCCAAGAGTGGTGCCTACGTTGCTCTTACGACAAATCCACTCTAGTTAAAATTTCGGTGATGGAGAATGGAACCTAGGGGTATCTTTTGTTTTTGATCGACGCCCGTTCGGCCTAGAAAATCAAGGAGAGAGAGGAGGGACGGAGGAGTGAGAGATGAAGAGTACAGAGAGAGACGTCTCTGTAATTCTAATTTCAAGATTGATTATATGTGTATATATATATTTATATTATATTAATATATTATTGTATTATATTATATTATATTATATTAATATATTATTATATTAATTAATTAATTAATAATAATTATCATTTACAAATAAATAAATAAATAATTAATATTAATTATTATTATTATTATTATTATTATTATTATTATTATTATTTTTATTTTTACATTTCCATGCATATTATTTTTGGGGTCGTTACAAATCATGTGTTCTAATCATACTCCAAAAGGTTAGTGGCGGCTCCAACATCCAATTTTCTTGAAAATTAAAACTATTATTTTTTATTCGCCACCCCGGGGCACCTCACTCCCAAGACATCACGACAGTTGCCAAATCTATTGATTCACCTTATTAATTTAATGAATCAATCTAAACCTATCAATTCACATGATTCTAGACCTATCATATCCTAATAAACCCAACTTGTTTAAAACCCTAAAAATAACATTTCTTTCTTTCTTCTTGCTTTTTTTTTTTTTTTTAACATGATTACCTTCCATTCCTTGTCTATGTTAGTTTTGTGCTAAAAAAGAGAAGAAAAATAGAACTTCACATCTTATGTTGCCTTCCCAAATCCATTCTTCACTCTAGGAGTATACTATTATGCTATTAAGAAGGGAAAGAACTCTCATTGGCTGATGTGGTACTCATGTTTCATTGTGTTAAGATTCAAGAGTTGGTTTTAGTGTTAGTTTGTTCAATTATTATCATATTTTCCTATTTAGTCTGTGAAAGAATATATATAAAATATCATTATTTCTAGTTGTTGGTAAACACCAAAAGTTTGATTTTTTTTTATATTTTTTTTTGATTCCCTCCTTTAAACAATATAAAATTCATTTTTTACTGATATTTCTTGGCTCTTTGTCTTAGTTTTCATTTGCTTAGGGAAAACATACACATAAAATATGATTTTTTTTTTATTGTCAAAATTTAAATGCACTTTACCATTTTGCTTGTTGATTGTATATCAATATATGCATGTGTTGGGGATGTGACTCATATTTTGAGTGGAAGGCATGCATCGCGGGAAAGTATTGTGAAGCGAGGAACAAGGAGAGAAGGATGCAGGAGGCAAACTGTTGATGGTTTGGCCTAACCATTGACAGTTTCAGGGTGTTCTGTAGGAAATTGTTCTCGGGTTAAAACCGTCGACGGTTACGCTCGTGGACATCACGGATTTTCGAATCGGAGATGAGTACATTGGGAGTTTTTGGAGGATTTTCCTCTAGGGGATCGCTATAGAATTGTTTTAGATTAAGTAGAAGTCTTCTGTGCGGATTAAATTAATATTTAATCCTTATTATGTAACCCTAGTTTGATAAGCTTGGTGTAAGATTCATTGAGATAGTGAAAAACAGCCGCTGCTCCCGTGGGCGTAGGCAAATTGCCGAACCACGTAAATTCTTATGTCTTTGATTGTTGCTTTCTTTTATTCTCATTGTTGAGTGATTGCTTGTTTAGTATATAGTTCATCATTGAGTGTTTGTCTTGCTTGTTCCATTCATTGTTTAGTGAGTTCGTGTGAGGTCTTTCTCTGCGCACACTCGGCAACAACAATTGGTATCAGAACGCCAATTGTTTCACAACAACATGACATTTAGAACTAATTTTGGAAATTGTACTGAATCTTACGATTCCATTCGATTCTCGATTCCCAAAATTGGAATTTTGATTCACGATTTGAACCTCCATTTTACAACTATGGTGTTGAATAACTTGACCACTTGCACCCTTCTGTTTTAGTCTGAGCATTTAGATATTCAAACAGAAATATTTTAATGTATATACCACATGATTACGTATATATGGATATAAGACTGAAAGTAATAACTAACAAGGAATGGTTTGATGCATATAGTAGGCATAAAGTTGAATCTAGAACATCCATAAACCAAAAGAAACGAGAACTTATTACATCGACCCAAAACAGTGCATATAGAAGCCAGAAGGCCAATTGAAGTCTGTCGCATGTTATTGAAAAGGTCCCATTAATTAAGCTTAACACCAATACGAGGTTCACATGTCTTATTAAATGTAAGGGGAAATCAAGGTTTGCCAAATATTTTGTGCTTTATTAAACATCATGCAGTCAAGCCAATATATTAGCACCATGTGTAATCTGTTGGTAATGTATCACAATTGGCTGCAAAAGCTTTGACAGGTTCAAGCCCCAAAAGCCCCCTGAAATATTTCAACCTTCTAGGCCTGAAGAACATCAAGAATTGGGCCTCTCAAGTGCTGAACTTCTAGTTTCTTTGTGAATCTCAAGCTATGCCAATCTTTTCTAACCAAAGGGCAGGAAATCTTTTTGTTCTTCCAACATCAAGTCATTCAGGCTCTCCGTACAATTTTTTAAAGAAGAAAACAATCTGAGGATACTACTTTTGTAAAGAAAAGTCCTGAGATTCTAATTGCATTCCCAAAATCAGTAAAGCAATGTTTACTGAAATTCTTTGTCTACTTTGACTTCAAATTTTGTTCACAAAAATGTTACGTCAAAATAGAAATGCCTTGAAATCTTTCAAAGGACAATCAACAGTGAAAGACTTGACAGATTCAAGCCCCAAAAGTGCCAGCTAACTTCAATCTTGAAGCCCTCAAGCCCTCAAGAACATCAAGAAATATGCATCTCAATACCACACTTGAGTTTGTTCATGAGTTTCAAGCTACTTCGATCTTTTCCAACCAAAGGGGAGGAGATCTTCCCACTCTTCCAACATCAAGTCATTTAGACAATTAGACCCTTCAACAATTTTTTCAAGAAGAAAAGAATCAGAATATAAAATTTTTGTGAATAAATTTTCAGAGATTCCAACCTCATTCCCAAGGTATTTATCTTATCCATTTTGACTTAAAATTAGTGTGTACATAGTTGTCTCTTGATGGGTCAGTTCTTGATGAATCATATTGTATCATGCACATTTGGTTTCCTTTGTTTACTTTGTGTCTTATAAACATGTTATTTTACATTTGAATAGGTTGACTTTTGCCAATTATGTTTTCTTTTGATTTCAGCCCAAATAAAAGAGGCAGTTCTTAGTGGTGTTTCTCTTGAAGATGACAAAAGAGACAATTTCAATAAGATTCAACAGGTGTGCTTCGATACGAACTAGAGTGGCTGGATGCACTAAACTAGGGCTTCTTGTGGACCTTAACTTATATAGAATCCTCTCAAATTTTCTTTTATCTCATAGTTTTTCCTTGTCATTTCAAGGTTTTATTAGGGAATAAATTGGCAATTTTATTATTGTGTGAGATTTCCATTTAATCAATGAGACTGACCTCCCTATTTGTGTGCATGTGTGTGTGCGCGTGTGCGTGCAGAAAAATGCATCAGGAAAGATTTTTGAAGAATTTCATGGAAAGACCAATTATTATTATTATAATTATGATTATTATTATGGAAATGTGTTAATCAGTAGTACAGATGAATGGGTTTCATCAATGAAAGAGAGGTTAGAGTTCTTTTGGAAAGAGGGAGAAAGAGAGGGTGGCTTGAAAGCCATTTGTTAAATGTTCAAATTGATATTGTTCTTTGTATGCGTCTTATAAAATTTTGAGCAACTGAAATGGACTATGTTCCCATCATGGTACATGATTTTGCCTGCAGATCGAAGATGGGAAAACAAGGGGCCATGGCACCAAATGAAAAATATTTGATTTGAACTTTGTTCACTTCCATAGTAGGGAGTTAATTATGTGTCTAAACCTTAATTATGCATATTATATGTATAATAGATAGAGATTTAAGATTGTTTTAATTTCTGATTAATATTCTGCTTATCTATACAATAATTTACCTAAGTTATTTTTCCTGTCTTTTTGGATGTCCAGAAAGATTAAATTAATAAAAAAAAATTTAAATATTATCTGAAACTTGAGTCTGAGCATGCTGTGGGACTTTCTTTTTTGTTTGGTGTTTGGAGAGGGGTGGGCGAAGGGAGGTTAAGGTTGGCTTCTATAACAAGAATTTAATTATGAAAGATGGCACAGAACTATTTCTTTTATTATCCTAAAATTTATGAATAAGAAAAGCAAGCAGTAATCTTCTTGCATACCTATTTTTCCTCCCATTTCTCCCCCATTTTGTTCATTGTTAATTGAAATTTGTCATTTTTATTTAATTTATGTTTTTTTTGGCTGAAACAGGATGTAATCTTGGAAAAGGGTTTTGATCATCTGATCTGTGATTGCTTACTTTTCACCTTGAGTTGATTTGCAGGAGCTGGAAAAACTTTCAAAAAAATTTGAGGAGAATGTTTTGGATGCCACAAAGAAGTTTGAAAAGTTAATTACAGATAAGAAAGACGTTGAAGGGTTACCTGCTACTGCTCTTGGGTTGGGCGCACAAACAGCAGTGTCTAAGGTATTATTTGCTGAGACCTAACAGAGGATTTTGTCTTGTTTCTTTCATGCCTCAAGTCAGATATTGGCTTTTTTGTCTTGTGTATTTTTGTTTTATGCATCTTTGTAAATCCAACCAGGGGCACCAAAATGCTACTGCCGAGAATGGTCCCTGGGTCATCACATTGGATGCACCGAGTTTTCTATCTGTTATGCAACATGCTCAAAACCGGTCTTTGCGTGAGGAAGTTTACCGTGCTTATGTATCCCGTGCCTCTAGTGGAGATCTGGATAATACAGCAATTATTGATAAAATTCTTAATCTTAGATTGGAAAAGGCTAGGCTTCTTGGCTACAAGAACCATGCTGAGGTATAACTTTTTGTGTTCAGCATACTCCTCTTTTATGGACAAACTGAGGTATAATTTTTTGTCAGGTGAGCATGGCTACTAAAATGGCCACCATTCAAAAGGCAGAGGAACTCCTAGAAAAGCTTCGAAGTGCTTCCTGGAATCCTGCCATTCAAGGTTGTGCATTAAATATACGTTCTCTAAATTAAGACCCCATATTGTGTGAAGTGGTTACTTTGACATTCTCTAGCATGTTAAATGGATACCTTGCAATGGGGCTGCATTTGGTGGAAATGAATCGTGATCTCAGAGTGCTTGCTTTGTTATATTTTTACACATTTTTATCATATGATAGGAGCATTGCCAACATAATTTAATTGTTATGTTGCAAATTATTATGTCCTTCATATTTAGTAGCATGTAATGAAACCTTGCTATTGGCTAGGGCCGCAAATGTGCTGTGAGCTTGAATATGCTTGCTCAAGCTTGTTCATTTGTGCAAGCGCATAAGTTGAGGAGCCCTTATCGACTAGAGCTTCTGAGATGCTCATTAATGGCTTGATTTTTTGGAACCTATCACTATGAGAGACGAGAGGCTCTTTAGGTAAAAGGTAAAAAGAGGCTCTAACTAATACTGTATTAGGGTTTTTTTGTTCCACCCCCTCCACCCCAACAAAAAAAAAAAAAAAGAGGCTATTGGCCTTACACATTGGCCCTATCACCGAAATTCAAGTTTTTGATTTCAGCCTAAACATGAGGATCCGCATGCCAAGACAGTCGCTGCTTTTAAGCCAACTACAGCCTATTGAGCCTAATTTGACCTAATTAAATGAGCTGATAAATGAGTCTAATCAAAGCTTACTAAATGAGTCAAACTGAGCTTGTAAGTGAGCCATCCATTCATCTTTAGGTTCGACTTGTTTATTAAGCGAGCCTCAAAATTGGGCTTGAGAATCACTCATTTTTATAAACGAGCGAGTGCGAACAAGCTCTTGCTGAGCCATTTGCTGTGTTCTCTATTACTTATGTTACTTCCTTTCTATTTAGAGAAAGCTCTAGAATGGCTGATTTGCTCATAAATCTAAAATGTTTATGTTTTTAAAGAGAAGTGTTTGCTTGTGTTGATACTTACTGTGGGCAAACAGTGTGTGCTCCACCGTCTTTGACTTTCTGTTTTTCAGAGAAGGATAGAGGCTATGGAGAGTTAGGGAGATAATAAGAAATTGTAAATTTTTTTGAGAAATTTAAAGTTGAAATTATTTTGTTGAATCACTTATGTATCCTTGGTTTGTGAAGGTTGTAATTTAAATGATAACTTGAAAGGTTGAGAGTATTTTGGGAACAATGAGGAGGAAAAATGCTTTTCTTCCTGTAATTAATAGTAGAGATATTTCTGTTATGCCTGCTTCTGCGTTGAAATTTTTTTAGAAATAGATTTTAGTAAAGTTTCCACTGTCCAATTCCCCATTTTTTAAATTCTTTCTTGAACAAATTTCTGTTGAACTTGAAAAGCATTTGAGGACCAGGTGGGGCCTGATATTTACTTTGACATTTATAGATATGGAAGACCTTAAACATTTCTCAAAAAGTCAAGGAGCATTAGAAGCTAATGATTTGAACCATTGGGATTTTAGCTTTTGGAGTGAGAGGCTTCGCGAGTCAAAGTATGATATAAATGAGGTTAGATCTCTCTCTTCCCCTCTATCTCTCTCATTCACGCTCACATGCACATTCTTACTTCGAACATCATACTCTCTGGATTTGATTGTGTCCGAAATTTGGTAATTTAAATATCCTTTATTTCTGTTATATGTTTTTTTGGTTAGTTACAGTTAATAATTTTTCCTTTTGGAAAGCCTTCGTTTTTGCATGGAAAAATTTATATGGTTTGGGAAAAAATGGCAGGAAGAACTACGCCCATATTTCTCATTGCCAAAAGTTATGGATGGCCTCTTCAACCTTGCAAATGGGATTTTTGGAATTGATATTGAGCCAGCTGATGGTCTAGCTCCAGTAATATATTTTCACTGGTTCATTCGTGTCTCATTGTTTTCTTGTAGGATAACTAGATGGTTTTTGCATACTAATAATTATGAGGTTCACTTAATAGGTCTGGAACAATGATGTTCAGTTCTACTGTGTTAAAGATTCTTCTGGTAATCCAATTGCATACTTCTATTTTGATCCATATTCTCGTCCATCTGAAAAACGAGGAGGTGCATGGATGGATGAGGTTGTTGCTCGAAGTCGTGTTATGTCACATGATGGTGCATCTGTGAGGTTGCCTGTAGCCCACATGGTTTGCAATCAAATGCCCCCAGTGGGGGACAAGCCAAGCCTTATGACATTCAGAGAGGTAAGTTTAATTTAATTTAATTTTTTTTGATAAGGCAACTATATTGAAGAGGCATCAAGGGGATGCCAGCCCATGCTACACTGAATCAAGCACCCTGAAGGATGTCACAAATCAAAGATTACATCAAAATCATTAATAACAGTCCTATTAAATGCATTTGCTTTAATATTAAGGGACTGTAATTCTTATGCTTTATATTATTAGTTGCTAACAACCTAACATGGTGCTAGCTGAGAAATCAGCAACTTGGCCTTTCCGGTCTAGGTTAGGATTGCCTTGGAGAGCCTTTGGGTCTAAATGAACATATATTGGTTAAATTGACGTTCACATCCTGTGACAAAATTATTGATTTGTGAATGTCTTGTTGCATGTACTGATGTTCTAGGTGCAATGAGATTGTTTGAATTTTGTATATGTTTGAAAGGCTTGAATATTGAGGTGAATTTTATAGTGAAGTGCTACAGATTTTCTGGTGCTTGGAAACAAAGAAACCTCTGAAGCCACTTTAGATTAGTAAAGAGCAGTGGATTACTGCAGTTTCTGACTGGCATGGTAGGATTGTATTGAATGATCATAATGTAATTTTAGATTTTTGTCACATCCTGCAGGAGGGATGACTCTGTAAATCTGGTTCCGAATCCCCTTGACACCCTTTTAGTAAATTCTTTTTACTGATAAAAAATAAAATTCTGAACTGCGTTTGTCAACCAACATGAATAAAGGGGCTTTAGTTGACCTCTTTAAGTATTCTGAACTTGAGCAGCTATGATTCAACCCTTAGCTACCGTACCTCACCTTCTGGACCCAATTAACTTAATTGCCAACCAATTATTGCACCAAATTTTATTTTTTATTAGTAATAAATTGGTTAAGAGGCACCCTTATTAATGAGGAATAATTAACTGAAGGGTGCCAAAAGGGGCTTAACCCATATACATACCTGAACAACTCAGGAGCCAATATCAAGATGCTCCAAAAAATCTAGGAGGGACAATAAGTGGAAAGACAAAAAGAGTTCCAAGTGGACAAAATACACAAGAAATGGAATCTATTAATGTAGCTTTCAGAGCATTTCAGCATTTCTTTTATGTCCAGTAACATTCTTAAATTTTCTCTAGTAGTTTTCTACTTTTTTAATGCTTATACAAATTTTAATTATCTTTAAAAAAAAAAATTATCTGGGGGCTGGTTTTTCTTAGAAAAATAAAAAATAAAAGGCATTGGGCCTGTTTGGTTGTGGTCTTGTGGAACATTATTTTCATTTTAGATTTCTTGTTTTCTAAATAATTGCAAAAATGGCATCAGTTTTCTAAATTTCCAACATTTGTATTGGAAACTTGGAAGATATCTTTTTATTGTTTTTCTATTTACTCCATGTGAATGTTGGAGAACTGAAAAACAAGGTGGATTTGTGTATTTCTATGGAATATTGGAAATGGAAAATGAAACTGCTTTCCAACGCCAAACATCTCCATAGCTTTTGGTGACTAGGGGCCGGAAAAATGCCTTGAGGAAGGCTGGAGGCTGGCTGATCAGCATAATATTTGATAATGTACTGCATTGATCTGGTCGGAACCTCTACTTCCTTTAACTTCCATCTTTGAGTAAGACCTGTTGGCCCAAGCGGCAACCTTGGAGGGGAGGTGAAATGGGTTTAACAAAATTAAAAACGCTTGATACAAAATTCAAGACAATTAAGACAATCAAGCGAATCACACAAAATAAAAGCAATTAAATCAAAGAGAGAAGGGAAGAGAGTTGCGCAAACTCTTTTATAGTGGTTCGGCAACCGGCCTACGTCAACTCTCTCAAGACCAACAGTCTTGAGGTTCCACTAATTCTCCTTTTTTTTAATAGAAACCAAGGAAACTGATACAACCCCTAGTTTTACGGAGACAAGGCAACCACAATCATGATTTTAAATAAAGGCTGAGACCATTACGTTTTGGGTTACTGATACCGTTACACACCGCGAAATTGTTGAGAAGAAAAATCACGGCTGTAGCGGCCGTTACGGACCGTGACCGTTACATAAAGGCCGCTATGGCTGTTACATAGCTGCTACTAAACTGTTACATCAAAAAAATTATTTTCTTTTTTACTTTTTCTTCTCAGTTTTTCCTTCTCATTCATAAATCAATCTCAATATACCATATGGCGTGAGGGGGAAAAGATTATAATGAGGATGAGAGTGATACAAAATTTATTATTTCTTTAAATACTCAGAAGAGATGCATTAATTAACAATTTGAAAAATACTAACTTAGGAAAATATTTTATTTTGACAATATTAGTAATGTGATATTTATGTTCTATATTTTTCAACTTCAACCTTCTTTCTTTTCTAACTATTTTATATTTGTATTATTCGTATGTGTTATGTGTCTAATAGATTAATGGAGTGTATAATTTGTTTTTTTTATTAATTAATTTAGCACACATAAGAATTTATCACAGATAAGAACAATGAAAAGTATAAATATGTACACATGCTTAATTTTTCTATCAATGGTGGTTTAAAACAAATGTAAACTTGTTGCCCTTACCAAAAATTTTAGTTACTCGAACTAAAGGATCCAAAAGACACTAAAACTCTTTCTAAGAAGGGCTAAAAGCTTAAAACATGCAAGTACGCTAATATGCACAAGGTTGTGCGTGCTTCAAAAAAATTCACGGTCATTATACCGCTTCTCATTATGTAATATCTGCTACTCCCGCTTCCCGTTACACCCGTTACCGTTACGCTACGCTACCCGTTACCGCGATTTAAAACTATGACCACAATACAGTCCTTGTTTTCTATAGAGACTATTGAAACCAAATTACACTCTTTATTTTGACGAGATCAAGGAACGAATGAAAGAAAATTTTACAAACTCAAATTCCTCTCAAGAGTTTTCTCTCAAGGATGAGCAATTAGAGCACAAAGAAAATTGAGAGAGAATGAAAGCAAGAACACTTGGATTTTCAGTTTAATGTTCTCAAGACTTTGGAGGGCATATATATAGAGTTTGGTTGAAAACTAGCCATTTTATGCCCATTGGAGTCTTTTTGGCTTTTAGACCAATCGATCGCTTACAAGTTCTAATGATAGCTTAATAGCCATTAGAGACAAAAAGAAGGCCGTTGTGGGAAAAACTTGCTAGACCGGTCGACTGCCTTCAGCGATTGGTCGACCACCCTTTGGCACAAGGCCGGGTTCGGTCTATTTTTTGTTCTCCTTTTACCAATTTGGTCCATTAATGCCATGCCTTATATTTTCTCATGGTTTTACAAGTTGATGTACAATACAAATGAGAGAGACACTACTAACAAATTACATTAAGGTCTTCCACTTCTCTCAATTCTTTAATTTCAATGAATTTAATCCTGTAAAGTACAACTTAAGCACAAAGCTATTAATACTCAATATAGTTTGTTATCATCGAAATCAGGTTAATGAAACATTAGGGCTAACAATCTCCTCTTTTTTGAGGATGACAAACTATTCATTAAAATATGAACAAATAATAAAGCATTTATGTAACGACCAGCTTAACTTATCAAATAATAATCATAAATAATAACAACATCAACCCGAACCGGTGGGTAGTAGGGATAGCGTTGTCATAAATAGCGGAAACCTAAACAACAGTAAGTATAAAATTACAATTATCCAACCAATATAACATAATACCAGAGTGTACTTACACCAAAATAACATACATGTATTTTCAATCTTCCATAACATTCCGAGTACAATTAGGATCTCACAACAAAATAATCCTGATCCTAGTATAAAATCTTACCCTCCTAGTGAGGTAACTCAACAAACTCAACGGCGGCCATGACCTGTCGGTCTCTCAGGGTCCCTTGAAAAATTAATTAAATTCGGGGGTGAGACACATCTCTGTAAGGGAAAATAAACTAAATATAGATGTGTGACAACATGAACATTTAACGCAATTATATATATATAGTACATTTCATATTTCTATAAACGTTCATCATATCGTACTGAATAATCATATACTTTCATATTTGCTAATAAATCATATCGTTCATAAAACATCTGTTATAGCTAATAATACTGAAAGCATACCTAGGATGAATAGCTAGCTGATGTCATGTATTACCCCCCATGACGGGTTGTGCAGTCCGAAGGCAGGATCCGACAATGGCTGGTCGACTACTGTCGAGTTAAAAATGTCTGTAAGTACGATGGACCCGCCACACCCTGGTTCGGACTGCCAGGTGGACATCTACAACTCTACACTGAAAGCCACATTGACTATTCATCTCCCACCCCCTCGTGGGGTGGTTAACACAAATCTGAACATCGATATTTGATCTATATGGCTATGGTACCGAGCTCTTGAAACTGAACTAAACTAACATCCGGGTTCTGATAACATATAATATATGATATAATAACATTTTTCATAATTTCATAAATACGGTTTCGTGCCGAAATCATTTCATAATTACAGTCTCGCGTCGAACATTTCATAAATACGGCCTCATGCCGAAATCATTTCATATATACGGTCTCGCGTCGAACATTTCATAAATACGGCCTCGCGTCGAAATCATTTTATATATGCGGCCTCACGCTGAACATTTCATACATATCATGCTGAAAATAATCAATTATTATGTACTTGTCAAAATCATCATAATATACTGTATCTTTTCATAATTCCTGAAAACATGCTTAATTCGTAAAATTTGTCATATCATTACTTTTCATAAAAATAACATTCATGCCACACACAATTGAATAATTCCGTACATTTCATTCTAAAATCTCATTTTCCGTATAATAGCAGTATTTTCCCAATAATATACATTTTCTTAATAATATTCAAATATCATGTATATTCCTTGAAAATTACTTTGCTGATAATAATAATAATACATGTGGAAAAATAACTGCTTTACTTTATTCCTTTACTTGGCAACTAAAAAGCCCCTATGTATTCCTGGACTCACACCCGTAGAATTTCCTGATCAATACCTTGAAAATGAAAACTCCTAGTACTAAACTTCAGTATTTTCATGTGCATATCATTTCCTATATCTATAGTAAGATCAAATTCGACATAAAAAACCTTACCTCAACTCAGGGATGAATTTCAACGGAGTTCTACCGACGATTTGCTCCGGCAGATATGCAGAGAACTTCTCCAGTAGCGTCGTGGTGACTTCAGATCCTCGAACCGGCGAAAATCCGTCCCAAATCGAAGAGAGAGGGGAGAGAAACCGAAGGGAGAGAGTGATATTTTCTTAATTTTCTGCATTTAAATGCGGGTTTTTGCTATTTATAGGGTCGGATTTGTCGACGAGACACGTTACCTCGTCGACGAGTCCTGTAGAAAGTTCGTCGACAAACTTGCACTTTCGTCGACGAATTTCAGATTCCAAAAATCCTCTCTCGGTATCTTCTCGTCGACGAATCCGCTGTGTTCGTCGACGAGGACTTGATTAATTTTCTTGGTTATTTCTCCCAAAATACGAAGCGTTCGTCGACGAAGTCTATTGCCTCTTTTTGTTTCTGTTTTTCATTTCCCTTCCTCTCTATTTAAATACCATTTTTATTATTCGGGTCATTACAATTTAAGTCAACCACAAGTACTTATTTTTCTTATGTTGCCCCCTTTGACATCATCAAAACCAAAATAAGAGGGGTGAGACTAAAGATACTAACGTTTAAGCACAATGTTTCATTTATATAAAAAAATGTTCATTATAAAAGGTGTACCAATACGATCCACACATAAAAATTAGCATGGTAAAAAAATATGACTATTGATGATACCAAATTTAATGCATGGTCATATCACCCTTCAATGATACCTATCACGCTAGCAGGCCATCGTCTCCATTGATGCACCCACACTAATGAGCGGAGAGTCCTGCTTCGGTGACACGGTCACAAGTGAGAGTTTCCATTGGTACTCAGCCCCAAATAATGGTAGGGGTTAATTAGCTCTGAGACTAATTGTTGGCCTAAGTAGTAACCTAAGGGGGGCGGGGGGTTTGAATTGAGTTTAACAAAATTAAAAGCGCTTGATACAAAATTCAAGACAATTAAAACAATCAAGCAAATCACACAAAATGAAAGCAATTAAATCAAAGAAAAGAGAAGAGAGATGCACAAACTCTTTTATAGTGGTTCGGCAAACCGGATTACGTGCACTCTCTCAAGACCAACCGTCTTGAGGTTCCACTAATTCCCCTTTTTTTAATGGAGACAAAGGAAACAAAAACAACCCCGTGTTTTATGGAGACGAGGCAACCACAATACACTCCTTGTTTTCTATGGAGACCAAGGAAACCAAATTACACTCCTTGTTTTGATTGAGACCAAGGAACCAATACAATAAATTTTTACAAACTCAAATCCCTTATAAGTAAGATACACAATTAAAGCTTACACAATAAAATCTTAAGAATAAACAATTGAAAGCTCAAGAGATTTTTGTTTTTTTTAAAAGGATGAACAATTAGAGCACAAAGAGAGATTGAGAGATAATGAAAGTGAGGGCACTTGGATTTTCAGTATAGGTATGTTCTCTAACGTTGTCAAGGCTGAGGGGGGCATATATATAGAGTTCGGATGAAAACTAGCCGTTTTCTACCCTTAGGAGCTTTTTTGGCTTTCAAATCTGTTGATTACTTACTAACCATTAGAAACAAAAAGAAAACCGTTGCAAACAAAACTTGCCAGATTGGTCAACCGCCTTTAGGGGTTGGTCGACTGCCTTTGGCCTCTGCCTGTGCCAATCGACCACCCCCTGAGGCCGGTCGACTGCCCCTTGGCACAAGGCCAGGTTCGTTCTACTTTCTCCTTTTTCCGGTTTTGGCCCATTGGTGCTATGTTGTATATTTTCTCATAGTTTTACAAGTTGGAGTACAAGTGTACAACACAAATGAGAGAGAAACACGACAAATAAATCATATTAATGTCTTCAACTTCTTCTCTCAATTCTTCAACTTCAATGGCTTTAATCTTGTAGAACCCAACTTTAGCACAGAGCCATTAGTACTCAATATAGTTTTTTATCATCAAAATGAGGTTAATGAAACCTTGGGCTAACAAAAGCGACATATACTTGTCACTGATTGTATGTTGTTGTTGAAAAAGAAAAGTCATTTTCTATTTATATGATTTTCTGGGTTGTAGACTGGTTCTGTTCTGGGAGAGTTGTGGGCTTGGAGGGGTGTTGGAACAGAAAGAAAGGAAGAAAATCTTAGATCTGATCCTCCTGACCTGTTTTTTGATGGTTTGGAGGGAGAGATCATGGAGCTTTTGAAGGATTATAGACTTCTATTAATATCATAAAGAATAGATGGCTTGCAACATCCTTTTTTGTTTTGTTTTGTTTGTTTTTGTTTTTGTTTTTTATTTTTTATTTTTATTTTTATTTTTGGTTTGATGGTCAACACTTTGTTAATGTTCAGGCCCCCACTGATTTTGTTGATACATTCTTGTTGTAATATCTGCATCTGTACTCGGGGTTGTGCTATTGCACCCTTTTGATGCCGTTCATGTCTTACTTTCTTTTGCCTATCCTAAAAATAAACAAGTTTATTGATTTCTGAATAAAATATGTTTTTTATTTTTATTTTTATGTTTTGTTTTGTTATTTTTTTTTTCTTTGCAGAAAGATCACCATATTGGGCAATCTTGCTTCTGCAAAGTGGGTGTTGCATTCATCTTATTTGACATCTAGATTTTTGTCACTTATTGCAGGTTGAGACTGTCTTCCATGAATTTGGTCATGCACTTCAGCATATGCTAACCAGGCAGGATGAGGGTTTGGTTTCTGGTATACGGGGGATAGAGTGGGATGCTGTTGAATTACCTTCCCAATTCATGGAAAATTGGTGTTACCAAAGGTAATTTCATCTAGCTAAAACCTGTGTGTTATAATTTCAAAAATTTTGCAATTACAGAAGTGATGCGATGCACGCATAGATTCAGAATTCGTATTTTAATGACATTCCAGCTTTTAAATGATTTTACTCATTAGATTACTCTGATTTTTTTTGTGGCATGTATGATCCTTGGTAACTACATGGGTCTTGACATAGGCTATGGGAATGGGTCTGCAAATGCTTGTAATAATCTTTATGCACTGTTTCTCCAATATGTTAACCATCTTGCAGGTGTCTGAAGAAGTGTCAAAAAATCTTGGGATTTACTTCTCTAAGAGTGGCACTGTTGGCCCCAATAATAGATAATTTAATTCTTAGGATTAAATCTTAGGCTGCAGGTTCAAATGTGAATGTGGCATATTGCATTTGCTATAATATAAATAATTTATAGTCTAAATAATTAGAATAAAATTATTATTTTTTCAAAAATTATGAATAATGATAGAAAATATGTATGTACAAATTGTTATATAGAAGATGAGGTTACCACTGAGTATGGCCAAGGCTGCAAAAGAGCTAGCTGTTCATGTGCTACTCGGTGCTTGGCTTGATGATAGCTCGTTCGAGATCATTATGATAAATGAGCCAACCTTGTGCTTAGATTTTGAGTTTGAAAATTGTATGCGATGAGCTTGAGCTAGATGATCTATACTTGGCTCCTAAGCTCACAAGCTAGCTCGTTTAACTGGCTCGCAACTTGGGTTGTTTATAAACTCAAATAATAGGCTTGTTTAATAGGATTAGGAGTTAACTAAGGAAGTAAGTTCATTAACTTATTAGTATATATGGTCAAAAATAGATTTTTAGTATATATGATCAAAAATAGATTTGCCTATCCACCGATCCAAAAAAGTAAAAATAAAAATTTGTCTATATGCTTGTAGAGACTTATTTATATTTGATTTTTCTATCGGCTTGTCTATTTTCTCTTTGGTCCCCACTAATCACATAGTAAAAAAATTTAATGACAATTTAAGATATTAACTTTTATGTTTTAAATGACCTGAATCATTTTGTTTGTTTATATCAATGAGCAATTTTAGATTTAATTTTAGAAGTCATCAATATATAATCAAAACTATTTAGATTTTGATTAAATGAATGACCTAACTTGAAGATAGGTCTCTCCTTCTATTTATAATACAAATCAAATACATTTTGAAGACCATAACACCCTTTCTAACTCTCACTAGTTAACATACAAACACACTTAATGATAATAATACTAAAAGATTTAAATAACCTTTAAAACACCCCCTCAAGTTGGAGCATAAAATCATATGCTACTAGTCCTAGCTTGTTACAAGTAAATTTAACATGAGCACCCCCAAAGCTTTGGTAAAAAAATCAACAAGCTACGTATCTGGCATCACATAAGTGGTGGTAATGAGCTTTTGCACAAGTTTCTCGTGAATAAAATGACAATCAACTCCAATGTGCTTCGTTTGCTCATGAAATACTGGGTTGGAGGCAATTTGAAGAGCAACTTGATTATCACATATCACCTCCACAGACTGAGAATGTAGAAAACCCAATTCTTCCAGCATGTTCTTCAACCAAACAAGTTCACAAGTAGTGTTTAGCTGTAACTCTGTACTTTGATTCAACACTTGACCTGACCACCACAGTTTGTTTCTTACTCTTCCAAGAAACCAAATTACCACGAATGAAGAGACAGTACCCCGCTCTGCATTTGTATATCCCCAAATATAAGCATGACTCTGATCTGGATATAAAATAGCTATACCAGTGCACCTTTGAGATATCTCAAGGTGCGAATTACTGCGTTCTAGTGACTTGTCCTTGGGGAATCCAAAAATTAACTTACAACACTTGTTGCACAAGATATGTTCGGCAGAGTGACTGTTAGATAATTCAACTGTCCAACAAGTCTCTAGTATCGTATAGGATTAGCCAACAAATAAACTATTTCCAACATTAACTTGCTGTTAGGATCCATGAGTGTATTAATTGGTTTGGATCTCAACATAGGACCATAACAACGATATCCCTTTTTTAGTATATGATTAGCCCAAAAAGACACATTTTATAGCGTAAGGATCCAACTTATCCACCTCGAAAGTTAGTTGATGAACAAAGGACTCAAACCGGAATATACGGGGAGGTAGAGAGAGTAGAGGTGAATTAGGGAAAAGAATGGAGTAGGGAATTTCATCACTAAGAATTGAGGATGACATGCATTTTATAATGTAAGGTGTGAATGATTTCAAGGATATGTCTATTTTTCCTCTTTGCAACCCCATCTTGTTGGGGAGTGTGAGCACAGGATGATTGATGAACAGTACTAAATTGAGTCAAGTAGTGAATTGAGTACTAAAATACCTTTTGGCATTTTCACTCCGAAGCATTCGAAGTGGCAAACCAAATTGAGTCTTTATTTCAGAACAAAAGACACAAATATTTGAGATAAATCAGATTATCTTTTATTAAATATGGCCAAGTCATTCTTGAATAAACATCTACAAAGGTTACAAAGTACTAGAAATCCAACTTGGACACAACTATACTTGGACCCCAAACATTACAATGTACTAACATGAAAGGGCTTGCAGCCTGTTTATTGACTTGTAAAGCAAAAGGACACGATGATGCTTATCCAACTAATAAGACTCAGAATCAAGACTAGACCATGGTCTTAAATTTCTGTTGAAATTTCAGATTTTCGTCACCCTCGAAATCGAAATGGAAGTCGATTTCCGCCTTGCATAATTTTTGTCAAATCTCAACAAATCATCCGAAATTTATCGAAATCTTGAAATTTTAGCGAAACTTGTTGAAATTTTAACTATATGATGAAATTTCATTAGAATTCAAATGAAAAATTTAGGAGTGATGTGAAATTTCTATCTTAATTTATTTTATTGAAACAAAAGATTATTACAAGTGCTTTTGAAATTATATGAAAAAATAAACTTACACTAACATTTTATTTAACCATTCATGTCTAAACTATCATTATTTGTGTACTAAATAATATTTAAATGATCTATGAATTTCATTTGTATTAATTGAATACATTTAATGTACATTATCTTACAAATATGTTTGATGCACATACTATTTTTCAAGTTTTCCACCTCCTACAAAACATAGATGTATTTAATTTGTAATATATTAGTCCTAAAACTTGTGTTATTATGTTTGTTAACCATTTCGAAAGTTTCACATAGAATTCCATGCTTTATTACTAATTTATGTTATTTTTTGAAATCGAAATCCAAATTTCCGTACTTTTGGAGCTTCGAAATTTCAGTCGAAATCGAAATTTAAGACCTTGGACTAGAAATAGAATTCAAATAAGGAATTGGACACTTCAACTTTTCCAATGAAGGATGACCGAGGTGACAATGCATTTGGAGAGGTGTGGCAGCAGCAGTGTAGGCGGTTGAAGGAGATAGCGGCTCAAGGTGATAGTCCACCAGCTTCACTCCGTGGTTTTAAATTGCGGTTGTTGGTAATGTCTCATAACAGTTGCGGGATGTGGGAGAAGCGGGCGTTACATAACAGGAAGCGGTCGTAGCGACCGTGAATTCTTTTTCATGCATGCACCGCCAAAATTGAAGAATAAGCATGAATCCTTTAAAACATGATTTTTAATGAATTTTGACCACTTTTATTCAACGAACAAACACTTTTTAATATGCAACATGATTTTTATACTAATTTTAGTGCATTGTTTAATGATTAAAAAAAAATAGAAATGTAATTTAAAATGAAAACCAATTAGTTAGAGACATAAAATGAGTCAATATACAATTATACCTACACAATATATTCATTAGTATTAGTATGTGAAATAGTTACATTTAATAGTTCCATATAATTTTCTCGTTTTCTAGAAATTTAATTTTAAAATTTTACCATTCAAAATAACAAGAAGTCAATAATGAAGCAAGCATAAAAATTTGGGACATTAGGGGTTAGGCAGTTCAGGCCCATTAAGCAATTTAAAGACTAAATAGATAGTAGTTTCATTGTATTTAATATTTAATAGTTACATATTCTTTTATATTTTCTAACAATTTAAAATTTTAAGTTCTAATATTCAAAATTTCAGTAGCTATGCATAGCAATTTAGGCCATTAGGGATTAGGCAATTTAGACCCATTATGCAAATTAATTAGTTAAACTATAAGCATAGCAAATAAGCAATTAAAAGTATAAGTAACTAAGTACTAAGTAGTAATTGGAAATAGTTAAGTTATAAACATTGCATAAGCTTAAGCTATAAGTAGCTAATTAGTTAATTAAGCACTTAAGCTATAAGCATTGTTTAAGCTTAAGTCATAAGTATCAAATTAATTAGTTAAGCTAATAAGTTGCTTAACTTGCTATAGCAAAAAAGAAAAAAGGAAAAAAAAAAGTGGGTGGAATAAATTGTACATGGTAGCAGATCCATGAACAGGAAGTCAGGACGCAGGAACTCACGAACACAAAGCATCTCCCATTCCTGAACCCTGTTTGAAGCTCAAAGCCTCAAATCCTCTTCGGATCTACCCTAATCCCAAGTTTCTAGCTTGATTTCTTAATCATCTACCAAATCACTTCCAAACAGCAACAACTTTCTTCGCAAATGGATAAAATTTCGAAGGGAGTCAGGACTCAGGAACTCACGAACGCAAAGCTTCTCCTATTCCAACCCTGTTTGAAGCTCAAAGCCTCAAATCCTCTTCGGATCTACCCTAATCCCAAGTTTCTAGCTTGATTTCTTACTCAAATCTACCAAATCACATCCAAACAGCAACAACTTTCTTTGCAAATGGATAAAATTTCGAAGGGAAGGGGGTGCAGTAGATCGCCTTCATATGGGGATTTCAAGCACAAAATTCTGTTTTGGCGGCCATAGGTTATTCGATCTAAGCTGGACAACCTTGGGGAGAGGGAGAATTGCAGCGAAGCTCAGAAAAATCAGGAACAAATGAGGTATTTTTCAGTATATTAGACTGTCGGCAGGGAATGATGGTGAAACGGGGTGTAACAACCCTTAACGGAAGCGTAAGGGCCGCTATCGGCCGTTTACGGCTGTGATTTTTTCCCTCACTGCTATAGCAGCCCATATCAGTATCGAGGCCTTGAAATTTTGTTATGTAAAGGCTATTACATGACGTAATGGCTGTTATTTAAAACCATTTCTCATGCCCTCCGCCAATTGTCTTCCTCATCTTCAAATTCTAAATAACCACAGAATAAGGGAAGAATGTTACTAAACAATTTGTGGATTTGGTAGTCTTGCTAATGGACATAAGATTGAAAGAAAACTTTGAAATATACAAAATTGAAGGAAGAGAAATAGAAGAAGTGAGATTTATAGTCTCAATTCCCTTAACGGCAGTGGTGGATCTATCAGCAAGAGTAACACAAGATAAATTTTTAGGATACTGAAGAGTAGAGAATAAATTAGGTATACCTATGATATAATCAGTGGCAGAGAAGTCTATAACCTAAGGACTAGGATATGTACTAGATGATAGGCATGCCATGGGATCATCGGTTTGGGCAGGAGATGCAATGGGAAGAGAAGCTTGTTGTGTTGTTTGATACTGTTGGAACTTGGAATACTCTTCCTCTGATATGGACGCGATATGTTGCCTCCCACTTGGCCCCAAAGGTGTGGAGTCGGTGGTGGTTGCATTGGCAACATGTGAAGGTCTACCGTGGAGATCTCAACATTGCTCATTAGTATGATTACCTTGTCTGCAATGAGCGCTCTTGCGAGGAGTGCCTCTACCTCGTTAATCTCTACCACGATGACCACTTGAACCGCCTCAACAACTTTTGTAGTTGTTTGAAGAGAACTAGAATCACCATGTGTAGCAAAGGCTGTTCTCTCATAGCCATTAACAAGAGTGGGAGAATGTATGCTACAGAAAGCTCGAAGGACACGAGAACAAACATCGGAAAATGGATGGCAATTTTGCACTACTAAGTATCTGGGACCAGACTGCCTCAAACTCGAGTTTCAAGCCCGCTAGGACCTGAAGAGATGTCACATATTTCCTCTGCTTTTGCATATCACGAATGTTGGCGATTATAGGTTGCATGATGTTAAGTTCCTCATGAATATGTTTCATCTCTCCAAAATTATCTGCAATGCTTCAGTCTTTGTATTGTAACTGAAAGTACTCTTGGGATAAATCATAAATGTGATGTTACTAGAGTACAGAAGTTTGACATGATTCCAAATCTCCTTGCATGTATTTAGATGCATGCACATCCGTGCGATATGCGGCTCCATTGGATTCCACGAAAGGGAAACGATCAAGGCATCTTCCTAAGTCCACACTTCTTTTCTCCTCTCATTAGAAGGATTAGATTGGAGTGAGTGGTTAGATTTTCCTAATCCTGCTAAATAAACCTGAACTACCTTAGACCACTAAATATAATTCTTTCCATCCAACTTTTCAGTTGTTATGTGTGGCAGCGATGAATGAAACTTGTTTTTGGGATTCATAGACTCCATCCCAACATTCACAAACTAGCAACCACGCTAATGTCAAACAAGAAGAATAATCAAAACGAATTGGAGCCATAGTTAGAAACTTTTGATTCACGGATCGATTCATATGATTCTCATCAATGCCACACCAAATCGGTTCGAATCTTACTAGCGAATCTAAAATCAACTAAATTGCTACCAAATCTATTGATTCAACTCGTGAATCTAGCGAATCGATTTGAATCTATCAATTTACACAATTCTAGACTTATCATATCCTGACTAGCTTGACTTGTTTAAAAGCCCCTTTTAAAATTAAAATTTTTATTTTTTCACATGATTAGCTTCCATTCCTCGTCCACATTAGTTTCTTTGTGCCCCCCCCCCCCAAAAAAAAAGGGAGAACTTTTGGTTTAAAAAAGAGGAGAACTTTAGGTCATATGTTGCTTTCACAAAACCATTCTTCATTTTTTGAGTATAGTGCTCAACCATTGAGGGGTAGAACACATGCTCACAATTTGCTATGTTGATAAGATTCAAAAGAATTTTTTTTTAAAATTATATTGTTCAATTATTATCATTTTTAAAGTTAACTTTTTTTTCTTTTTAATTCATGAAAGAATATGCATATAATGTTTTTTTAATTGTTGATAAACATTATAAGTTCAGTTTTATTTTTATTTATTTATTTTTTTCTCGATTCCTTCCCTTAATATTTCTTGACTCATTTTTTTTCCCCAAGGAAAGCATACACATGAAATGTGATTTTTTTTTTTTTTTTCAATTGTCGAAATGTAAATGTATTGTACAATTTTGAACCAAAAAGCATAATATGGTCTAGGGAATTAATTAGAACATGATGGAGTAAAAAAATCAGAAAAAGGTGGCTGGAATCTCTCACATGCACCAGCGCGTGGATCAGGACTGCCGGAAGTCGGCTGGCTTGCAGCGGTGTGTGGGGATGTTTCCGGCTATGGGATTTTGTAGGGTTATATCTTAGAGGGTTTTGTTTTTGGCTATATGTTGGTTGTGTGAAATAATGAAGGGTTGAGGTGGTTCTAAGAAGTGCAGCAGTGGGAGGGTGTTTTCTGATAATGGCCGAGTGTGATAGGGTCTAGGTTGGATCATGCTTTGATGATTGATACCATGTTAGATTATCACTTTACCAAAAAGTTCAAGTCGTTAGGTTGTGAGCCAACAATGTATATCGAGCTTTAAAACTCCCCTGCAAGTGCAGCTCGACAGCTTGTAGAGAGATAAACACTTGATAGATAACACTCTTATAGGGAATACAATCATTTTTTAAATACCACACAATAAACGTGGGTAATGAGCTAGAACCTAGGACCTCTTGGTAAGCAGCTCTGATACCACGTTGAGATTTTGATTAAGTGAATGACCTAACTTGAAGATAGGTCTCTCCCTCTATTTATAATACAAATCAAATGCATTCTAATGACCATAATACCTTGTCACTAATAAACATACTAACACACTTAATAATAATACTAAAAGACTAAATAACCTTTAACAAGATTAGTCTTGGCTTGCTTAGGTTTGTTTTGAGCTTGATTAATAAATGATCTGTACATGAGCAAGGTTGAGCTCGGCTAGTTTAGTTAACAAGCCCAGCTCAAGCTCATTTTTAAAGAATCATTTATTGAGTGAGCCAAGCTTGAACATGCTAAAGCTTGGCTCGGCTCGGCTCAGCTGAATTGCAGCCCTAGTTTGGCTAACATGTTAATAGAAACAATTTCAAATTACCAAATCTTAAAAGGAACTTTATATGTTTGACATTGGCTTACAACATGATGGAAGATTTGTCAAAATTATCAAAGCTTTGTTTAAATTTTAAACACTCAGAATTGCCCAAATCAATTGATTTATTTAATGAAACTATTGTTTTTTTTTTTTTTTTTTAAAAATTTTGTGTGAGAAATATCAAATCCTAAAAATTTCTATCAAAATTTATAAAATGGTACTATATTTAGTTTTAGTATTGGGGGAATTTGAATCTCAATTTTTAATTTCAGAGAAATTTCATTTCGTAGTTAAGATTTCAAAAATTTGCATCAAATTTTTGCAATCGTGATCAGTGTCAGATGATTTATGGAAATTTTGTAAGATTGAAATTGAAAGCTGTTTCAATTTCAAGAGTGGTGTATAGTGGAAACTAAAAATGGAATTTTGAAAAATTTTGTGGAAATTTAAGACCATGGAATGGCCCTTGTTCTCTTGGATAGTTTCATGAGTAGTTGAGTACATGCATTTCATGGAATTTTCTTGACAGCATTCACAATTTTTTTGGTTTTTCCTTAATGGATGCGACAGGGATACCTTGATGAGCATTGCCAAGCACTATGAAACTGGTGAGAGCCTTCCTGAAGATGTGTTTTTGAAGCTCCTTGCTGCCAGGACCTTTCGTGCAGGTTCTTTAAGTCTTCGCCAGGTTAGTGTTATGCGAGTGTTATTGCTTGTTTTCTTTTTGATTAAGCTATATATTTTTGTGTTCTTGATGTGGTTTGATTTTATTAATGAGGACATGTCTGGGATTTCCCTAGGAGTTCCATTATGCATGTCCTTGTGTTGAGATGATTCACACACTGAAAGTACTTAAGCTGTTTTTAGCTCTATCCATTTTGTGCATCATTCCTAGCTGCAGAAAAAGTTCTTGTGCAACACTCTTTCCTTGGAAAATGATTTATCTCTAGACTAGATATTGAGGCTTTGTAGCGTAGGATGGGACATGTATGCAGAAGTGTGTGTTTCAACACCCTGGACAGTGTGGCTATCCTGGCTATTGATTCTTGTGGTGCTCATTTTTTCACTTGATGTTTTGCTTGGAGGATCTAAGAAATGATGGTCTGATTTGGACTGTCAGTTGGTGTTTTTGTGATTTTGCCTATTTGTACTTTCTCGGTAACTAAATTCAGTAGATTCCACAATATATTTGCTACTTTAGCTATGAACATTTTGAGACTCTGAAACGAGCACATTTTAATTTTGGAAAAGTTAGGGGAGGTCACGTTATTGGTGACAAGGCCTTCAGTTGTCTAGTGTAAAAATTGACATCAGCATGCACTTCTGAGTGGAGCTTTGCATGTTGTCACGAGCTAAGCTTGTTCAGGGCATTATGCTTGCCTGTGACCGCTTGCCTCGTGTGTTTGGGATGGGTTTCCATCATGTAAATACTAGTGTAGGGTTATTTTCCAGTATTTACTTCATTGTAAGCCAAATAAGGCAGTATGACTCCTCGGTCGCTTTGATGTTTCCTAGTGCCAGAGTGAGAATGGCCCAGAAAGCTCTTTAGGGGAGGGTGAGTGTTCATCAGTCATTGTAAAACTCACTAGCAATTGTCAATGTGTTTAGCCTACTTGCCTCCCTCGCTAAGTACAACATGTCAACGGAGGATTTGTTAATGAATTACGTTTGCTTCAATATTTACTGCTTGGTGGCCACGGCTTTCATGAATTGATTATTATTTCCGCTGCTATCTGATTGAATGTTAGTGAAAGTGCTTCGTGGATGAATGTTGGTAAACAATAGGCTGGCTAGTTAAGCAAGAGTGCTTTAGCTAGCGCCGTACGGCCCTTCACAACGGTGTGAAAAAGGCGGACCGTGACACATGTCCATGGCACAATCACCTTGTATGACGTCTGAATATATGCTAAACTTGCCTTATATGCATTTGGAATTTCAAATAGATTTTCAATGTTGTGTAGGTGACAGACGTATCAAATGTTTGGTGATGCATCCAAACTGTTGATTTATTTAGGAAAGGAATTCAATTGTTAAGTAAAAAAAAATATGGAAGGACAAGATGATGGAGTTTTTATGTGTCCGCTTTTGTGTAGTTTTAGTTTATGCATATACTTACGATTTATTGATGTGTCCCTGGAGTGTCCATGATATTTTTTTTTTTCAAAAATCTGAGTACATGTGCCCATATTTTATCATTTTCATGTCCTGTATCCATGTGCATACAACGTATTCCAGATGCAAGTTGTAACTATATCATAATATCACACGAGCAATTCTATTTGGATCTTTCACTTCATGCTAGAGTACCTATATCCAATGCTTGGTTTTATTCATGAAAAATTCATGAAATAGGCAAACCCAACACTAGACACACAAAGCCGACAGCTATAACTGAGTCTGTGCTATATAGCACAAGGTAGTATTATTTCAATCATCAAATTTTTGTGATACACAACTTGGGATTTGTTAACCTTCAAATTTTTTGTAAAGAATATCCGACTTAATTTCTTTTAGTAATGGGGAAGATGCTGTAAATTAGCTTGACTACTTTGGATGCTGTAGTAGTCCTACCCACGGTCCTGGGTGAGGTGGTCCACATAGGCCCTGGGTTTGAATCAAGTAGCTGTGCTTCTTGAGGCACTTACAGTTTATCCTGGCTATCCCCACCACTGTGCTGCCCTATTTAGTTTAATAAATGGCTTCATTCTAAATTGTAGCATGTCTACACATATACCAAGTTATGTCAATTTTGGATGCAGGGCAAAGTAGTAATTAGGGGTGAAATAATTGAATTTTCAGTTCTATGAATGCTACAATTAATAGTTTTCTCCCATCGTGTTGTAATATTGTAGATAAAATTTGCAACTGTAGACTTGAAGCTGCATACTGAGTATGTTCCCGGTGGCTCAGAATCCATCTATGATGTTGATCATAGGGTTTCTGAAAAAACACAAGTGATTCCTCCCCTGCCAGAGGACAGATTCCTTTGTAGTTTCAGCCACATATTTGCTGGTATTCTTATTGAATTTTCAGGATTTTCTTCAGTGTTTCTGCTCCGTCTGCAGAACTTTTGCTTTTGCCAATTATTCATTCACCAACTTTTTTTTTTCATGCTCAGGTGGATATGCAGCAGGATACTACAGTTACAAGGTAATATATTTTTTTTCCTATTCCACTGCTCTCCCTCAATGCAGCTGTATATAAATGAACTGCAGGCATATTATGTATTACTGCTTTCCATATCATTTCTTTTTACCAGTATTTTCTGACAAAAGTGTTCTAATTTTTCAGTGGGCAGAAGTGTTGTCTGCAGATGCTTTCTCAGCCTTCGAGGATGCTGGGTTGAATGACAAGAAGGTATTGTTTGAAGGGCCAGTCTGAATGGACTGCCCCTTCTAGTGTTTTTGAGCTATTTCACTTGATTTGTTTCAAAGCATAGTGTAACAGTCCTAGACCAAACTCCGATGAGGTATTATCCACTTTGGCTCACTGGCCTCACGGATTTGTCCTATAAAATGTGTTTCGCATAGTTGGAGTCCAAACCATCCTTATAAGCCAAAGATCTCCCTAGTATACATCTGATGTGGGACCATGATAGGACAGGTTCTCTCGTTCGATCTCTGACGCCCTCGCTAGAGTGGCTTATACCTTTGTGTAGGATCCACCCACATGATAGTATCCCTGGGTTAGCTCTAATATCGTATATTAACGGTCCTGGACCTAATTCCGGTGAGGTATTGTCCGCTTTGGTATACTGGCTTCACAGATTTGTCCTATAAAAGGCGCTTCGCATAGTAGGAGTCTAAACCATCCTTATAAGCTTAAGATCTCCTTAGTACACATCCGATGTGGGACCATGACACATAGCATGTGATAGCTTCATATATGAAAGTTATTGCATTAATTAAAGCGTTATTTATACTCAAGGCAGATCCATTTTATATATGTATTGCATTGTATTATGTATTTCAATCATGGAAATTGAAATCACTAACAAATAATATTGAATCATGGAATGGCTTTGTAGTAAGTGATGGGAATATGTCCCATTGGAAATTGTTTGGGCCATACTATTTATGCTGCTGTTTAAATGAGTCTACTTGTCTGTGTCTGTCTTGTTCTGCTTTGGTGCATCTTTTAATTTTTTATCTTTTCCCTTTTCCTGTTGTGCCCCCTTAAAATTGTGTGTAGAATAGGGGCAAACAGTGAAAGAAGAGTTTATGAATTCCCACTAATTGTGAAACGTGGCTTTGTCTAGTTGACTTGTAGTTTGTTCATTTGTGTCTTCTTCTTCTTCTTCCCCCCCCCCCCCCCCTCCCTCTCTCCCTTTTCCTGTTGTGCCCCCTTAAAATTGTGCGTAGAATAGGGGCAAGCAGTGAAAGAAGAGTTTATGAAGTCCCACTAATTGTGAAATGTGGCTTTGTCGAGTTTACTTTGTAGTTTGTTCATTTGAACCGAGACCTTCAAAATGGAAGTCCGAAGCAATCAGTGGATGAAAAGAGCATATTAGCGTTGACATGCTAGGAGACAACTTATAGCATGTCATCGCTAATATGCTCTTTTCTTTTTGCCTTTTCTATAAGAAAATTTAAAACATCCCATATTCTAATAATTATTGTTGTACGTATGTATATATATTTTGATAAGCATATGGAAGACTTGAAAGAGTCATTTTCTCGTCAACTGTTGGTCTTATATATTTTTTGATATTTACCCTTATATTTTTCCAAAATTATTTATCTGTCATGTCCCACAGGCTGTAGAAAAGACAGGTCACAGGTTCAGAGAAACCATACTTGCTTTGGGAGGAGGAAAAGAGCCTCTTGAGGTTAGACATGATAAACCCCTGTACATGTTTCCATATTTCCTGTTAATATTGTTCTATAAATTTCTTGCTGGAGATGCTTTGATTGCCCCAACTTTTTCCGGGAATATGCTGCAGTAGTTTTGATTCATGTTAAGTAATAAATATCTGCGGTGTTCTTGTTCAGATTTAATTAGGGTTCGTTTAGATCAAAGATTTTGATTGGAGAATTGAAGGAATAGAAAATAAGGAAGCAACTCATTTTTATTTATATATGTTTCTTTTCTATTAAACACTATCAAAAAGAAAAAATTATTATAATATAATTAAAAATTAAGAAATGAAATATTAATGATGTATAAAATTAAAATTTTGTTCATAGATTTAGTATATTATTTATTTATTTACTTTCTTTTGATGATCAAACATAAAAATATGGATTTTTTTTTTCTTAACATTTTTCGACTGCCCATTAATGTGATCTCTCTTTCTGAGCATGCGGAGTTGATTTTTGTGAAAACAGGTATTTGTGGAATTCCGTGGGCGTGAACCTTCTCCGGAGGCACTGCTCAGGCACAACGGCCTATTACCAGTCACGGCCTCTGCATGAGTTCTAAGGATCTCCTTTCACAATCTCTTTGATGACATGCTTTTCGTTTTCTTTTTGGTTTTCCCAATACAAGTCGTAATCCAGACTAGAATTTCATGTTCACAAACCTATCATAAATTATTAATGTTTTTTCACATATCGTTGCAAATCATAAATTTAATTTTGCACACCCTCCCTCTCTTTTTTATTAGGCAAAAAGGTGCTCCCCTATTTTGGGGTTTGATAAAAAAATAAATTATTTTTGAAGATTTAAAAAATATTACACACCTTTTTGAGGTTTCAAAAATGTAAGATATCCTTTTTGAGGTTTGACGAAAAGGTAGATATTTATTTTAAAAATGATCATTTTGTAAAATATGTAAGGACATTTGTATCTTTTCGTCAGGGAGATTCTTGCTTGAAAGGTTCTTAAATTTTTGAATTCATTGGGGGAGCTAATTGCCCTAGAGGGTGTTAGTGTCTTTTATTTTTTATTATTTTTTTATGAAACTTATTTTAATTCCAATATGTGAAGTAATTAAATAAATCAATCCTGAATACGGCAGAAACAAACACAATCGCAACGTCATTTAAATTCTTCTTTCTTGTTTTATAATTTTTTTTTTTGAGACTTGTCACGTGTTTAAAATATAACATGATGAAATATAATTGTATAAATTATGCAAAAATATTTCTTACATAATCATTTTCTCCCAACCCATGTTAACAATATTTCCTGATATATTTCCAAACATCAACCCATGTTAAAAAGTCTTGTTCCTTCATGAGACTATGCATCTAATTTGTGTTAGATACTTGGTTTTTGATAATGAATTCTACTTTAGTTAAAAATAAATTCTTAAGTTAAAACAATTAAATCAAAATTGTAAGGCTCACTATTATGTAATTATTGTCTACAAATTATGATCTCTTTAAGATATCTCAATAAATAAAAATTAAAAATTTAGATTAAGGTGTTGCCTTTAGAGAAGGTAAGGAGGATGAAAGATAAAGGTGTCTCTCATCTTGTGATTCGAGCCCAAATTTTCAATGAGTCAAACAAAAAAGAATTAAATACTAGATAGATGAACATGTGAAATAATAAGTATTAAGTATTAATCATGTAATCACTTATTTAATTTAATTAAATATTAATATTTCATTCCACAAGTTTTAAACTTTAAATTTATATTTAAATTAATATAAATTTGAAAAATTTAATATAATTTTATATTATAATACGCAAAACCCAAATCTGAACTCTGTATTGGTTAAGATGGTAAGAGTTGCTTCAAAGTTCAAGAACATTGCTCAATGCTCACCCTCCCTTGCTTCTTACTCTTCAGTTTCTTCTCTTATCTGAATACTCTCTCTCTCTCTCTCTCTCTCTCTCTCTCTCTCTCTCTCTCTCTCTCTCTCTCTCTCTCTCTCTCTCCGCGGCAAAGCAAATGGCGAGGGCGGGAGGAATCACGAACGCAGTAAATGTGGGTATAGCAGTGCAAGCGGATTGGGAGAACCGGGAGTTCATCTCTCACATCTCTCTCAATGTTCGTCGCCTTTTCGATTTCCTTGTCCAATTCGGTAATGAGTTTCGCTCCTTTTTCCCCCCTTTGATTTTATTTTATTTGTTCTCTGCTGTTGTTTTCTGGTGTGGTAGGATCTGGATTTTCTGATTTTGTGTCGTTGTACTGTAATTAGTTTGGGAAAAAAAGAATCAGAAATTTTTGTACCGGGAGAGTCCTGAAGTTCATACCAAATGCTAGATGGTGGGATTTGTGGTCTTGTTATGACTTGATTTCTGGTGGGACAGCGACAAAACTGAGTGAATGTGGTTAATTGCTTGATAATTGTAATTCCGCTCCTTTTATTCCCTGATTGTCTCCTTCCAATTTTCTGTCCGAGGATAGTAATAAAACAAAAACATTCGGCTCAATTGGTTTGGTGAAGTTTGGGGAGAATGAGTTTGAATTATAGGCAAGCACTAATTTTTATTTATTTTTTATTTTTTGGGATTTTTGAAGTTGAGCCTATGAATACAGTTGGGGCCAAATAGTATAGGATTATATTTGTGTTTTGTATGTACTATAAGATCTTGAGAGTTAAACCTATGCATGCAACCTTAGTCAAGTCTGTCTGAGTTAAATCTCAAGTGCAGATCCATTGCTCCACCATGGCTGTAAGAATGCCTACACTAGCTTTGTCCTGAACCTCTTCTCTGTAAGAGCCCCTTACCTGTGATCCAATTTATCAGGACTCTATTGGGTTGAGTAATATTCCAAACATTGGCAGGTTCAATTGAGCCCTAATTAACTGTGGTTCTGTTCACTCAAACTTAAGAGCGAACAAGTTGGCTTTTGATCCTGCTCGATGAAGCCTGACTTGCAGTCATAGTTGCAACTTGCCTCCCGCATAGTCGTGATGTTCTAATCCTATGTTTGGAGAGGCCTTATATTTAGATTTATATTGGATTTGAATAAGAAGTAATATAAAATTGTATTAAAATTTATTCAAATCTAGTCTAATCCAAATCCAAGATCCGAAATCCATGCTCCCAAATGCAGCATAAGTTTATTTGGAATTGAAACAGTTCTCTTCCTTAATTTTGGTGCAGTATGTAGTTTCACGATGGTAAAAGTCTTGGCTATATAGCCTGGGTTTGCAACTTTTGGGTCTTGAGAATGGCCACTTTATGCAAAAATGCTCAAAAAGTAGAGATTAATCACGTAGTGGGCAAAATCAAATGCAGCTAAGTTAAAAAAAAAAATGAAGCAACACAAAAACACCCAAGATTGATGTGGTTTGGCTTGGAGGTCCATTTCTAGGGGACCACAGGTGACGGAGGAAAGAAAGCTCACTCAGAGTGGCATACAAGTAATGATAATTCTGGCTCAAATTCTATTCCCAATACCCCTAAACTCACAAAAAATGAATATAGTTGCCTGAAAATCCTCCAAACATAGAAAATATGTGTAGGTTGTAACACATATTGGGTCGGGTCAAATCTGTAATGCAGGGCAGACTGAGGACCATTTTCAGATTACCATTCTCAAGATCCTTCTCAGTGAAAGTGACACTGGTTAATTGGTCCTCAATGGCATTACTTTTAGAATGAAATTTTGATCTGTTTGGGAACCGGAATTTGGTACTGTGTATTTGAATTTGGGAAGTCCAAATACAAATACAAAGTTTGGGGTAACATTTAGAAGAATGTATTTGAATTTATGTAAAATTCAAGGTGAATTTCATACACCCAAAATCATGTAGTTCAAGCTCATTCTTTACCCATGTATTTCAATCCAATTTCGATCTCAAATCGTTCTTGATATGATATCCTGCCCCCTCCCCTTGCCCCTCCCCCTCCCTTTAAAGTTGCTTCCATACCTGAATCTGCGTTTTTTGATCCTGAAGCTGAAGAATCATTTCTTCAATATTATATAGCAACATTGGATTTTTGAAACTGTATTTCTGCACCTTGATCTGGTTGAATTTGCATTTTTCTACAATTGAAAATGCAAACGATCTCAAACTCACCATCTCTCGACTCATAATCTAACAGCCCTCTTAAAGTTGACACTGGTTAATTGGTCTTCAATGGCATTACTTCAGAAAAAAAATTATGAATTTTCATTCCTGATAGTTTTTGGTTGTGGCCTGTGTTTTGTTATTTAAAGTATATTTGTTTTACTGTGGTACTTGACCTGGATTTGAACTTTGATTGATTTTAATTTCACTTTTGCAAAGTTGTTACAAGTAGTGTAAGCTTTTGTGTGATACAGGGATTCAAATGTGAATTCACTAATCATGTCATGAATTCTTTTTCAGAGGCTACAACAAAGAGCAAATTGGCATCATTGAATGAGAAGCTTGATACCCTGGAGCGTCGTTTAGAGCTCCTTGAAGTCCAAGTGAGTACTGCATCGGCGAACCCATCACTTTTTACATGATGCTTACTGGACCATGTCATTGTATAAAGTACTTTATCTGTAAGCACAAATTTATCTACATTTGTGAAAAGAATACTTGGTTTTAAAACCCAGTTTTGAAAGTTGGATGTCCATGTATCTTTTGTAATTTTATTTCAATATTTTTCTTTAAAATATATATATATATATATATATATATATATAAAGCAGTAATACATTCATATAGTTAATGTGCATGTAGAATATTTGAAAAGGGTGTCTGCTATGTTTTAGGTCTTTAAGCTACCTCTACAGATTTGGAATAAGAATTTTGGCATGTTTATGAAAACAGCTACATGTGCATTACTATTGACTGTTGAATGACACTACGAAATTGTTAATGAAAGGTTTTCATGAGATTTATGCAACTTTTGATTAATCATTCTCCCACCCACTCAGTATTAAACAATTTGGATATTTTCCTCTTGTTTTTTTTTACTGTATACTATTGGTTTGTATAATGATGGGCAACCATTGTCATGTTTTGACCAATGTGTTCTTGGCCTCCCCTTTTTCCTCGTAAATCTGTCAAGCAGAATCATATCAATATTTACCCATGTTATCATCAGTCTTTCAAAATTGCTGAAAGCCTTCGACAATTCAGGTGATTTTTCTCGTCTCTCCTTCATTGGTTCTACCTCTTATTCATTGCAAATCCATTTATTTTTGAATTTTTCCATTTCTTCTCTTGAAATCTTACCACTCATTATCTTTACCTGGTCCAACATTTTTGTATATTAATGCATGAAAGGGGACTGTTAGCACCTTAGTTTCCAGAGAATTATATACCCAAGTTGAGATTTAGCCCAAGGTCTAATCTTCATGAAGAGTGGTTGAAATTATCTTCATTATCGTTCTTAGCCTGGGGCAATGATAAGGATAATCACTAGTGATAGAACTGTCTAGTTCATGCCGTCCATGGATCTCTCTATTTAGGACCATGCATGCAAAATGCAATGATTGTACTGAGCTCCAATTTTTTTTTTTTTCAATTTGGCACTAGAATTCGTACTTCATTGAGTGTGCATGCATTTATTATGGCATTTCATACCGAAAACCCTTTAGCTTGATTAAATGTGGATGAAGGGCAAATGAAATATATAGTTGGTTGCATTGGGAGCATGAACTTTAAACGTGGTACACTAGTACGTAGATTTATGAACAAATTTTGAAGCAATGTTTGTGTACAATTTTGTCGAAATTCATACAGTTTTAAGTTTGTTTCTGACATGCTTACTAAATGCGGATATAGAATTAACTTTTTCTTTGTTGAAATTTTGACACTTGTTTGACTCAATTAATTAGTTTTATGTTAGGGAGTCCACAACGGGCGCAAACCCCTATAGTTCCAAATTTCCACCAATTTCTCAAGTATATTTCAAGCATAAACATTGGCTAAGATTTGATATCATATAATCATCATGATGATGCACAAGGTCCAACATCATCATCACATCAACTACATCTTCTATGTTATTACTATAGTATTTGGTATGAGGTTTCTCGGCCATTTTGCCATCTGTTTTGTCTGTTTCAATCATTTGTGTAGTCTGTTGTACCACTTTCTATGCATTTGGATTTTCCTCTATTAGAGAAGATATGGCTGCAACAGCCAATTCGTGAGGGGTTATGACAAAAATGAAAATCAGATTTATAGAAATGACAACAATGACGATACCCACTCCAAAAGAAAACAAATACATGTGGACTCACTCAAAGCTCATTCAAAGAATAATAAAAATCATGGACAATTCCAAGATTTCTCAAGACTTCAATACATTCAAAAGTACTTCAAGCTAGTAGCTAACTAGGAATCCAAAGCAACCAGTCTGTGAAGAGTTGAATAATAAATCTATGACAAAGATGCATGCCTCAAGGGCTAGCGGTCGATGGGGGTGGGGAAAGGGAAGGAATTGTGGGAATTGTGATTGGAATGTTGGGAATTGTGGTTGGAATTGAAGTGGGAATAGAGGGTAGTCCTGTAGCAGCCAGCAATGGAGGTAAGGTGACCTTGGGTGTGGTGGGCAGAGTGGGAAGTGTTGGGTTTGGAAGAGTAGGGAATTGGGTGCTGGGCAAAGGTGGCATTGCTGCCGGCTTTGGCAGAGTTGGGGCTGTTGGAAATGTCGGCAGAGTAGTCAGCAATGGTGGCAATGTGGCTTTCGGCAGTGTTGGCATAGCCGGCAATGGAGGAATCCCTGTCGGCCTGGGAAGTGATGGAATTGAAGGCAGTGTTGTTGCTGGTGGTGGTGCTGTTGCTGGATTAGGGGTGTCCAGAAGGTGACGAGCAGCGAAACTTGTATCAATGCCTAACAGTGACACTGCCATGATCAGGGTAAGTACCAAAAAATGCTTAGAGGTTGCCATTGTTTGTTACAAGCTGAAGCTGTATAAAAAGAGCTGGCTAGTTTTTCTTGAATGCTGGTCGCTGATTTTGTTTGTTTTTGAGTTGAAGGGAATAGGAGGTGCAAAGGGCTATTTATAGAGAATCAATATCAAAGGGTTTAGGAGTTTGATGAGATGTAGTTGGGAAATTGTGGAGAAGCACTGGTTAGTTCACCACCTCAACTTGATTAGCTACAAATTCAAAGACTTTGTGAACAAGCCTACTCCAAATCTTCACGAACTAACCTACTTATGGAAGACAAAGCCCCATGAAGAGAATTCTTCTGAACAGGCAATTGGGTCAATATATGAGCAGATAGATTGGAGCATATAAGTTTTTTAAAAAATGCAGAACTCTTTAGACTCTAGTAAACTGACTTGTTTGTATAATTTAAAAATTGAGTTTTTGGATTTGAGGCAGATTTTTTTTTTTAATTTACATGACATTGAAACCCTTGCCAAATGCAACTTTTTTGCATTGCATTTAGGAGCATGAAATTTCATTGTATTTGTAATTATGTGAAATTCAACAAAACAGAGTATACATTCATATTAGTTTTGCTTAAAATTATGCAATTGCAAATCGATAGTTTAAAAATCATCCATCTTTGTATCTATATAGAATTTTATCTCGGCCCTTTTCAAATATTCTTTAGATACCTATCAAATATTTATCATACACACACACACACACACACACACACACACACATTGAGGACCACGTATGTATATTTGATGTTTTGAGAATATTGAAAATATAAAAAAATTGTGTTGTATTCTTTATTGAGTGAAAGTATTTTAGTCCCAAATTATTAAATAATTAAAGAAATCAATACAAGGTAGGAGAAAGAAAAGAAACATCCTTTATATATTAATATTTGTGCTTCATAGATGCATCCCATCATATGCCCCTAGAAAACATGTGATTTGGTTGTTATGTTGTTTACTTTTTTGCATTTGATTAGAAAACTTGGATTTATATACACAGACACATCAAACATCAGTTGAGCATTTTGATGAAAAAAGCAAAAATATAGACTAAAATTTACTTTTTACCCTTATGATTTGTTTGGTATGCAAGAAACAAAATAACCAAATTGGTCTTTATAATACTACATATTTTTCATATAATTTTTCATTCCATTTCAATCTCAAATCTGTTTTGTTTTATTATACCCAATTATTAGATTATAATTTAGAGTTATAATAATTTAGGATTACTATTAATTTGATATTTAATATTTAAATTTTTATCTTGCACTATAATTTAGTCATTAAGTGTATGCTCAAGCCTTATCATTCAACGCCATCTTCTAATGATGGTTTAACAAATGGGCAATAATGTCATGTCCAATTATAAGTTTCATCCAAGAAATTTTTGAAAAAAATTCGTGAAGAAGGATTGCTACGTATTATATAAGAACTAGAATTAACTCACTTTCGATCACTGATGTGAAACTTTTGACTTAACATATTCAATCCCATACTTTTTTGTTTTTTCCCTCTATTTGTAGTTACTGTGTGAATGAAATAAGAGAAGTGGAATGAAACTATTTTTTTCTCGTCTTTTCCTTCAAATTTTCCCCAATCGAATGCACCCTTAGTAAATTATCTTTTTTCTTATCACATAAACATTGGAAATTTTAGGTTCCTTAATGAAAAATGTTACAAATACATGTTCAAGAAGGAAAATTGAAAAAGTGTTCCCAAAACAAGTGCTTTGATAATATTTATTGTGTCCTACTATCTTGTGTTGAAGAGCACTTCACTCGCCTCATTCTTCTTGAAAATGATTCTAACTAGGACCCTTTGCTTCTACTAAGGGAGATTTTCGCGGAAAACAGATTTATAGGAATTGATAGGAACAACGCAGCAATGGCTGCGCACTAAAAAATTAATGCAATTACATATATAAACAAAAAAGATAAAAGAAGAAATGAGGAAAACAACTACAGTGTGCATGAAATACAGATAAAAGTTTCCATACCCTAGCTAAGACAACAAATACATGTGGACTCACTCAAACCCATCCAAAGAATAATATTAAGAATCATGGAGAATTCCGTGGTCTCCCACAACACACCAATGCATGCATTCAAAAGCACTTCAAGGTAGTAACCCAAAGCAGCCAGTCTGAAGCAGAGATTAAGAATAGATAAAGAATAAAAGCTGGAAGTAAAATGCATGCCTCAAGGGCTCGTGGTTGATGGGGGTGGAGAAAGGAAAGGCATTCCTGGAATTGTACTGGGAATTGTAGTTGGAATGTTTGTGGGAATTGTAGTTGGAATTGAGGGAAGTCCTGTGGTAGCTGGCAATGGAGGTAATGTCACCTTTGGTAGTGTTGTGGGCAGTGTGGGGAATACTGTTGGAACATTTGGCAAAGTAGGGAACTGAGTGTTTGGCAAAGGTGGCAATGCTGTGGGCTTTGGCAGGGTTGGGGCAGTTGGCAATGTTGGCATGGTAGTTGGCAATGGTGGCAATGTTGCTTTGGGCAGCGTTGGCATTGCGGGCAACGGAGGAATCGCAGCTGGATTCAGAAGAGATGGAATTGTGGGCAGTGTTGGCGCTGGTGGGGGTGTTGCGGCTGGTTCAGGGGTGTCGAGGAGGCGACGAGCAGCGAAGCTCGTATTGATGCCTAACAGTGACAATGTCATAATCAGGGCAAGACTGAAAAAATGCTTGGAGGTAGCCATTGTTTGGCAAGTGCTTAAGCCGCTGTATAGAGAAAGAGAGCTAGCTTTTGTTGAGGTAATGCAAGGTAGTGATGGGAATTAAAGCAGGTGCTCAGGCCTACTTATAGAGAAGCGATGCAGAATGAAGGATTGCGGGAGTGTGATTGAGGTTTAGTTGGGGAATGGTGGAGAAGCATTTTGTTAGTTCACCCTCCCAACTATAGTTTAGCTACAACTTCAGAGACTTCGTGAAGATCTTAGCCCTTGTATTTTTCACACACGCTACCCATTTACAAAGTTGCGTTGGAAGAATTTAGGTGAACGGGCAGTTTGGTCAAAACATGGCTGCATAGATTTGAGCATATGAATTTGTTTTTTTTTTTTTTTTTCCAATGATGTTCATTTCCAATTACATGACATTGAACACCATGGCAAATGCAAATTGTTTTATAGGAGTTTAGATTTGGAGTTGTATTATATTTGAATAAAATGTAGTATAAAATTGTATTGAAATTTATCCAAATCCAAATCTAAATCCAAAATCTGAAATTCATGCTTTCAAACACTACCTAAGTCTATACAAGCACGGAGTTTGAGTCTTTAATTTGTGTTTATGTGAAAAATAAAACATTTGTTTAGTTGTGAATAACAATTGTAATTTCATTTTTTCAGTTCTATAAAGTCCTATTTGGAACTTGGAATATTAGGGAAATGAAAAGAAAAGGAAAATTTGGAGGAATCTATTTTTACATAGTTATCAAGGAGAATGAGAAAAATAATAAAGAAAAAAGTTAATGAATAAAATTTTGATTTTGCGCATCATCAACAATTATTTTTTCTTCAGTTTAAAAATAATACTAGAATAAATATTTATTTTTAATATTATTAAACTTTGAAAGAAAATATAATGAAAATTGAATTTCCTTCTTATTTTTCTCTATTTTATTTTTCTAAACAAAATCTTCCACCTAGGGAGGCCATAAAGGATTATGAAAATGTCAATCTTATTGTGTAGTTTTCTGATATTTGTAAGGCCTCATCTTGAAAAAAATTAAATAAAAAAATAAAAAATATAAAAAAATTTAACCTTTTTATCTTTGGTTATAATGCAAAGCACAACAACAAAACCAAGGCTTAAGCCTCATTAGGTGGGATGGTTATATGAATCATTTTCCGTCAATTTATGCAATCGTAGACCATTTCTTTTGACAAATTTAAGGCATTTTCTCAACAGAAATTTGATTTCACACTTCATTATTAGTTGATTTTTTTTAAAATTTTAAATTATTTTAGAATAAAATTTCTATTTTTAATAGTAGTTGATATAGATAAATTTCCATCATATTTTATTTTTCATTTCTTCCCTCAAACAAAATTCTTGATCCGTATGGATCTTATAGAAAAACTTGAATGCTGGGAGCATGAATTTTGGATTATAGATTTGGATTTGAGTGAATTTGGACAAATTTCAGTATAATTTTTATCATGCCTTATCCAAATTCAATATAAATCTAAATGCAAGATCTCTCCAAACATACGGTAAAAGTTGTTTTAATTTTTTTTTTAATATAAATGCTCGAAAAATAAAAATAAAAATAAAAATCATGGCATTTTTTATCATCTCTCGAATAACTGCATATGAAAAATAAAACTATTTTCCACAAGCAACCAAACTATAAAGTTTTTTTATTGTCTATTTAAATTTATCCTCCCAAATTGAATGTTTAAACTTTATGCTCCCAAATTAAGGCTAAGATTCTTATGAAAATGCATCCTTGTGAAACACACACTCTTAGAGTATTTATATCTTCATACCAATAAAATCGACTAAGATGCAATTAGTTGGATTGAATTGGTACGGTTCAGTTTGATGGAAAGCACCTGGATTTTTGATTCATCAATTCATAAATGATTTTTTTTTTTTTTTAAACCAAGGAATAGAAAAGAAAAGAAAAGAAAAACATTAAGGTGTATAAGTTATAGGCATTTAACATTTAATGTTTTTTATTTACCTCTTGCTCAATTCTTTTCTCTTCTATTTTGAACAATTCACCATTATGAGAATGCCTTGCCCAATCCTTCAATCTTTACTACTAGTCAATTCATTGCTCGAGGTTTAATTTGCCTTTCTATCAACCTCCACTTCGATCATGATATTGGAATGTTGAAGTGTTTGACCATTATTGTTATTTTATTTCATTCAATCATGAACTAAGATATATGCATATATCGATTATTGAATATTGTGACAACAAGCATCACAATTTTCTCTAAAAGCATCACAAATTGATTATTTTCTAAAGATCAAACTTGTAGAAATTCAATAGCAACATTAACTAAGTACATGTATATATAAAAAAGGGGAATACTAATAATAAAAAAACAAAACAACTGCAGAGTGCATGAGATACATATATATAAACCCTCCCAAACGATGGCTAAGACAATAAATTAACACGTGTGGACTCACTCAAGTCTATAGAAAGAAATAATAATAAGAATCATGGACAACAGCATGGTTTCCCAACACTCTCGTATCCAGAAAGTAATCCAAAGCAATCAATCTGTGGCAAAGATGCATGACTCAAGGGCTTGTGGTTGATGGGGGTGGGGAAAGGAAAGGAATTCCTGGAATTGTAGGAATTGTAGTAGGAATTGTGGGAATTGTAGTTGGAATGTTTGTGGGAATTGAGGGAAGTCCTGTAGTAGCAGGCAATGGAGGTAATGTCACCTTTGGTAGTGTTGTGGGCAGTGTGGGGAGTGCTGTCGGAATATTTGGCAAAGGTGGCATTACAACTGTGGGCTTGGGCAGAGTTGGGGCTGTTGGCAATGTTGGGAGTGCAGTTGGCAATGGTGGCAATGTGGCTTTTGGCAGCGTCGGCATTGCGGGCAATGGAGGAATAGCTCCCGGCTTTAGAAGAGATGGAATTGTGGGCAGTGTTGGCGCTGGTGGTGGTGCAGCCGCTGGTTCAGGAGTGTCTAGCAGACGACGAGCGGCGAAGCTTGTGTCAATGCCTAACATTGACAATGTCATGATCAAAGTAAGAATGAGGCATTGCTTAGAGGTAGCCATTGTTTAATTGGTAGGGGCTGAAGCTGTATTGTGAGAGCTAGCTAGGTTTTGTTGAATTAATGCAAGGTAGTGATGGGAATTAAGGCAGGTGCTAAGGGCTATTTATAGAGAGTGAATGAAGGGTTGTAGGAGTGTGATGAGGTTTATTAGTTGAACTGTGGAGAAACACTTTGTTAGTTCACCCTCCCAACTAGTTTAGCTGCAACTTCAGAGACTTCATGAAAGATCTCAGCCCATTTGTTATTCACACACGCAACCCATTTACAAATTAATGTTGCATTGGAAGAGATATGGCTGGATTGATTGAAGCATATAAGTAGAAAAAATTATGGATGTTCATTTCCAATTACAGGGCATTGAACACCATCGCAAGTGCAAATTGCTTTATGTTAATAGGAGTATGGAATTTGAGTCTTTAAAATTTATACTTAAGTAGAGTTTCATAAAAAAAGTAAGCATTTGTTTTGTTGTCGAAAAAGAATTTGTTTTCCTTTTTCAGTTTCGTAAAGTCCTATTTGAACTTGAAAAATATTTTTTAAAAATAAAAAAAATTTGAAGGAATATGTTTTTATGCGTTTAATTAAGAGGGCTATAGGGAAGAAATTTCGGCTTTGCCCTAATTGGAGTTGTTGCATTATTTGGTCTCAACATGGCCTTTCTAATCTCATCCGAATTCCGAAAAAAGGTTCCTAAATAAGAAAATGTGTCCTTAATTTGAAAATGAATCTCAAATGTCAAGTCATTTCTGAAGAAGATTCTTTTAGTACGGAAGAAATAACTATCTATTCCCTCACAAGAACTATGACATGAGATGCCTCTTCCTCACGTGAGTAAGGGAATTCCTTTAGCACAACCAATTTATAGTTCAAGGAAAGTGAGTGAAAAAAACGATATAGAACAAATTAATTAATAAGATTTTGATTCGTACATCATTAAAATTTTTTAATTTTTAATTATATTAGAATAAATTTTTTATTTTAGAATTATTAATTACTGAGAGAAAATATATTGAAAAAGAGTTTTTTTTTTTCTTATTTTCCTATCTCTTTTCCCAAAAAATAAAAATTATCAATCCAAACAGACCATAAAGGATCATTAAAATAGCAACTTTATTTTATAGTTTTTCAATATTTGTAGGACCCCATATTGAATCAATTAAGGAAAGGCAAATGAAATGCAAGGGAATTCAATTTTTTATGTTTGGTTATAAAGAAAAGTAAAAAATAAAATAATCAAATATTGAATAAAAAAAATTATTTTACACATCATTAACTTAATTTTTAATGCTATTTGATATAGAAAGAAAATACAATGACAAATAAATTTCCTTCTCAATTGTGTTTTTTTTGTTTTTTTCCCTCAAATAAAATATTTTATCCAAACAGTACCTGAAGTAAAACTTGAAAACAATAAAGTTGCTATCCATATTTTCTACATAAAATGTTACAAAATTGGGAAAAGTCGTGGCATTTTTATTATTTAGTGAAAAACAAAAGTTAAAAAATAAAACTGTCTTCCATGGGCAATCATGACTACACATTTTTTTCTATGTTTATTTAAATTTGTCCAATCTCAAATTGAATGCTTAAACTTTGTACTCCCAAATTAACATAATGATTCTTATGAAAATGCATCCTTGTGAAACACCAAGATATTATTAGAAGATTATTGAATCTGTGTATGATATGTATCTCATACCAATAGAGTAGACCAAAATGCAATTGGTTTGATTAAATTGGTAATTTGGGCCGTTTGGAGGAAAATATTTAGATTTTTTGATTCATCAATCTAGATTTAAAAAAAAAAAAAAAAACCAACTAAAGAAAAAGGAAGAAAAGAAAAAAAGATTTAGGCATGTAAGTTATAGACATTTAATATTTCTTGTGTATTTTTTCTCTTGGCTCATTCTTTTTTTCTTCTATTACTAACTATTGCCCAATGATATATGTCTTATCCGATTCTTCAACCTTTATTACTGGTCAATTCATCAACTCGAGGCTTTGCCTTCCTTTCAACCTCCACACTTCAACTACGATGTTGGATTCTTGAAGTGTTTGACCATTATTGTTTTATTTCATTCAATGGTGAGGTAAGATATATGCTTGTAGCGGTTATTTGTGATAATTTATTGGTATTTTTCTCAAAGCATTATAGACGATTATTTGTGAAGGCTTAGTTACTCATGTAAACACATAACAATTTGTGCTATTTAAGTTATTATTAATTTGTGAAATTTTCATTTCTCACAAAAAAAATCATATTTGTTATAGTGATTCTTGTGTCTTCTTCTTTTTCTTCATATAACGAAACACAAAGAATATGAGATTTTTTAATTTATGGACATGAGTAGGACATCTCAACATAGATGTCTTTGTTGGTGAATTTGAATTTTGTGAATTTGAGATCCTTCAATTCATTCTATAAATTAGGCTTGATTTTCAACGTTTTTAGTCCATTTTGTGAACTTCATATGCAACTCGGTCCATTTTATAAATTAGACATGGTGTTCAATGCTTTTATCGATTCAGTTTTTTGGGTTCTTAAATTGACCGTATCAATCATGTTGGTTTGGATAAATCACGCACATGTTGTTTAGTTTAATTGAATTCAATAGTAAACTTAAAAAATTTAATCTTGTCAATTTTCAAGTTGAATTGACTAAACTGACGGATTGCACAGGCTTAGAGTATCACATATCCATACTCGAATAATACCCATTACATATGTGCCAAATACTTGAACAAATGTATTAGATACTTCAAGAAAACATACATTGACATGTCCATGATGTATGGTAGATTATATTTGTGATATTTTGGCAATATTCAAAACTTCAAGTATTTGCAAAGTATCCTTTTGCAGAGTATCCCATTTTATAGCTTGGTACATATTTTATTATTACCGCATTGGTCCACAAAGGATAGAAAGGGTACAAAGTGTTACTTATCTCTACACTTTTATTGGACACGGAATTATTTATGTTATAATTTGCATTTATTTTTATTATTATTATTTTTATATACTTGCCGCCATTTTTTTTGTCTTAAATTGTTTTCTTTCATTTAGGGTCTTTGCCCCATTGCTTAACAAATTACTGAAGACCTGAATTTTATTTTTATTCGTTTTAATTTTCTTCAAGTTGATTTTTTTATTATTATTATTCTCGATGGAATTGTATTGGGGTCCTCAAGCACTTAACTAAGAAATCGAGATTATGAGGCTCGTTCCTCTACTCATTTAAAGAGTCACAAGCCTCAAGTTTACCACTCAAGCAACCTTGGATCCTTCTCTTTCTTTGTTAGAGTCATGAAAAATCAAATACTTGAACTCATAAGATCAATTCACTACATAATCAATTTTTTTTTTCTTTAAAAAAATCAGGCCTTTTTTTCAAAAAATAAAATGAAAGATCAAATTTATGGGAATTTAATAGCAACAATAACAACAAGAAGGGCACCGGCAGACTCCAAAATTAAAATAAATAACTAAGCATATATATATGTATATATAAAGAGGGAAAAAAGAAAAAAAAGAAAAAACAACTGCAAAGTGCATGAGATACATGTATATAAAGCCTCCCAAACCATGGCTAAGACAATAATTAACACATGTGGACTCACTCAAGTCTATAGAAAGAATTAATAATAAGAATCATGGACAATCGCATGATTTCCCAACACTCAGCATCTAGAAAGTACTCCAGAGCAATCAATCTGTGGCAAAGATGCATGATTCAAGGGCTTGTGGTTGATGGGGGTGGGGAAAGGAAAGGAATTCCTGGAATACTAGGAATTGTAATAGGAATTGTGGGAATTGTAGTTGGAATGTTTGTGGGAATTGAGGGAAGTCCTGTAGTAGCAGGCAATGGAGGTAATGTCACCTTTGGTAGTGTTGTGGGCAGTGTGGGGATTGCTGTCGGAATATTTGGCAAAGGTGGCAATGCTGTGGGCTTTGGCAGAGTTGGGGCTGTTGGCAATGTCGGCAGAGATGTCGGTAATGGTGGCAATGTGGCTTTTGGCAGAGTTGGCATCCCGGGCAGCGGGGGAATAGCTCCTGGCTTCGGAAGAGATGGAATAGTGGGCAGTGTTGGCGCTGGTGGTGGTGCCGCCGCTGGTTCTGGGGTGTCCAGGAGGCGACGAGTGGCGAAGCTCGTATCCATGCTTGACAGTGACAATGCCATGATCAAAGTAAGAGCGAGGCATTGCTTGTAGGCAGCCATTTTTTAATTGGTAGGAGCTGAAGCTGTTTGTTAGGAAGTGATTGGATATATTTTTTGAGCTGGAAGGAAAGCAGGTGCTGATGGCTATTTATAGAGAATGAATGTAGAAGGGTCGCATAGGAGTCTGATGAGATGTAGTTGGGGAATTGTAGAGAAGTGCTTGTTAGTTTACCCTCTCAGCTGAACTCACCTATATATCTTCACCCAAGCAACCCATTTAAAATGTTCAATGAAGAGAGTTTAGGTGAACAGGCAACTTGGTCAAAACATGGCTAGATAGATTCGACATATAATTAAGTTTTTTTTTCGAAAGTATGGAGATTCATTTCCAATGTACTAAGCATTGAATACAATGGGCAAATGCAAATAAATTATGGAGATTACAATGGACAAATGCAAATTTTTTACATTGAGTTTAGGAGAATGGATTTTGGGCCCTTAATTTGTAGTTACATGAAATTTCACAAGACAAATATAATTTTTTATTATATTTTATATAAATATGTTCATTTTCAAAATTGAAAGGCTTAAACTTCATGCTCTCAAGTATAGCACTAAGACTTGCGACATAAAGATGCTCTTGAGGGTAAACATATCTATATTTAAATTGATCAATATCAACTAGCATGAATTAATTCAGTTCAAAAGGTTATGTTACATTAAACTTTTGGTTCATTGATTTAAAGGCATTTTTCCTTTTCTTTAGAATTAATTGAACCAAATAAATCAATTAATGAATATATGTCACATGTATGTGTTGGGAGAGATATCAACAAACAACCACAGCAGAATAATTCTTCTTGCTATATGCAAGCAAATATAATGTATCTCTACTTTTATACGTGCTGAAAATAATAAGAAAAATAATCAATCACACCAAACCATAAGAATACAAGCAATTTTTTATGTGGAAAATTTCCCCAGTATGAGGAAGAAAAATTATGGGACCTAGTCCAATTGAAACCTCCACTATCAACTAAATAATGAGTACACCAAGTCTTCCCTAATCACAATTAGAGGCTATAAATATATCTCATCAAGATATCAATAATCTTGACAAATACAAAGAGAATTTGAGAGAATATACCAAAATCGCGATTATTATTTTCGAGCAAAAATCCCAACCCCCAAGCTCAAAATTCGATCTCCACCGTTCATATTGTAACTCTTCGAGTCATGAACCTCTCCTCCAAATTTCAATTTGATCGGACCATAGACGAAGCATGATCAAAGTCTTGATGAAATCTGGATAGCATGAGAAAAATCACGTTTTTCTCTCTTTCTTTTGAGAAGTGACGGCTCCTCCCTTATTCCCTCTCTTTTTATGACTTTCTTTAGGTTATCACACTAAAGGGTTGAGCTTTGGGCTTTTAATAAAGCCCGCTTAGGCTTTCCTCCACATGGAAGGAAATAACCCAACAAATCTCCCCCTTTATGACTAGGTGGAGGGAATCGCCATCCCGGCGATCGAACAACAAATTTCAAGTTTCTCCCTTGGTAGTGTCTTTGTCAATATATCAGAATCATTATCATCAGTGTGGATCTTTTCAAGTTCTAGTAACCTATCGTTCAATGCATCTCTGATCCAATGATATCGTACATCAATGTGCTTCAATCTTGTATGGAAATTGGAATTCTTAGTAAGATGAATAATATTCTGACTATCACAAAACAACACATACCTCTACTTCTTGAAACCAAGTTCTCTCAAGAACTTCTTTACCCATAGCAACTCTTTAAACGCTTCCGTTGCTGCAATGAACTTTGCCTCTGATGTAGACAGAGCAATACACATTTGACGTCTCGATTGCCACGCTATAACCTTACCTGCAAAAGTTATCAAATAGCCCGAAGTAGACTTACGAGTATTCACATCCCTAGCTATATCTGCATCTGTGTAGCCAACTAACAATGGTTGTCTGTTTCCCAAATCAAGTCTCAAACTAGAAGTGCCTTGAAGATGCCCCATGATCCACTTCATTGCATTCTAGTGCTCTTTTCTCGGATTTGACAAGAATCAACTAACTACACCAACTGCATAAGCTATATCTGGTATTGTGCAAACCATTGCATATATTAAACTTCCTACTGCTGAGGCGTAAGGAATCCTTTCCATATCTTCCTTTTCCTTATCTGTAGAAAATCATTCATTTGTACTTAATATGAAGTGGGTAGCAATGTAATGTCCTCAAAATTCTCACCATTTATATATATAACCATATCTATGCAGTAGATATACAAGTCATACAACCATATATACTAAACAATATCAGAATTCAGGACATTCAGACCATAGCCATATACAATAACTGCCTCCAGTATCATCTACCCCAAGAAATACAAAACCCTGTCACAAACTTACCCTACAATTAGGGTAACCAAGTCAACTCTTTATCTGCGAGTCTGGTCTACTCGTCTAGTTGGCTCACCTGAAAAAGTGGTAAAGTAATGGGGTGAGACGACGCTCAGTAAGTGGAAATATGCTATTACTAGTGTGTGGCGACTGAATCGTAAAACTATAATAATAGTATTTAAAATTGCATGATCTGCCAAATCTGTAAAACACATGTATAGTAGCTTAAAACATTTGTATCATCTGAACTTTCTATCATTCATACTACTATATCATACTACATACGACAAAAGCTGTAAAACTATACACATATACGTATACATTACTGTGCTCTTCGCCTGGGACTCTGTATGTCATGATTTGACCCCTCATGACAGGGTTTTGCTGCCTGTAGGTAGGACTTAATTCTGGTCGGCCTTCTAGGTAAGTCATCATACTCTACACTACCTTAACCCAGCCAAACTGCATCCACTCCTAAACTTGGGATTGACTGCTACCTCATCAAACTAGCCCCCTCAACCCAGTGAACTGGGGAGCTGCATCCTCTCCGAGCACAATTTGGCGGTACCCACACACTATCTGAGATATGTGGTTGCACTCTATTCTGTATATAGTAAACGGTACCATGCTATGTAACTATATCTGTCTATAATCTTTCTACAGGGATCTGATACTATATACATATATACTATACTCTTTTTACTGTTTTCATTATATTTCTAAAATAACCATAACACATTTAATCTGAATTGTAAATACTGTAATATCTGTAGCATCTTCATGCTATAACTGAATAATTTATCTGTACTTTCTATCTGTGTAATCTGTCTGTATACTTTGAGTGTTATGACATTTAAGAAAACATAACATTCTGTAAATACTATGTATACTGATCTGAATAACTATCTGTGTACATATATATATATATATATATATATATATATATTGTAATGACCCAAAAAATAATGGTATTTAAATAATAAAGAGAGAGGGAAATGAAAATAGAAACAGAAGGAGGCAGCAAACTTCGTTAACGAATGCGAATGCACTGTGGATGTAACAACTCAGAAGATTTACACAAGGCCTCATCGACGAACACTCGTCGACGAGCGCATAAGGAGACCTCTTCGACGAAACCATGTCTCGTTGACGAGAAGATACCGAGAGAGGTTTCGGGCAGTCTAAAATTCGTCACCGAGGAGGTAAGGTTCGTCGACAAAATCACTTAAGAACTCGTCGACGAGATGACGTGTCTCGTCAACGAATTCGGCTCTATAAATAGTGAAAACCTGGATTTTTTGACATATTTTCGGGGCAAATTACCTCTCTCTCTCTCTCTCTCCCTCTCTAAAACGTCTTCCACCCCTTCTCTTTTCGATCCTGACTTCGTTTTTTGCCGGATCGACGATCTGAAGCCACCACGATGTTTCTAGTAAAGTTCTCTACAAATCTACCGGAGCAGATCAACGGTGGAGGTGGTTTGAAATTCATCCCAAATTCAAGGTAAGGTGTTTTATTCAGAATTTGCTTTGCCTATAGTTATAGGAAATGTTGTATGTAAGAAAATACTGATATTTTGTTCTGGGGGATGTCGTTTTCAGGGTGTTGAGTTGAGAACTCTGCGGGTGTAGGGTCAGAGTTCAGCGAGGACTTTTCAGAAACTAAGTAAGAGAAATGTGCTATGTTAGGAAATTTGATTATGTTAATAGAAATTTTATAGTTGGATGTATACCAATTATTATGTAGTTTTACAAAATATGAGATTTTTAAAGTAAGTGTGTCCTAAGTAGATATTATTTGATGTAGAATTTTATACAGTTTTCCAGCATATGATGTTATACAAAACATATAGATATAGCCAGATATTCACAGATTTTATACAGACAGACACATGTATACATATACAGTTTTATTTACATAGTTTCAAAGATGAATATATATATACACACACACAAATATTTATTCAAATCAGTATTTATGGTATTTATAGAATGTTATGTTTTCCTAAATGCCATAACACTCAAATTCTATAAAAAGAAAGTACAGACATATTATAGAGATAGAAAGTACAGATAAATTATACAGAAAGAAAGTACAGACAGAGTATACAGTTCTAGCATCAAGATGCTACAAATATTACATTATTTACAGTACAAAATAACAATGTTATGGTTATTTTGGAAATATAATGAAAATAGTATGAAGAGTAATGTATATATATATTGTATCAGATCCCTATGGAAAGATTACAGATAGATACAGTGCAAATACAAAATACAAAATACAGAGCACGGTACCGTTGCTATATACATAATAGAGTACAACTACATATCTCAGATAATGTGTGGGTACTGTCAAACTGTGCTCGGAGAGGATGCAGCTCCCCAGATTATTGGGTTGAGAGGGTCAGTTTGACGAGGTAGCAGTCAGTCCCGAGCTTAGGAGTGGATGCAGTTTGGCTAGGTTAGAGTAGTGTAGAGTATGATGACTTACCTGGAGGGCTGATCAGGTTATGTCTCGCCTACGGGCCGCACAATCCTGTCATAAGGGGTCAAATCATGACATATAGAGTCCTAGAAAAAGAGCATAGTTATGTATACGTATAAGTATACAATTTTACAGCTTTTGTGGTATATATTATGATATTAACAGTATGAATGATAGAAAGTTCAGATAATACAAATGATTTAAGCTGCTATACATGTGTTTTACAGGTTTGCCAGATCATGCAGTTTTAAATACTATTATTATAGTTCTACGACTCGGTCGCCACACACTAGTAATAGCATATTTCCCTTTACTGAGCGTCGACTCACCCCATTATTTTATCATTTTTCAGGTGAGCCAGTTAGGCGAACAGATCAGGCTTGCGGATAGAGAGTTGACTTTGTTACCCTGGTTGTAGGGTAAGTTTGTGACAAAATTTTGTATTTTTGGGGTAGATGATACTGGAGGGAGTTATTGTATATTACTACGATCTGTATGTACCGAATTCTGGTATTGTATAGTATATATGGTTGTATGACTTATGTTTCCGCTGCATAGGTATGGATATATATATATATATATATATATATATATATATAAAGAAAAAAAATGATGTCAATTTTTAGGATGTTACATTTTTGGTATCAGAGCCTATGTTGTTAGGTTTTACAGACTTTAGAGTGCAGCGGGAAACAATACCAGAATATAGGAAAAGAATTTGAGGTTTTATTCTATGATCTGGATACAGGATTTTCATGGTGGTTTCTGTGATTTTCCTGGGGTGACGAATTCAGGAAAGTCATAGTAAACTATCGACGAGTTATGTATTTAGGTTATGGGATGTGATTTGGGGTTAGGATCAGGAGGAATGGTTAATAGAGAATTTGGAGTTTTAGTTGAATAAGTTAGGTTTGTATGGGAATTAGGATTCTGAAACGGTGTTCTATATATTTATAGGATGGATACAGGAGGCAGTAGTACTCACGCCAGTGGGGATGATGGAGCTGGACCTTCTGGCGCAGGAGGTGGAGATTCCAATGTTGTGTTACGTAGTGTGGCTCAACAAGTTATGGTTGAAATAGCGCAGAGTTCTAGAGAGCAGGGAGGTCCATCTCCAGTTCAAGGGTGTACCATAGAGAAATTTATAAAGATGAATCCATTAGCATTTTTTGGAGTAGTTGATCCTACAGTTGTTAAGAATTGGGTGTAGGAGATAAAGAAGATTCTGATAGTATTTCACTGCACCGATGAGCAGAAGGTCTTATATGCTACATATAGGCTGGCGGGGGAGGCCGAGAGATGGTGGTAAGCTACCAGACTGTTGGAAGAGCAGAGGGCGATTCCAATACCGATGACTTAAGCACGATTCAGGGACGTGTTCTTCGATAGATACGATCCTGCCTCAGTCAGAGAGGCTCGGGTACAGGAGTTTCAGAGTCTGTCCCAGGGATCATTGACTGTCCAGCAGTACGCTGCGGGATTTATCGAGCTATCGCGTTTCTGCCCCTATATTGTCCCAGACGAAGTGAAGAAGATGAGAATGTTTGATAGGAATCCGAGGCGAGATATTTACAGGCAGGTGACAATATTGAGGATCTAGGATTTTATAGAATTGGTTGACAGGGCTTCTATAACAGAAGAGAGTCTACTCAGGGAGATTGAGACGCAAAGTCAGAGGAAGAAGACCGCGCCCTCGAGTTTTTAGGCGGGTCCCAATCAAGGCCCTTGGAGAGGAGGTAGATTTGGCGGAGGCCAGAGACATATGGTAGAGTACAGTGGATTTTAGGGCGGACAGCTTCCTGCCATTTGTCCTAGATGCGGACGGAGACATCTTGGCGAGTGCCGAATGGGGGAGAATGTTTGCTATTGTTGTGGGAGGCCCGGTCATATGGCTCGATCGTGTCAGATGCCGTTGAATTATACTCAAGCTCCCAGTCCGTTTCGAGGTGGATATTAGGCGCCCCGCGGTGGTCAGCAGAGGAACACTGTGCCGGTGAGGGTTTATACGTTGACGCTGGGAGACGCTGAGACGGCTGGAGACGTGGTCACAGGTACCCTTACTGCTTTACCATATAAAATTATGATTTTGTTTGATACATGTGCCACCTACTCTTTAATATCGGCGGGGTATGTCAGAATAACTGGGGTAGAGACTCAGCTACTAGATGTAGAATTATCTGTGGATACGCCGATGGGATTAGTGGTAAAATGCAAGAAGGTGCTGCGAAATTTTTTAGTAAGTATTCAGGAGAGGGTGCTGTTAGCCGATCTTGTGGTCCTAAATATGCAGGAGTTTGATGTGATACTGGGCATGGATTGGCTAGCTACTCATCACGCTAGCATAGATTGCCATCAGAAAGAAGTGATTTTCAGACCTTTGGGTGAGTAAGAATACAGATTCGTGGGTTTACGCGTACGTGCTACGCCACATTTAGTGTCAGCCATTCAGGTGAGGAGGTTGCTGCAGGATGGTTGCCAGGGGTATGTCGCATATATAAAAGAATTGCCAAAAGAAGAGTTGAAACAAGCTGACATACCAGTAGTGAGGGAGTTCCCAGATGTCTTTACAGAAGAATTGCCTGGTTTGCCTCCTGATCGTGAGATTCAGTTTACTGTAGATCTGTTGTCAGGATCTACATCAATATCTAAAGCATCGTACCGTATGGCTCTAGTTGAATTGAAAGAATTGAAAGATCAGTTACAGGAATTGGTGGACAAGGGTTTTATTAGACCCATTGTATCGCCTTGAAGAGCACCAGTTTTGTTCGTGAAAAAGAAAGATGGAACCATGAGATTATGCATCGATTATAGGAAGATAAACAAACTAACAGTTAAAAATAAATATCCTCTCCCTAGGATTGATAATTTATTTGATCAGCTTCAGGGTACCCAGGTTTATTCTAAAATTGACCTGCGGTCAGGTTACCATCAGGTGAAGGTTAGAGTAGAAGATATATCGAAAACTGCATTTCGAACCAGATATGGGCATTACGAATTCTTAGTGATGCCATTTGGGTTGATTAACGCACCAATAGTATTCATGGATTTGATTAATTGAGTGTTCCATCAGTATTAGTACCTATTTGTGGTTGTATTTATTGATGATATATTGGTCTACTCGAGAAATTTTGAGGAGCACGAGCATCATTTGAAGCTAGTGTTGCAGATATTGAGAGAAAGGAAATTGTATGCAAAATTCAAGAAATGTGAGTTCTAGCTAAGGCAAGGCAAAATTCAAGAAATGTGAGTTCTGGCTAAGGCAAGTTACCTTTCTCGGCCATGTGATCTCTAAAGCAGGTGTATCAGTTGATCCGACTAAAATAGAGGCGGTAGTAAGTTGGGAAAGGCCAGACAGTATTCAGGAGGTTAGGAGTTTTCTAGAATTAGCAGGCTATTACCGGCACTTCGTAGATGGCTTCTCCAGACTATTAGGTCCATTAACACGACTTATGAGGAAAAATGCGAAGTTTAATTGGATCGACGGCTGTGAATAGAGTTTTCAGGAGTTAAAGCGGCAGTTAGTTTCAGCTCTAGTATTAGCTATTCCATCAGGAGAGGACGAGTTTATAATATACAGTGATGCCTCTTTGAAGGGTCTTGGATGCGTGTTGATGCAGCACGATAGAGTTATTGCGTATGCGTCTAGACAACTTAAATAATATGAGAAGAATTATCCTGTCAATGATTTAGAGCTTGCTGCGGTGGTGTATGCCTTCAAGATCTAGAGACATTACCTATATGGTGAAAAATGTGAGATTTTCACAGATCACAAGAGCCTAAAGTATTTCTTTACTCAGAAGAAACAAAATATGAGACAAAGAAGGTGGTTAGAGCTTATTAAAGACTATGATTGCACCATTAGCTGACACCTAGGGAAAGCAATTATGGTAGCTGATGCTTTGAGTAGGAAATCAATGAGACTAGTACTAGCAGCCATGTAGATTCCCCATTCAATTTTGATAGATTTGGATAGGCTCAGCATAAAATTAATAGAGGAAAGTCCTCAGGCAACCATTGCCACTCTAGTAGTTCAACCTACGCTTTACGAGAGGATTAAAACAGCTCATGGTGATGATGTAGAGTTGGTAGAGGTAATGGTTAGGGTGTGAGATGGTCAGGGTGAGGAATTCAGCATATCAGATGACGAAGCCTTGCAGTTCCGTACTAGGCTCTGCATTCCTATAGATACCGAGATTAGGAGAATTATACTGGAGAAGGCTCACAGATCCCTATACACTGTACATCTAGGTAGCACTAAAATGTACAGGGATCTACGAGAGTACTTTTGGTGGAGTGGAATGAAGAGAGAGATAGTCGAGTTTGTACAGCAGTGCTTGACATGCCAGCAGGTTAAGGCTGAGCACTAGAGACCAGCGGGGCAGTTGCAGCCATTGTTTATTCTAGAGTGGAAATGGGATCACATTTCGATGGATTTCGTTACGAGATTACCACCGGCGCGACAAGAACTGAATGCAATTTGGGTGGTTGTGGATCGTTTGACGAAGACTGCTAATTTTATCCCTATTAAAATCAGCTATTCCATGGACAAACTGGCAGCAATATATATTTAGAAGATAGTTTATGTTCATGGAGTACCAGTATCCATAGTCTCGGACCGAGATCCTCGGTTTACTTCACGATTTCGAAAAAGTTTTCAGGAGACTATGGGTACACAGTTAGCATTTAGCACTGCTTTCCATCCCTAGACAGATGGACAGACTGAGAGGACGATCGAGACATTAGAAGATATGCTTCGTGCGTGCGTGCTGGATTTCGGGGGTAGCTAGACTTAGTTTCTACCACTAGTTGAGTTTGCTTATAATAATAGCTACCAGACTAGTATCAGCATGACTCCATACGAGGCATTATATGGTAGGAGATGTCGTTCTCCTCTCTTCTGGGATGAGGTAGGCGAAAGGCGAGTTTTGGGTCCAGATATAGTACAACAGGTTTGTGACAAGGTTCGACTAATTAAAGAAAGAATCAGTACTGCGCAAAATTGACAGAAAAGCTGCGCAGACACTTGTCGCCGAGAACTAGAGTTTGATGTGGGAGATCGAGTATTTTTAAAGATAGCCCCTTTGAAAGGAGTTATGAGGTTTGAAAAGAAGGGCAAGTTGAGCCCTAGATATATTGGCCCTTTTGAGATACTAGAGAGAATAGGGTCAGTTGCCTATAGGCTAACTTTGCCGGCAGCTTTGGCTCGAATTCATTACGTGTTTTATGTTGCTATGTTAAGGAAATACGTCCCAGACCCGTCTCATGTAATCAGCTATGTAGAGTTAGAACTCAAGGATTCACTAGCTTATAAAGAGACACTAGTGCAGATTTTAGACAGAAAGACACAAGAACTGCGTACTAAAGAAATTCAGTTAGTGAAGATTTTGTGGAGGAACCATGCTATGGAAGAAGCCTCATGGGAACTCGAGGATGAAATTAAAAAGAAATACCCATATTTGTTCCAAGAGTAATCAGGTGATGTAAATAGTTAGGTAATGTTTTTTTTGTAGGTATATGTACTATTTAGTTAGTAAGTAGTTTTTAATTTTATTTGTGTAATCTCCCAAAACATAGAATGTAACCACGGTATTCCTCCGCCATAGGTGAGGGTAGGTAATAAAATAAGTAGACCATTTGTTTTTATGAAATGATAGAAGGTAATACATATAGTAAATTTCGAGGACGAAATTTTATAAGAAGGGGAGAATGTAATGACCCGAAGAATAATGATATTTAAATAATAAAGAGGGAGGGAAATGGAAACTGAAACATAACGAGATGACGTGTCTCGTCGACGAATCCTACTATATAAATAATGAAAACCTAGATTTTTTGACAGATTTTTGGCGCAAATTACCTCTCTCTCTCTCTCTCTCTCTCTCTCTCTCTTTCTAAAACATCTTCCACCCCTTCTCCCTTCGATCCCGGCTCCGTTTCTTGCTAGATCGACGATCTAACGCCACCACGACCTCTTGACGAAGTTCTCTGCAAGTCTGCCGAAGCGGATCAATGGTGGAAGTGATTTGAAATTCATCCCAAATTTAAGGTAAGGTATTTTATTCAGAATCTGCTTTCCCTACAGTTATAGGAAATGTTGTATGTAAAAAAATACTGATATTTTGTTATGAGAGATGTCATTTTTAGGGTGTTGAGTGGAGAACCCTGCAGGTGTAGGGCCAGAGTTCAGCGAGGGCTTTTCAGAAACTAAGGGAAATATGCTATGTTAAGAAATTTGATTATGTTAACAGAAATTTTACAGTTGCATGTATACCAATTATTATGTAGTTTTATAGAATATGAGATTTTTAAAGTAAGTGTAGTCTGAGTAGATATTATTTGATGTAGAATTTTATACAGTTTTCCAGTATATGATGTTATACAGAACATATAGATATAGCCAGATATTCACAGATTTTATACAGACAGGCACGTGTATATATATATAGTTTTATTTACATAGTTTCACAGATGAATATATATATATATATATATACACAAATATTTATTCAGATCAATATTTATGGTATTTACAGAATATTATGTTTTCCTAAATACCATAATACTCAAATTATATAGAAAGAAAGTACATACAGATTATAGAGATAGAAAGTACAGATAGATTATATAGAAAAGAAAGTATAGATAGAGTATACAGTTCTAGCATCAAAATGCTGCAGATATTACCGTATTTACGGTACAGAATGACAGTGTTATTGTAATGACCCGAAGCATAATGATATTTAAATAATAAGAGGGAGGAAAATGGAAACAGTAACAAAAGGAGGCAGCCGACTTCGTCGACGAAAGTTTCGTGCTCGTCAACGACGTTGCACTTTGGAATGTAATCCAAGAAATTTTTTTAGGCCTCGTCGACAAACACAAGGGTTTCGTCGACGAGGGTTCTTCAGGATCTCGTCGACGAGGTTCCGTCTCATCAACGAAAAGATACCAAGAGAGGATCTTTGGGAAATCTGAAATTCGTCGACAGAGGTGTAGGTTCGTCGACGAACTTTCTACAGGACTTGTCGACGAGGTGACGTGGCTCGTCGACAAATCCCGCAGTATAAATAGCCCGAACTTCATTTTTAAGCTTAATTTTTGGCGCAGAACACCCTCTCTCTCTCTCTCCTCCCTTCAGTTCCCCTCCCTTTTCTCTTCCATTTCGGGCCGGATTTTCGCTGGTTCGAGGATTTAAAGCCACCACGACGCTCCTGGAGAAGTTCTCTGCATATCTGCCGGAGCGGATCATCGGTGGAACTCCGTTGAAATTCATCCTTGAGTTGAGGTAAGACTTTTTATGCCGAATTTGACCTTTTCATAGTTATAGGAAACGATATACAACTGAAAATATTGACGTTTAGTTCTAGGGATTATTGAATTTAGGGTATTGAACGGGGAATCCTGCGGGTGCAGGACGAGTGAAATTAGGGGATTTTTTTTCAGTACCATGTAAGGGAATAAACAAAAAAAATTATTTTCTATGCAATTTATTATTATTTTTCAGCAAACAATTTTTTAGGAAAACATGTTTTATATTGGTATATTATGGTAAAAATGCATACTTGGGAAAATACTGTTGTTATACAAAAAATGCAATTTTAGAATGAAATGTACGGATTTACTCAGTTTTGTGTGACATGAATATTATTTTCATGAAAAGTATTATGATATGACAATTTTATGAATAAACATGTTTTCAAGAATTATGAAATAATGTAGTATATGATATTTTTGAAGTACATGATAAATGACTTATTTATACTATGTCTAATTTATAGAATGGACCAAAAGTAGCATATGAAGTTCACGAAATGGACCAAAAACCGATGAAAATCAAGCTTAATTTACAGAATGAATTGAAGGATCTCAAATTCACAAAATCCAAATTCACCAATAAACCCTAATTTAAAAGCATTGAAGACCATGTCTAATGACTTAAACAGCACAAATTGTTATGTGTGATGCATTTACATGTGTAACTAAGTCTTCGCAAATAATGTTGCACAAATAATCATCCATAATGCTTTTAGAAAATTTCCACCAAGTTATCCCAAATAACTGCTACAAGCATATATCTTTCCTCATCATTGAATGAAATAAAACAATAACGGTCAAACATTTCAAGAATCCAACATCGTGGTTGAAAGGAAGGCAAAGCCTCAAGTTGATGAATTGACTAGTAGTAAAGGTTAAAGGATTGGATAAGGCATATTTTGTAAGAATAATAAATAGAGAAAATGTTGCAGATTAGAAAATACTTCAAGGCACGTTACAATTTCATTTTCCTTAAAACATTATTTGCTCTAACCAGATCGGTGCGTATTGAGTCAGCAAATACGTTTCCAAGATATAATGAAGCCCAGAATATGATGTGATATTAGTTTGCGTTATACAAAACCGAAAACTGATCACAAACACCTTTAGAATAAACTAAACAAATTTTTTGGAATTCTATTTCTATAGAAAATAAAATTCAGATTCGAAAAAGATATAATTTGTGGAAGGTTTTTTTTAAGAAAGAGAAGGAGATAATGATGATTTTTTGTATATTTCGTGGAGTTAATTCTGTCTTTAAATAAATAGAATTATGTCTTTTCTGAAAGGTTGCATCTATTCAAATTGCAAAGCAAATTCGACTCGATCGTGCCCTGATCAAGACTTTCAGGAAAATCGATTATTCATTCATGTTTAGTAGATGGTACCGTCGACCAGGTCGCACCTAGTCTTCTGGTCGCGCCACTTGATCGTAAAAAATATAAGAATAATTTTAAGTCATCCGATCATGATCAACGGGTCACGATCTTGCAACGATGCAAGTGTGCTAAGTGCTTGTGCGCCACTGGCGCCCTACAACCCACGCTAGTGGAGCACAATAGTATTCCACCTAACACTTTCTAAATCAACTTTAAGGGATTATTCCACCTTATCATTTATTAATGATCTTTCATTTTTCACTTTTTCCAATATGGGACAAACTCATATACATTAAATACTACTCATGAATGCTTTAAAAAATTCATAAAATGAAGACTTTGAAAATCCATAAAATAATATATTTTAGAAAATATTTCAACATATTTCATTGGCCAATAGTTAGTAATAGAAGAAAAAAGAGGAAAAATACACATGAAATATTAAATGTCTATGACTTACACACCTTAATATTTTTTCTTTTTTCCTTTTTTGGCCTAGTTGGTCTTTTTTTTAATTCTAGATTGATGAATCAAAAGTATAAATACTTTCCTCCAAACGGCCCAAATTACCAATTTAATTGAACCAATTGCATCTTGGTCTATTCTATTGGTATGAAGATACATATTATATGTGGATCCAATAATCTTTTAAAGTGTTTTGGTGTTTCACAAGGATGCGTTTTCATTAGAATCTTTATGTTAATTTGGGAGCACAAAGTTTAAGCATTCAATTTGAGCTTGGACAAATTTAAATAAACAGAAAAAAACTTTACCTTCATGACTGCTTATGGAGAATAGTTTTATTCTTTACCTTTATTTTTTCACTGAATAATGAAAATGCCACGATTTTTTCCAATTTTATAACATTTCATGTAGAAAATATGGATAGCGACTTTTATTGTTTTCAATCAATCCAGCCATATTTCTTCCAATGCAACTTTAATTTGTCAATGGGTTGCGTGTGTGAAGAACAAATGGGCTGAGATATTTCACGAAGTCTCTGAAGTTGCAACTAAACGTTTGGGAGGGTGAACTAACAAAAGTGTTTCTCCACGATGCCCCAGCTAAGAAATCTCATCGCGCTCCTGCAGCCCTTCATTCTGCATTCATTCACTCTCTATAAATAGCCCTTAGCACCTGCTTTAATTCCCATCACTACCTTGCATTAATTCAACAAAACCTAGCTAGCTCTCATAATACAGCTTCAGCCCCTACCAATTAAACAATGGCTGCCCCTGAGCAATGCCTCATTCTTACTTTGATCATGGCATTGTCAATGTCAGGCATTGAAACAAGCTTCGCCGCTCGTCATCTGCTAGACACCCCTGAACCAGCGGCTGCGCCACCACCGGTGCCAACACTGCCCACAATTCCGTCTCTTCTGAAGCCGGGAGCTATTCCTCCATTGCCTGCGACGCCGACGCTGCCAAAAGCCACATTGCCACCATTGCCAACAGCACTCCCAACATTGCCAACAGCCCCAACTCTGCCCAAACCCGCAGTTGTAATGCCACCTTTGCCAAATATTCCGACAGCACTCCCCACACTGCCCACAACACTACCAAAGGTGACATTACCTCCATTGCCTGCTACTACAGGACTTCCCTCAATTCCCACAAACATTCCAACTACAATTCCCACGATTCCTATTACAATTCCTAGTATTCCAGGAATTCCTTTCCTTTCCCCACCCCCATCAACCACAAGCCCTTGAATCATGCATCTTTGCCACAGATTGATTGCTCTGGAGTACTTTCTAGATACTAGAGTGCTGGGAAATCAGCGATTGTCCATGATTCTTATTATTAATTCTTTCTATAGACTTGAGCGAGTCCACATGTGTTAATTTATTGTCTTAGCCATGGGTTGGGAGGCTTTATATATATGTATCTCATGCACTCTGCAGTTGTTTTTTATTTATTTATTTATTTATTATTATTTCCCTTTTCTATATATACATGCACTTAGTTATTGTTGCTATTGAATTTCTACAAGTTTGATCTTTATTTTATTTTTTGAAAAAGAATTCTGATTTAAAAAAAAAAAAAGAAGAAATAATGTCGCAAACTAATAATAATTTAAGCATCAGAAATTGTATTTTGTGATGCACTCACATGTGTCACCAATTCCTTAGAAATAATGCTAACATAAAAGTAATCATCTGTGATGTTTTTAGAAAATTGCAGTTAAGTTGTCACAATAATCAATAATTGATACATGCATATATCTTACCTCATGATTGAATGGAATAAAATAACAATAAGTGGAGGTTGAATGGAAGGCAAATTAAGCCTGTAGCGATAAATTGATTAGTAGTAGAGATTGAAGGATTGGGCAAGGCATTCTCATAATGGTGAATTGTTTGCCATAGAAGAGAAAAGAATGAGCAAGAGAAAAAAAACATTAAATGTTATGTATATAACTTATACACCTTAATGTTTTTCTTTTCTTTTCTTTTATGTTCATTAGTTTTTGTTAGGATCGGAGGAGCCCATGGGTGGGCTTGATACACATGGCTGAACACCAACTTGACCCTCCTCTCAAGTTGGTATTTAGTCATGTGTATCAAGCCCACCCATGGGCTCCTCTGGTCCTAACAAGTGGTATCAGAGCCGACGGTTCATAACTCTCGGTGAGCGACATTATAAAAGTCGAGTCTTGAAGCTAATTCTCTTGACGTGCTTACAGTTGGAGAATTGGGCTTACTCTTAGAATGGAAATGATTTATGTTCAAGGGGGAGCGGTTGGAACTCACAAGTGAGGGGGAGATTGTTGAGAATTCTACTTGTGAGCTTGTCCCACATTGAAAAATTAGAGTGGATGATGGGTGCTTATGTAACGACCTGCTTAATTTTCACCCTTTTTTTTTAAATAATAATAACATACCAACATAATAAATTCAGCAGATCATAATCAATCTGAACCCGTGGGTACCAGGGATATAACAGAAACACAAAACGGAAGCCTAAACAGCAGAAAACATAAAATCATAATATCATAAACCTAATATCATTTGTCTCCATACTAGAGTTACTATATCCACTATATTTATATACACATTCCAAAAAGAATCCTAGAGCCTCTCCTCACCAAATCCATTTGGCCCTAAAAAATACTTACCATTTAGAAAGGGCAGGTCAACTGTATCTATTTCAGCAAAACTTTATCAGCTCTCCTAGCACGGGCTCCTGAAAAGTTCATATAATTTGGGGTGAGACACCTCTCAGTAAGGGAAATAAACTAATATTAGTATGTAACAACATGAGCATTTATGTGATATACATATAATCATTTACATAACATAACCAGTAAAACCGTATGTATCATTTCTGGAAAAAAAAAAAAAACATGTACAATCATAGCATAGCAAAACATACAAAATTTTCATAGCATAATTCATCTCGTATCAATATAATACAAAAACAATCCTAGTATGTTAGCAGGCTGTTGTCATGTATTGCCCCTAAATGACTGGGTTGTGTGGCCCGAAGGCGGGACCTGATAATGGTTGGCCAACCACTACCAAGTCAAAAGTATAGTCTGTAAGTCCGATGAGTCTTCCAAACTTGGTCCGTACATTAGGGGCGTCTACACTCCTTAAAACCACATCAACTATTCGTCCTCACACTACTCCGTATAGTAACGTTAACGCAATATCATGATGATCATGAACACATAGCAGCGGTACCGTGCAAGTGCTAGCCTAAATCAAGCCAACAGGTTCTGATAACGTATAACATATAATCAAATTGTGATACATGAATATTTCATACTATAATTGTCAAATCAATATCATCACATCATTTTGTATATTTATATATATACCATGAAAATCATTGACCCGTACGCTGGCATTTCATATTTTACCATAGTTCGGCTCATACGCCGGTAAATCATATCCATAGCTCGCCCGTACGCCAATTTTTCATTATAAAAATCCATATCATTATCATATTCACAGAAACCAGTATTATCGTAAATTCTACTTATGTCACACAAAATGGGTATTATGTATATTCAGAAAATATCATCATATTCAACAGTATTTTCCAACATAATATATATATATATATATATATATACATATATTTTCTTGAAATCAAATGTTATAAAATTATACTTATATTTTCATAAAACAATTAGTTTAGTTTATCCCTTTACCTGATTCCTAAAAAGCCCCTAAAAAAATTGTAATGACCTGCTATTTATTTACCAGTTTTTTTTTTTTATTACTATAAAAATTTATAATGTTTTGATACCAAATTGAATTAAACCAAACCATCAACCTAAGTAGCAAGAAGCTGAATTCATATAAACACAATCAAGAGAATATACAATACGAGAATGCTAAAATGTTCACCAAAATATACATATATGACTGTTTCCCAAAATACCCTCAACTGGGCTACGACTATACATAAATACTCCTAAAAATACTCACTTGATTGACAAGACGGTACTGAAGCCCCTCTACTTGCGAGCTTGATATGCTCGCCTACCTGGATCATCTGAAAAATGTTAAAGTAATAGAATGAGCCAAGGTTCAGTAAGATGAAATATGTTATTACTAGTGAGTGGCAAATAAGTTACAATACTAAAAAGATATGTTTGTATATAATCATGTATAACTGAATCTGTAAATATAGTACAAATAATATAACCACCACCTTTCCCATGTTACTTAACATATCTGTATTTTAGGTTTCTATACATAATACTTTTAGTATAGATATACATATATTCCCTGTTTCTTTGAAATTGTACATACATAATAATAGCTAAAAACTTCCCTGGATGGATAACTATATGTCATGATTTAACCCCTCATGATAAGATTGTGTGGCCCGTAGGCAGTGTGACGACCTGCTTAATTTCACATTTTTTTTTATATTACAAAATCACAAAACTCAACTCAGCAGATCATAATTCGCTCGGACTCATGGGTACCAGGGATACATCAGAACACGCAACGGAAGTTTAAGCAGCAGGAAACATACAATCACAATATTATAAATACGAAAACATTCATTACATTACCATAAATACCAGTCACTATATCCACTGTATTTCAGTATATACATCCCAAAAACAAAATCTAGGGACATTTTCCACAAAATCCAACTGTCCCTACTAAAACTTACCCTTCAAAAAGGGCAGACAAACAGCACTAGATCAGCGGGGATTTTCTCGCTCTCCTATCTGGGGCTCCTGAAAAGTTTATAAAATTTTGGGATGAGACATCTCTCAGTAAGGGAAATAAACTAATACCAGTGTGTGGCAACATGAGTATTATGTGTTATACATATACCATACAGAATATATTCAGTAACTATTTTTTCAAATTTGGGAAAACATATATATTATCAAAACATGACAAAACATACTACATTTTCATAAACATATTTCATCTCATATAATAATAATAATACAAAAACATTCCTAGTAGGTTAGTTGGCTGTTGTCATGTATTACCCCCACATGACTGGGTTGTGTGGCCCGAAGGCGGGACCTGACAATGGTTGGTCGACCACTGCCAAGTCAAAAGTACAGCGTGTAAGTTTGATGGGTCTACCTGACCTAGTCCGTACACCAAGGGCGCTCACACACTTCTTAAAATCACATCGACCATCCAATATCACACCACTCCGTACAGCGGCGTTAACATAAATATCATGATCATGAAGACCATGAACACATAGCAACGGTACCGTGCAAATGCTAGTTTAGACCAAACCAATCAGGTTTTGATATCATATAACATATACTGAAACTGTGATACATGGATATCTCATAGCATTAATTATCAGATCAATCATATCATTTTGCATATTTACGTATATCATGAAAAATCATTGGCCCATACGTCGGTATTTCACATTTTACCATAACTCGGCCCGTACGCTGGCAAATCATAGCACAGCCTATACACTGGCAAATCATTTCCATAACTCGGTCCGTACGCCGGCAAATCATACACATAGCTCGGCCCATACGCCAGCAAATATATCAAAATCTCGGCCCACACGCCGATTTTTCATTATAAAAATCCGTATCATTCACATTCCCATAAACAGTATTTTATAACAATTTTTACTCATACTACACTAAATAGGTTTTTCATATATTCAACATACCATCATTTTTAACAGTGTTTTCTCAAATATAAATCATATATATAAATATATTTACTTTCCTGAAATCAAATGCTATATATACATACATTTTCTTAAAAGAACTAGCTTAATTTATTCCCTTACCTGATTTCTGAAAAGCCCCTAAGAAAGTTTGTCTCGCACTCGCAGGGTTCCCCGTTCAACACCCTAAAAATGGAATTTCCTAGAACTAAAGTTCAGTATTCCTACGTGTACTATGCTTCCTTCAAATGTCAAAAATCCAAATATTGAGTAAAATGTCTTACCTTGGATTTGGGATGATTTCCACCTCAGTCCCACCGACGATCCGCTTCGGTAGACTTGCAGAGAACTTTCTCAGGAGCGTCATGGTGGCTTCAGATCGTCGAATCGGTGAAAATCCAGCCCGAAATCAAAGAGAGAAGGAAGAGAAACCATGTGAGGAGAGAGAGAGAGATATTCGGTGCAAGAAAATGAAGTGAAAATCACGTTTAACCCTATTTATACTGCGGGATTCGTCGACGAGCCACGTCACCTCATCGACGAGTCCTGTAGAAAGTTCATCGACGAACTCCAACCCTCGTCAACGAATTTCAGGCTTCCAAAAATCTCTCTTGGTATCTTCTCGTCGACGAATCCTATCCTCGTCGACGGGCTCCTGTTATACCCTCGTTGACGAGTCCCCTGTATTCGCCGACGAGGAAGTGAAAAATTCCTCGAGATTATCATTTCCAAAATGCAACATCGTCGATGAAGTTGACTGCCTCCTTCTATTTTCGGTTTCCATTTCCCTTTATTTTTATTATTTAAATATCATTATTCTTCAGGTCGTTACAGGCGGGATCTATCCTGACTGGCCGACCAGGATAAACCACTATACTCCATTAGTCTGATCAGCCCTCCTCAACCCATATCTGATGGGGAGCCTGTCCACTCGTGGGCATTTGATTGACCTACTTACCACGTATTATCTAAATAGGTGGTTACACTCTATACTGTATGTAGCAACGATACTGTGATCTGTAAACTGTATCTGTAAACTGTATCTGTAATGGTCCATCAGGGTCTGATACTATATAATACATCTCTATATAAAACTATCTGTTTTACCATGATTTTGTAATAACTGTATCAACCATGATGTTGTGATAAACTGTATCTATATCAACTGTATTTCTGAAATGAACTGTAAAACTGTATGTCATGGTACTATAAACTGTATGATCATAGTATTCTGTAATTACTATAAAACATATCCACTGTTTGTATATTGTGTAAACATAACTCTGAAAAATACTGTAAAACATATTCTCTGTCTGTATATTCGGTAGAGCAAAATTCTAAAAATACTATACATCAAGTTGCTGTTCCATATCCATATTCTCATGTCACACAGTAGTTTAAAACACCTTAAACATAAAGATAAACTGCATAAATTCCTGCTGTGAATAATAATATGGTAAAATATATATAATTTTATACTAAAATCATACTCGTATAGCCTAGCATAGTATATTTCCCTTACCTTATCTCTGAAAGTTCCTACTATACTCTGGTCCTATATTCGCAGGGTTCTCCACTCAATACCCTAAAAACGACATTCCTCAGAACAAAACATTACTATTTCTACGTCTACAACATTTCCTACAACTACTGGAAAGTCAAATTTCAACAAAAATGCCTTACCCTGAATCTGGGATGAAATCCAACTTCGTCCCACTGATGATCTACTCCAGCAGACTAGGAGAGAACTTTCCCAAAAGCGTCGTGATGGCCTCAAATTGTCGATCCGGTGACTAATGGAGCCAAAATAGAAGAGAGAGGAGGGAAAGACCGTAAAAAAGGAGAGAGAGAGTGTTCCACCGACTTTTCTGCGTGAAAAACTGAGTTTATCACTATCTATACTGCGGGCTTCGTCGACGAGCCACATCATCTCGTTGACGAGGTCCAGAAGGAGGTTCGTCGACGAATACTATCTCCTCGTTGACGAAATTCAAAATTTGAAAAACAATCACTCGGTATTTTCTCGTTGACGAAATGCTTCTTCGTCGATGAGGTCCTCATGTACCCTCGTCAACAAATCCCCTATGTTTGTCGACGAGGCCCTAGGAAAAATTCTTGGGTTATTACATCCCAAAGTGTAACGTCATCGATGAACGCTCTGCTGGCTTCTTCTGTTTTTGTTTCTGTTTCCCTCTCTCTTTATTATTTAAATATCATTATTCTTTGGGTCATTACAAAAATGGTCCTGCACCCGCAGGGTTTCTCATTCAACACCCTGAAAATGAGATTTCACTGAACTAAACTTTAGTATTTCTACGTGTACTGCATTTTCTACAACTGTAGGAAAGACTAAATACTGAATAAAAGCCTTACCTTGAATCTGCGATGGATTCCAAACTCGTCCCACTAGCGATCCACTCCAGTAGATATGCAGAGAACTTCTCCAAAAGTGTCGTGGTGGCTTTAGATCATCGAATCGGCAAAAGATCAGCTCGAAATCCTAGAGAGAATGATGGGAAACCGAAGAGGAGAGAGAAAATGCAAATTATGCGTGAGTTTTTGACCAAAAATGAAGATTTTGCCTATTTATACACTGACCTACGTCGACGAGCCACGTCACACCGTCGACGAGGTCAAGAAGACAGTTCGTCGACGAACTCTCTCCTCGTCAAAGAAATTCAGAATCACCCAAAATCCTGTCTCAGTATTTTTTCATCGACAAAGCACACCCTCATCAACGAGCCCAATATGTCACGTCCCCCTTTTAATTCCCTTTTCTCCCTTTCTTTTATTATTTAAATATTATAATTTCTCTGGATAACCACAACTTATATACATGGTTGAGCCCAAGACCCAATAGACTTAAACTTTTGGGTCAAGTTAGTGTTCACCCATGTGTATCAAGTCCACCGAAGCCCACCCATGGACTTCTCCGATCCCATTTCCACCAAACTAAAGCGTACCAATTCAATCGAACTAATTGCAACTTGATTTTATTGGTACGAAGATATAGATATGATAATTCTCCAAGAGTATGTTTCACAAGGAAGCATTTTCACAAGAATCTTAGCTTTAATTTGGGAGCATAAAGTCTAAACATCCAATTTGGGATAGGATAAATTTAAATAGACATAGTAAAAAAAATTTATAGTTGTGGTTTCTAGTGGAAAATAATTTTAATTTTCACTTGCAGTTTTTCGAGAGATGATAAAAATGCCACGATTTTTTCAATTTTCTATAATTTATATAAAAAATTTAGAAAACAACTTTTACCCTATATTTGGAGAGGTCTTAGATTTAGATTGTATTGGATTTGGATAAAGTTCCAAATTCACGCAATTCTAAATTTAAGATCCGGAATTTATGCTCCCAACCACAGCATTCAAGCTTTTCTTTAAGATCCATTTCGATCAAGAATTTTATTTGAGGGAAAGAAATGAAAAATAATATATGAAGGAAATTTATCTATATCAACCACTATTAAAAATAGAAATTTTATTCTAAAATAATTAAAAATTAAGAAAAATCAAATACTAATGATGTGTGAAATCAAATTTTTGTTCATTATTTAATTTTTTTCTTCTTCACTTTCCTAGGTAATCAAACATAAAAAATTAATTTTCTTTTTGCATTTGTTCTTTCTTTTCTTTAATGTTTTTCAAGATGGCTCCCTACAAATATTGCAAAACTACAAAATAAGGTTGGCATTTTCATAATTGTTTACGGTATGTCTGGATCAAGGATTTTGTTCAGAAAAAGAAAATAGAAAAAAATAAGGAAATTTATTTTTCATTATATTTTATTTCAAATTTAAATAATATTAAAAATAAATATTTATTCTAGTATGATTTTTAAACTGAAGAAAAAATAATTGCTTATGATGTACAAAATAAAAATTTTATTCATTAATTTTTTCTTTATTATTTTTCTCATTCTCCTTGATAACTATGTAAAAATAGATTCCTTCAAATTTTTCTTTTCTTTTCCTTTCCCTAATATTTTCAAGTTCCAAATGAGAGTTTATAGAACTAAAAAAGGAAATTACAATTGTTTATCACAACTAAACAAATGTTTTATTTTTCAAATAAACATAAATAAAAGACTCAAACTCCATGCTCGTATAAACTTAGGTAATGTTTTGAATCATGAATTTCAGACCTTGGTTTTATATTTGAATTTGAATAAATTTCAATACAATTTTATATTATATTTTATTCAAATCTAATACAAGTCGAGACCCAACACTCTTCCAAATGTAGGCTTAATTTAAAGCTACTTGCATATGCCATGGTGTTCAATGACATGTAATTGGAAATGAACATCATTTAAAAAAAAAAAAACTCACCTAAATTTCGACCAAACTGCCTGTTCACCTAAATTCTTCCAACGCAACTTTGTAATTGGGTGGCGTGTGTGAAGAATACAAGGGCTAAGATCTTCACGAAGTCTTTGAAATAGTAGCTAAACTGTTGTTGGGAGGGTGAGCTAACAAAATGCTTCCCCGCCATCCCCCATCTAAACCTCAATCACATTCCCACAATTCATTCTGCATTCATTCTCTATAAATAGGCCTGAGCACCTGCTTTAATTCCTGTCACTACCTTGCATTAACTCAACAAAAGCTAGCTCTCTTTCTATACGGCGGCTTAAGCACTTGCCAAACAATGGCTGCCTCCAGGCATTTTTTCATTCTTACCCTGATTATGACATTGTCACTGTTAGGCATCAATACGAGCTTCGCTGCTCGTCACCTTCTCGACACCCCCGAACCAGCTGCGACACCCCCACCAGCGCCAACGCTGCCCACAATTCCTTCTCTTCCGAATCCAGTTGCAATTCCTCCGTTGCCCGCAATGCCAACGCTGCCCAAAGCAACATTGCCACCATTGCCAACTACCATGCCAACATTGCCAACTGCCCCAACTCTGCCAAAGCCCACAGCATTGCCACCTTTGCCAAACACCCAGTTCCCTACTTTGCCAAATGTTCCAACAGTACTCCCCACACTGCCCACAACACTACCAAAGGTGACGTTACCTCCATTACCTGCTACAACAGGACTTCCCTCAATTCCAACTACAATTCCCACAAACATTCCAACCACAATTCCAACTACAATTCCAGGAATTCCTTTCCTTTCTCCACCTCCATCAACCACTAGCCCTTGAGGCATGCATCTTACTTCCAGCTTTTATTCTTTATCTCTGCTTCAGACTGGCTGCTTTGGGTTACTACCTTGAAGTGCTTTTGAATGCATGCATTGGTGTGTTGTGGGAGACCACGGAATTCTCCGTGATTCTTAATATTATTCTTTGGATGGGTTTGAGTGTGTCCACATGTATTTGTTGCCTTAGTTAGGGTTCGGAACCTTTTAAGTGTGTCTCATGCACACTGCAGTTGCTTTTCTCCTTTTCTTCTTTTATCTTTTTTTGTTTATATATGTACTTACATTAATTTTTTAGTGCGCACCCATTGCTGCTTTGTTGCTCCTATAAATTCCCATAAATCTTTTTTTTTTTTGATTAAATATGGACTTTTATTTATTTTGTGATGAATCAATTTCAAGTGTTTTTTTTAATAAAAAAGGACTCAAGAGTTTATTCCTAACATATCTTCAATTTAATGACTCTGATAAAGAAAGAAAGGACCCAATATTGCTCCAGTGATAAATTCATGACTGTTGAAAGGCGTGCTAATAATAATAATAATAATAATAATAATAATAATAATAATAATAATAATAATAAAGGGGGAAAAGTTGCAACACAAGATTTGGAGCACAACACTTCCATCTTGGAGGTTTTGTTGTGCAAACCTAGTGAACCTCCATGACGCAACCAACCAAAAAAAAAACAGGTGGGAAGTCGACATGGTAAGGAATGATGAAAAAAAATACCTAGAAGTTTTCTGGACAAAAATCTCCCTTAGTAGGAACAAAGGGTCCTAGTTAGAATCATTTTCAAGAAGAATGAGGCGAGTGAGGTGTTCTTCAACACAAGATACTAGGACAAAAAATATATCATAATCAAATCACATGCTTGAGAACACTTTTTCAATTTTCCTTCTTGAACATTTATCATCAAGGAACCTAAAACTTACAATGTTTAGGTGACAAGAAAAAAGATAATTTACTAAGGGTGCATTCAATTGGGGAAAATTTGAAAGAAAAGACGAGAAAAAAATAGTTTCTTTCCACTTCGCTTATTTGATTCGCACGGTAACTCAAAATAGAGAAGAAGAAAAAAAAGTGAGGGATTAAATATGTGAAGTCCAAAGTTTCTCATTAATGAACTAAAACCTAAAAAAAAAAAAATGAGGTGGGATAAAAAGTGAGTCAATTCAAGTTCCTATGTAATAAGTAGCGACCCCTTTTCACTATTTTTTTTTTTTTCAAAATTTTTTGGATGAAACTTATAATTCGGCATGACATTATTGTCCATTTGTTAAGCCCTAAATGGTAAGGTCTGAGCTTCACTCAATGACTAAATTATAACAACAATAAAAAAGGACAGTCTGGTGTACAAAGTTCTCGTGTATGACTAAATTATAATGCAAGAGAAAAATTTAAATATTAAATATCAAATTAATAGCAAGCCTAAATTATAACCTGATAATTGGTATAATGAAACAAAACACATTAAGATTGAAATGGAATGAAAAATATGTTGTATTATAGAGGACCAATTTCATAACTTTCTTGCATACCAAACAAATCATAAGAGTGAAAAGTAAATTTCAGTCTATATTTTTTCTTTTTTCATCAAAATGCTAAGATGCTTTAGTTTGATGTGTCTGTGTAAATAAATCCAAGTTTTTTTTTTTAATATATAGAAAACTTCAATATTTTAATCAAATGCAAAAAAGTAAACATAACAACCAAATCACATGTTTTCTAGAGGCATTTGATGAGATGCATCTTGTATTGATTTCTTTAATCATTTAATATTTTGGAACTAAAATATTTTCACTCAATAAAGAATACCACACAATCTTTTATATTTTTCAATATTGTCAAAACATCAAATATACATATAACCTTATGATAAAATGCGGTCCTCGTGTCTGTGTCTATATATGATAAATATTTGATAGGTATCTAAAGAATGTTTGAAAAGGGTCGAGATAAAATGCTACATAGATACAAGTATACAACCACCCTTTCACAAAATGGATGATTTTTAAACTATCGATTTGCAATTGCATAATTTTAAGCAAAACTAATATGAATGCATACTCTGTTTTGTTGAATTTCATATAATTACAAATACAATTAAATTTCATGCTCCTAAACGCAATGCAAAAAAGTTGCATTTGGCAAGGGTTTCAATAGTAATTTAAATTAGAAATGAAATTCTACCACAAATCCAAAAACTCAATTTTTAAATTACACAAACGAGCGAGTTTACTAGAGTCTAAAGAGTTCTGTATTTTTAAAAAACTTATATGCTCCAATCTATCTACTCAAAAGTGCTAGAGGACTCTATGTTTCGTTTCGCACAATTTTTAGATTTTCCTAACTATTGTTCGAATGAGGCAATGGGAGGTAAATTGTGGGTAATGTGGAATGAGCATGATGATTTTGAAATAATGAGTATGTCAAATCAAATGATCACGGGATGGGTGATCTTAAATGGGACAAAAGTGCTTGTCACCTTTGTTTTTGCAAAATGCTCCTTTATGAGCGTAGGCGTCTTTGGAAAGATTTAGAAGTTCTACAAGTAGTGTTGAATCCTTGGATTGTTGTGGGGGACTTTAACATTATTTAGGAAGATGGGGAACGAATTGAGGGGCAACCTAGACCTTTGGCTGCTATGGAGGGGTTTAATAAATGTTTAAACAATAGTGGTGTTGTTGATTTAAAATATCACGGTGGGCATATGTCCTGGTTTAATGAGCATGTTAGTCCGACTAGGAGATGGGCGAACCTTGACCGGGCTCTTGTGAATGTTTTGCTTATTAATCGTTTTCAAACTGTTAGGCTAGAATACTTGGCAAGGAAGACGTCAGACCACAAACCTATACTGATACACTTCTCAAATCACTCAACAAGATATGAGTCACCTCCTTTTAGGTATCAAAATATGTGGAGTTCCCATGAAATTTTTTTTCCTTTTATACAATAGATTTGGATGGAACCAGTTCAGGTTTCGGGCATGTGTAAGTTGGTTGCTAAGCTCAAAAAGGCTAAAGTTGCTTTAAAAATGTGGAATGTAGAGGTCTTTGGTCGAGTGGACCTTAATATCAAGGACTTAGAGAATCGAATGATAGACCTGGAGGAGCAGTTACAAAAAGGATATAGTCAGGAGGTGGAGATAGACTTCCTAGTTACAAAATGTGAACTGGGTTGTTGGAAAAAAGAGAGGAAACACATGTTACTCAACTTGCGAAGAAGCGATGATTGGTGGAGGGTGATCAAAATTCTAAGTTTTTTCATGCGGCTATTAATCAAAAAAAGGAATTCTTTGATGATTAACTCTACGGTCTTAGAGGACGGTACGATTCTGTTGTCCCCCAAGGAGATTCATGAAGGTGTAATTAAGCATTTTCAAAAATTTCTCAGAACAATCTACTAGAGCATTACCTGATTTGAACCAGCTTATCTCTATGGAGATATCGGATGAAGAAAATGAGTATTTGGTCAAAGATCCTTCGAAAATGGAGCTGAAAACATCTCTAAATTCTATCTCAAAAGATAGTAGTCTAGAACTCAATGGTTTTGGATCAGGATTTCACAAATCTTGTTGGGACTTTGTTAAAGAAGATTTGCTAGAAGCTGCCAAAGAACTTTTCAGTGGAGCACCTCTACCCATATTTTCCATGTCTTCATTGTAACACCCTGACCCCGAGGGGCCTGGGATATTAACTTTTTACTACTAATTTACAGCGGAAGCAAAATAAACTCAATTGTTATTAAATCAGAGCGCTAATCATCCATATTACAATCATTTATTTCAAAAGAAGAAAAATTTCACAAACATAAATATCTTAAACCATACTAATATTTATAATCAATCTTTATTTTTCTAATCCCCACCCGCATGCTTGCTAAGCTTGATTTCCGACATGTCCTTCAGAGTTATCTGAAATAAAAATATGATTGGAGTGAGACGACGCTCAGTAAGTAAATAAGATTATTATTAGTGTGTGGCAAAAATGAGCTTTTTAAAAATTTCGTAAAGCAATATTTAACATTATAACTTCGAAACTGTCTCTAGAATAAATATAAGTTTAAAAATTTCTACATAAAACTTTTACCATTAACTATAACAGTAAAATTTTATAATCATATACTATAACTGTTAAATTAAACTTTTAACTTTAAAACTGTATAAATATTTAATGATATGTATACATATACTTTTCCTTATACGTTTTATTTAGATCGTCATTTAAGCACTAAAATGATCATTTTCACATAAACATATACTTTTCCTTCAAATCATTAGTAACTTTGTACACGTAATTAAATATGTATAAACATATATTGTAAAAACCACCCTTAGGCCTGTTTGCCGTAAGTCATGTTTACCCCCATGACTGGGTTGTGCGGTCCGAAGACTGGACTTAGCTGGCTGGCCGACCAAACTAAATCAACTTACGTAAACTTTAAGTGAGATTTTCCTTATTAAGTCCTGGTCCAGAACCAGGTGTGCACTCAGGAGAAATCCACTAACATAAATAACCACTCTATAAACAGTGTGAGTGCACTCTGATCCGTATAAACTTTAAGTTGCGGTACCGAGCATCTGTAACTTTGAACTTTCGTTGCCATAAGGGGTTTTAAAATCATCTTATTATAATTTATGCAATTCAAAATAATATCGTGAAAATCTCATCTTTACTCATATTTACATAAAAAAAAAAAGTAACGTAGAAATAAACTCATGCCACACAATTTTTGTGTTAAAAATATATATAATTTTATTTTTGAATAGAAATAAATGCTGAAAATTTACCCGAGGGGATTAGAACATTTCTTAACCCAAAAATAGATGCAAGTATATTAAAGATAGAACTGGTATAATTAAATACGCGTAAAAATAAACTCATGAAAATTTTATGGAACTAATTAACATAATTGAAATTTACTTATAAAATAAATTCGGGTATAAATTTTAAATAAAAAAAAAACTAACATAATCAAAATTTACTTACTTTCTTCTTTTACCATATGCTACAAACACAATAACTATCTTTAAGAAATGAGATCGGAAAGAGTGGGTAAGTGAGAACTTACTCAAAATTCTCTCTCCACCACAAATTCTTTCACTCACTAATCCTTCTCTTCCTTGGAAAAATTGTTGTGAAAAATGAAGGTTGAGAGCTTCCTATTTATAGGAAAATTTTGGGGAAGAAATGGAATTTATAAAAGTATGGGGAGATGGGTGAAATTATAATTTTTTTAAAATTAAAGAATGGGCAATGGATGGGCAAGATATGGGTTGAGTATGGGATGGGAATGGAGACCATGTGGGAGTGCTTGCCACCATTCCCATTAAATAAATTTTTAATTAACCACTTACCTAATTAATTAATCAATTAGTTAATTAATTATTTTATTATTTTATTATTTTTCTTAATCATTATTATCATTATTATTATCATTGTTATTACTTTTAAACTATTTTTAGTATTTATTTATTTTATTATTTATTTTTGAATAAGAATTAAATTTAAATTTTGAAAACTCATGTGGGCCCCACATGGTCTTGTGGGCCCCACACAACTTCGAGATCCGAATGGATCCTACGTAACTCAAATAACTCTTATACAATTTTATGCATCTTACATAACTTTGAGACTCGTGTAAACCTCCATACGATTTCGGGACTCATGTAAGCCCCGCATAGTCTTGTGAGCCCCGCATAGGATACCTATATTATTATTATTTTATCATATATTTCTACAAATTATATTAGTCAAAACATTTTATGTACTTATTTACGTATATAAACAGTGTCTTGTGGCTTCGGAACTCATGTGAACCCCACATAGTCTTGTGGGCCCCACATATGATACCTATATTATTATCATCTTATTATGTATTTCTACAAATTATGTCTGTCAAAACACTATTTTATCTATATATACTTATTTACATGTACAAACAGTGTCTATCCTGTTTATCCTATGAAATTCCATTTTGACTAGACCGACCTCCAGGGAGCGACTGAGCCGCAATGGTCTCTGAGCACTCGTTTAGACAAGGTCTTTCTTAGGCATCAAACATGGAATCAAGGATCCTACAGAAAAACACTTTTGTATTGATATTAAGTCAATGACCATTTTTATTATTTTATTATTATTGTGCTTTAATCATATATATATATTTGGGTCATCACATTCATATTTGGTTCTTATCCCTAAGATGAAGGATCCAAGAAGCTTTGAAAAGTTTAGACCAATTAGCCTGTGTTATGTCGCATACAAAATTTTTTCAAAAATTATTGTAGGTTGATTGACGCGTTGCCTAAATAGAATTATCTCTTCGGAGCAAGAGGCTTTTCTCCCTGGTAGAAGTATTTTTGGAAAATATTACTCTGATGCAAGAAATGGTTCACTTAATCAACAGAAAGAATAAAGGGGGATATGTAGTATTAAAAGAAGATATGGCAAAGGCTTATGATAGGGTTGAGTGGAGATTTTTTATTTGGGTCTTGGAGAGTGTTGGCTTCTCTAGTCATGTTTGTATCTTAATAGCAAAATGTGTTAAGACTCCATAGCTTTCGATCATGATGAATGGTACATATAGGGGTTTCTTCAAGTCTTAACGGGGCTTTCGGTAAGGTGATCCTATATCTCCATATTTATTTATTTTAATGGAAGAAATTCTTTCTAGATTATTTAAAAAAAAAAATTGAGGAAGGTAGGATTGGAAATTTTTATCTTCCGAGGGGAGCTCATTTAATCTCTCATTTATTATATACGGATGACTTGCTTGTTTTTACTAACGAAGAAAGGAGATTGTTAGCCTTGGTGGCTACATAATCATATTTAATGTGTTTTGATGATATTAACCTATTTGTTGTTCCAAGTGTATTCCATCTTTGCAGATCAAGTATAGGTACAAGTGACAAATACATGAAGTACTGGATCAAATGCAAAGATCGAACCGAGTAAATGCTCGAATAGGAAAGATCAAAAGGACACTCACTCGGAAGAATTCAAGCAAATCCAAAGGAAGCTAATGTAGAATTATATGTAATAGGGAGTGTTTGAGGTAGTGTTTATTGTAACTCTTGCGGTTTTTTATTTTTCACGCATGATTTCTAAGCAAAAGTTGAGCAAATTGCATATGCACACTAGGACATAAGAGAATATAGGATATCACTTGAATGAAAAATAAGTTTTTTCATTGTTTCATACTTAAGATTTTTAAAAGGCAAAATCATGACTTAAATAAAAATATCATATACTCAACTTTGAATAAAATGGAACAAGTGTTAAGTGGTCTTAATATTGTGAACTTTAATATACCTAGTCTCAATTCAGTGAAAACTATTTTTATGTGCCTAAAGATTCAATTAAATCAAGTATAATTTCATAAGGACAAGTTTTAAATCATATTAGTGTAATAATCTTTTACAAACTTGGTCTTGGTTTAAAACCTCAGTTATGTACCTATCAAATTTCCTAAACACCCTTTTGTATTTAGGGCAAACCTTTTGACTAGAAAAGTCCAAAAAGGATGATCTTGGTATCTATGGAAAGTAAAGAAAAAATCTCACAACTCTCATGTTGATGACTTTTTCTAGTTAGAGGTGATCATCGACAATTTCAGGCAAAATGTGGTCCAGATAAAACAGTTGACGAATTGGGTCAAATAGTGTACGATTTGCGTCAGGATTCAGTTCCCAACTGTAGTGACCCGAAGAATAATAGTATTTTAATAATAATGAGGGAGAGAAATGGAAACAGAAATAGAAGGAGGCAGTAGACTTCGTCGAAGAATGTCTTAAGGATCTCGTCGACAAGGTCACGTTTCGTCGATGAAAAAATACCGAGCGAGGATTTTGGGCAACTCTGAATTTCATCGACGAATGGAAAGATTCGTCGATGAAGTTACTGAAAGACTCGTCGACGAGGTAACGTGTCTCGTCGACGAATCTGGCCTTATAAATAGTGCAAACTCGGATTTTTATTCAAATTTCAGTCCTCTCTCTCTCTCTCCTATGGTCTCTCTCCCTACTCTTTTTGATTTCGGCACCTCCAGTCGCCAGATCGACAATTCGAAGCCACCACGATGCTCTTGGTAAAGTTCTTTGCAAGTCTGTCAGAGCGGATCGTTGGTGAAACGAAGTTGGATTTCATTTCAAATTGTAAGGTCTTTTATTCAGTTTTTGGCTTCCTGACAGTTGTAGGAAATGATATAGGCCAAGAAATATTGATGTTTTGTTCTAAAATTTATGATTTTCAGGGTGTTGAGTGGAGAACCCTGCGGGTGTTGGACCCATTATAGTAGGGGATTTTTAGTAGGAAAAATGTAAGGGAAATATGCTATGCTAAGTTATTTGAGAATGTTTTCAGTATAAAATTATAAATGTTTCAGCAGAGTATTGTTCTACAACAGAGATTTATGCAGTTATCAAATATGATTAATATGTTTTAAAATTACTGTGTGGCTTGAGAATATGTACCTAGTATAGAAACATGTTTTACAATATTTTTCAAAGATGTGTTTTACAGAATATACAGATAGTGAATGTATTTTTCAGCAATTACAGAAATACCATGATTATATAGTTTTATAGTACCATGACATACAGATTTTATAGTTAATTACAGAAATACAATTGATATAAAGATACATTTTTCCATAGCATCATGGTTTATACAGTTATTACTGCAAGGATGAGGGATTGTTTTTCAAGAGGATTGCAGTTGATATTGGTGATTGAACTAGTCTCCAAGTGGGAGATTTGTTGGGCTTTTGTGGAGTCTAGTTGTGTTTTAATTTGGATAATGACCTGACCCCTATTTAATTAGAGATTTTTATCCTAAGGCTTAATCTATGGAGCGAAGGCTTGGGGCGTGAGGCCCAAGCCGCAGCGCTCATGGACTAAGCGGTACAAGCCGTACTCGTTGCCCCCGGGAAAATTTTTGTAGCCCATTCGGAACGGAACCCTAGGCGCAACATATAAAAGGGATGCTTTCGAGTGATTAGGGCTGTGTGTGGTTGTATCCGCGAGAGAGCGCGAGTGAGAGAATTGTATCGCCGCACTCTCTGTGCTTTCTTTCTGATAATATTGAAATCCCTGCAACTCCATGGACGTAGGCAAAATTGTCGAACCACGTAAATATTGTCTTGTGCGTGTGATTGAATTTTTTCTTTGGCTTTATTCTTTCTCTATTTGTTTCTCACAGGTTTCGGGAATTTGTTCGTTTATTCCCAACAATTACAGAATCATGGTAAAACAGATAGTTGTATATAAAGGTATATAACATAGTATCAGACTCTGTTGGACTATACAGTTACAGAGCACGGTACCATAGTTACATACAGTTTATAGAGTGCAACCACTTATTCAAATAATACGTGGTATAAAGGTCGATCGCATAGAGCTCACGAGTGGACAGGCTCCCCATCAGATATGAGTTGAGAAGGGCTGATCAAACTATGGAGTATAGTGATTTATTCCTAGTTGACCAGTTAGGGTAAATCCCGCCTACAGGCCGCACAACTCTGTCAAGAGGGGTTAAATCATGATACACAGTTATCCACAGGGAAGTTTACAGTTATTATTATGTTTATACAGCCTTATAGAAACAGAAAATATATACATATATTAGCAGTATTTTGAATAGAAACCTAAAGTACAAAAATGTTAAGCAACAAGTAAAAGATGAAGATTATATTTCTAGTATTGTACTTTACAGATTCAGTGATACATGACTATATAGTAATAGATTTTCTCAGTATTGTAACTCAATTGTCACACACTAGTAATAGCATATTTTGTCTTACTGAGCTTTGGCTCATCCCAGTGTTGAATTATTTTTCAGGTGAGCCAGTTGGGTGAGCGGACCAGACTCACAAATAGAGGGGTCACAATACTGCCCTGTCAGAGAGAGTGAGTATTTTTGTATAGCCCTCATCGGTTGAGGATAATGGGGGAATAGTCAAATATGTGTATTTTGGGAAACCTATTAGCACTCTAGTATTGTATATAATTATATATAAATATGTTTATTTGATTTCTGCTTCTTACTACTTAGGTTAATGATTGGGTTCAACCCAGTATGGTATCAGAGTATGTAGAATATCATAGTATAAAATAAAAAATAAAAAAAAAAACCCAATTAATTAAGCAGGTTGTTACACCAACAGTCATAAAATGACTAGTAGCCTATTTTACCTATAAATACAAGTCCAAAGACTTATTTAAACATAGATTTTAGTAATTTTACATTATTCCCAAGCACACTTCATTTTAGTTCATTATCCTTGTGCTCAACATCTCTTTTACTCTTTATTCTAGTTGTGATTCATTACTTTGAGAGAGTTGTGAGGCTTTTATTGTATCAAATATCAACTCATTCAATGAGCATTTTTGTTGTATTGCATATCCATCTTATAAGGGTTTGGTTCCCTTGAAAAGGCTCTTGGTGAGCCTAAAGGGTTTTGTTCCTACGTGAAGGCTCTTGGTGAGCATTAAGGGATCTGTTCCCTTATTGTGTAAAGGCTTCTCCGATAGTGAAGGAGTTTATAGTGGATTGTAGAATCCTTGAGTTGGTCTCAAAGCGTGGACGTAGGCTTGGTGTCGAACCACTTAAGCTTTCTTTACCCTACACTCTTTTATTTATGTCTTATGCATGATTTATATTTTATATATTATGATATAATTGTTTGTATCTTGCTAAGAATTATTATTTTATAGAGATAAGTGAAAACACACAAAAGAGTCCATTCACCCCCCTTCTAGACTATTTATCCCACCAGATCGATAATTGGTATCAGAGCAGGGCGCTTAATTTCTCGGAGTAAAATCTAGAGCGAAAAGATCAAATGATGTATTTGGTGGACACTTCTTCCCAAGAACAATCTGTGACCAGACCACCAATGTTAAACGACTCCAACTATCCAGCATGGAAAAGTCGAATGACCATCTTCATCTAATCACACAATCTTCAAATGTAGCGAGTCATCACAAAGGGAGATTACAAATTCAAAAATGACAAAGGTGAACTAAAACAACTTAAGGAGACGTCAAACACCGAAATGAGGCTAGTACAACTTAATTTTAAAACCAAAAACTTTCTTTATTGTGTTGTAAGTGATGAAGAATACAATCGGATTTGCGCATGTGAAACCAAAAAAGAAATATGGAAACAGCTTGTAGTCACATATGAAGGTACATCCCAAGTTAAGAAGTCCAAAATATACATGCTAGTTAATGAGTATGAAATGTTTAAAATGGATAAGGGAGAATCAATCACATTCATGTTCACTCGACTCACACACATCATAAATAGATTAAAAGCACTTGGTAGAACTTATTCTATGAGGGATAATGTACAAAAAGTTCTTTGATCTTTACCCGAGTCATGACATGCTAAATCAACCGCCATTGAAGAAGCAAAAGATGTAACCAAAGTCACACTTGATGAGTTAATTGGGTCACATATGACTCTGGATCTTGAGAAGCCTAGGAAGGATATAGGCATTGCATTAAAATCATCTAGTCCAAAATACAAAGAAAAACTAGAAGATGATGAGGATAGTGAGAATGAGATAGAATCACTCACAAGAAAATTTAGGAAACTCCTTATAAAAGGACCTCGGTTTAGTAAGCAAGCTAGAGATGATGAAATAGAAAAAGAAGCACATTTGTGCTTCATGGCAGATGAACAAGAAGAGGAAATAAGTTCTGATGATGAGGAGGATTATACTCCTTCATATGATGAAGTAGCGAATAATTGTGCTAAATTATTTGATGAATTAGTTTCAGTAAAAAGAAAGAACAAAAAGATTGAGAAATAGATTGCTTTGTTTAAACAAAGGGAATCCTCATTGAAAGAAGAAAATGATTCTTTTAAAAAGAAGAATGAGGAGCTTATTATTAATACTCAAAAAGAGCATGAAACTTTTAAAGTAAAAATAAAAAATTTGGAAGATAAATTGTCAAAATGCAAACAAAAGAAACCTTGTCTTTGTTCCATCTTGAAAGAAGAAAATAATTCCTTGAAGAGGCAAAATAAGGAATTTATAGCAAATGCCAAAGATTTAAAAATACCCTAAAAGAAAATATCCTCTTGAAAAAGAAAATTGAAGATTTTGGGAAAATGACTTGTAAAATCACAAATGGGAAAGAAAACTTTAATAAGCCCTTAGGAACCCAAAGAAATAGATTTTACAAAAAGAATTTTAAATCCTCTTTTAAATCACACAGTTATGCCTCATCAAGCAAAAATAGTGTAAATAAGTCAAAACCCTCACACACAAACAAAATTTGTTTATATTGTGAGAGAAAGGGTCACATCCGGTATTCTTGCCCCTTTAAGGGTGCTAGAGGCAAAGAAAGGAAGTTAGAATGAGGTGATTAAGAAGACAAACCCCTTGGGATCCAAAGAAGAATGGGTGCCAAAGCAAACTACCTAAATTTTAGACTAATGTCTCCTTAGAACCTAGGATTAGGAAATAGGATTTAGGTAAATTTAACCACACCTAGGTAAAAAGGGATTGGGATGACTAAGATATTGCTCAAGGTATAAAATCCTAGTTTATGCATATTAAATTGTTTGATTACTATGCTTCGAACTTTAGAAAAGCAAGCCAATATTGATAAATTCAAATGTTAAAACCAATATGATCCCTTTAACCGTATATTTTGTGTTAATTGGTTTTTTTTTTTTTTTTTAAGTATTAGCTATTGCTCATGGGATGAAATAGCATGCACACCCTCACAAGCTCTTTATTTAAAGCTTGTACTTTAGGAATAGACTTATGTTTGACAAATTGAAAAACCTTGTAATGTGAATAACTTAGGTGTTCAAAAGCATGTTATGATAGGTAAGTCCATCTCTTATGGAAAAGAGATATGTTCTTTAGTTACATAATCTGTTTTGATGATATATGCTTAAATTTGGAAACATAGTAAAGATATCTATAGCATAGCACAACTTATATCATACATGAGATTAAGTTTTAGTGAAGTGAATCACCTTTAATTAGGTAAAGTATATCTTTGAGAATCATATATGAAAGCTCATAAGATGAAAGGAAACCTTCTAGGTACTCATACGTGCCAAACATTGAATAAACTAGGGAATTCATCTTACCAACATCTCAAAGCAAATAATGAGTTCTCCAAATGAAAATTCATTCTTATCTAAGAAACACACACTCAACTATGAGCATCAATGTGTTTGTGATATGTAATTTCGAGCATACACAAATTTTATGGTTGACTCAAACAAAAGAAAAATTTCTTCTTATACTCTTATGTAATGATCCGAAGAATAATGATATTTAAATAATAAAGAGGGAGGGAAATGAAAACAGAAACAGGCAGACTTCGTCGACGAATGCGAATTGGGCTCGTTGACGAAGGTGTCCTTCGTCGACGAGTAGATATCGAGAAAAAATCCGGGCGACTCTAAATTTCTTCGACGAGGGAGGAAGTTCGTCGATGAGTTGCCTTCTTGACCTCATCAACGAGGTGACATGACTCGTCAACGAGGGCCAGTGTATAAATAGTATTAAACGAGGATTTTTACGCAGAAATTCAGCAGGACTCTCTCTTTCTCTCTTCTCTCTCTACGATTCCTCCTCCCTCTCTCCTCGATTTCGACCACGTCGACCACCGAATCGACAATCTAAGGCTACTACAACGCTCCTAGGAAAGTTCTCTCCAAGTCTGCCGGAGCGGATCGTCAGTGGGGCTGAGTTGAATTTCATCATAGTTCATGGTAAGGTTTTTTATTCAAAATTAGGTTTCACAGCAGTTGTAAGAAATGTAGTAGATGTAGAAATAGTGATATTTTGTTCTGGTAAATGTTATTTTCAGGGTATTGAGTGGGGAACCCTACGAGTGTAGGACCCATCACAATAGGGGATTTTCACAGGAATCAAGTAAGGGAAATATGCTATGCTAGGCAGTTCTAATATGATTTTCAATATAAAATATGTATTTTTACCAGATTATTATTCACAGTAAGAATTTTATATAGTTATCAGTTATATTTAAGATGTTTTAATTACTATGTGGCATGAGAATATGGATATAGTACAGATATATGTCTTACAATATTTTTAAGATTGTGTTTTACAGAATATACAGACAGGGAATATGTTTTACAGTATTTTTCAGAATACCATGATTATTTAGTTTTACAATACCATGACATACAGATTTATAGTTAATTTCATAAACACAGTTAATATAAATACAATTTATTACAGCGTCATGGTTAATACAGTTATTACGGAATCATGGTAAAACAGATAGTTGTATATAGAAACATATTATATAGTATCAGACCCTGATGGACCATTACAGATACAGTTTACAGAGCACGGTACTGTAGCTATATACAGTTCAGAATACAACCATATATTTAGATAATACGTGGTAGATAAGTCGATCGTGCCTATGTTGTGGATAGACTCTCCATCAGATATGGGTTGAGGAGGACCGATCTGACTAACGAAGTATAGTGGTTTATCCTGGTAGGCCAGCCAGTGATAAATCCCACCTACGGGCCGCACAACCATGTCATGAGGGGTTATATCATGACATAAAGTTATCCATCCAGGGAAGTTTTCAGTTTACAGAAACAAGGAGTATACCTATGTACAATAGAAGTAATATGAATAGAAACTTAGTAATACGGGAATGTAAGCAACATGGATAAAGGGAGTGGTTCATATTATCTTGTACCGTGTTTACAAATTTCAGTTATACATGATTATATAGAATCAGATTTTCATAGTTTTGTAACTCATTTGCCACACACTAGCAATAGCATATTTCGTCTTACTGAGTGTCGTCTCATTCCATTAAATTAATATTTTCAGATGTTCCAACTAGGCAATCAGATCAGGCTCGTAGGTAGAGGGACTTCAGTAACGCCCTGTCAAAAGAGTGAGTATTTGGGGTGGAGAGTATTTTTTTATAGCCTTATTCAGTTATATACGTAAGATCAAGGAATGATCTAGTACTCTGGTATTATATTATAAATATATGGTTGTGGTTTTATGTGGACACTTGACTTCAACTTCTCGCTGCTTAGGTTGATGTTTTATTCCATCAGGAGTTATCAACGCGGTTTAATTTAAAATATATAAATATATAGAATTTTAGCAGGTCGTTACATCTTATTTATTCATTGATGAAATATCCTTTGTATAAGAGAATCTATCCTTACTCCATTTATAAGCTCTCAATGTTAGATAAATCAAATAGAGCTTTGTATTATTGAAATCATCATTCATGAGTTAGGAAGCCAATATAGGCATTGCAGATGTTTTAGTTTAGCACATACTCGCCTCACCAACATAGTAACTTGTTTTAAATATGCTTTTAGTCATTTTTAAGCTAAATGAGCAGTACCTCTCTTTTTTATGATGATCAAAGGGAGAGAAGTTATGTGGTGTTATGTATGCGGGGGAGAAATGCATATGGTGTGTGTTATGAAAGTTCAATTTGCTTATTGGTTTATCTTAAATGAACTTTCTTGTTTGTATGCTATAACTCCAATGGATATGAAATATCTAGTTGAATGTTTTTATGCCTTATATGCATATAGTAAGGCGGAGCAAATTTTAATCTTATTTAACAATATGTATAAATTAATGGGGAGCTTTCAATTATAACCTATAAAGAACACCAATTGTTTGTCATCATAAAAAATGAGAAGATTGTTAGCCTTAAAAGCTACACGATCTAAATTGTCATGTTTTGATGATAACAATCCATTAGTGGTTCTAAATAAACTAATCTTTACATATCAAGCTATGGTAAGTATAAACTCAAATGCAAAGATCAAGTAAAATCCTAATAGGTTAGACATCATCAAAAAGAGGGAGATTGTTAGACTTGGTGGTTACATAATCATATTTAATGTGTTTTGATGATATTAATCTCTTTGTTGTTCCAAGTGTATTCCATCTTTGCAAATCAAGTAAGTACAAGTACAAGTGACAAATACATGAAATACTGGATCAAAGGCAAAGATCGGACCGAGTAGACGTTCAAATAGGAAAGATCAAAAGGACACTCACTCAGAAGAATTCAAACACATCCAAAGAAAGCTAATGTAGAATTATATGCAATAGGGAGTGTTTGAGGTAGTGTTTATTGTAACTCTTGCAGTTTTATTTCACGCATGATTTCTGAGCAAGAGTTGAGCAAATTGCATATGTACACTAGGACATAAGAGTATATAGGATATCACTTAAATGAAAAATAAGTTTTTCATTATTTCATACTTAAGATTTTTCAAAGGCAAAATCATGACTTATATGAAAATATCCTATACTTAACTTTGATTAAAATGAGACAAGTGTTAAGTAGTCTTAGTATTGTGAATTTAAATATACATGGTCCCAATTGAGTCAAAACTATTTTTATGTACCTAAAGATTCAATTAAATCAAGTATATTTTCATAAGGACAAATTTTAAATCATATTAGTGTTATAATCTTATTTTACAAACTTGGTCTTGGTTGGGTTTAAAACCTTAGTTATGCATCTATCAAATATCTTGAATACCTTTCGGTATTTGGGGCATAACTTTTGCTAGAAAGTTATATGTAATAGGGAGTGTTTGAGGTAGTGTTTATTTATATGTAATAGGGAGTGTTTGAGATAGTGTTTATTACTCTTGCGGTTTTATTTCACGCATGATTTCTAAGCAAGAGTTGAGCAACTTGCATATGTACACTAGGACATAAGAGTATATAGGATATCACTTAAATGAAAAATAAGTTTTTCATTGTTTCATACTTAAGATTTTTCAAAGGCAAAACCATGACTTATATGAAAATATCTTATACTCAACTTTGATTAAAATGAGACAAGTGTTAAGTAGTCTTAGTATTGTGAATTTTAATATACATGGTCCCGATTGAGTCAAAAATATTTTTATGTACCTAAAGATTCAATTAAATCAAGTATATTTTCATAAGGACAAGTTTTAAATCATATTAGTGTTATAATCTTTTACAAACTTGGTTTTAGTTGGGTTTAAAACCTCAATTATGCACCTATCAAATATCCTGAACACCTTTCGATATTTGGGACATAACTTTTGCTAAAAAAGTCCAAAAAGGATGATCTTGGTATCTATGGAAAGTTAAGAAAAAATCTCACAACTTTCATGTTGACGACTTTTTCTAGTTTGGGTTGATCGTTGACGATTTGGGGTAATTCATCGACGATTTCAGGCAGAATGTGGCCCAGATGAAACAATCGACAAATTGGGTCAATTAGTCGACAATATGGGTCAAATAGTCGACAATTTGCATCGGGATTCAGTCTCCAACGGCTATAAATGGCTAGTTTTCCATTTAAACATATAATATATCCTCCCAACAGCCATAAAAAGGCTAGTAGCCCTTTTACCTATACATACAAGTCCAAAAACTAGTTTAAATATATATTTTAGTCATTATACATTATTCCCAAGCACACTTCATTTTAGTTCATTATCCTTGTGCTCAACATCTCTCTTACTCTTTATTCAAGTTGTGATTCATTACTTTGAGAGAGTTGTGAGGCTTTTATTGTATCAAATATCAGCTCATTCAAAGAGCATTTTTGTTGTATTACATATCCATCTTGTGAGGGTTCTTTGTGAACCAAGTGGTAAGGGATTGGTTCCCTTGGAAAGACTCTTACTGAGCCTAAAGAGATTTGTTCCCGTGTGAAAGCTCTTGGTGATCATTAAGGGATTAGTTCCCTTATTGTGTAAAGGCTTCTCCGCTGATGAAGGAGTTTATTGTGTATGAATCTTTGAGTTGGTCTCAAGGCGTAGATGTAGGCTTGGTGTCGAACCACGTTAAAATACCGGTGTTGAGCTTTCTCTACCCTACGCTCTTTTATTTGCGTCTTGTGCATGATTTACATTTTATATATTGTGATATAATTGTTTGTATCTTGCGAAATACGCGAAAGAGTCCATTCACCCCACCCTTTAGACTCTTTACCCTAGTAGGCCGACAAAGATCTTTGAAGATGCTTTTGAAGACGTTGGATTTGTATGAAAGTTGGTCTGGCCAATTAATCAACAAAGCGAAATCAGCTCTCTTTTTGTCTAACAAGATCAACATTTCTAGAAGAAGTAGGCTATTACGTTTGATGGGTTTTGTGGAAGAAAATTTTCCAACGATGTACCTTGGAGCACCTTTGATTTCTAGTCACCTTACTACTAGAATGCTTAATCTGTTGAACTCAAAGATTCAAAATAAGGTGGTGAGTTGGAAGATGAGGTTGCTATCTCTAGGAGGTCATCTCATCCTTATTCGGCATGTTTTATCATGTATGGCGACACATACGCTAGCGGTTCTCTCAGTTCCGTTGGTGGTGATCAAAAATATTAATTTCATTCTCTCTTCTTTTCTCTAGAGGGAGAGTAATGGTAGGGCAAAAATGAAATGATGTGCTTGGTCAAAGGTTTGTAAACCCTTAGATGAAGGAGGTGTTGGCATAAGAGACCTTAATGACGTTCAAAGATCTTTTCACATGAAGTTTGCTTGGAGGCTAATGATGTTAGATAATCTTTGGACCCGTTTCTTTAAGGCTAAATACATTAAATCAGGTCACATGGCTTCAATCAATTATACTCCTATGGACTCTCATTTTTAGAAGACAATCTCAAAGGTCTTTCCAGAGGTCTATGAAAATGTTTATGTGAATGTTAGAGAAGGAAAAACTTCTTTTTGATTTGATAAGTGGTTGAGTAATGGTACCCTTGCGGAGTGTTCTTACACAGTCCAACATCCTAAGTTTAAGATTCAAGATTGTTGGGAGTCTGAGAATTGGGATACTGATATGCTGAAATATTTGATAGGGGTCCCCAAAACGGATGAGATTTTGTTGTCTATAAAGCACAATCGAGGCATGATGTGTTTATTTGAAAGCCTTCCATAAATAGAAATTTTTCAACTGCCTCAGCTTGCGAGGTACGTGATAAGAATTAAAAGGAAGCAGTACCCGTGGATGGAGTGGGTCTGGCATAAACTAATACCTAAGAAAGTTTCAATGTGTATATGGAAAGTCATGTTCCAATGTCTTTTTGTAGATGAGAGAGTGCTAAAATTAGGAGTTGATATGATCTCATGTTGCAAGTGTTACATGGATAAAAAGAAGGAATCTCTCAATCATGTTCTAAGTATAGGATCCATCGCAAGTATGGTTTGGAAGAGAGCAGCGTCTGTCTTGGGAAATTTAAATTTTGATGATGAACCTTGGAGGGTGAAAATTAGTAGATGGTCCCGATGTGCCAAAAAATCAACCCAAAAAGGTACAATCATTGGTTTGTTACCTACTATAATTTCTTGGAGACTATGGCTCAAACGTTGTAAAACCCGCATCGAAGATAAGTATGAGTCGGGGAATGCAATTTGGTTATCAGTGAGATTTTTGTTCGCAAGAATTGCAAAAGGCGTGAAGGGTCCTCTGTCTTCTATTGATAATAATTTATTGGAAGAGTTCCAAGTGAAAACAATGCCATCGAAGGTTAGAACTCCTCGAAAAGTAGTCTGGGAGAAGCTTCCTGTAGGTTGGTTGAAGCTAAATATAAATGGCTCTTGTAGAGGAAAAATGGGTTCTTGTGGTGGTGGTATCATCTGCAACTCATCACGTAATATTAAGGCCGCTTTCTCCGAAAAATTTGACTCGTGTACTAATAATGGAGCGGATTTGTAGGCTCTTACTAATGGTGTTCGGCTCTATAAAGAGTTGGGATATTAGAATATTTGTATTGAAAGCGACTCGAAATTGGTGGTGGGATGGATCACTTCTGGAATTTGTTCTTCCTAGTACTTATGAGACTTTTGGGAATTGTTAGAGAAGGAGCTACAAAGCCTTCAGTTCTTTATAAAGCACCAATTTAGAGAAGGTAATCAAGTGGCGGATTACTTGACTTGTCAAGGCTAGAGAGGCAACATGAGGAGATATTTTATAAGTGATGTGTTGCCGAGTAAAATGAGAGGTCTAATTCATATGGATAAAATGAGTATTCCAAGCCTTCATCTTTAATTGTCATCATTTGGTTCTCCTATGTTTTTCCTTGGGTTTTGTTTTGCAAGTAATTGACATCAGTTTGCAGGTAATTGGTTTTGTTGATGTTCATTTGTTTTGAATTCATATGGGCTTGTTTAGTTTGTTTTAGTTGGATAATGGTATTGGTTTTGATATGCTTGTATTGGTTTTGATGCCTATGCTGGTTTCGATTTTCTTTTTGTAAATCCCTTATGGCATGTTTGTAACCATGGTTTTCCTCCGTCATAAGTGAGGACTATCAATAAATTTGTGGGATATTTTTAAAAAAAGAAAAAAAATCTATGTGCTCATATATTGGCCTAACTACCTGTTCAGAATAATTCTCTTCTTGGGGCTTTGTCTTCCATAAGTAGGTTAGTAAGCTTGTTAACAAAATCTTTGAATTTGTAGCTAATCAAGTTGAGGTGGTGAACTAACAAGTGCTTCTCCGCAATTCCCCAACTACATCTCATCAAACTACTAAACCCATTGATATTGATTCTCTATAAATAGCCCTTTGCACCTTCTATTCTCTTCAACTAAAAACAACGCAATCAGTACCCGGCATTCAAGGAAAGCTAGCCAGCTCTTTTTATACAGGTTCAGCTCGCAACAAATGATGGCAGCCTCTAAGAATTTTTTGGTTCTTACCCTGATCATGGCAGTGTCACTGTTGGGCATTGATACAAGTTTCGCTGCTCGTCACCTTCTGGATACCCCTAATCCAGCCACAGCACCACCACCGGCAATAACACTGCCTTCAATTCCATCTCTTCCCAGGCCAACGGTGATTCCTCCATTGCCGGCCATGCCAACATTGCCGAAAGCCACATTGCCACCATGGCCGACTACTCTGCCAACATTGCCAACAGCCCCAACTCTGCCAAAGCCCGCAGCAATGCCATCTTTGCCCAGCACCCAATTCCCTACTCTTCCAAACCCAACACTCCCCGCTCTGCCCACCACACCCAAGCTCACATTGCCTCCATTGCCGGCTGCTACAGGACTACCCTCTATTCCCACTACAATCCCAACCACAATTCCCAACATTCCAATCACAGTTCCCACAATTCGTTCCCTTTCCCCACCCCCATCAACCGCTAGCCCTTGAGGCATGCATTTTTGTCATAACTTTATTATTCATCTCTTCACAGACGGGTTGCTTTGGATTCCTAGTTAGCTACTAGCCTGAAGTGCTTTTGAATGTATTGGAGTCTTGAGAAATCATGGAATTGTCCATGATTCTTATTATTCTTTGAATGGGCTTTGAGTGAGTTCACATGTATTTGTTTTCTTTTGGTGTGGATATTGTCATTGTTGTCATTTCTACAAATATGATTTTTCATTTTTGTCGTACCTCTCACGAATTGGCTGCTGCAGCCATATCTTCTATTTCCTGACTCTAATAAAGGAAAAGCCAAATGCATCACGAATTGGCTGCTGCAGCCATATCTTCTATTTCCTGACTCTAATAAAGGAAAAGCCAAATGCATAGAAAGTGGCACAACAGACTAGGCAAATAATTGAAACAGACAAAACAGGCGGCAAAATAGCCGAGAAACCTCATACCAAATACTATAGTAATAACATAGAAGATGCAGTTGATTTGATGATGATATTACACCTTGTGCATCATCATGATGATTATGATGATATTAAATCTTAGCCAATGTTTATGCTTGAAATATACTTGAGAAATTGGTGGAAATATGGAACTATGGTGGTTCACTTCCGTTGCCTAGCATAAAACTAATTAATTGAGTCAAACAAGTGTCAAAATTTCAACAAAGAAAAAGTTAATTCTATATTCGCATTTAGTAAGCATGAAGTCGGAGACGAACTTGAAATTGTATGAATTTCGACAGAATTCTACACAAACATTGCTTCAAAATTTGTTCATAAATCTAAGTACTAGGTTTAAAGTTCAGGCTCCCAAAAGCAACCAATTATATTTCATTTGTCCTTTATCCACATTTAATCAAGCTAGAGGGGGTATGAAATATGATAATGAATGCATGCACACGCAATGAAGTACAAATTATAGTTCCAAATTAAAAACCAAAAAAGAAAACGCTCAGCACAACCATTGCATTTTGCATGCATGCTCTTAAATAGAGAGATCCATGGATGGCATGAACTACACAGTTCTATCACTAGTGATTATCCTTAGCACTGCTCCAGGCTAAGAACGACAATGAAGAGAGTTTCAGCCACTCTTCATGAAGATTAGACCTTGGGCTAAATCTCAACTTGGGTATATAATTCTCTAGAAACTAAAGTGCTAACAGTCCCCTTTCATGCATTAATATACAAAAATGTTGGACCACAAAGAGAATGAGAGGTAACATTCTAAAGAGAAGAAATGGTAAAAAGTAAAAAATAAATGGATTTGTAATGAATAGGAGGTAGGACCAGTGGAAGGAGAGACGAGAAAAATCACCTGCACTTTCCCAGGCTTTCAGCAATTTTGAAAGACTGATGATAACATGGGTAAACATTGATGCGATTCTGCTTGATAGATTTACGAGGAAAAGGGGGAGGCCAAGAACACATTGGTCAAAACATGACAATGCTTGCCCATCATTATACAAATACTATACAGTGTGAAAAAAACAAGAGAAAAAAAAAACCCAAACAGTTAATACTGAGTGGCTGAGAAAATGATTAATCAAAAGTTGCATAAATCTCATGAAAACTTTTCATTAACAATTTCGTAGTGTTATTCAACATTCAATCAGTAATCCAAATGTAGCTGTTTTCATAAACATGCCAAAATTCTTATTCCAAATCTATAGAGGTAGCTTAAAGACCCAAAACAGAGCAGACACCCTTTTCAAATATTCTACTTGCACATTAACTATATGAATGCATTCCTGCTTTATATATATATTTTTTAAAGAAAAAATATTGAAATAAAATCACAAAAGATACATAGATGTCCAACTTTCAAAACTGGGTTTCAAAACCAAGTATTCTTTTCACAAATGTAGATAAATTTGTGCTTACAGATAAAGTACTTTATACAATGACATGGTCCAGTAAGCATCACGTAAAAAGAAACGGGTTGGCCGATGCAGTAGTCACTTGGACTTCAAGGAGCTCTAAACGGCGCTCCAGGGTATCAAGCTTCTCATTCAATGAGGCCAATTTGCTCTTTGTTGTAGCCTCTGAATGAATTCATGACACGATTAGTGAATTCACATTCAAATCCCAGTATCCCACAAAAGCGTACACTACATGTAACAACTTTGCAAGAGTGAAATTAAAATCAATTGAAGTTCAAATACAGGTCAAGTACCACAGTAAAACAAATATATTTTGAATAACAAAACACAGGCCACAAACAAAAACAATCTGGAATGAAAATTCATAAAGTTCTTTCTGAAAGTAATGCCATTGAGGAAAAATAACCAGTGTCAACTTTAAGAGGGCTGTTAGATTATGAGTCGAGAGATGGTGAGTGTGAGATCGATTGCATTTGTAATTGCAGAAAAATGCAACTTCAACCAGATCATGGTGCAGAAATACAGTTGCAACAATCGAATGTTGATATATAATATTGAAGAAATGATTATTCAGCTTCAGGATCAAGAAACGCAGATTCGGTTATGGGAGCAACTTTGAAGGGAGGGAGGAGAAGGGGGATAGGACATCATGTTGAGAAGGATTTGAGATCAAAATTGATTGAAATACTTGGGTAAAGAATGAGTTTGAAATACATGATTTTGGGTGTATGAAATTCACCTTGAATTTTACATAAATTCAAATACATTCTTCTAAATGCTACCCCAAACTGTGTATTTGTATTTGGAATTTCCAAATTCAAATATACAGTACCAAATTCCGGTTCCCAAACAGATCAAAATTTCTTTCTAGAAGTAATGTCATTGAGGACCAATTAACCAGTGTCGCTTTCACTGAGTGGGATCTTGACACTGGTAATCTGAAAATGGTCCTCAGTCTGCCCTGCATTACAGATTTGAACTGACCCAATATGTGTTATGACCTACACATATTTTTCTATGTTTGTAGGATTTTCAGGCAACTATCTTCATTTTTAGTGAGTTTGGGGGTTTTGGGAATAGAGTTTGAGCCAGAATCATCAGTACTTGTATGCCCACTCTGAGAAAGCTTTCTGTCCTCCCTCACCTATGGTCCCTTGGAAATGGGCCTCCAAGCCAAACCATATCAATCTTGGGGTTCTTAGTGTTCCTTCATCTTCTTTTTTACTTAGATACATTTGATTTTGCCAAGTATGTGATTAATCTCTACTTTTGAGCATTTTGCATAAAGTAACCAATCTCAAAACTCAATCGTTGCACACCCAGGCTATACAGCCAAGACTTTTACCATCCTGAAACTACATGCCGCACCAAAATTATAAGAGGAGAACTAAGCTAATGCTGCGTTTGGGCGCATGGATTTTGGATCTTGGATTTGGATTTGAGTGGATTTGAACAAATTTCAATACAATTTATATTACATTTCATTAAAATCTAAGACAAATCCAAATCCAAAACCTCTCCAAACATAGGTTTAGAACATTACAACTATGCAGAAGGCAAGTTGCAACTATGGCTGCAAGTCAGGCCTCATCAAACAGGAGAAGAACCAACTTGTTCGATCTTAAGTTTGAGTGAACAGAACCATAGTTAATTAGGGCTCAACTGAACCTGCCAATGTTTGGAATATTACTCAACCCAATATAGCACCAATAAATTGGATCACAGGTTAGAGGCTCTTACAGAAAAGAGGTTCAGGACAAGGCTAGTATAGGCATTCTTAAAACCATGGTTGAGCAATGGGTCTGCACTTGTGATTTAACTCAGACAGGCTTGGCTGAGATTGCATGCATAGGTTTAACTCTCAAAATCTTAATAGTACAGACAAAACACATATATACTCCTATCCTATTTGGCCTCAAAAAAATTGATGCTTGCATATAATTCAAACTCATTCCCCCCAAACTTCACCAGAGCAATTGAGCTCAGCATTCTTTGTTTTATTACTATCCTCGGACAGAAAATTGGAAGGAGACAATCAGGGAATAAAAGCAGATGAATTACAATTATCAAGCAATTAACCAGAGTCACTCAGTTTAGTGGCTGTCCAACCGGAAATCAAATCGTACCAATACAACAAATCCCACCATCTTAAAGCATTTCGTATAACTTCAGGACTCTCCCGGTACAAAAATCAGAGATTCTTTTTTCCCCAAACTAATTACAGTACAACAACACACAAGATCAGAAAATCCAGATCCTACCACACCAAAAAACAACAGCAAGAACAAATAAAATTAAATCAAAGAGGGGGAAAAAAAGAGCGAAACTGATTACCGAATTGGACAAGGAAATCGAAAAGGCGACGAACATTGAGAGAGATGTGAGAGATGAACTCCCGGTTCTCCCAATCCGCTTGCACTGCTATACCCACATTTACTGCGTTCGTGATTCCTCCCGCCCTCGCCATTTGCTTTGCCGCGGAGAGAGAGAGAGAGAGAGGCTTCAGATAAGAAAAGAAATTGAAGAGTAAGAAGGAAGGGAGGGTGAGCATTGAGCAATGTGGGGAAGAATTGGGTTGGTTGGCTCCCTTCTTTCTTCTTGAACTTTGAAAGCAACTCTTACCATCTTAACCAATAAAAAATCAGAGTTTAGATTTAGGTTTTGTGTATATAAGACTATTAAAATTTTTAAATTTATACAAATTTAAATATAAATTTAAAGTTTAAAACTCATATTATTGAATAAAATTTTAATATTTAATTAAATTAAGAAGGTGATTACATGACTAGTTGTAACGCCCCGAAAATTCTGCTCTATATATATATATTCTGCCACAATATAATATTACTTTGATACTAGTAATAATATTTACAATAAAGTCAACCCGAGCCCAAAGTAGAGTACCGAAGATACTCCTGTCCATATTCATGTTCTATCTAAGTAGCGGAAAACATAACACACCTAAACTTCATATACAATACTAGAGTGCTAGAGTCTCCAAAATATACATACAAACTTTCCAAAAATCCATCAGAAAACCCCAGCATTAAACAAACATAACCCAGTTTCCCTAGCAAAAACACATATCCTGTATTCCTAAAGCTACAACTCTACTATCTCAGAGCTTGCTCCGCTTGGCTACCAGTTTACCTGAAATGTTTAAGATTATTGGGGTGAGACACCTCTTAGTAAGATGAGGTAAGTTATTACCAGTGTATGGCAAATGAGTTTTACATAAATATCATAACTATTAATTAAACTGTAACTCAGATAGTGATTGAATATAAATATATATCTTAATTCACACCTTTGCCATTTAAAATACAAACTTTCTATTTGATCATACTTTTAACTGTAATACATAATTCTTGTTTTCTATAAATCTACTTATATATAGATATAACTATGAAAACTTCTCTGAATGGATAACTGTAATCATGAATTAACCCCATATGATTGGGATGTGCGGCCCGTGGGCTGGACTTAACCATAGCTGGCCTACCAGGTTAAGTCAAACTATAAATCGTCTATAGTACGATTGGTCTACTCAACTTGATCCGGACTGCCAGGGAGCTCCTCTACTCTCCTCTGAGGCACAATCGACTGTCAATACCACACTCTATTTAAGATGTGTGGTTGCACTATTTATACTGTATTAGCTACGGTACCGTGCTCTGTGTTCTATTCTGGTCCATTAGGGTTCTGATACTATATAATATTGTTACTGTATATTACTTTTTTACCATGATTCTATAATAATTGTATTACCATGATTTTGTAGTAACTGAAATAATGGTTCTGTAATAACTGCAATATCATGGTTCTATAAAAGCTGTTCAAAACTTTGAATTAAACATTTATACTAAAACTAGTATTTCTCATGCCACACAATTTGGGTAATACTTTGAATAGTATAGTTTGCATGGAAAACTATATTTTACTACTGTATGGAAAAATCACATTTTCTGCTATATGAAAATAATATATCATCTATAGGGTTTTTCTGAAACCCAAATTTATGGATTTTCCTGAATGTACATAACGTATGAAAAACCATAAATTTCCATACCCATAAATTCTTATCCTGTAATATTCAGAAAATCATATACAAATATCTTATAATTAAATACTATACTTTAACCAGTATAATTTCTAAAACAAACTGGCATAACTTATCCCCTTACTTGATTCCTTGAGAAAACGCTCGCAGGGATCATAAACTCATGCCTGCGGCGTTCACATAAAACCCTGTATTCCACAAACCCCAATTCACCAGTTCAATCCCAGAATGCATACCATTCTAATATTCCTAACTCCAAATAATCCCAATAATTATTTAAACTTAAAAATAACTCTCTTACCCTAGTTTTGGAGTAGTGCCCATGTAAGGACCCGAACTCGAGTGGGTTCTTGCATATAAATTTTTCAGCAGACGCAAATAAATCTAAATTATTTTTATCACCAGAGCACTAATTAGTTTTACAAATATATGTCTCAACTATTAAAATACAAATTTCTAAAATTCTAAAATATACAAACATATTCTAAATTGTATTTTTTGTATTTTTTTTATTCCACTCCGCTCTTTCTATTCCTGCCCATGCATTTGCTACGCCAGATTTCTGGTACGCTTCTCAAAATGATCTGAAATGTAAAATAATAATTGAGGTGAGACGATGCTCAGTAAGTAAATAAGATTTTTATTACTGTGTGGCCAAAATGAGCTTTCAAAATATTTTAATTTCGTAAAATAATATTTAATACTATAACTTTAAAACTGCTTTAAAAAGAAATGTAAATTTAAAATTTTTTGTATAAAACTTTTACTATCAGTAAAATTGTATAATCATATACTCTAACTATTAAACTGGACTTTTTAACTTTTAAAACTATAACTATAATACTAAATCATGTATATATATAAATATATTTTTCCTTACTAAATCATTATATAGGCACAAAAATGCCCCCATTTACATAAACATACATTTTTCCTTCAATTCATCAATAGTTCTGTGTACGTTATTAAATATGTATATACACGTACTGTAAAAACCACTCTTAGATCTATTAATCGTAACTCATGTTTATCCCCATGAATGGGTTGTGTGGTCCGAAGATTGGACTTAGCTGGCTGACCGGCCAAACTAAATCAACGTACATCATCATTAAGTGAGATTTTCCCTATTAAACCCTGGTCAGACCTAGGTATACACTCAGGAGAAATCCACTACCATATAAAACCACTCTGTAAACAGTGTGGGTACACTCTGATCCGTTTAAACTTTAAGTTGCAGTACCAAGCATTCGTTGTAACGACCTGCTATTTATTCAACATTTTTTTTCTGAATATAATAAATGTCATCTGTCTGAATACTGATAATAACATCTCAGGCCCAAAGAGTCCTAAGGAAACTCTGTCTGTCATATATAATTAAGCAGCGGTACACAAAACTAGGAACTGCTATATACATCACAATATACCAGAAAACTATACTGCTCTGCAATATATTTACAATACAAAATACCCAATGACGTCGCTACAATCTGAAGACTATCCCAAAAATACTGTTATCTCAGAAATACCTACCCTTCCCACAAGGGCAGCTCAAGTCAATCTCTACTCGCGAGCCTAATCTGCTCGCCTAACTGGATCTCCTGAAAAATGGTAAGTTACTGGGATGAGACAATGCTCAGTAAGTTGAAATATGCTATTACTAGTGTGTGGCGGCTGAGTTAAATAGTTAAAATACTGAAATAATACTGTAATCTGAGAAAACTAATAAATTGTATAGAATATATCTATCTATTAAGTAATCTTTAAAACATGACTATGTATCTGAGTTTACTATCTAAAGGTACTGCTAGTATAATAATATAAATTGCTGCTATATGATATATCTGTACATAGGAACTTCTGCTATACCCTGGGATCTGTATATCATGGTATATCCCCTCATGATAGGGTTGTGCGGCCCGTTGGGTGGACTTACCCTAGTCGGCCCTCCAAGTAAGTCAATCTCTATCATCCACCAATCTGTAATGATCTATGTAGATCTTGGCCCATTGCAATCACTCCGGGCTATGTCAAACCTCTATCATCATCTAACCGGCTACCTCAACCCAGCATGCTGGGGAGACTGCAAATCTCTCCTAGCACAGTTAGACGGAATCCACATGCTATCTGAGTCATGTGGTTGCATGTCTGAAACTAGCAACGGTACCGTGCTTTGCTATAATTGTATCTGTTTGTAATTTTCACAGGGATCTGATATCGTGTAATACTGTATACATATATATAAATATATACTCATCTTGCTGCTTTTAACATGATTTCAAAAACAACCACTATACTATATTTCTGAGCTATATTATCTGAGATATCTGACTGAAATATATATATTGTCTATCTGTATCATCTGTGCTTTCTGTTTGAACTATCTGTAATATCTGTATAAAATATCTGTATATAATATCTGAATATTCTGTATATAGTATATGTGTGCTCTGTATATAATATTTGTATACTTTGTATATAATATCTATATGCTCTGTATATAATATATGTATGCTCTGTATATAATATCTGTATACTCTGTATATAATATCTGTATGTTCTGTATATAATACATGTATACTCTGTATATAATATCTGTATGCTCTGTATATAATATATGTATGCTCTGTATATAATATCTGTATATCTGCAGTAGCATCTTGATGCTATCACTGTATAATCTGTCTGAGTGTTATGGTCTAGAAATCATGTTTTTCTCTGAAAATACTGTAAGTCTCATTCATTTCTAATATTCTGAAATATCTAAATATATGTATATCTGTAACACTATAAAATCTATATATATATATATATATATATATATATATATATATGGTACTGTAATAAACTCATGTCACACATTTGAATAAACGTAGTCTCATGCTCAACTTCTGTAATTCTGTTATAAAAATAATATTCATAATTCTCTAGAAAATAATCTGATATACATGCTTGTAAACATACTTTCATAATCTACTATATACATATTAAAAATTGCTAGCATAGCATATATCCCTTACCTTAACTCTGAAAAACCCATACTAAATTCTGGCCCTATACCCGTAGGGTTCCTAACTCAACATCCTGAAAACAATATCCCCCAGAACAAAACATCAGTATTTTCTTACCTACAACATTTCTTATAACTATAAGGAAGGCATAATCTGAATAAAATGTCTTACCCTGGATTTGGGATGAATTTCAAATCAACTCTCCCCACGATCTGCTCCGGCAGACTTGCAAAGAACTTCGTCGAGAGCGTCGTGGTGGCCTCGGATCTTCAATCCGGCGAGAAATGGGGCCACGATCGAAGAGATAAGGGGAGGGGGTCGTATGAGAGAGAGAGAGAGAGAGAGAGAGAGAGAGAGAGAGAGAGAGAGAGAGAGAGAGAGAAGGGTTTTGCGCTGAAATTTGATAAAAAATCCGAGTTTTAGCTATTTATAGGGCTGGATTCGTCGACGAGACACGTCACCTCGTCGATGAGTCCTATAAAAAGTTCGTTGAAGAGCCTGCACCCTCGTTGATGAGCTTTAGTCTGCTTTAAACCCTCTCTCGGTATCTTCTCATCGACGAGGCGAGGCTTCGTCGACCTCGCCTCGTCGACGAGGTCCCCTTATGCGCTCGTCGACGAATTCCTTGTGTTCATCGATGAGGCCCTGCGTAAGAATCCCGGGTTGTTACATTCTCCCCTCCTTATAAAATTTTGTCCTTGAAATTTACTATCTGTATCTCCATTTAGGGGTGAGCAAACGGTTGGTTCGGCCAAATTCGGTTAATTAACCAAATTAATCAAAAATTTTGGTTAAAGAATAGTGTTAACCGAACCGACCGAACCATTGGGCCTCACCAAACCTAACCCGACCGAATTTATTTTTTGGGTAATTCGGTTAACCTAATTTAACCGAGAAATGAGGGAAGAGGGAATCCGGGAAGGTGTATCCAGAACAAGGGAGGGGGAAGTCAAGAAGGTGTATCTAGATTCTAAACTGATGTGGAGGAGAGGTGGTTAGGGAGACGATTGAGCTTGGGTGAGCTTGACGCCGATGAGGAGTCGGGGGTGGTTCTCGGTGAGTTGGTCTGTGCACGAGAGAAGAAAAATGAGAATGAGAGGGAGCTTGTGTGCTGGTGACGATGGCTGGCCAGTGGCAACGGCGATGGCAATGGGTGCATGCGATGGCATCACGTGAAGATGGTGGTGCGGAGTAGTGAGCTCAGGTGAGCGAGAGAGAGGCAGTGACTCAGTAAGGGCTTTCGACTTCAGAGAGCAGTGACTGTGTTGGTGATGATGGCCAGCGACAGCGATGGCGATGGACACAGACGAAGGCATCGTGTGAAAATGGTGCCTGGTGGTGCAGAGGACCGAGCTCGGGTGAGCGAGAGAAAGGCAGTGAGGGCCTTATGAGTTCTGACTTCTGAGACTGAGAGCAGTGAGATTGTGAGACTCAGAGTATGAGAGGGAATAAGTGAATAATCGGATTTTAATTTACTAATTTATATTTAAAATTTAATTAATTCGTAAATTGGTTAATCGGTTAACCGAATTAATATTCTCCATTCACCAAATCAAAACCTGATTAACCGAAATATTGGAAAGCATAACGGAACCGATCGAACCAAATTTTTTAACCAAACCAAACCAACCAATTTCGGTTGGTTAATTCGGTTTTCCCCAAATTATGCTCACCCCTATCTCCATGTATCATCCCATAAAGGAAAAAGGTCTATTTATTTTATTACTTGCCCTCACTTATGGCGAAAGAATATTGTGGTTACATACTATGTTTTGGGAGATTACATATATAAAACTAATAACTACTTTTATCTATTTAATACATGTACCTGCAATAGAAACACTATCTAGATACTATACTTTACCTAATTACCTCTATACCTCTTGGAACAACTGCAGGTATCTCTGTCTGATCTACTCTTCGAGTTCCCAAGAAGCTTCCTCTATAGCGTGATTCTTCCACAAAACTTTTACTAATTGAATTTCTTTTGTACGTAATTCTTGTGTTTTTATGTCTAATATCTATACTGGTGCTTCGTCATAAGCTAGTGAATCCTTAAGCTCTATCTCTGCATAGCTAATGATGTGGTATGGGTCTGGGACGTATTTCATTAACATAGCAACATGAAACACGTCGTGTATTTTGGATAAAATTGGCGGCAAAGCTAGCATGTAGGCAACTGACCCTATTCTCTCTATTATCTCAAAAGTGCCAATATACCTAAGGCTCAACTTGCCCTTCTTCCCAAATCTCATAATCCCTCTCACAGGAGGTACTTTCAAAAATACTCGATCCCCCACTTTAAATTCTAACTCTCGGTGGAGAGTGTCTACATAACTTTTCTGCCGACTCTGGGTGGTACTGATTCTTTCTTTAATTAGTCGGACCTTGTCACAAGCTTGCTGAACGATCTCTGAACCCAAAACTCGCCTCTCTCCTACCTCATCCCAGAAGAGAGGAGAACGACATTTCCTGACATACAGTGCATCATATGGAGTCATGCCGATACTAGACTGGTAGCTATTATTATAGGCAAATTCAACTAGTGGTAGAAACTGAGTCCAACTATCCCTAAAGTCTAGCACGCACGCACACACGAAGCATATCTTCTAAGGTCTGAATTGTCCTCTCAGTCTAACCATCTGTCTGGGGATGGAAAGTTGTTTTAAATGCTAATTACGTACCCATAGCCTCCTGAAAGCTTTTCCAGAATTATGAAGTAAACCGAGGATCTCGATTTGAAACTATGGATACTAGTACACCATGGACGCGAACTATCTCCTGAACATATATCTCTGCCAGTGTGTCCATGGAATAGCCGACTTTAATGGGGATAAAATGGGCAGTCTTCATCAAACAATCAACAACTACCCAAATTGCATTCAATCCCTACCGCAGTGGTGTAACCCCGTAACAAAATCCATAGAAACGTGGTCCCACTTCCACTCTAGAACAAACAATGGCTACAACTATCCTGCTGGTCTCTAGTGCTCAGCTTTAACCTGCTGGCACGTCAAGCACTACCAAAAAAACTCAGCTAGCTCTCTCTTCATTCCACTCCACCAAAAGTACTGTCGTAGATCCCTGTACATTTTAGTACTACCAGGATGGACTGTGTATAGTGATCTGTTTGCCTCCTCCAATATAGTTCTCCTGATTTCAGTATCAGCGGGAACACATAGCCTAGTACGGAAATGCAGGGCTCCATCATCCAATATTCTGAACTTCTCTCCCTGACCATCCCTTACTATAGCCATCACCTCTGCCAACTCTGCATCATCTCTATGAGCTGCTTTAATCTTCTCATATAGGGTAGGCTGTATAACTAGGCTGGCAACAAAATCCTGAGGACTATCATCTACCAACTCTATGTTGAATCTCTCCAAATCCATAAGGATTGAGTGCTGAATCTCCATAGCTGCTAGTGTTGGTATGATACCCCATGGATAAAATACTTAAAAGATTAGATGTTACTACTCATATCAACAAGGTGCACCTTTCTTTTCGGAAGCTTTCCCATAAGAACTCCATAGTTAAGCGTGCTTGGCTTGGAGCAATCTTGGGATAGGTGACCACCTAGGAAGTTTTCTCAGGAAGTGTGTGAGTGAGGATAAAACATACTGAAAAAAATATGTGTTGGTTTGTGGGGCCAATCATTAGTCCGATAAGGCCCCCCCCTGTTGTCTAGTCCAGGTGGAGGAGGAGATGCAATGCTCCCTGGCAGACCCAGTTTGGGGCGTTACAATTGGTCTTACTGATTTTCTGCTCAGTGCATCTACTACTACATTCGCTTTTCCTAGGTGTTAATTAATAGTACAGTCATAATCTTTAATAAGCTTTAACCACCTTCTTTATCTCATATTCAATTCTCTCCGAGTGAAGAAATATTTCAGACTCTTGTGATCTGTAAAAATTTCGCATTTCCCACCATACGGATAATGCCTCCAGATTTTAAGAGCGTACACCACTGCAGCTAACTCCAAATCATGCACAGGATAATTCTTCTCATATTCTTTAAGCTATCTAGAAGCATATGCAATAACCTTTCCATGCTGCATCAATACGCACCTAAGCCCTTTCAGGGATGCATCACTATATATTACAAACCCATCCTCTCCTGATGGAATAGCCAACACTGGGGTTGTAACCAATCTTTGCTTCAACTCCTAAAAGCTCCGCTCACAGTCATTAGTCCATTCAATCCTTACATTTTTCCTTGTAAATCGCGTCAACAGACCTGATAAACTGGAAAAGCCCTCTACGAAGCGTCAGTAATAGCCTGCCAATCCCAAAAAACTCCGAACCTCTTAAACATTTCTAGGTCTCACCCAATTAACCACTGCCTCTATCTTGCTCAGATCAACAGATACACCCGCCTCAGAGATCACATGGCCAAGAAAAGAAACCTATTTCAACCAGAATTCACATTTCTTGAACTTCGCATACGACTTTCTCTCTCTCAATGTCTGCAATACCGGCCTCAAATGATGCTCGTGCTCCTCAAAACTCCTCGAGTAGGCCAGTATATCATCAATAAATACAACTACAAACTGGTCTAAGTATTGATGGAACACTCGATTCATTAGATCCATAAATAACGATGGTGCATTAGTCAACCCAAATGGCATCACCAAGAATTCGTAATGCACATATCTTGTACGAAATGCTGTTTTCGAGATGTCCACTGCCCTCACTTTCACCTGATGGTAACCCGACCGCAGGTCGATTTTAGAATAAACCTGGGTCCTTTGGAGCTGATCAAACAAATAGTCAATCTTGGAAAGAGGATATTTATTCTTAACTGTTAGTTTATTTATTTCTCTGTAATCTATACACATCCTCATGGTCTCATCTTTATTTTTCACAAATAAGACTAGTGCTCCCCAAGGTGACACACTGGGCCTAATGAATCCTTTATCCGGTAATTCTTGCAATTGATCCTTCAGTTCTTTTAATTCAGCTGGGGCCATTCGATAAGGAGCTTTAGATACTGGCGCTGACCCAAGTATAAGATCCACAATAAACTCAACTTCACGGCCTGATGGCAAACCACGTAATTCCTCTGGGAATACATCTGAGAAATCTCTAACTACAGGGACATCAGGTTGTTTCAGTTCTTCTTTTGGCAATTCCTTAATGTAAGCAAAAAATCCCTGGTAGCCTTCTTGAATCAATTTTCTCACCTAAACAGCTGACGCAAGCTGTGGCGAAGAACGTACCCGCGAACTAAGAAATCTATATTCTGGCTCGCCTGGAGGTCTGAAAATCACTTCTTTCAAATGACAGTCAATACTAGCATGATTATCTGCCAACCAATCCATACCCAAAATGATGTCAAACCCCTGCATATCTAATATCACCAAATCAGCTGGTAATATCTTTCCCTGAATAGTTACTGGAAATCTTCTAAGTACCCTTCTACATTTCACCACTGACCCAGTCGACGTGGCAATAGCCAACCCAATATCTAGCAACTGTGCCTCATACCCCGTTAACTTAGAATATACCGTAGAAACAAAAGAGTGGGTGGCACCTGTATCAAATAAAACAATAGCTATAAATGAGAAAGCAGTAAGGGTACCTGTAACTACGTCTCAAATTGCATCGGCGTCACCCGGCGTCAACGCGTACACTCTTGCCAGTGCTGTATTCCTCGGCTGTCCTCCACAAGGCACCTAATAACCACCCCGGTATGGTCTGGGAGCTGGTGCCTGAGCTGACAATCCCTGACATGACCAAGATCTGTACCCGGTTCTCCCACATCAATAGCAGATGTCCTCACCCATCCTGCATTCACCTGGATGTTTGCGGCCACATCTAGGACAGACAGGAGCAGCATGTCCACCATGAAAACCATCACGGCCCGTTATCTGTCTCCGACCACCTCTATAGTGATCTCCTCTCCATGGCCCTCGTCTAGAGCTCCCCTACAAATCATGAGGCACAGACCTCTTCCTCTGATCCTGAGCTGCAGCGCTCCTCTGCATACCACTCTCAATAACAGCAGCTCTATCCACCACCTCGGCAAACGTCTAAGCTCAAATGCCGATAACTTGCTCAAATAAACTCTGCTCCAATCCCTCTTCAAACTTCTTGGCCTTTTTCTCTTCTTCTGCTGCTAAATGTGGGGCGAAATGGTATAACTCAAGAAATCGTGCAGCATACTATGTCACCGTCATCAACCCTTGAGTCAAATGCAGAAACTCTGCTACCTTTGCGCTCCGAATGATAGCAAGGAAGTATCATTCGAGGAATAGTTCCTTGAACCGACTCCTTGACACTAGCACTGGATCTGGCCTCTGCTCCTCAATCATAGGCGCTGATCTCCACCAGCGCTTTGCCTCTCCTATCAGTTTAAACGTCGCTGTTGGCCTTATAAGGCTTAAAATCTTGTTATCTTATTTTTATGCTAACAAACAAGTGAAATTTAATGTATTTGTGTGAGTAATGATATTTCAGGGTTCATATATGTGAAAGTAAGGTCAAAGTGCCTACAAGGATCAAATATGATGGAAGCAAGGTCAAAGTGCTCTCAAGGATCAAATGAAGCTTAAATGAGCCAAGACATGAATTACTTGTTGAAGAATATGAGGACATGAATGAGTTGTTGAAAGCCAAGGCATATTAAAGTCAAAAGAGTCAAAGAAAGGCAAAGTAAGAAAGCTTAAAGAATATGGAATCTTGAAGAAAAGATGGATTCAATCCAAGGACAAAGCATGAATACTCAAGAACTTAGAATGTTAATATTTTAGAAGTCTCATGTAAGTGTTTTAATGTTTAAAATATCGTTTGAAATATTTTGAAGCTCTTAGGTTAACGTCTTAGACCTAGATACTTTTTAAAATACCTGAATAATATTTTTATAAGGTCAAAAATTATTTTAAAAAGGTTAGAATCATTTTTGGAATAAAGAGCACTAAAAAGAATTTTTCCCAAATGCTGTCAGTTTTTATACAATCGCATTGAGGTGAATTTTTCTCTATCAAACACTCATTATTTTAAAGAGTGGTAAACATGGAAGTTGTAGAATTTTCTCTTAACTTTCTTTTTACACTAAGAACACCTAATTTGGAGTTATATAGAAAACATTATGGCCAAAACACTGAAACTGGGTCATTGTTGTCAAACATTTAAACACTGTTCAACGGGCAGATTTTTAAAATTCTAATGTTTTAAATTATAGCCGTTTGAACCTTAAACATTCTAATAAATAGGGAAACTCTTTAAGGAAACTTTTTCAAGTTTGAAAGCCTATAAATACATGGTTTTTCAAAACAAAATAAATCCAAGAATTGAAAATTTTGTTTTGAGAAGCCGAAAGTACTCTTGTTCTTCCAAAGTTCTCTAGCTCACTCATTGAAAAATTCTTTTGCTGAGAACTCTGAAATGCTGATCCTTCTTCCTTTGAATTCCTACTGCTAATCCTCTTCTAAGAAGGATATTGGTGAATTCTACACTTGAGCTTCATTCTATTTCCTATTGATATTTTACATTGAAGTATATAGTGCTGAAATTGTACTAACTTGCTCTTTGAGAGAGTATACTTGTACGTAGATTTTATCTTGTGTTTCTTGTAGTTCATTGACGTTCCAAGGTGTTTGGATCATTCGCTAAGCAAGGGGATATTACTTAGAGAGGCGGACTCTAGCCTATGTAAGGAGGGACCGAACGAGGGAATATCATTTGGAGAAGGCAGGCTCTAGCCTTAACCAAGGAATGTTGTAATCGGTTTTGTTCCACTCGTCAACGGAACAGGTTTAGTGAATCCTTTGGTGGTTTGCCAAAGGCGAGGACGTAGGCTGGGTATAAGCCAAACCTCGTAAAAATCTCCGTCTCACTCTCTCTTTCCCTATTCTTTATTTTCAGTTCATATACAACTGCGTGGATGATTTAAATATCTAAATTATACATACTACGTATATTTAGAAATCAAGTAAACTTAAAATCCAATTTTGATTTGGGTTGCGGAAACCGAAAGGGAGTACGTTGGTTACACCATATCTTGCGGAAACCATACGAGAGTACGTTACTTGGTTAACACCCCAAAGATAAATTTACCAAGAGTTTATTTGAATTCTGAATATTTGGAAAGAGTGATTGGATTTATTTATGCAGGACTTTACTTCAGTAAGCATAAATTATAATTCATAATCAAAGGACTATATAAACAAACAAACTATCTCAAGATCTTATATTACCAAAGTGCTGAATACTTTATATCTTGGTTTGGTTGTTTGTTGTTTAACTTGTACTTGGCAAATAAATTGATTGTTTGGTTTGAAGATTGTGTTTAATTGATTGGATAAAAGAACTAAGTTCTTGATTGATTAAGGAATTAAAAAAACAAGTCAAGAATTGGTTAAAAGAAATAAAAGAAGTTTAAGGTATTTTAAAAGGAATCAAAAGAAATTTTTAGAATCCAATTCACCCCCCCTCTCTTGGGAAGTTGTTCCTAATTTCAGTCGCAAACGCCACTTTCTGCTCGTCTGTACATGCTAGTACTGCTAAGATCTCCTCGACATCCTGAACCCAATTCACCACAATCGGGTCAGGTCCTCCAACAAAAGAAGGACGTCTCATCCACGTACACTGCTCGATCGTGCAGCCACGCTCTCCTCCACTCGTGGCCATCTCAACCATCACCTGCTGAGTGACCCTGCGTAGTATGGCAGCTGTATATCCACCTCCCATACTGGAGGGTCCTGGTTTGTCACCTCCAGCATCTGTACCACTGCTACCCGAATCCATCCCTGAAAGTACACAAAACACTATTTTAAAATCCTATACAGATCTACTTTACTCCATCCAACTAAAACCTCAAATTCACTATCAACTATTTCCCTTGTTCCTACCCCAAAAATCCAATCCTGCGACCCAAACACACGACTCATCGATAGTTTATTATGATTTTTCTAAAATCGTTACCCCAGGAAAAACACAGAACCCATCACGATAATCCTGTATTCAGACCACAGAACAAATCCTCAAATTCTTTTCCTATTTTCTGGTATTTGTATCCGCTGCATTTTAGAGTCTACAGAACCTAACAACCTAGGCTCTGATACCAAACTATAACGACCTACGATTTATTCAACATTTTTTTTTTCTGAATATAATAAATTTCATCTGTTTGAATACTGATAATAACATCTAAGGCCCAAAGAGCGCTAAGGAAACTCTGTCTGTCATATATAACTAAGCAGTGGTACACAAAACTAGGAACTGCTATATACAACACAATATACCAGAAAACTATACTGCTCTGCAATATATTTACAATACAAAATACCCAGTGACGTCACTACAATCTGAAGACTATCCCAAAAATATTGTTATCTCAAAAATACCTACCCTTCCCACAAGGGCAATTCAAGTCAATCTCTACTCGCGAGCCTGATCTGCTCGCCTAGCTGGATCTCCTGAAAAATGGTAAGTCATTGGGATAAGACAACGCTCAGTAAGTGGAAATATGCTATTACTAGTGTGTGGCGGCTAAGTTAAATAGTTAAAATACTAAAATAATACTGTAATCTAAGAAAACTGATAAACTGTACAGAATATATCTATCTATCATGTAATCTTTAAAACATGACTGTGTATCTAAGTTTACTATCTGAAGGTACTGCTAGTATAATAATATAAATTGCTATTATGTGATATATCTATACATAGGAACTTCTACTATACCCTGGGATCTGTATATCATGATATATCCCCTCATGATAGGGTTGTGCGGCCTGTAGGCTAGACTTACTCTGGTCGGCCCTCCAGGTAAGTCAATCTCTATCATCCACCAATCTGTAATGATCTATGTAGATCTTGGCCCACTACAATCACTCCAGGCTATCTCAAACCTCTGTCATCGTCTAACTGGTTACCTCAACCCAGCATGTTGGGGAGACTGCAAATCTCTCCTAGCACGGTTAGATGGAATCCACATGTTATCTGAGTCATGTGGTTGCACGTGTATGAAACTAGCAATGGTACCGTGCTCTGCTGTAATTGTATCTATCTGTAATTTCCACAGGGATCTGATATCGTGTACTACTGTATACATATATATAAATATAACTCATCTTGCTACTTTTAACATGATTTCAAAAACAACCATAACACTATATTTCTGAGCTATATTATCTAAAATATCTGACTGAAATATATATATTGTCTATCTGTATCATCTGTGCTTTCTATCTGAACTATCTGTAATATTTGTATAAAATATATGTATATAATATCTGAATATTTTCTATATAGTATCTGTGTGCTCTATACACTACAAAAAATAAGGTTATTAGTGACGGTTTTCAATTAGCTGCTATAACTGCTGTTACTAATACTTATTAGTGACGAATTTTTCAAACTGTTACTAATAATAGTGTATTAGTGACGGATTAAAACAATCACTATAGATTCTACACTGAATCGACCAAAAATCGTCACTAAAGTCATAGTATTAGTGACGGTTTTAAATTTATCACTAATACTCTATTATTAGTAACGGTTTTAAAACCGTCACTATTTCTCTATTATTAGTGACAGTTTTAAAATCGTGACTATTGCTCTATTATTAGTGATGGTTTTTAAACCGTCACTATTGCTCTATTATTAGTGACGATTTTTAAACTGTCACTAATACTTAAATTGGACAATTAGTAGTAAAATTAATTTTTTTTTTCCCAATTATTAATTCCTGTAAAAATCTATAATTAAATTACATTTTCTTATACATAACATTAAACCATAATTGCAAAAAAATTCATAAATTATTCAAAATTATAATTCTAATTCAAATTTAAATACGTACAAATACAAATATATTATACAAATTCAAATTCAAATACAAATATATTATACAAATTCAAATTCAAATACAAATATATTATACAAATTCAAATTTAAATACAAATACATTATACAAATTCAAATTCAAATACATTTCATTTGTTCAGATAACAAAAAAAAGTCAAAAGATGCATCCGTAGTGCATGACATCGTGCTGACATTGTCACAGTTGCAAATCTTACAAATTAAGAAAGTTAAAAAAGTTAGTATACGCTTTTTGAAAAAATTTGGCAACATTTCTCTTGTAAAATATGACATTTTCGATAGAGATATGCTCCAAACCTAAGTGTTTACAATAATCCAACTAGTAATAAATTTTATGAGTGCACAAGAGCTTCATATAATAAGCATTAAATAATGTAACGTGTTCATGCATCCCATAAACAACATATATCAGAATATAGTTCTATGAAAAAATAGAATGTGATGTTTATGGTTTACATGGCTTCCATAGGACTCTAAAACAACTATAATAATCAAACAATGCAAATGAGTCCATGATTGATAGAATTTTCACTTAGCATATGCAAAAGTAAATTTAGAGATGAAGTTCAACGTTCATTTGAAGTTCACTCATTCTTTCAAAAATGTTTTAATATTCAGCACACTATAACCATATGAGCATACAGTATATGGCTATGATTATTTTGGTAAAAAGTCAACAAATTTTCTACAGCATGCTGTCTATAAATAGAACATTTCTCAAACTTGTAAGTCACAAAAGCACGCAATTCACAATATTTTTACATCATACAAATGTCATTTAGATTAAGATCGACATGCAACAACCTAAAAGTATCTACCAACAGGCAAAACACATCACTGCATCAGCCATGCAGGTGGCGTTCCAATCAAGCATGTAGTCCTAATGTCCACTACCAGCATGCAGTTCACAAGATATATCAATCAAAGCATACAATCTAGAAGTTAAATCATCTATTAAACTAAATTTAGATAAGCACAAGGAAATTGTGTGTTGTGCGCAGGAAAAAATTTTGAGTGCGCAAACAATAGAAATTGTGTGTGCAATATGTACAAAAAAGAATTGTAAGTATGTTCTGTGTGTTGGCAACATGGAAGTGTTTTGTAAGTGAGAATGCATAGTGTTACTTGCTCCAAAAAATGTAGAAGATATCATAGAAACTTTTGTATTCCCCAAATCAGCTTCAGCCCCATCTAACTTCGTCGCAGCCACCATAGACTTCAGCGCCACCACCGACTTCACCTCCTTCCCTTGCTCCCCCGATCTCTTCCACAAAAACATCACAAAGCCCGACAATCACAACCACTGAGGTCGTCACGATCATGGCAGCAACGGTGGCTATGGCTTGCTGCAGCGTCATCCTCGAGGGCGAAGTTCTCGAACAATAAGACTCAATCTGCAATCTAGGGCCCAACTTCAGAATCCTCGACTTTGATGGTGATTAAGCAGACGACGAGGTCATGGAAGGTGATGAAGGACAATGAGGTCATGGATGACAGAGAAGGACAACGAGGTCGTGGATGGTGGTGGCTACATCAATGATTCTTTATCTAGTTTACTCGAAGTTTCTTTTCAAAATTGATTTGAAATGCGATAAGTTTGCCCATGTAGACAAAATGAATTTTAGTCTTTCATCTGATAGGTTGTCTCTTATAGTTAAGGTATGATTTAAATATTATTTTTATTTCTCTTGAATCTTGATGCCCTTCTTGCGGTCATTACATCCACTTGCCTTATTTACAATAATTTCTCACTTGAGTCTTTGAAATTCTGTAGAATGTTCTAATTGAAAGCAGTGATTTTGACAAGATTCGGCCAGATTATGGAGCTAATTTAGTTATTTGTACACAAGATGAGTTGTTCTCAATTTGCATTCCATGTCAAGGTATGTTCATTTGTTTCTTATTCTTTGATCATCATGAATTTTTATTAAAGCTTCTGCACATAAGGTTGAAGAGATGAGTCCAGGATAATAATACTTGAGGAATTGGTACCTCTTCCTCCTCATAGGTTTGTGGTTGGTTGTTGATAGGTTTACATTATGAAAGTCAATCATGATGATTCCGTGGCTCGTTTGGAGGAAGAGGTACTAATTCCTCAAGTATTGTTATCATGGACTCATCTCTTCAACCTTATGTGTAGAAACTTTAATAAAAATTCATGATGATCAAAGAATAAGAAACAAATGAACATACCTTGACATGGAATGCAAATTGAGAACAACTCATTTTGTGTACAAATAACTAAATTAGCTCCATAATCTAGCCGAATCTTGTCCAAATCACTGCTTTCAAGTAGAACATTCTATAGAATTTCAAAGATTCAAGTGAGAAATTATTGTAAATAAGGCAAGTGGATGCAACGACCGCAAGAAGGGCATCAAGATTCAAGAGAAATAAAAATAATATTTAAATCATACCTTAACTATAAGAGACAACCTATTCATCTGAAAAGCTAAAATTCATTTTGTCTACATGGGCAGGCTTATCGCATTTCAAATTAATTTTGATAAGAAACTTCGCGTAAATGACTAGATAAAGAATGACCATCCACCCACTATAAGAGTACTTGAACCTCCTAATTCTTACCTCCATGTCCATCATAAACTCCGAAGAATGAAGTGGAAGCATCCAGAACAAGATATATTATGCAGTATGCTAGCAAATCAAATATTCACAGTCAATAACAGAATATTCATACTATTAGTTTGAGGGTTTTAAGGAGAGAACAGAATGGATGTTAGGTAATCATTAAATTTATTCTCAACGCTATTTTCGAAATTTCCAAAGAAAGTTGTAATTTGGGAGTTTTGAATTAAATGGAAAGAAGTAAAGAACCCTTCGGGCTTTGATCCCCAGATTCGTATTTAAGAATTTCAAGTAGAATAGAAGAGAATGAAGAATTCTTTAGTTCTACGGTCGCATTTTTCAGATGCAATGAAAAAAAAATATGAACAAAGAATTCTTCAATCTTTTTCCCTTCATAAAAACAAACTCCATCCTTCACTCCATTTCCTAAACTTCCAAAATGACTCCCAAGGACAAATCTCAGAAATACCTCTTCTTCCAAAGGCAGAACCCACTTGCCAGTGACCCATTCGCGATGAAGCCTTAGATCTACGGCCGCAAAATCCATCTGCTCCCTCGACCCACGAAAAAAATGAAGCACCTCCCGTCGTCCAACACCTCGGTGACCACGCCCTCCCACCACCCGTCATTGTGGAACACGTTGACCTCCTCACTGAACTTGAACTCGCGGTCGAGCTTACGCGGCGGAGGTGACCGCAGCAGCACCAAATCCACCAGCTCCCGCAACGGCTCTGACCCCTCCTCGTCGGCCATCAGGCTCTTGTACACCACCATAATGGTCGAGTTCTTCTTCGACACCGGCCGGATGACGGTCCCGACGTACCAGGCGCCGCGAAAGCCCTCCTCATCGCTGCTTATCTCCACCTCCGTTCCTTTCTTTAAATACTGTCCCGACGCCTCTCCCATTTCTAGGGTTTATGCTAAAATCCTTAACTAAAATTTTTTTATTTTTTTTAAATGAAAACACAATTAGTGACGGTTTCAAAACCATCACTAATACCCTATTATTAGTGACGGATCTCCCAATCCATCACTAATACCCTTAACTAAATTTTTATATATTTTTCAAATAAAAACACTATTAGCGACAGTTTCAAAACTGTCACTAATACCTTAACTAAATTTTTTATATATTTTTTTAAATAAAAACACTATTTAGTGACGGGTTCAAAACTGTCACTAATACCCTATTATTAGTGACAGATGTTTCAATCCTTTACTAATACCCTTAACTAAATTTTTTATATATTTTTTAAATAAAAAGACTATTAGTGACGGGTTCAAAACCGTCACTAATACCCTATTATTAGTGATGGATGCCCCAATCCGTCACTAATACCCTTAATTAAATTTTTATATATTTTGTAAATAAAAACACAATTAGTGACGGTTTCAAAACCGTCACTAATACCCTTAACTAAAATTTTTTTATTTAGTCATAAATATTAGTAGTGACGATTAGTTAATTGTTACTAATAAGTGACTTTTACTGACGAATTTAATCCGTCACTAATACCCTAGAATCGTTGCTAATATTTTCCTGGAAAAATTTCACGCTAAAATTATTTACTACGCAGATTTTAGTGATGAATGTATTAGTGACGGTTCTTAAAAACCGTCACTAATACCATCTTTTAGTGACGAAATTGAATTCGTCACTAATACTTTCGTCACTAAAAATCAGTTTTTTTGTTGTTGTATATAATATTTGTATACTCTGTATATAATATTTATATGCTCTGTATATAATATATGTATACTCTGTATATAACATATATATGCTCTGTATATAATATCTGTATATCTGTAATAGCATCTTGATGCTATCACTGTATAATCTGTCTGAGTGGTATGGTCTAAAAATCATGTTTTTCTCTAAAAATATTATAAGTCTCATTCATTTCTAATATTCTAAAATATTTGAATATCCGTATATCGGTAACACTGTAAAATCTATATATATATATATATATGGTACTGTGATAAACTCATGCCACACATTTGAATAAACGTAGTCTCATGCTCAACTTCTGTAATTCTGCTATAAAAATAATATTCATAATTCTCTGGAAAATAATCTGATATACATGCTTGTAAACATACTTTCATAATCTTCTATATACATATTAAAAATTGCTAGCATAACATATTTCCCTTACCTTAAGTCTGAAAAGCCTCTACAAAATTCTGGTCCTATACCCGCAGGGTTCCTAACTCAACATCCCGAAAACAATATCCCCCAGAACAAAACATCAGTATTTTTTTACCTACAACATTTCTTATAACTATAAGGAAGACATAATCTGAATATAATGTCTTACCCTGGATTTGGGATGAATTTCAAATCAACTCTCCCCACGATCTGCTCTGGCAAACTTGCAGAGAACTTCGTCGGGAGTGTCGTGGTGGCCTCGGATCTTCAATCCGACGAGAAATAGGGCCAGGATCGAAGAGAGAAGGGGAGGGGGTCGTAGGAGAGAGAGAGAGAGAGAGAGAGAGAGAGAGAGAGAGAGAGAGAGAGAGAGAGAGAGAGAGAGAGAGAGAGAGAAGGGTTCTATGCTGAAATTTGATAAAAAAAATTCGAGTTTAAGCTATTTATAGGGCTGGATTCATCGACAAGACACGTCACCTCGTCGACGAGTCCTGTAAAAAGTTCGTCGACAAGCCTGTACCCTTGTCGACGAATTTCAATCTGCTTTAAACCCTCTCTTGGTATCTTCTCGTCGATGAGGCAAGGCTTCGTCGACGAGGTCCCCTTATGCGCTCGTCAACAAATTCCCTGTGTTCGTCGACAAGGTCCTGTGTAAGAATTTCGAGTTGTTACATTCGTACTTTCTGTATCGTTTGTGCCATAAGGGGTTTTTGAAAATATCTTATTATAGAATTTATTAAATTATAATAATATAATCAAAATCTCATTATTACTCATATTTTCGTGAAATACGCAACGTAAAAAAATTAACTCATGTCATTTTTACTCATATTTTTGTGAAATATGCAACGTAAAAATAAACTCATGCTACACAATTTTCGTGTTAAAAATATTTTCTTGAATAAAAATTAATGCTATAAAATACCCGAGGGGTTTAGAACATTTCTTAACTCAAAAATAAATATGAGTATATTAAAGATAAAACTAGTATAATTAAATGTGCGTAAAAATAAACTCAAGAGAATTTTATGAAACTAACTAACATAATCAAAATTTACATACAAATAAACTCAGGTATGAATTTTAAATAAAAATCTAATATAATCAAATTTACTTACCTCTTCCTTTACCTTGTGCTACGAACACAATGACTATCTCTAAGAAATGAGATCGAAAAGAGTGGGTGAGTGAGAACTTACTCAAAAATTCTCTCTCCACCATTAATTCTTTCACTCACTAATCATTCTCTTCCTTTAAAATTTTTTATGAAAAATGAAGGTTAAGAGCTTCCTATTTATAAGAAAATTTTAAGAAAATAGAATTTGTAAAAGTGTTAGGAGATGGGTGAAATTATAATTTTTTTAAATTAAAGAATGGGCATGGGATAGGTTAGACATGAGTTAAGTATGGGATAGGGATGGAGGTCATGTGGGAGTGCTTGCCACCACTCCCCTTTAATTAATTTTTAATTAATTAATTATTTATTTATTTATTTATTTTTAATTTTTTTAAAATTATTATTATTATTATTATCATCATCATCATTATTATTATTTTTAAGTCATGTTTTAGTACATATATTAAAGAATTAAATTCGAATTTTGAAAACTCATGTGGGCCCCACATGGTCTTATGGGCCCCACACAATTTCGAGACCCAAGTGGGTCTTACGTAACTCCAATAGTTCTCACACGGTTTTATGAGCCCTGCATAACTTCGGGACTCATGTGGACCCCACACGACTTCGAGACTCATGTGGGCCCCACACAGTCTTGTGGGCCCCACATAGGATACCTATATTATTATTATTATTATTTTAACATGTATTTCTACAAATTATATTTGTCAAAACACTATTTTATGCATATGTACTTATTTACGTGTACAAACAGTGTCCATCCTATTTATCCTATGAAATTCCATTTTGATCAGGCCGACCTCCACGGAGCGATTAAGCCACAAAGGTCTCTGAGCACTCGCTAAGACAAGGTCTTTTTTAGGCATCAACATGGAATCAAGGATCCTACAGAAAAGCACTTTTGTATTGATATTAACTTAATGAGCATTTTTGTTATTTTATTATTATTATTATTATTATTATTATTATTATTATTATTATTATTATTATTATTATTATTATTATTATTATTATTATCATGCTTTAATCGTATATATATTTTTGGGTTATCACAACCCAGGAACCCCAAACTGCAAAACCGCTCCGATTAACTTACAGAGAATCTATAAGAACCCGAACTGTGATAAATGGTTTTAAATAAATAAGAGGAGTAAAATTGGTATTTGAACAAGCTTCGTCAACGAAGCCAGATTTCGTCAACGAAGGCCATGCATCTCTCATTGACGAAATTCAGAGGCTCGTCGACGAGGAGAAGCCGAGGAGTTTCGGGAAACAGGTTATATTAGGATTCATCGACGAATCCACCGTCTCGTCAATGAGAAGACTATAGAGCCTCGTTGAAGAGGACACCATCTCGTCGATGAGTTTTTCCGAGTCAAAGGGCTATAAATATCAGTTTCATTGCTTAACCATTAAGAAACTTCAAATATCTTTTCTCTCTCTCTCTCTCTCTCTCTCTCTAGAACTCTCCCTACTCTCTATCTCCTTAGATTTCTTAGTTGTTTGTTACTGGAATCGTGAATCTGAAGTTACCACAAGGATCGTGGAAGGATTCTCTACAAGTTCTACGGATCCCGTTTTGGAGATTTTTGAGTTTTGATGAAAAATCGAGGTAAGGCTCGGTTTTCAATTCTGATTTGGTAGTTTTGTAGGGAACTATCTTGTGAGTATATTCTGTGCTGTTGATTGTAGGTTCTGGAACTCGGTTCGCTGTTTAAGGGCTTTAGAGTTCGGGATTTTCTATTCGGAGAAAAGGTAAGGGGAATTGTGTTTATATCGATTATTTTTGAAATTGGACTCAGTAGAACTATGATTCACAGCCCTGTGTGTGTTTTGACTCTTCATTTGGGGGGATCTAACGAGGAAAACTATGAGTTTTTCGTGATTACAGTTTTGGGAAAAAGGGGGCGACGGGCTACATCCCTGGTTTTGTTGAAAACCGAACGTATATGTTGATTTATACTGTGTTATAGGGATAGTCGTTCTTTGACTTGTTTTAAACTGTATGCGTTTGAAAAACCATGATTTTAGATTACCAAATGGGTATGGTTTGTTTGGTTATATGAGCATGCATGTGTGTGTATGATTGTTTAAATGCTAGTAGGAACGCGGTTCCGAATTGTTTCAGGTACTAAGAGTGTCCGACTCTATATCCGAGGGTGTATGAAATCGTTGGCCATAGATTGGTAGAGGTCCGACTTTATATCTGAGGGTGTGATCCTATTCCGACAAATCAGGTCGAAGGGTGTGGATCCACCAGTTAGCGTCGATACGATGCCATAGGAGTTGGGAACTAGCCATATACAGGTGGTACCGTGTTACGCGGGTTGGCTACCGGCCAATGCCATATGTCATAGGCCGGCTTCAGGTCGAAGGGTGTGACAACACCGGGATTGCTGATCATGTGTGTGTGTGCTTGTATGCACTGTTGTGAAATTAGTACTAGACTGCATTTAACTACGTGTATGTTGCATCATGATAACACTCAAATGTCATACACCGATATAACATGTGTTCTTCCTTACTGAGAGGTGTCTCACCCCTACTGTACGTTCATTTTTACAGGTCCTTCGAGTAATCGGAACTAGAGTCCTGGTGTAGGGAGCGTAGTGGCTGGTGTACTGCGGTTAGCACTTGGGTAAGTGCTAGGACTGTGTTTTGACCAGTTGCCATTTTGGGATGTGTTGGGCACCCAGTTGTACATTGTATGATAGAGCCTGTTCTGCTCTTATATAGACTCTGGTATGGTACTGTATTTATATATAGAATGACTTTTTCCGCTGCGTATATTCTGTTGTGTTTGGATGTGTTTAGGGTGCCTGGGAACCCCACGGGGTTGGTCCCTCATCCTTTGTACTGTATCTGTGGATGGTTTGTATGATACAGGGACAGGTTAGATTACATTTTCACCCCTGGGTCCCATTTCCGGGTTCGGGGCGTGACAGCTTCGTATCAGAGCTAACCAGGTTGTTAGGTCTTGTAGACTTGGTTAGGCTTAGCTGTGAGTACATACCAGAGTATAAGATGTTGGATATGGGTAGAGTTGGTTGAGGATTGTTCGGTTGCTAGACCGGGAATTATCGACGATATTTCGTGTTTTTTCCTGGGATGATGATTCCAGTAAAAGCAGGGCGGATCATTGATGACTTTTGTATCAGTGTGATAGGACAGACCTGGACCTGGCAGGGAATAGTTAACACAATTAGTGTAGATCATTGTGTTAACTGTATGTGTTGTAGGGATATTGATAGATTCCTATTGTGCTGCAGAATGGAGCCCAAGGATAATGACTTGGGAAGTGGCTCCGAGGAGACTGTGAGTGATGAGTCCCCTTCAGTGCCTCGAGGTTTGATGAGGCAGGTGTTGCGGGAGATCGGGCGGAGTGTGAGGAGACGCGAGCACTCTCCTACTGCTGCGAGGTGCACCATTAAGAGGTTCACACGCATGCACCCTCTGACGTTCTTTGGAGGACCTGACTCGAAGGTAGCAGAGGATTGGGTGGAGAAGACTGAGAGGATCTTGGAAGTCCTGAACTACACGGATATGCAGCGAGTCCTTTATGCTACCTTCCAACTATCTAGGGAGGCAGGTCGATGGCGAACTGCGGTGAGTCTGCTGAAGAAGCAAAAAGCCAATCCTAAGGAGATGACATGGGGCCATTTCAAGGAGGTATTCTTCGATAGATACTTCCTAGCTTCTATACGTGATGCGAAGGCGGATGAGTTTTTTGCTCTGACTCAGGGGAGTTTGACGGTGCAGAGGTATGCGGCTCGATATATAGAGTTGTTCCGGTTTGCGCCATGTTTGATCTCGAGCGAGTATGAGAAGACTCATAGGTTCGAGAAAGGCATAAGGAAGGATATCTATAGACAAGTGGGCATGCTTCAAATCCGCGAGTTCTCGGTGTTGGTGGATAAAGGCACAGCGATTGAGACCGGTATCCGAGAGGACGGGGTGGATCAGGAATTGAGGAAGAGGACAGTACCTTTTGGTTCTCAAACAGGATCTCGTCAAGGATCGTGGAAGAAGAAGGACAAGGGCTCGGGATACCGTCAGAATACCAAGCGCCAGGATTCTCAGATGAGCCAGACTAATGGTCATTGTACCAAATGCTATAAATGGCATGAGGGTGAGTGCCGGTCATTTGGGGGTAACTTCTACAACTATGGCCAGCCATGCCACATGTTTCGTGATTGTCGTGCACCGAAGTGAGATGTGCCTGCAACTAGTGCGAACTAAGGGAGCAACCAGATGCCTCGGGGAACCGTTCAGACGAATATAGCTCCAGCCAGAGTATACTCTCTTACTCTAGCGGATGCTAAGCATGGAAATGTGGTGATAGGTACCTTATTATTGTTTTCAAATAAGGCTTCTGTATTGTTTGATTAGGGTGCAACCCTTTCTTTTATATCTGTGAATTTTGTTGGACGGTGTGGGGTTAAGACCCAAGTCATGAGCAGGGTGTTATCGGTGACTACACCATCTGGGAGTGTATCATTCTGTAGAAGGATGTTGGAAGATTGTCTAATGGTAATCTAGGGGAAGCTTCTACCAATGAATCTTGTAGTATACGACATGTCAGGGTTCGATATCATTCTGGGGATGAATTGGTTGTTCTCCAGTTATGATGTGATCGACAGTTGTAGGAAGCAGTAGTTTTCATACCTCATAGGGAGCAGGAGTATGAATTCGAGGGATCATGTGTGCGTTCGGCGTTACAGATTCTATCAGCATTGCAAGCGAGGAGGCTACTTTTGGACGGATGTCAGGGGTACCTAGCTTGTGTGTAGGAACCGCCGTGGGGTAAGTTGAGACTTAAGGACATTCAGGTAGTCAGCAAGTTCATGGATGTGTTTCCAAATGATTTACTCGGTTTACCTTCGGATCGTAAGGTGGAGTTTGCGATAAAGTTGCTGCCTGGTAAGACACCGATCTTTAAGGCTCCGTACCAGATGGCTCTAGTGGAACTTCAGGAGTTGAAGGAGCAGTTGCAGGAATTACTAGACAGGGGATTCATTCTACCTAGTGTTTCGCCTTGGGGAGCTCTAGTATTGTTTGTGAAGAAGAAGGACGGGTCGATGCGGATGTGCATTGATTACCGTGAGATTAACAAGGTGACTGTGAAGAATCGCTCTCCTTTACCTCGTATCGATGATCTCTTTAACCAGTTGCAGGGGATGCGGGTCTTTTCAAAGATCGACTTACGGTCAGGATATCATCAGGTGAGGGTTAGATCTGAGGATGTAACGAAGACGGCTTTCCGAACCAGATATGGTCACTACGAGTTTTTGGTCATGCCATTTGGGTTGATGAATGCTCCGGTGGTGTTCATGGATCTGATGAACAGGGTTTTCCATGAGTACCTGGATGGATTTGTGGTGGTATTCATTGACGATATTCTGGTATACTCGAGAAGTTTGGAAGAGCATGAGGACCATTTGAGGTTAGTATTACAGATGCTGCGGGAGAAGAAGTTGTATGTTAAGTCGAAGAAGTGTGAATTCTGGTTGAGTAAGATTGTGTTCTTAGGCCATGTGGTGACTGGTGATAGTATATCAGTTGATCTTAGCAAGATTGAAGCAGTGGTTGACTAGGTGAGGCCGAAGAATGTGCAGGAGGTTTGGGGTTTTCTAGGACTGGCGGGTTATTATCGTCAGTTGGTGGAGGGGTTCGTTAAACTGTCTACGCCTCTGACGCGATTGATTAGGAAGGGAATGTAGTTTGAGTGGACCAGTGATTGCGAGCAGTGCTTTCAAGAGTTGAAGCACCGGCTGGTTACTACTTCGGTTTTGAACATTCCTTCGAGGGATAGTGGATTTGTGATTGATAGCAACGCATCTTTGAAGGGTTTGGGATGTGTGCTTATGCAACAGGGTAAAGTAGTAGCGTATGCTTCTCGGCAACTGGACCCACTCTCTTAAGTATCTCAAATGGTCCAATGTACCCAGAAATTAGCTTACTCTTTTTTCCAAATCTCATCACCACTTTCATCGATGCAACTTTAAAAAATACATGGTCCCCCACTTCAAACTCCAACTCTCACCGACAAGTATTTGCATAACTTTTCTGCCGACTCTGAGCTGCTCGAATTCTATCTTTTATGAGTATGATTTTCTCTGAAGTTTGTTGAACCATCTCTGGCCCCAAAACCTGCCTCTCACTAGTTTCATTCCAATGTAATGGAGATCTACACCTTTGACTATACACCGCTTCATATGGTGTTATTCTAATACTAGCCTGATAACCGTTATTATAAGCAAATTCGACCAATTGCATATACCGGATTCATTTATGTAGTAACCGGGAAAAAAAATAAAATTTTTTAAAAAATAATAATAATAAAATAATAAAATAAAATTAATTAATTAAATTAACAAGTAAAATGAATAGTATGATAAGGAACAAATATATATATATATATATATATATATAAATATTAAAGCATGTATATATATATATATATATATATATATATATATATATATATAAAATAACACAAGCTTCTTCAAGACGTTTTGAAAGTCAAAATCCAAATTGAATTGGATTTTTGGTGTGCGTGAGTGCACTCTCTCTCTCTCTCTCTCTCTCTCTCTCTCTCTCTCTCTCTCTCTCTCTCCTACGACTCTCTCCCTTCGATTTTGGGCTAGTTTTACGCCAGATCGACAAACCGAAGCCACCACGACGCTCCTGGCGAAGTTCTCTACAAGTCTGCCGGAGCGGATCGTCAGGGAAACGAAGTTGGATTTCATCCCAAATCCAAGGTAAGGCTTTATATTCAATATTTGGATTTTTGACAGTTGAAGAAAGTGATATAAGCGTAAAAATACTGAACTTTAATACTAAAAATTTTTAGTTCCAGGGTGTTGATTGGGAACGTTGGGAATCATCCCTAAGTTGAGGTAAGACTTTTTAAATTGAATTTGACTTAGTGGTAGTTATAAAAAATGTTGTACGTATGAAAATACTAAACTTTAATTCTGCGAGTTTTCATTTTCAGGGTGTTGAGTTGAGAACCTTGTGGGTACGGGGAAGATTTTCTTAGGGGCTTTTTAGGAATCGGGTAAGGGGATAAACTAAGCTAGTTTTGTTTTGAGAAAATGCATGTATATATATATGTAGCATCTGGTTTCAGGAAAAAATAAATATATTTATATTTAGAAAATACTGTTTAAATAATGATATGTTGAATACGTGGAAAATTTGTTTAGTGTGGCATGAGTATAAAAATGTTGTGAAATACTGTTTTCTGGGAATGGGGACGATATGGATTTCTATCATGGAAAATCGGCATACGGGCCGAGATATATATATATATATATGTGATTTTTCGGCGTACAGGCCGTGCTATGTGGATATGTTTGCCGGCGTACGAGTCGTGCTATGTGGATGAGATTTGCCAGCGTACGGGCTGTGCTACGTGATTTGCCAGCAACGGGCCGAGCTATGTGATTTGCCAGCATACGGGCTGTATTATGTGATTTATCGGCGTACGGGCCGAGCTATGATAAAATGTGTAATTTCGGCGTACGGGCCGATGATTTTCATGAAATATGTATATGTGAAAAATGATATGATTGATTTGATAATTATTGATATGAGATATCCATGTATCATGATTTTAGTATATATATATGATATCAGAACCTGATTAGCTTGGTCTAGGTTAGCACTTGCGCGGTACCGTTGCTATGTGTCCATGGTCCTCGTGATCATGATATCTGTGTTAACTCTGCTGTACGGAGTGGTGTGAGATTGGATGGTCGATATGGTTATTTTCAAGAAGTGTGCTGTTATCGCCCCTGGTGTACGGACCAGTCTGGGTAGACCCATCGGACCTACAGACTACTGTTTGACTTGGCAGTGGTCGGCCAACCATTGTCAGGTCCCGCCTTCGGGTCACACAACCCAGTCATGTGGGGGTAATACATGACAACAGCCAGCTAACTTACCAAGATTGTTTTATGTTATTATTAGTGTATGAGATGAGATATGTTTATGAAAATGCAGTATATTCTGCTATATGTTGATATATATGTATGTTTTCCCAGATTTGATAAACAGTATTGAATATGTTATGTATGGTATATGTAGAACACATAATACTCATGTTGCCACACACTGGTATTAGTTTATTTCCCTTACTGAGAGGTGTCTCACCCCTAAATCTTATACATTTTTCAGGAGCCCCTGATAGGAGATCGGGAAAAGCCCCGCTGATCTAGATCAGTTGTTTGCCCTCTTTGGAAGGGTAAGTTTTTGGTAGGGACAGTTAGGTTTTGTGGGGATTGTCCCTAGATTTCATTTTTGAGATGTATATACTGTGAGATAGTAATTGTAGTGACTCTGGTATGTGTTATGCACATTATGATGAGATGTATATGATTTTATACTTTCTGCTGCGTAGGCTTCTGCTGTATGTTTTGTTATATCCCTGGTGCCCACGGGTCCAGGTGGATTGTGACCTGCTGAGCTGGAATGTATGATGTGATGATAAGTTATTTATATAAAAAAAATATATGTCAAAAAGGAGCAGGTCGTTACAATTTACCACCAAAGTCTAATACACAGGCTCGTAGCATATGCTCCAGTATCTGAATCGTCCTTTCTGTTTATCCATCAGTTTGACGATGAAAGGTTGTGCTGAACGTCAACTGTGTACCCATGGCTCTCCGCAAACTCTTCCAAAACTATGATGTGAACCGTGGATCACAGTCTGAAACAATGCATACTGGTATGCCATGCAGTCTAACTGTAGCGACCCGAAGAATAATGATATTTAAATAATAAAGAGGGAGAGAAATGGGAACAATAATATAAGGAGGCAGTCGACGACATTGCATTTTGAATATAATAACCTAGGGGATTTTCTCATGACCTCGTCGACGAACACAAGGGATTCGTCGACGAGGGTACAAGAGGGTCTCATCGACGAGAACAAGTTTCGTCGACGAGAAGATGTCGAGACAGGATTTTTGGAAGTCTAAAATTCGCGACGAGGGTGCAAGTTCATCGACGAACTTTCTACAAGACTCGTCGACGAAGTGACGTGGCTCATTGATGAATCCTGCAGTATAAATAGCCCTAAACTGATTTTAATCACAGAAATTCAGCCGTAGTCTCTCTCTCTCTCCCTCCTTTCCCCTACGGTTCCTTCCTCTTCTTTCTTCAATTTCGACTCCGGCAGTCGCCGGATCAACGATCTGGGGCCACCACGATGCTCCTGGTGGAGTTCTCTGCAAGTCTGCCAGAGCAAATCGTTGGTGGGACGAAGTTGGAATTCATCCCAAATCCAAGGTAAGGTTTTTTATTCGAAATTTGACTTTCCAGCAGTTGTAGGAAATGCTGTAGACATAGAAATAATGATATTTTGTTCTGAGATATATGGTTTTCAGGGTGCTGAGTGGAGAATTCTACGGGTGTAGGACCCATCTCAATAGAGAGATTTTAGCAGAAATCACGTAAGGGAAATATGCTATGCTAGGCAAATTTAGTATGATTTTTAGTATAGTATAGTGTATATATATATATATTTATACAGATTGTTATTTACAGCAGGAATTAATACAATTTTACAGTTTATTCATTATGTATAATATGTTTTAAATTACTGTGTGGCTTGATAATATGGATATAGTACAGAAACATGTTTTACAGTATTTTTCAGAGATACGTTTTTACAGAATATACAGATAGTGAATATGTTTTATAGCATTTTTCAAAATACCATGATTATACAGATTTATAGTTTATTACAAAAATACAGTTGATATAGATACAGTTTACAGTACCATGACATACAGTTTTACAGTTCATTTCAGAAATACAGTTGATACAAATACAATTTATCACAGCGTCATGGTTTACACAATTATTACAGAATCATGGTAAAACAAATAGTTGTATATAAAGATGTATTATACAGTATCAGACCCTGTTGGACCATACAGTTTATAGAGCACGATATCGTTGCTACATACAGTATATAGAGTGCAACCACCTATTCAGATAATACGTGGTATAAAGGTCGATCGTATAAAGCCTATGAGTGGATAGGCTTCCCATAAGATATGGGTGGACGAGGGCTGATTAGACTGATGGAATATAGTGATTTATTCTTGGTTGATCAGTCAGGGTAGATCCCGCCTATGGGCTGCACAACCCTGTCATGAGGGGTTAAATCACGGCACACAGTTATCCACAGGAAAGTTTTCAGCTATTACTATGTTTGTACAGATTTATAGAGACAAAATATATATATTAGAAGTATTTTGAGTAGAAACCTAAGGTACAGATATGATAAGCAACCGGGAAAAGGTGATAGTTTATATTACTGGTATTGTATTTACAGATTATGTGATACATGATTATATAGTAATAGATTTTCACAGTATTGTAACTCAATTGCCACACACTAGCAATAGCATATTTCGTCTTACTGAGCGTTTGCTCATCCCATTATTTTAACATTTTCCAGGTGATCTAGGTAGGTGAGCAGACCAGGCTCACAGATAAAGGGGCCTCAGTATTGCCCTGACAATAAAGTGAGTATTTTGGGAGTATTTTTATATAGCCCTAGCCAGTTGTGGGTATTTTTGAAAAACAATTATATACGTATATTCTGGGAAACATTTTAGCACTCTGGTATTGTATATAATTATATATGGTTGTGTTCATCTGATTTCCGCTTCTCGCTACTTAGGTTGATGGTTGGGTTCGTTACAATTTGGTATTAGAGCATTATAAATGTTATAGTATATATATATAAAAAAAAAACTCAAGTTAAATAGCAGGTCGTTACACTAACTATCTCCTATATGTATAATTTTGCCAATCTACTCACGGAGTAGTGTTGACCTCATAGGTCATGCCCGGTTTTGATCATGACAAATACTGTGTTATTTAATGGTTAATGAGTTTATGTGCAGGTTCAAGCAGAGATTCCAAATTGGTGCACATGGACTTGAAGAGGATAAAGACCCTAAATTTTTTATATGTTGTATTTTAATTCAGTTTTTATTCGGGTTTGTAATAATTAAAGTTCAATGAACTGTAATAATCAATACATTACATGCATGATAGGGTAGATAAGCTTAAAGAACTTAAACTGACCTTAGGACCCTCATGTTTGCATAAAAATGTGCCCTATCATTTTAATATTAATCATCATATGTATAGGGACAACATTATAAAGAGAATTGGACCGAAATACCCTTGAAGGGCACATTCGGTCGACCAAACTTTAATGAATAGGGACCTTCGGTCGATCGAACCTCCATCGGGTCAACATTTTGACCCTTCGGCCAACCAACCAAAAATATAAGGCAAAGCCCTAGTCAACCGAACCCCCACATGGGAAATCTCAACGCCATGGTCGACCGTACAATCTAGTTCATTCTCACGTTAGTCGATCGAAGTTCGTACAATTCGATCAACCAAACCAGTATGGTCGACTGAATCGCGGAGGATCAGAATCACCTTATGAATGGCCGACCGAACACATAGTTCAAATTTTTTTCCTGGTCGACCAAACTCTCAAGACGGTCGACCGGTCCTCTCGAGTTATCGAAATTTAAAGAGGTTAAAATACTGTTAAATATTATTAACCTCACTAAAACTTTTTCAAAAAATGACATCTATGTCCTAAACAGTTATAATTTTGGGGAAGTCTATATATACCCCCTCATTTGCAAAGTTTAGCAACTTGATTAGCAATCTTAATTAGCAAATACTCTCTGAATTTCAAAAATCTCTACTCTCATCTTCAAGCTCCTTGTACTCATTCTTTCTCATTTCTATTGCCAAAAATCATCTTGTAAGAGTGTTATTGTGACTTTCTTATTAAGTTTAGGCTCTCTCTTGTTCTTGTTGATTGAGATAAATTTTATTAGAGAGCAAGCTTCAAGTTTTTCTAGGAGACTTTGTTAGTAAGTCTTCCATAGGAAAACTTCTTTGAACTTGTGAGTTTTGCCTCTTCATCGCAGTACTCAAAGAGTTGGTATTGCATTTTGGTTGTGAAATATTATTTTGCAAATCGATTTCAAATATCTACTGTGATTTATTTTGAGAAAAATATTTGTTAAAGATATTTGAAGTGTGCTTGAAATCTTTGTTGCTGCATTGTGATTGATTCCATTATCTTGACACAAAGATTCTCACATATACACTCTCAAGTCGATAAATCTCAAGTCGGTTACGCTCATTTGCAACCTTAGAAAATATTTTGAAGAGAGTATTTTATAATATTTCTTAAAATTAAATTTCTAAGTTTAGCACCCTCTAGTAAATTCCTCATTGAATAGGGTAGGACAAGGCAGACATGCATTCTACCTTTTTTTTTCTTCTCATTTCCTCTCCTACGCGGCGACCTGACTTTGATTGGATGGAAAAGGTCACCGCCCACGTGACACCTGTATCAGCATCCACATAATTGTAATAGCCCTTTGATCCTAATCCATCAATGACTTAGTATATTGGTTCAAATTTGATATGAATGAACTTAGCATATGTGTTTCAAAATATCCTTGTACTGGAAAAAAAAAAAAAGGATTTTGTGTTGATCCTCTTTTATTAATTTTATTTTAAAATTTAAATATTTTTTAATACTTTAAGTTATCTTCTTTACTTTCATTATTTTTTTTTTAAAAATAATATAAACTACGTTACTGTATCTCAAAACTAGTTTTAAACATTTTGTTCGGCATATATTTTACACAATTAAACAGCCATCATATCTCCAAGTAATTAAAACATCCACTTACAAATAATTTAACTATAAATACCAACAAATGGGCAAACAGTTTTCACTTCTTGGGTATCATTGTGACGACCTGCTTAATTTTCACATTTTTTTTTATAAATACAATATCAAAATCCACATCACATATTCCACCTCAGCAGATCATAAACCACCTGGACCCGTGGGTACCAAGAATATATCAGAACACAAAACGGAAGCCTAAGCAGTAAGAATCATACAATCATATACATCTCATTATATCATACATCACAATATACCAGAGTTACTCCAATCACTGTATCTCAGTATATACATCCCAAAAATCATATTTAAGGACATTTCCCACAAAATCTAACTGTCCCTACAAAAACTTACCCTTCAAAGAGGGCAGATAAAAAACTCCAGATTAGCGGGGCTTTTCCCGCTCTCCTATCAAGGGCTCCTAAAAAGTTTATAAAATTTAGGCGTGAGACACCTCTCAGTAAGGGAAATAAACTAATACCAGTGTGTGGCAACATGAGTATTCTATGTTATACACATATCATACATAACATGTACAATAGCTGTTTTATCAAATCTGGGAAAACGCATATATATCAAAACATGGCAGAACATATTGTGCATTTTCATATTCATATCTCATCTCATATAATAATAATAACACGAAAACATTCTGGTAGACTAGCTGGTTGTTGTCATATATTACCCCCACATGACTGGGTTGTGTGGCCCGAAGGCGGGACCTGACAATGGTTGGCCGACCACTGCCAAGTCAAACGTACAGTCTGTAAGTCCAATGGGTCTGCCTGACCTGGTCCGTACACCAGGGGCGATCACACACACTTCTTAAAACCACATCAACCATCCAAGCTCACACCACTCCGTATAGCGGCGTTAACACAAATATCATGGTCACGAAGACCATGGACACATAGCAACGATACCGTGCAAAAGTTAGCCTAGACCAAGCCAACCAGGTTCTGATATCATATAACATATACTAAAAATGTGATACATAGATATCTCATATCATTAATTACCAGATCAATCATATCATTTTGCATATATACGTATATCATGAAAATCATCGGCCCGTACACCGGTATTTCACATTTTCATAGCTCGGCCTGTACGCCGATAAAATATAGCACAGCCCGTACGCTGGCAAATCACAGTCACATAGCACGACCCATACACCGGCAAATCATAGCACAGCCTGTACGCTGGCCAATCACATCCACATAACACAACTCGTATGCCGGCAAATCACAGTCACATGGCACGGCCCGTACGCCGGTTTTTCCATTATAAATCTGTATCATTCACATTCCCAAAAAACAGTATTTCTTAACATATTATACTCATGCCACACCAACAAATTTTCACATATTTGGTATACCATCATTTTTAACAGTATTTTCCAAAATATAAATCATATATAAATATATTTATTTTTCCTAAAACCAGATGTTATAATAGTATACATATTTTCCAACAAATACTAGCTTAATTTATCCCTTTACCTGATTCCTGAAAAGCTCCTAAGAAAATCTACCCCGCTCCTGTAGGGTTCTCAACTCAACACCCTGGAAACAATATTTCTTAGAACAAAAGTTCAGTATTTCTAAGCGTATAACACTTTTCTCAACTGTCAAAAATCCAAATATTGAGTAGAAAGCCTTACCCTGGATTTGGGATGGTTTCCACCTTGCTTTTACCAACGATCCGTTCCGGAAGATTTGGAGAGAACTTCCCCAGGAGCGTCATGGTGACTTCGGATTGTCAATCCGGCAAAGATCTGGCCCGAAATCGACGAAAGAGAGAGAGAGAGAGAGAGAGAGAGAGAGAATCGAAGGGGAGAGAGAGAGGAGAGAGATTTCTTACTTATGAAGTAAATTTCTGGATTTTTGTATATATATATAGAACAAGCTTCGTCGACGAAACACGTCATTCGTTGACGAATCCTTTAATGATTTTGTAGACAAAATTCAGTCCTCATCGACGAAATTCAGTCGGCTCAAACCCCCCCTCGGTATTTCCTCGTCGACGAATCCCCTGTGTTTGTCGACGAATCCTCTTATGCCTTCGTCGACGAATCCCCTGTGTTCGTCGACGAATCCTCTTATCCCTTCGTCGACGAATCCCCTATGTTCGTCGACGAGACCCTGATAACCTTCCCTCGTTTTTTTTCCTTCCAAAATGCAATGTCGTCGACAAAGTCGACTTCCTCCTTCTGTTACTGTCTCTATTTCCCTCCCTCTTATGATTTAAATCCTATTACTATTTGGATCGTTACATTCTCCCCTCCTTATAAAATTTCGTCCTTGAAATTTACTGTTCACCAAACTCATCATCCCTTAACATGAAAAGGGTCTACTTATTTTATTACCTACTCTCACTTATGACGGAGGAATATCGTGGTTACATTTTGAGTCTTGGGAGATTACATATAAAAACAAAATTCTCCCAAAACTAAAATGCTACATTATTTAAACCATTACATGTACCTGCAAAAGAAACTACCTAACTACTTACATTTTATCCAATCAACTTTCTTGGAATAGATGCGGATACCTCTGTCTCATTTGCTCCTTGGACTCCCAAGAAGCCTCTTCTATCGCATAATTCCTCCATAAAACTTTTACCTGAGGAATTTTCTTGTTATGTAACTCCTGTACTTTCCTATCTAGAATCTGTACTGGTACCTCCTCATACACCAGTGAATCACTAAACTCTAACTCATCATAATTAATGACATGAGAAGGGTCGATGACGTATTTCCTCAACATAGCAACATGGAATACGTCGTGGATCTTGGACAACACAGGTGGCAAAGCTAGCCTGTAGGCTACCGGCCCCACTTTATCTAGAATCTCAAATGGACCGATAAACCTAAGACTAAGTTTACCCTTCTTCCTAAATCGCATAACCCCTTTCATCGGAGCTATCTTCAGAAACACATGATTACCCACATCAAATTCCAGATTCCAGCGGTGATTATTAGCGTAACTTTTCTGTCGGCTCTAAGCTGCATTGATCTTGTCTCTGATAAGTCGAACCTTATCACGCACTTGCTGCATAAGCTCTGGCCCCACTACTCTCCGCTCACCTACTTCATCCCAAAACAAAGTAGAACGACATCTCCTACCGTACAAAGCCTCAAACGGTATCATGCCAATACTGGACTGATAACTGTTATTATACGCGAACTCTATCAGGCATGAATAGAGTCCAACTACCCCCAAAGTCCAATACGCACGCACGGAGCATATCCTCTAGTATCTGTATCGTCCTCTCAGTTTGCCCGTCTGACTGAGGATGGAATGTCGTACTAAACGATAACTAAGACCCCAAAGCCTCCTGTAAACTCCTCCAAAATCGTGACGTGAACCGTGGGTCTTGATCTGACACAATCGATACAAGCACCCCATGAGAACGAACTATCTCCTGAATGTAAATCTCTACTAAACGGCTGAGGGAATAGCTGATCTTGATAGGTATAAAGTGGGCGGTCTTCGTCAAACGATCAAAAACCACCCAGATGGCATTCTGGCCATGTAATGTAGTCGGCAGTCCTGATACGAAGTCCATAGATATGTGATCTCACTTCCACTATGGGATAAATAATGGCTGCAATTGCCCCGCTGGCCTCTGGTGCTCAGCTTTTACTTGCTGACACGTCAAACATTAGGCTACATACTCGGCAATCTCTCTCTTCATACCACTCCACCAGTATGACTCTCGCAGATCTCTGTACATCTTCGTACTGCCGAGATGGATTGTATATAAAGATCTGTGAGCCTCCTCTAAAATAATTCTCCTGATTTCAGTATCGGTAGGAACGCATAATCTGGAACGGAACCGCAAGGTTCTGTCATCTGCAATACTAAATTCCTCCCCCTGACCACTCTGCACTCTGTCCATCACCTCTACTAACTCTGAGTCTTCTTTCTGAGTGACTTTAATTCTTTCTTGCAGAGTAGGCTGTACTACCAAGCTGGCAATACACACTGGAAGATGACTCTCTACCAACTCTATGCCGAATCTCTCCAGATCCATCATGATCGGATACTGGATCTCCACAGCCGCCACCACTAGTTCCCTAGATTTCCAGTTCAAGGCATCAGCTACCACGTTTGCTTTCCCTAGATGATAACTGATGGTACAATCAAAATCCTTAATCAGCTCCAACCACCTTCTTTGCCTCATATTCAGTTCCTTCTGCGTGAAGAAATACTTTAAACTCTTGTTGTTAGAGAAAATCTCACACTGCTTGCCGTATAGGTAATGCCTCCAAATTTTCAGTGCATGTACCACTGTAGCTAACTCAAGATCATGTGTAGGGTAGTTCTTTTCATATTCTTTCAATTTCTTGGACGCATACGCCACTACCCTACCATGCTGCATCAATACACAGCCAAGTCCCTTCTAGGATGCATCACTGTAAATAACATACCCCTCACCCCCAGACGGGATAACTAATACTGGTGCTGTGACTAATCTTTGCTTCAGTTCCTGAAAACTCTACTCACATCTGTTGTCCCACTCAAATCTGACATTCTTCCTTGTCAGTCGTGTCAAAGGTCCTAACAAAGCTGAGAATCCCTCAACGAAACGATGGTAATAGCTTGCTAGCCCCAAGAAACTCCTAGTCTCCTGAACATTTCTTGGTCTAGACCAATTCACTACCGCCTCAATCTTACAAGGATCCACAGAAATACCGTCTCTAGATACAACATGCCCCAAAAACACGACCTTCTCAAGCCAAAATTCACATTTACTGAACTTGGCGTACAACTTCTTTTCCCGAAGTGTTTGTAAACTTGCCTCAAGTGCGTCTCATGCTCCTCATAACTCCTTGAATAGACCAGTACATCATCAATAAACACAACAAAAAATTGGTCTAGGTATTAGTGGAAGACTTTGTTCATCAAGTCCATAAATACCGCAGGAGCATTTGTCAAACCAAACGGCATAACAAGGAACTCATAATGCCCGTACTTGGTCCTGAAGGCTGTCTTCGAGACGTCTTCTACTTTCACTTTTACCTGATGGTAGCCGGATCTCAGGTTAATCTTCGAATACACCCATGTACCTTGGAGCTGGTCAAACAAATCGTCGATATGGGGTAGAGGATACTTGTTCTTGATTGTCACTTTATTAATCTCCCGATAATCTATACACATCCTCATAGTCCCATCTTTCTTCTTTACAAATAAAACTGGAGCTCCCCACGGAGATACACTGGCTCGTATGAATCCCTTATCAAGCAAGTCCTGCAGTTGATTCTTCAATTCTGCCAATTCTACTAGTGTCATCCGATAAGGTACTTTAGAAATCGGCGTTGTATCGAAAGGTAGATTAATAGAGAAATCTACCTCACGGTCGGGTGGCAAGCCTGGTAGCTCATCTAGAAAAACATCTATAAACTCCTTTACTACAGGCGTGCTAGCAAGTTTTAGTTCATTCTCTGACATCTCCTTCACAACAACCACAAAATCCTGACAACCACTCATCAGTAATCTTCTGGCCTGAACAGTTGAAACTAGCTGAGGTGAGGATTGCACTCGCGACCCTACAAACTTGAATTCTGTTTCCTCCAGAGATTTGAATATCACTTCTCGTGCCCGGCAATCTATGTTGGCAAAATTAGCTGCTAGCCAATCCATGCCAAATATAACATCGAACCCATGCACGTTTAGTACTATTAGATCAGCAGACAAAGTCTTTCCTTGAATATCAACTGGACAACCTCGGAGCACCTTATTACACCTCACTGCTAACCCAGTCGATGTAGATACCAACAATTCAACATCTAATGTTTGTGTTTCAGCCCCACATAATTTAAACACCCCGAAGACACGAACGAGTATGTAGCTCCTAAATCGAATAATGCAATAACTTTAAAAGAAAACATAATAATCATACCTGTCACCACATCACCTGCCATCTCAGCCTCACCCAGCGTCAGAGTAAACACCCTGGCTGGAGCCGTATTCCTCTGCTAGCCCCCACGTGGCACCTGATAACCTCCCCGATATCGTCTGGGAGCTGGAACTACATCTAGTGGGGTAAGATAGTCTTGCATCATGTGCCCCGATCTACCGCAGCGATAGCACACCACACCACCATCTAGTGGGGTAGGACAATGTCGCACCATGTGCCCCGATTTATCGCAGCGCAGGGCCGGCTCTTCATAATATGAGGCCCTAGGCGAATGATTTAATCAAGGACCCTTAGTATTTTGTTTAATTTTTATTTTTATTTAAAATTAATTTTTCTAGCGTTTTGAAATGCAAAAATAAATTTATCAAAAGCTCCCTTTTGAGAGGACACTAATTCTTCTTCTTCTTCTTCTTTTCTTTCTTCATTTTTCATATCCGGATTCATATTTTCTCATTGACATAATTAAATTTCAAAATTAACACTAAATATAAATTGACAAATTATGTAAACAAATAAAAATAAATTTAATAAATCTATTGAAATAATAGATTGAAATAATATAACCTGATTATTATTATTATTATTATTATTATTATTGCAAATCGATCGGCAAGCGAGACTTTAGAGATATCGGATTCTTACCGGATACAACGCTCTAACCTCAAAACCTTCAAAATCTAAGAAAAAATAGAAAAAAATTCAGAGTGAAAATAATAAAAAAATAATGCACAAACATTAAAATCAAAATTAGGATTGATGAAAATTACAGATAATCAGAGGCTTGAAGATGATGAACACAAGAGTCGGAGCAAAAATCATAGAGAAACTAAGAGATGAGAGTGAGAGTGTGAGAGATGAAAAGATTTTTTTAGAAAAGCTAAGAGAGAGAGATGAGAGCAATAGATAGGTAGAAATATAATAAAGTTATTAGTTGAAAAGTCAATGAGACTTAAAAAAAAAGAATTAAATTGCATTTATTTGTTAGTTGAGAAGTTAATGCATGAGAAAAGAGCATAATAAATAATATTAACATTATTTAATTAAAAAAAATTTAAGACCCCAAAAATATATTATTATATTAATAAAAAAATTTGGGGGCCCCTAGGCGAACACCTCAATGACCTAAAGGATGAGCCGGCCCTGTCGCAGCGATAGCACACCATACCACCAGCTCGACACTCCCCCCAGTGCCTTCTACCACAAGTCTGACAGACTGGAGGACCCTACCCTATCTGCACCTCGCGTCCTCCCGTCTCCTGCCACCGCCCTTTGCTATGATTTCCTTTCCTCCACTGCCCCGGTCTATGACCCTGCCGATAGCCGGTAAATGCAGATCTCTTCCTCTATCCCTGCTCCTCTGCATCAAGGCGCTCACCAATCTCTGCCAAGGCTGCCTTGTCGACTAACTCAACAAAGTCCTGGATCTGCAGCACCACCACCTGCTTAAATATGCTCCGCCTCAAGCCTCTCTTAAACTGCCTCGCCTTCTTCACCTCATCAGGAACAATGTATGGGGCAAAACGAGAAAGCTCGATGAAAAGTGCTGCATACTGCTGGACGGATAGTTGTCCCTGCTTCAAACTCAGGAACTCTTATACTTTAACCTCCCTAACAGTGGCTGGAAAATATCTATCGAAGAACAACTCTTTAAACCGGTCCCATGTCATGGCTATCGGAGTCACCCTCTGCTGCTCCAATAATCTCACCACAGTCCACCACCTCTCAGCCTCTCCTGTCAGTCTATAGGTGGCAAAGAGGACCCTCTGTTCCTCGGTATACTGTAGTATAACCAAGAATTTCTCAGTCTCCTGTATCCAGTTCTCAGTGGCTATAGGATCAACTCCACCTGAGAATGTCGGAGGATTCATCTTTGTAAACTTCTCTATAGTGCACCCATGACCTGCAAGTGGACCACTCTGCTCCCACGAGTTCCTAGCGATCTCAGCCATAACCTACTGAGCCACGCTATGTAATACAACATCCAAGTCGGTCCCAGCTGCACCTAATGGTCCTGCTCCATCACTGCCACTCGCATGGGCACTATTTCCTCCTAGATCCATCCTGAGAACAACAAACACAACTCAGAAATCCTATCCTCACCACTTATCTCGACATTTCCAATTCATTTATAATCCCCAGTCCTACATTCTAGGAACACAACCCGACAATAACTTACTATGATTTTCCTGAAATCGTCACCCCAGGAAAAACATAGAAACTGCCACGGAAGTCTTACCTCTAGACTCTAGAACAACCTTAAATCTTTCCCTAGACCCTGGTATCGTTTCTGCTGTATTCTAGAGTCTACAAAACCTAGTAACCTAGGCTCTAATACCAAACTGTGACGACCTGCTTAATTTCCACATTTTTTTTTATAAATACAATATCAAAATCCATATCACATATTCTAGCTCAGTAGATCATAATTCACCTGGACCCATGGGTACTAGGGATACATCAGAACACAAAATGGAAGCCTAAGCAGCAAGAATCATACAATCATATACGTCTCATCATATCATACATCACAATATACCAGAGTTACCACAATCACTGTATCTCAGTATATACATCCCAAAAACCATATCTAGGGACATTTCCCACAAAATCTAACTGTCCCTACAAAAACTTACCCTTCACAGAGGGCAAATAAATAACTCTAGATTAGCGGGGCTTTTCCCGCTCTCCTATCAGAGGCTCCTGAAAAGTTTATAAAATTTAAGGGTGCGACACCTCTCAGTAAGGGAAATAAACTAATACAAGTGTGTGGCAACATGAGTATTCCGTGTTATACACATATCATACATAACATGTACAGTAGCTGTTTTATCAAATCTGGGAAAACGTATATATATCAAAACATGGAAAAACATATTGCATTTTCATATTCATATCTCATCTCATATAATAATAATAACACGAAAACATTCCTAGTAGGTTAGCTGGTTGTTGTCATGTATTACCCCCACATAACTGGGTTGTGTGGCCCGAAGGCGGGACCTGACAATGGTTGGCTGACCACTACCAAGTCAAACATACAGTCTGTAAGTCCGATGGGTCTGCCTGACCTGGTCCATACACTAGGGGCGATCACACACACTTCTTAAAACCACATCGACCATCCAATCCCACACCACTCCGTACAGCGGCGTTAACACAAATATCATGGTCACGAAGACCATGGACACATAGCAACAGTACCGTGCAAGTGCTAACCTAAACGAAGCCAACCAGGTTCTGATATCATATAACATATACTAAAATTGTGATACATAAATATCTCATATCATTAATTACCAGATCAATCATATCATTTTGCGTATATACGTATATCATGAAAATCATCGGCCCGTACGCCGGTATTTCACATTTTCATAGCTCGGCCCGTACGCCGGCAAAACATAACACAGCCCGTACGCTAGCAAATCACAGTCACATAGCACGACCCATATGCCGGCAAATCATAGCACAACCCGTACGTTGGAAAATCACATCCACATAGCACGCCCCGTACGTCGGCAAATCACACTCATATAGCACGACCCGTACGCTGGAAAAACATATAAAAATCTTGGCCCGTACACCGATTTTTCCATTATAAAATCTGTATCATTCACATTCCCAGAAAACAGTATTTCTTAACATATTATACTCTTGCCACACCAACAGATTTTCACATATTCGGTATACCATCATTTTTAACAGTATTTTCCAAAATATAAATCATATATAAATATATTTATTTTTCCTAAAACCAGATGTTATAACAGTATATATATTTTCCAACAAATACTAGCTTAATTTATCCCCTTACTTGATTCCTGAAAAGCCCCTAAGAAAATCTACCCCGCTCCCGTAGGGTTCTCAACTCAACACTCTGGAAACAATATTTTCCAGAACTAAAGTTCAGTATTTCTAAGCGTATAACACTTTTCTCAACTGTCAAAAATCCAAATATTGAGTAGAAAGCCTTACCCTGGATTTGAGATGGTTTCCACCTTGCTTTCACCAACGATCTGCTCCGGCAGATTGGGAGAGAACTTCCTCAGGAGCGTTGTGGTGACTTTGGATTGTCGATCCGGCGAAGATCTGGCCCGAAATCATCGAAAGAGAGAGAGAGAGAGAATCGAAGGGGAGAGAGAGAGGAGAGAGATTTCTTACTTATGAAGTAAATTTCTGGATTTTTGTATATATATAGAACAAGCTTCGTCGATGAAACACGTAATTCGTTGACGAATCCTTTAATGATTTCGTCGATGAAATTCAGTCCTCGTCGACGAAATTCAATCGGCTCAAACCCCCTCTCGGTATTTCCTCGTCGACGAATCCCCTATGTTCATCAACGAATCCTCTTATGCCTTCGTTGACGAATCCCCTGTGTTCGTCGACGAATCCTCTTATACCTTCATCGACGAATCCCCTGTGTTTGTCGACGAGGCCTTGATAACCTTCCCCATTTTTTTTCCTTCCAAAATGCATTGTTGTCGACTTCCTCCTTTTGTTACTGTCTTTATTTCCCTCCCTTTTATTATTTAAATCCTATTACTATTCGGGTCGTTACAGTCATAGTGTCCAAAACGGCACAATAGTGGTTGGAATTCCCAAATTATTAAAAATAAAAAAAATTTACAGTCATTGGATTTGGGCGCCATTTGGTAAGGTGCTTTAGAGATCGGTGCTATACCTGGAAGCAGATCAATGAGAAAATCTACCTCACGATTAGGTGGCAAGCCAGGTAACTCATCTGAAAAAACATCTGCAAACTCCTTTACCACTAGCGTACTAGTGAGCTTCAATTCATTCCCTGACATTTCCTTCACAAAGGCCACGAACCCCTGACAACCACTCAAGAGCAGTCTCCTCACCTGAATAGCTGAAACTAACTGAGGCGAAGATTGTACTCGTGACCCTATGAATTTGAATTTTGGTCTTCCCAAAGGTCTAAATATCACTTCTCTTGAATGACAGTCTATACTGGTAAAGTTAACTCCTAGCCAATCCATGCTGAATATTACATTAAACCTGTGTATGTCCAACACTATCAAATCAGGAGACAAAATTTCCCCCTGGATATCAACTAAATAGCCTCAGAGCACCTTACTATACCTCACTACTGACCCGATCGGTGTAGTTACTAATAGTTCGGTGTCTAACAGCTGTTTTCTACCTCATGCAATTTAATACACCTTATAGACATGAACAAGTGTGTGGCTACTGTATCAAATAATATAATAAATTTAAATGAAAGCATGCTAACCATACCAGTCACCACGTCACCAGTTGTCTCAACATCACCCGGAGTTAGGTTATAAACTCTCGCTGGAGCCGTATTCCTTTGTTGACCTCCATGAGGTGCCTGATAGCCTCCCCGAGCAAGTCTAGGAGAGGGAGTAGCTACAATATGAGCTTGACAATCTCTCATCATATGTCCTAGCTCCCCACATCGGTAGTAGATACCTTGCCCGACACGACACTCCCCCGAGTGTCTCTTCCCACAAGTCAGACAAGCTACAAAAGACTGCATACCCTGAAACCCACGATTCCCTGACTTTTGCCTCCGATCCCTGTAGTAGCCACCTCTCTTCCATAAACCTCGACTAAACCCCTACTAGGAACCAGAAGGTATGGATCTCTTTCTCTATCTCCACTCCTCAACCTCCAACCGCTCACCGGCTTCTGCCATAACTGCCCTGTCTACCAACTCGGCAAATCTTGCAATTTCAGTATCGACGCTTGCTTATATAATTCTCTCCTTAAACCTCTTTAAAACTGTCTTACCTTATTCGTCTCATCTGGAATAATGTACGGGAAAAAATGAGATAATTCAATAAACCTCGCCGCGTACTACTGTACTATCTGCTATCCCTGTTTCAGATTTATGAACTCCTCTATATTGGCTTCCCTGGACGAGGCTGGAAAGTGTCTGTAAAAAAATATCTCCTTAAATCGTTCCTAAGTCATCTCCATAAGCACTGCCCTCTTCTGCTCCAGAAGTTTCACTATTGTCTACCATTTTTTGGCCTCTCTAGTCAGTTTATATGTAGCGAACAGCACCCTCTACTCCTCAGTACACTGTAGCACTGCAAACAGTTTTTCAATCTCCTGCATCTAGTTTTTAGCAACTATATGATCATTTCCTCTTGAAAAAGCTGGAGGATTCATCTTAATAAACTTATCAATCGAACTACTATGGCATGCAGATGGACCATCTTGCTCTTTAAAGTTCCTAACAATTTTAGTCATGACTTGCTGAGCCACGCTGTGTAGTACTACATCTGAATCGCCACCAGCAGTGCCCGAGGGCCCAGCACCCTCATTACCACTAGCATGGGCGCTACTACCTTTAGGGTCCATCCTAAAAAGACAATAAACTTAGCTTAGGACCCTATTACCATAACATATCATCTAACTAGTATATTATTCCTTAACTGATTTATCATCCCTGATCTTAGTTCAAGGTTCAATCCTACAACCTAGATACCTAACCCGACAATAGTTTACTATGGTTTTCCTGAAATCTTCACCCTAGGAAAGAAACACAAACCATCACGGAAGTCCTGCATCTAGACTACAAAACCAGACCTCAAATTCTCTTATCTTATACTCTAGTATTGTTACCGCTGAATTCTAGAGTCTACAGAACCTAGCATCTTAGGCTATGATACCAAACTGTAACGACCTGCTTAATTTACTACATAACCAACCATATTAAATACCCTGATACCAAAAACTAATGATATAACAATGTTTACCTGAACCCATGGGTAACGGGGACACACCTGTCATACACAGCGAACACCTAAGTAGTAGTAAATATAAATTTCATCCATCCAACCATAAAATACAATACCCAAGATACTTACATTCCACTATATTTCTGTAGATGTATATATACAATCCTCAAAAAACACCAAAAGATAAAACTAGAATCTTACATCAAACCTATTGACCCTAGTTCAAAACTCACCCTCCTAGCAGGGTAGAACAACTGCCTCAAAGGCGTGGAGCTCGGCCCTCCTGTCATTCTGGGTTCCCCGAAATGGTTTAGAGTTAGGGTGAGACACCTATCAGTAAGGAAAATAAACTAAATACAGTTACGTAGCAATATGAATATTTGCATGCTATAATAAATATACAGTACATATTACATGCTTGAAAACACTGATAATATCATAACTGAATAATCATACAATTTTATAGTTATAATAAATCATACTGTATCTCAATGTTCATAAAATCAGCTACTATAAATAGTTGTACTGAAGTATCCCTAGGATGAATAACTAGCTGGTGTCATGTATTACCCCCATGACAGATTGTGCAGCCCGAAGGCGGGACCTGACAATGGCTGGCCGACCACTACCGAGTAAAAAATATTTGTTAGTACTATGGGCCCGCCCCACCCTGGTCCAGATTGTTAGGTGGACTTCTACAACTCTACACTGAAAGCCACATCAACTATCCATCTCCCACCCCCTCTACTGGCAGGAGTGGTAGCATAAGTTCGAATTGAACTTAACTGTATAGTTACGGTATTGTGCTCCTAAAAACTGATCTGAACTATCATCCGGGTTCTGATAACATATAGTACATGATCATATACTGTTTTAACATAAATAGATTGATAGCATTTTCTGAATTCTGTCATAAGATAAATAATCACGGCTTTGCGCTGGATAACATACATAACTGCGACCTTGCACCGGCTATCAATCACGGCTTTGCGCCAAACATATCATAGATAATGAACTGAACATATGAACTATTTATCATATATTCTGAAACCATAATTTCTTGTACTATCCGTGTTATTCCTGAAAATAATTGTAAACATGCCTTTTCTGTAAATCTAATTTAACATAATACAAAATACGTGAAATAATATTCATGCCACACAAATTGAATAAAACATGAAATCTATTCTAGAATTACATTTTCTGACATTTTACACTAGAAACATATTCCTGTGTAATAGCAGTATTTTTCCAAATATATATATTTTCCCAAATATACTCATACATAATACATGTTTTCTGAAAATTAATCTACTATTAATTAATAATAATTTTCATAAAAAATTATTACTTTAGTTTACTCTCTTACCTGACTACTGGAAAGCCCCTAAAACGACTAGTCCTACACCCGCAGGGTTCCCCGCTCAACACCCTGAAAAACAACATTGCCCCAAACAAAACTTCAATATTTCTTCAAATGCTACCTTTTCTACAATTGTAGGAATGCCAAATACTCAATAAAAAGTCTTACCCAGAACTTAGGATGGGGTCCAAGTTAGCTCCACCAATGACCTACCCCAGCAGACTTGAAAAGAACTTACCCAGGAGTAGCGTAGCGGCTTCAGATCGTTGATCAGGTTAAAAACGGACCCAAAATATTAGAGAGAAGGAAGGAGAACCGAAGAGGAGAGAGAGAAGTTCTTTGCGTGAATTCTATAGTGAAAATCAAGTTCAAGCTATTTATACACCTGCACTCGTCGACTAGAGACACGTCACTTCGTCGGCGAGGCCATAAAGGGAGTTTGTCGACGAACGCTTATTCCTCATCGACGAAATTTAGAACTGAAAATAACCTTTCGGTAACTTCTCGTTGACGAGACGCGTGTCCACATTGACGATCCCATCAAGCATGTGCATTCGTCGACGAGACCCTATTGAATTCCAATTTACAATTTCTTTTTCTCTCCTCCTCTTATAATTTAAGTAATATATTTCACTGGGTCTCTACATGATATAGTAGCTATGAGCTGAGTTTTATATGACGACCATGAGGACCGGGATTTAATATAGCGGCTGTGAGCCGAGAGGTATATGATAGCCGGGGGCTGAGTTTTATAACATGACAGATTTTATATGAAATGAGTGAAAATACAATTTTTATTACTTAAATTGCATGATATGCTTTAGGAATCTTGAGGACTAGTTATGTTATGAGTACGGTACCATTGCTAGAGATTCAGTATTTGGCCATGTGCGCCCACACTGTTCTAGATGAAAGTGTTGGGTGATCTCAGCCGATTAGCCTTAGTAGAGGGTGTACCTTCCCTGGAAGCCCGAACTTTCAGGATGTGATAGGGCAATCGGAATCCCGCAAGCAAGTTGTGAATGCCTGCGTAGTTAGAGTTAGACGCAAACGTATGATTTGACTTTGTCTAGGTTGATCACCCCAGGCTTAGTCTAGCCTTCGGGCCGCACAACCCGTACCATGGGGGAAGTAAATGGTATTTAGTCATAGGGAGTGTCTTTTATGCATATATGTAGATTTATGTAAATGATACTAGTTATTTACTAAACTGTTTATACTACGGAAATGAGATGAATATTTTCAACTGTGCGGAATGATTATATGTTTTTAAATGATATTTTCAGTTAAATGAAGGATGAATGTTTTTTGTAAACACCTAATGCATGCTGACCACACACTGATGTTAACTTAATCTACCTTATTAAGAAGTGTCTCACCCCAATATATAAATTATCTTTTCAGGACCATCTCGAGGTCGAGGTTAGCGAACTTCGAGGTGGGTTGATAGCCACTTAGATTTTTGTGAGTGTCAGTAAGAACTCTACTATATTTAAATTGGCTTTGAAGCCCCTGAGTATGTAATATGGGTGTATGGACTGAGTTAGTTTTAGTATTATCCTATGGTTTGTATTATGAGCATTGGGAGACTTTGATGTAAATTAGTATCATAAAACTCTGGTAATGGTGTATGGAGAATATTTTATTTATTTTCGCTGCAATTGTGCAATGATTATGGTATCAGATACACAAATGTTCCCTGGACCCATGTGGCGGGTCGGGGCGTTATAATAGGGAGAAGATCCTTCAAGTTCTTCAATATGTGAACTATGCACTGTGACTACCAGGAAGTGGTCAAGGAGGGTTGGGAGTTCGGAATTTGGGGCTGCAACCAGTTCAGATTTGTTAAGAAACTGCATGCTTTAAATAAACCTTTGAGAAATCTTAATGCTGTGCACTTTTCCCATATTTTAGGTAAAGCAGATAAAGCCAATGCTGAATTGATGGACCTACTTGCAAGCACAACCAAAAGTATTTAGCAATGATATAAAAAAAAAAAAAAAGCAAACAGTGAATTCAGGATAGGGTCCTTGACAACTTAAGCTTATTCAAAAGTCTACTCTTTTAAAAACGGTTAAGTACATTTGTAAAGAGAAAACATTTTTTGTCATATTGAAGCAACATGAGCTTCAGCTATCTGGTAGTGCATTAATCTCCTCGTGACAAACTGGATTTGACTGTTAAAAAATATTTAAAATTCGAATCGATATGAAATATTGAACTGAACTAAACCAAAAATTCAGTTAATTGATTTGTTTGGTTCAGTTTCAGATTAGATTTTTCCTGAGTTTTGGATATTGATTTGGTTCAATTTGTCTTCGTCTCGAATCAATGGTTACCCGAACCGAATGGATACATATGTATGTTTATTTATAATATTATAAAAATATATAACTACATTATATTATTAATACGAGCATATAGTGTTTTAAAATTGAAAATAAAAATACACGGTTATATATTCATTACTCACCACACCAAATCAAAACTCTTAAAAAGAAAAAAAAAAAAAAAAAAACAACAACAACAACAACAACTATAACTATATTTAGAGAAACCCTAGCTAGTAGCTACACGCCAACATCATTCTCTCTCTCCCAAGCTGCCAAGCTCCACCCGTCCCCGACAGCCATACCCGCCTGCTACCCACCAAAGCATCCCATACTCCGGCCGTTGCAGCTTGCTATTTCGGCAGTCACCACTCTTCGTTCTCCTCCGGTGATCATCACGGTCACACCAGTTGCCTGAATCGCCATCCTCAATTCTCCTCCGACCATCTGTTCATCAAACTCACTACTCGCCGCTCTCCATTCTCTGCCGACCGTTGCGCCAGTTGCAACCCTCCAGTCTCCACCAGCGATCCCATGTAGCTGTCCTCCATCAACCACAGCCGTCAAGTCGTCATTAGTTGAGTGATCTAGGGCTGTACACCGTTTGGATATCCAAACTGAACGTGTATTTACCAAACCGAACCAAAGGCTGCTTCCTCATTGACGCCTGCTAAAACCCTACCTCTCTCCTACTTGGTCGCTGCTAAAACCCTAGCCCTCGTCATTTACTCAACGATCGTCTCACCATGGCGACATCGCTGCTTCTGCAAACCCTAAGGCGCCGCGAGCTCCATTCGTCTTCTTTCGCTGCTTTCAGATCCGTATGTTTCCTCTTACACTTCCATAAGATCCTTACTTGGGGATTATATCTAACAGCAGCTTCGGATTTGTTTTTTGTTTTTTTCACTTCTTGTTTTTTCTATGGAAGATTGATTCTTATAAAATTTCTATGTATGTTGGGATTGTTATGATATTTTTGATTGCTTGGTAGTGAGTACGCATTCTGTATTTTTTTTAGTGAGCTTCCTTTCTTCTTCATACACTCTGTTTGTTGAGGGGGCGGAAGGAGAAGGCTTTAAATTTGCTCCATCACTCGAGCATTTTTTTTTTTTTTCAATTTTCATTTCATTCTGATACCCGGCAGATAATGTATACAATAATTATTTTTACACTCTTTTAGAGTTCAATTGGTTATTTGGTGTGCTCTCGTCCCCCATTTCTGGTGTCTTTTTGAGGTTGAATTTTTGCTGTATCGCAGTTGTTGAAAAAGGGTCTCTTTTACCTTAATTGGCTAACTTTCTAGCTTACTTTCTGTAATAATTATGATAATATAATATGTATGGACAAGAATAATTTAAGGCATTTCTATCGTTCATATTGAGTACGATCTATATCGCTTAGAATTGATGATGCCTTAACTAGGATTATTCAACTACCCAAGAGAACGTAGTTGGTTTTATGTGTCTAAATTGTACCATAGCAATTACCAAATACACTGAGATTGCTTTATAGATGTTCTGACAGTATTGCTAGTGCTTCTGTATTGTTGAATGCAGATTGAAACAAGGATCTTATAATATTCTTTTATTGTATAATTAAGGCTTAGTTTGGAACTTGGAAGATATTAAAGGAAAGGAAGAGGAATCCATATTCTCATGTTTGGTTATCAAGGAAACTGAAAAAGAAAATGAAAAATATATCAAATCCATGAACAAAAGTTTGATTTTACAAATCACTAATATTTGAATTTTCATAATTTTTAATTGTATAAAAAAACATTCATTTTTAATAGTATTTCATATAAAAGGAAAATATAATGAAAATAAATTTCCTCGTTATTTTCCTTTCCTTTCCTTTTCCCAAATAAAATCCTTGATCCAAATGGATCATAAACGTGACTGATATTATTGATCAAACTACATTAAAAGAGAATAATGAAAAGACTGGAGAAATCACAGCCAGTTATTTGCTGCTCCTGGTAGCACTCATTATGAATTATACTTGGTGATGGTGATTCCTAAGGGAGGAGATTTTTCTTCATAATGGGTTTCTTTTGTAGCTAGTAATCTCTACTTATCTCTTGTTACACATTATTGTCTCTTCCATTAGCTTTTATTTTTGTTGATTATATGTATCATGCAAGTATTGTAAAGTTATTCCAGGTGAAAGTCTAACCACACAACATAGAGTCTTAGTGTTAGATATATGCATTAAAAAATGGAAGAAAAATGATAAAATAAACTAGTGTAGGAGAACTAGATGGTGGAACCTAAAAGGAGAAAATATAATAAAATTTAAAGATAAAATGATCAAAGATGGGGATTGGACCTTAGAGGATGGGATAGATTCAAATACTCTTTGGAATAGATTAGCTAGCTCTATTAAAAAGATAGCAAAAGAGATTTTAGGCGAATCAAGGGGAAGATTCTCAAATAGCAAAGAAAGTTGGTGGTGGGATAAAGATGTACAAAAAATCACAAAGACAAAGAATTTGGTATAAAACGTGGCAAAAATGTAAAGACAGCGATAACTTTGAAAAATATAAGGAGGCAAGAAAAAATGCAAAAAAGGCCGTTAGTGAAGCTAAATATAGATCATTTAATAGTTTGTATGATAGGTTAGGTACAAAAGAAGGGGAAAGAGATATATTTAAACTTGCTAAAGCTAGAGAAAGGAAGAACAAGGACTTAGGAAATGTAAAATGTATAAAAAGTGATGATGATATTGTCTTGGTTAAGGACGAAGATATTAAAGAAAGATGACGAAGTTACTTTAGTAAGTTGTTTAACGAAAACCAAATAGAAGGCTTAAATTTAGAATTGTCAAATGAGGAAAAGACTAAAAATATAAGATTTATTCGAAAAACTAGAGTTAACGAAGTTAAGTTTGCACTAAAAAAGATGAAAAATGGGAAAGCTATGGGACCAGATAACATCCCAATTGAAGTTTGGAAATGCTTAGGTGATAACGGAATTATATGGTTAACTAATTTATTTAATACAATTGTAAAAACTAAGAAAATGCCATATGAATGGAGGAAAAGCACTTTAATACCTATATACAAAAATAAAGGAGATATTCAAAATTGTAATAACTATCGTGGAATTAAACTTATGAGTCATACGATGAAACTATGGGAAAGAGTAGTTGAACAAAGATTAAGGTTAGAAACGAAGATCTCAGAAAATCAATTTGGTTTTATGCCTGGGAGATCTACCACAGAAGCTATTTATCTTTTAAGAAGGTTAATGGAAAAGTTTAGGGAAAAGAAAAGGGACTTGCATATGATATTTATTGACCTTGAGAAAGCATATGATAGGATACTTAGGGAAGTTCTATGGTGGGTTTTAGAAAAAAAGGTTGTATGTTGTAGGTATACTGATGTCATTAAGGATATGTAAGATGGAGTAATGACTCGTGTAAAGACTATAGATGGAGAAACTAGAGAATTTCCAATTACCATAGGTGTACATCAAGGATCTGCTTTGAGTCCTTATCTTTTTGCTTTAGTGATGGACTAAGAGTATTCAAAAGGAGGTTCCATGGTGTATGTTGTTTGCAGATGATATTGTATTAATTGACGAAATTAGGGATGGAGTAGAGGCTGAGTTAGAATTATGGAGAGAAGCTTTGGAATCTAGAGGCTTTAAGATAAGTAGAAATAAAACAGAATATATGAAATGTAATTTTAGTAATGATAGAAGGAATATTGGAGACAAAGTTAAACTTGATGATGAAGAAATAAATAGCACTTGTAGATTTCAATACCTTGGATCTATTATGCAAGCTGAAGGAGAAATTGAAGATGATGTAATGCATAGAGTTAAAGCAGGTTAAATTGGAGAAGTTCTTCAAGTGTTCTATGTGATCGTAGAATACCCTTAAAATTGAAAGGAAAGTTTTATAGGACAGCTATAAGACCAGCTATGCTATATGGATCAGAATGTTGGGCGACGAAGAAACATAATATCCAAAAAGTAAAAGTTGCCGAGATGAGGATGCTTAGATGGATGAGTGGTATAACATTGAAAGATAAATTAAGGAATGAACATATTTGTGGTAAGTTAGGTGTAGCTCCTATAGAAGATAAGATAAGGGAAGGACGACTCAGATGGTATGGACACTTGCAACGTAGGCCTTATAGTGCACCTGTGAGGAAGAGTGACTTAGTTACTGTGGGGGGCAGTAGAAGGGGTAGGGGTAGACCTAAAATAACTTGGGAGGAGATAGTGAGTAAGGATTTAATATCTTTGAATCTATCAAAAGAAATGGTCCATGATCGCATAAATTGGCGGAAAAGGATTCATATAGCCGACCCCACTTAGTGGATCTAAGGCGTGGTTTTGTTGTTTTGTTGTATATGTTATTACTCAGTTCCTCACATGGATAGTTTAATTATAGATTATCATTCTATTTTGCAACTTATTGGGATCTCTCTCTCTCTCTCTCTCTCTCTCTCCCCTTCAGTTGGCAAACAATGGGAAGACATCATTGGCCACCTCCCCCTTAGGCCATAAATTGGCATGTCTGGCAAGACCTTTCAGGTACTTCTATATTTTTTTATGTGTTGTCTTTTGTGTTTGCTTAGAAGCGTTCTGTTCCACTTATATTGGTGTTTGCTTTGATACAGCACAAGGCCTTCAGGGAATGATGTTATTGGTATTGACTTGGGTACCACTAATTCTTGTGTTGCAGTTATGGAGGGAAAGGTTAGTTTTTTTCTTTTAGAGAAATAATATAATAGGTTATTTTTTCCGTTTTATTTTCATAGAAGTGTGTTTCATTAGTTTTCCCAGAATTTTCTCTAAACACTGCTCTGATGTTTAATGCAGAGTGCTAAGGTGATCGAGAACTCTGAAGGAGCAAGGACTACGCCATCAGTGGTTGCCTTCAATCAAAAAGAACTACTTGTAGGAACCCCAGCCAAACGTCAAGCAGTGACCAATCCAGGAAACACATTTTTTGGGACCAAACGTCTGATAGGGAGACGTTTTGATGATCATCAGACGCAGAAAGAAATGAAGATGGTCCCGTATAAGATAGTGAAAGCTCCCAGTGGTGATGCCTGGGTTGAGGCAAATGGACAGCAGTACTCCCCAAGTCAGATCGGGGCATTTGTTCTTACTAAAATGAAAGAAACTGCAGAGTCTTACCTTGGGAAAACTGTGTCCAATGCAGTCATTACTGTCCCAGCTTACTTTAATGATGCACAAAGACAGGCAACAAAGGATGCTGGGAGGATAGCAGGCCTAGATGTACAGAGAATTATCAATGAACCAACTGCGGCTGCACTTTCTTATGGGTTAAATAACAAGGAAGGTCTCATTGCCGTTTTTGATCTTGGAGGTGGAACTTTTGATGTTTCAGTTCTGGAAATATCTAATGGTGTCTTTGAGGTAAATTTGTATTCTCATTTTATGATTTTTTTTAGAAAAAATTCAGGCATGTCATTTATTTGTCTGTTTTTGTCCATCAGGTAAAAGCAACAAATGGAGACACCTTTTTAGGAGGGGAGGACTTTGACAACGCACTACTAGAATTCTTGGTTAGCGAATACAGGAGAACAGAGGGGATTGATCTATCAAAGGACAAGTTGGCACTACAGAGGCTTCGTGAAGCGGCTGAGAAAGCCAAGATAGAATTGTCATCAACATCTCAAACTGAGATCAACCTGCCATTTATAACTGCTGATGCTTCTGGTGCCAAACATTTGAATATAACCCTTACCAGATCAAAATTCGAGAGTTTGGTGGATCGCTTGATTGAGAGAACAAGAAACCCATGTAAGAATTGTTTGAAGGATGCAGGGATATCCATCAAGGAAGTGGATGAAGTTCTTCTTGTTGGTGGGATGACCCGTGTACCCAAGGTACAAGAAATAGTTGGAGAGATCTTTGGGAAGAGCCCAAGCAAGGGAGTTAATCCTGATGAGGCAGTTGCAATGGGTGCTGCAATTCAGGGTGGCATTCTTCGTGGAGATGTTAAGGAGCTGCTTTTGTTGGATGTAACTCCTTTATCACTTGGTATTGAGACTCTTGGTGGTATCTTCACCAGGTTGATCAATAGAAACACTACCATCCCAACAAAAAAATCGCAGGTATGTTTTTTGCCCTGATTTAAACTCTGAGGACTGCAGAAAATTAGGTCTACAAATTTATGAAACTATGAGCTTAGTGTGTGGTTGGTTGCCTACCTCAATCAAACCTCTGCTGATTGTGTAATAAGTGCTAGGGAATTGTCCTAATATATAGCGTGGCTCATGTATTGTTCATATTTAACATAAAATTCACCTCAGTAATATTTAAAAAAAAAATAAAATTACTGTTAAATTGGTTGGGAGCATAGAGTTCAGGCCCTAAATTTTGACTTGTATGAATTTGGATATAACGGGAAGAAAATTGAACGAGTCTCATTGAATTGCACATAATTCAAAATCAAAGATATAAACTCCATGCTTAGACCTGCAAAAGCAATGTATAGCTTGTTTATTTCCTTCTACAGCAGCTGCCAATGCATATGGTAATTGTCATCTTTAGCAGGTGCATAGTGTATTTTGGCATAAGAGGAGTTAGCATTTATGTTTGGACCAATTAGTTGTATTAGAGCGTAGTTAATTGCTGTTATCCATGTCATTCCTATCCACCATATGTGATATTTTTAATTTGGGAGTTAATACTGTACTTGATTAGGACATTTTTATTTATGTGCTAACATGGTGTTTGGATAACCAGGAGGGAAAAGAAAAGAAATGACAGTTGCTTCTTATAACAAAGAATACAGGAAAAAAAGAAGTAATAGTTAGAGGGGAGAACTATTTCTCTCCTATATTGTTTGGATAACTACAGAGAAATGAAAGAAAAGATATTGATTTCTCTCCAATGTTGTTTGGATAATTGAAGAGAAAAGACATGAACTAATATTATTTTACTAAATAAACCTTTCATTTGTTAACTAAGATGGTAAATTTTCTATTTTTTGAGATTTTTTTTTTGGGTATTTTAAAAAATGTATGATATTTTTTTCTTCCAAAATTTTCTGCTTTTGAAGAGATCAGAAAGAGGGTTCTGAGGGGTTTTAGTCTCCCATCTATTTTCTCCCTCTCTCTCTGTTTGTTTTGTAACATGCAGTCCAAATGAATCATTTAAAGTCTCCTTTCCTCTTCTCTCCAGATGACTCAATGCAGCAAAGTGTAGAATGAATTTCATTCGGCACTGATGATGTACTGCTTGTTATGCTTAATGACCATTGTTCCCAAAAAACTTGCCCAATTTATTCATTATGTGCTTGGACAGTTCACTATAAGTTTATCAGCGGTGATACTGCGTTGTATATGCGCAATTTTGCTGAGATGTGATTTGGAAGTAAACTCACCATGTCTTATTTGTGTGCCCAGGTTTTCTCCACAGCAGCCGACAACCAAACTCAAGTGGGAGTCAAAGTGCTACAAGGTGAGCGTGAAATGGCAGCTGACAACAAGCTTCTAGGTGAGTTTGAGCTGATGGGTATTCCACCTGCCCCTAGAGGCATGCCACAAATTGAGGTGACATTTGATATTGATGCCAATGGGATTGTCACTGTTTCTGCTAAGGATAAGGCAACTGGTAAGGAACAACAGGTTACAATCCGATCATCTGGAGGTCTCTCAGAAGATGAGATAGAAAAGATGGTCAAGGAAGCCGAGCTGCATGCCCAGAGGGACCAGGAAAAGAAATCTTTGATCGACCTCAAAAACAATGCTGACACAACTATCTACAGCATTGAGAAGAGCCTGAATGAGTACAAGGACAAGATTCCTGCCGAGGTTGCAGCCGAGATCGAGTCTGCTGTGGCGGATCTGAGGAAAGCAGTGACCAACGAGAATATTGACGAGATCACGGCAAAGTTAGAGGCAGCAAATAAGGCTGTTTCAAAGATAGGGCAGCATATGAGCCAAAACTCTGGCAGCGGCTCCTCCTCGGAAGGAGGGTCCCAGGGTGGCAGTGATCAAGCATCAGAAGCCGAATACGAGGAGGTAAAGAGTAGAGAGGCTGGGTCAACCCGCCAATAGAATTGTTATATTCATTTTCCAATATTTAGCCTAGTTGATTATAAAGCCTTTTGCTTTTGTTCCTCACGGCGATCATGTAACTAATTTGGAGGTTGAGCCTTATATTTGGAACTTCTGCGGGGAAGATGGAGCCAATCCCAGATTGGCATGATTTTTTGTTTTTGAGGAAAACATTTTTGTTGGTCAGCGGATGAAATGCTTATTCTTGGAAAGGGAAATTGAGTTAGTTGATATGGAAAATATTGTGAGCTGATGATTAATAATCTTTTCAACTGCTTCCAGATCTCGTCTTAACAAGCATTTTGAGTTTGTTCATTGTTCTCATCCACTGTTTGGAATTTTGAAGTTTGGGTTGTGGATATGTAAACTTGAATAAAATATGGATTTAGATTTGGGAAAAAAATCAATGTGATCTTATACTGCCTGCTGTTTGAATGTATACAAATTAAATTCTATATTTTTGAATAATTTGATGCCGAAATTCAAAGAACTTATGTATAATAATTTGACAAAAATAATTTAAATTTTAAATTTTTTTAAAATTTCAGTAAATCTTTTGATTCTCTCTTTGTAACTTTCAAATTATTTCTTAAAACATAATATGTGAGTTTGGACTGCATGATGATTGTTGGGCTATGCCTTTTTAAAATAAAAAGTTTGTTCTTAAATTTATAACATATTTTTTATTTAAAAATTATGAAGTAGAAAATTTAAATTATTCAATTAGTTTTTCATTCCTCGTATTTTCTAAGTTATATTTGGATGCAAATAATAGAAAAAAAAGAACATAGTACTGAGTTGTGAGATGTGAAGTATAGAAAGTTAAAAATGTCCGTAAATTAATTTGATTTGTTACTCTTAAAATCTCAAAACATTTCCTATTGGATGGTCCTTATCTCTCTTCAAATGGCTGAATTAGGTAGAACGGGGAGGGGGGCACTCTTCATTCTTCAAGTTTCAACTAGGCGAACACTTTGACAAAAACAAAACAAAAGGATAAAAGATACTAATTATTGATGTCAAAATTTGGCCGAGAAAATTTGGATCAATTATGACTTCGATCACCTGTAAAGAATGAGAAAAAAAAAAATAACTTGAAAGATTCGGGATATCATTTTGATGCCTAAGTTAGGGAATTTAGAAGGATTATATGTTTATAATAGTAAAGGTATATATGAGAATGAGATGAGATGAGATGTCTTACCTTTCTCAAGGGGTCTTTTTTAGTCATTCGAGATAACTCCCTATTGATTTCCCTACTAATGAATCGCAAGAGTAACATTTCAGATCACTAGGAAGTAAAGATTGGTATGCTAACCTCATGCTTTAATTAATAGACGTTACCTCATTTTCATTAATCCTTTGATGTCTTTTTATTTTTTAGTCTTACATTAGTTAATGTCGAATTTAATATTAGGGTTTTTTTTTTAATGTTATATTAGTTGCCCCCTATTTTCGAGTCTTAGAGTTACCTTTTTAGCCGAGAGTATATTTTTAATAACCTCAAAAATGTAGAATAATAATAATGGTCATTTAGTTAATATCAAAATGAAAGTATTTCTCTGTTAGGATTTTTTATTTCATGTTTGATGCTTAAGAAAAATCTTATCTAAATGAGTGTTTAGAAACCATTGCAGCTCAGTCGTTCTCTGGAGATCGGCTTAGTCAAAATGAAATTTCATAGGATAAATAAAGTAGACACTGTTTATACACGTAAATAAGTACATATATATAAAATAATGTTTTGATTGACATAATTTGTAGAAATATATAATAATAATAATAATAATAATAATAATAATAATATAGGTATCCTATGCGGGACTCACAAGATCATGTGAGGCCCACATGAATTTTTGAAATTTGAATTTAACTCTTTTTTTTTCATAAAAAAACTAAAACATAACTTAAAAATAATAAATAATAATAATGATTTTAAAATAATAATAATAATTAATTATGTAATTTAATTAATTAAAAATTAATTAAATGGGAGTATTGACAAACACTCACATTTTCCCCACATGTACCTCCATCCCCATCTCATACCTCACATCCCAAGTTCACCCCAAGCCCATTACATACCCATTTCTGAAAAAAAATTATAATTTCACCCCTCTCCCCACACTTTTATAAATTGTATTTTCTTCCCAAATTTTTTTATAAATAGAAAGCTCTCAACTTTCATTTTTCACAAAAAATTTCGAAATAAAGAGAATGATTAGTGAGTGAAAGAATTAGTGATGGAGGGAGAATTTTTGTTATAATTAAAATTTTCAGTCACCCACTTTTTTATATCTTATTTTTAGAGATACTCTTTGTGCAGAGACCCAGAGAATTAGAGTAATTAAATAGTAAAAGAAAAAGGGAAGAAAAAGAAAATTCAAAAAAGGGACTCATAGGGTCTCGTCGACGAACACAGGGTTCTCGTCGACGAGCATCCTTCTTGGGCTTGTCGATGTTGACACGTGTCTCGTCGACGAGAATTTACCAAGAGGCGGTTTAGTAGAGCCTGAAGTTCGTCGACGAGAAATTCGAGTTCAGCGATGAACTCCCTTCATGGACTCGTCGACGAAGTGACGTGTCTCGTCGACAAATTCAGGATTATAAATATGTCTAATCCGGTTTTTTCAGCGAGAAATCGTGCAGCAAACCCCTTCTATCTCTAAAAATTGACCCTCTCCCATTCTCTCTACGATTTTGGCTTCATTTTTTTCCGGTTCGACAATCGGAAGCTACCATGCTACTCTTAGGAAGATTCTCTTCAAGTCTGCTGGAGTAGATCGTTGGTTAGGCCAATTCGGGTACCATCCAAAAATTTGGGTAAGTTGAATATTTGGATATTTTCAATTTTATCAAACTTATTTGAGTTAAGATTTTAAGTTATATAAGAATATACTAGAGTTTTGTGAAATAAAATTAGAATGTTATGATTTCAGGATTAGAGTTTTGTGAAATAAAATTAGAATGTTATGATCTCAGGACTAGAGTGTTTTTGGGACCCTACAGGTATGGGCTGAGGACCCAGTGAATATTTTCAGGAGCTCAGGTAAATTAGTTCAGAAAATTTACGAGTATGTAGGTTCGAGGAAATATAGTTGATTTATTAGAAATATGTATATATGTATTATTTCAAGATTTTGGGGATAGTACATCGTGAGCGTGAGAATAAAGTTGGAGGCAAGCCTCTCAACCAGTTAGGTAAGGGAAATATGCTATGCTAGTAAATCCAAAAATATTATTAGTAAATTATAGTATTTGTTTATTAAGGTATAGGGTATAACTTATACAGTTTTACAGATTTCAGAACATGAGTTTTATTAATTGTGTGGCATGAGTAGATATTTGCTTAATACAGAATTTATATAGTCTTTCATAATGTCATGATTTACAGCGTATATATAGACATGTATATTTTATAGACAGATATTTACTAGACAGATATTTTACAAATATTATACAGACGAGTATTTTACAATATTTACAGAATGTCATGCTTTCCAAAACATAACACTTAGACAATACAAATTATCCAATCATATATTACAATTATTACAATAAGATATTACAGTTATTACAGTCAGATATCACAATTATTTTAATCAGATATTAAAGTATTTTTAGATTAAATTTATAATGTTATGGTTATTTTGGAATTATGATGAAAACAGTAGGATATCTATAAAAATAGTATATACAGTATCAGACCCTAATGAATCAAGTTATGTTCAATTAGCAGAGTACGGTACCATTGCTATTTTCATATCAGAGTGCAACCACATATCTCAGATAGTATGTGGATTCCTTCAATCGTGCCTATGGAGAGATTGCAGTCTCCCCAATATTTTGGATCGAGGAGGCTGGTTTGACGAGGTAATTACCAGTTTCGAGCCTAGGAGAGGTTGTAGTTTGGCCGGACTGAGGATTGGTAAAGTACAGTTGACTTATTTGGTAGGCCAACTAGGATTAAATCCCGCCTATGGACCGCACAACCCTATCATGAGGGGTTAAATCATGATGTACAGATTTCCAGGATAGTTTTCATGGTTGTTTATTATAGATTTACAGAATATCAGTAGATATATCATAATACTAGCAGTATGATTAAATAGAAAACTCAAATATTACAAGTGTATTTTAAGTCATGTAGGTGTGAGTTACACAGTGTTATATTTTACATGGTATCTCAGTACAGTTATTTATCAGTAAATTATTTATGTAAAATCATTTTTCGCATACTAGTAATAACATATTTTCTCTTACTGAACGTTATCTCATCCCAATGGTTTAACATTTTTCAGGTGATCCATCTAGGCGAGCAGATTAGGCTTGCAGATAGAGAGATCTTTTGTATTGCCCTATTTTAAAGGGTAAGTGTGTTCAAGAGAATGTATTTTTTGAGTAGATGAAACTGGTGTGACGTGTAAACATGTATGTATAGTTGGGAAACACTGAATTCTGGTATTGTAAATATGGATGTATGACTTTATGTTTTCCGCTGCATAGGTGTGTCGATATATGTACAGGGATATCTCAGTGCCGTCTGGGCCTTGAGATGTTATAGTAGGTATTACAAAGGTATCAGAGTAAATTATATTAAAAAATGGTTTATTTTTGGGTCGTTATAGTTTAGTATCAGAGCTTAGGTTGTTAGGTTCTGTAGATTCTAGAGTATAGCAAAAAACATTACTAGAATATAGGAATGTAATCATAAGAAGAGTGGAACAGGATAACAGTGAGTTAATGTTGGGGAATTAGGATGAGAATTTAGGGTTCCGTTCTGCGGTTTGGAGGTAGATTTTTAGGGTGGTTTTGTGTTTTTCCTAGGGTGACGATTTTCGGAAAACCATAGTAAACTATCGACAATTTCTATTTTCATATGTTAGGGCTAGACCTTAAATTAATGATAAGAGGTAAGGAGCATTTTAGTTAGTATAGTATTGTAAGGTTCGAATTCTCAGAATAATTTGGTAATATTGCAGGATGGACCCAGGAGGTAGTAGTGCTTACGTTAGTGATGACGACGGAGCAGGGCCTTCTAGTACAAGAGGTGGGGATTCAAATGTTGTGTTATGTAGTGTGGCTTAGCAGGTCATGGTTGAGATTGCCTGGAGCTCTAGGGAACAGGGAGGTCCATCTACAACTCAGGGGTGCATGATAGAAAAATTTACGAAGATGAACCACTAGCATTTTTAGGAGCGGCTGATCCTGCATTTGCGGAGAACTTGATGCAGGAGATAGAGAAGATCTTGATGGTGCTTCACTGCACCGATAAGCAGAGGGTCCTCTATGCCACGTATAAGCTGATAGGGGAGGCCGAGAGATGGTGGACGACCACTAGATTACTGGAGGAGGAGAGATCACTTCCATTGCCGATGACTCGGGCCCGATTCAGGGACATATTATTTGACAGATACTATCCTGCCTCGGTTAGAGAGGCTAGAGTACAAGAGTTTTTGAGTTTGTCCTAGGGATCGATGACAGTTTAGAAGTACGCTGCAAAATTCATCGAGTTGTCGCGTTTCTGCCTTTATATTGTTCCAGATGAAGCTAAGAAGGTTAGGATGTTCGAGAGGAATTTGAAGTGGGACACTTATAAACAGGTGGCAGTACTGAAGATACAGGATTTCTCAAAGTTGGTTGATAGGGCCATAATAGCAGAGGAGGGTTTGCCGAGAGAGATTGAGATACAGACCCAAAAGAAGAAGGGTCGCACCTTCGAATTTTTCGACAGGTTCCAACTGAGGCCTTTGGAGAGGAGGTAGATTCGGTGGGGGTCAAGAGGCAGACGATAGAGCACAATGGATTTCAGGGTGGGTAGTCTTATCCCATTTGCCCCAGATGTGGATGGAGACATCCAATTGAGTACCGGTTAGGGGAGAATGTCTGCTATCGTTGTGGGAGACCTTGCCATATGGCTCGATCATGTCAGGGACCGCTAATTTATGCACCAACTCCCAGACCAAATCGAGGTGTTCATCAAGCGCCTCGTGGAGGCTAGCCAAGGAGTACAGCGCTAGCGAGGGTCTATGCATTGTCGTCGGGAGACGCCGAGATTGCTGGATACGTTGTCATAGGTACACTTACTATATTATCATATAAAGTTATTGTTTTTTTTTACACAAGTGCTACCCATTCCTTTATGTTGGCAGGGTATGTTAAAGTAACTGAGGTAAAGGCACAATTATTAGATGTTGAGCTATTTGTAGTCATGTTGAAGGGATCTATGGTGAGGTGTAAGAAGATACTTTGGAACTTTCTAGTAAACATTTAGGAGAAAGTACTACCAGCTGATCTCGTGGTACTAGATATGCAGGGATTTGATGTAATACTGGGTATGAATTGGCTGGTAGCTAATCACACCAGCATAGATTGCCATAAAAAAGAAATGATTTTCAAACCCCCGGGTGAGCAAGAATACAGATTTGTAGGTTTATGGGTGCGTGCCTCGCCACAGCTAGTGTCAGCTATTCAGGTGAGGAAACTACGACGTGGTGGTTGCCAGGGGTATGTTTCCTATATAAAGGAATTGCCAAAGAAGAACTAAAACAGGTTAATATTTCAGTAGTTAGAAAATTTTCAAATGTTTTTCCAGAATAATTGCCTGACTTACTACTAGATCGAGAGATTGAATTTACCGTAGATCTACTACCAGGGTCGGCACCAGTATCTAAAGCACCATACCGTTTGACTCCAGTCGAATTGAAGGAATTGAAAGATTAGTTGCAGGAGTTGTTGGATAAAGGATTTATCAGGCCCAGTGTGTCGCCATGGGGGGGCCCAGTCCTATTCGTGAAAAAGAAAGATGGGACCATGAGGTTGTGCATAGATTATAGGGAGATAAATAAATTGACGGTCAAGAATAAATATCCTCTTCTTAGGATTGATGACTTATTTGATCAGTTCTAGGGGACCCAGGTCTACTCTAAAATTGACCTGCGGTCGGATTATTATCAGGTGAAAGTTAGAGCAGAGGATATTTTGAAAACATCATTCCGAACCAGATATGGGCATTACGAATTTTTGGTAATGCTGTTTAGGTTGATTAATGCACCAGTAGTATTTATGGATTTAATGAATCGGGTGTTCCATCATTACCTGGACCAGTTTGTTGTGATTTTTATTGATGATATACTGGTTTACTCGAGAAGTTTTGAGGAGCACGAGCATCATCCGAGACTGGTGTTGCAAATATTGGGAGAAAAAAAGTTGTACGCAAAATTCAAAAAATGTGAATTCTGGTTAAGGCAGGTTACTTTCCTTGGGCATGTGATCTCCGAGGACGGTATATCAGTTGACCCGAGTAAGATAAAGGAAGCGGTGAGTTGGGTAAGGCCAGGAAATGTCCAAGAGGTCATGAGTTTTCTAGGTTTGGCAGGCTACTACCGACGCTTTGTGGATGGTTTCTCCAGATTATTGGATCCACTAACACGACTCACGAGAAAAAATATAAAGTTTGTTTGGACCAATGATTGTGAGCAGAGCTTTCAAGAGTTAAAATGGTGGTTGGTTTCAACACCGGTACTGACTATTCCATCAGGGGAGGATGGATTTGTGATATACAGTGATGCATCTTTGAAGGGTCTTGGATGTATGTTAATGCAGCATGGAACAGTCATTGCCTGCTCATCTAGACAGCTTAAAGAATATGAGAAGAACTATCATGTGCATGATTTAGAATTAGCTGCAGTGGTTTATGCTTTAAAAATTTGGAAGCATTATCTATGCGGTGAGAAATGTGAAATTTTCACGGACCACAAAAGTTTAAAGTATTTTTTTTACCTAGAAAGAGCTGAATATGAGGCAAAGAAGGTGGCTAGAACTCATTAAAGATTATGACTACACTATTAATTACCACCCAGGGAAAGCGAAAGTGGTAGTAGATGCTCTGAGCAGGAAATCAGTGGGACCATCACTAGCAGCTATAGAGGTTCAGCATCCGATCCTGATAGATCTGGAGAGACTTGGTGTAGAGTTGGTAAAGAGTAATCCTTAGGCATTTATTCCCAGCCTAGTTGTGTAGCCTACGCTATATGAAAATATTAAAACTGCTCAGGGAGATGACGTAGAACTAACATAGATAATAGTCAGAGTACAGGATGCTTAAGGAGAGGAGTTCAGTATCTCTGATGACGGAGCTCTAAGGTTTCGCACTAGATTGTGTGTGCTTACAAATGATGATATTAGGAGAATGATTTTATAGGAGGCTCACATATCTTTATACACGCTTCCTCCTGGTAGTACTAAAATGTATTGGGATCTGCGGGAATATTTTTGGTTGAGTGGCATCAAGAATTTGTGCAGCAGTGTTTGACGTGCCAGTAGGTTAAGGTTGAGCAACAGAGGCTAGCAGGGCAATTAAAGCCACTTTTCATCATTGAGTTGAAGTGGGACCACATATCCATGGACGTCGTCATTGGGCTACCGCCAGCACCACATGGTCAGAATGCCATTTGGGTAGTTGTTGATCGGCTAACGAAGACAGCTCATTTTCTACCTATTAAAGTTAGCTATACTATGAACAGATTGGCAGAGACTTGCATTTAGGCAATTGTTCGACCCCATGGAGTGCTAGTGTCTAGTCTCGGACCGTGATCCACACTTTACATCACTATTTTGGAAGAGCTTGCAGGAAGCTTTAGGGTCTCAATTAGCATTCAGCACCGCTTTTCATTCTTAGACAAATGGTCAGATAGAGAGAACGATTCAGGTACTTGAGGATATGCTACGAGCGTGTGTATTGGACTTTGGGGGTAGCTGGACCCAGTATTTGCCACTGGTTGAATTTGCCTACAATAACAGCTATCATACCAGCATCGGCATGGCAATAGGAGGTGTCATTCTCCTTTATACTGGGATGAGTTAGGTGAGAGGCGATTTTTGGGGCCAAAATTTTTGTAGTAGGCGTACAATAAAGTCTAATTTATTCAAGATAGGATCAGTGCAACTCAGAGTCGACAAAAAAGTTACGTAAATAATCGCCGCCGAGAATTGGAATTTGAAGTAGGTGATCACGTATTTTTTAAAATAGCACAACTGAAGGGAGTCATGATGTAACGACCTACTTAACTTATCACATAATAAACATAAATAATAATAACATCAACCTGAACCCATGGGTAGCGAGGATAGCCTAACATAAACAGCGGAAACCTAAGCAACAGTAAATCAAACCATTAATTACATAATACCTGAGTCTACTATATTCCCAAAATACAGTATTTGAATACAATCTCCAAAACATCAAAATAGACCTAGGATCTCACAACAAAAATCTCCTAATCCTAGATCAAAGCTTACCGTTCTAGCAGGAAAGCTCAACTCACTCAACGGCGGCCACGACCCGCCGGTCTCTCAAGGTCTCCTAAAAAATTAATTAAGTTCGGGGGTGAGACACATCTTAGTAAGGGAAAATAAACTAAATGCAGCTGTATGGCAACATGAATATATAATGCAGTTATTGTTAGTATTGGTGTATTGCCAAGAGGGGGGGTGAATTGGAGTTTTAAAATTTATCACCTAGGTTGAACCGGATAAACAGCAGTATATACACAACCTAGGGTCTGCCTATTCAATTTTCAAATGCGTATATAAGTATAATGTGAAATTTAAGTCATACGCATCATTCACCCATAACATACATGTGCGGTAAATATAAAGTGCGGAAATATAAATGAACACACGATATGTTATCGGGGTTCGGCCAACCGTGCCTACGTCCCCGCCTCAAGCTCGCAAGCTAGAGGATTCCACTAATAGCTCACTTAAGGGTGGAGCGGCACCGTTTACAACCAGGTCAAATTATCACAGGGCTGACCTCAACCTTAACCAGGTCAATTAGCGGGGCTGACCTCAACCTACACGCCTTAACAGGACGACGCACCTAGCTTTCCTAACCGGGTCTAAGCCAATCCGGGACTATTCCAGGGCTAGTCTCCCTCTTCAAGCCAGTGCCTGGAAATACAACCAATGTGTATTATACTGAAATGGTACAGTGATTGTGCTTTCAAGTAAAGCAGATATGTACCCAAATTCGCGCAATAATATACACCACAAATATGAAATAATTTGTAAGCTTAGTGTGGTCTAAGATGTCAACTCTCAAATAGATTTACTATCAGTGTAATGCGTACGTGAGAGTGCAAACCTAAATGATCTTTGTATCATAGGATATTCAATCTAAGTGCTCAAACAAAGATATCATCCAGACTTTATATATTTCAATCAACAAGTTTTCTCAATACACATATGTATATGAAGCTCTAGCAACGTATAAGTTTGGTTTGCAAAAGGATATTCAATCTTTGTATTCAGCAAAAGATATATGAGTTAACGAGTATTGCAACAAAGATTTTATCACACTAGCAAATATCTCATCAAATATTTTCAAGATTAATAACGCAGTAGATATTTGAAAACGTTTTGCAACCAAAATACAAATACAATCTTCTTAAGATGTTGCAATGGAGGTGCAAATCTTAGAAGATCTATCAAAGTTTTCTTAGGATAGACTTATTAATAAAGTCCCCTAAGAATACTCAAGGTTTAGCTCTCAAGCATAATAAAACAATCAAATATGAATGGGAGAGCAAACCTACTTAGACTAGCACTTAATCAACTTACAAAGGGTTTAATTTGTATGAGAAGGTAAGTATGAGTGTAGGAGGCTTAAGAATGAGTATTATAGGGTTTTGGATTTTCAAAGAATTTTCCCTAATCAAAGTGGCTAATCGTCTCTTAATTTTCTCAAATGAACTTGTATATATAGGCAAGGGAGAAAATATGACCGTTGGGGACCTATAGGGTATTTTTAGAAAAGTTTAATGATGTTTAAGACATTTTAACCCTGTTTAGAAAAATATTAACCACGGTAAAAATGGGAACAACCTGAGAGGTCCGGTTGACCAAAAGTGTCTCGGTCGACCGGGACTCAAGTAGCTCGGTCGACCGGGGGCATTTTGAACTGAGTGGTCGGTCGACCGGGCAAGGGCGATTTTCAAAAACACCGAGGTTCGGTCGACCGAGGCCTTTTTGAACTGTATGGCTCGGTCGACCATACCGCTGGGAATTCTCCCAAGACCCCTCGGTCGACTAGGTAGTTGGAGTACAAATCTGGTCGGTCGACCGGGAGGTCAAACTGTTGACTCCCAGGTGGTTCGGTCGACCGAGGTCAAATGACCTATAAGGGCTCGGTCGACCGGGCCTGGGTCAAATAGTTGACCCGGACCGGTTTCGTTCGACTGGGCCAAATTGAACTGAATTGGCCGGTCGACCGAAAGTGCACCAAGTGTGCATTTCGGTCCCGTATCTACCCAAACAATTCCTATTCAAGTGCCTAACAAATATATGTGAATATGTGTGTGTCCTAAGGTCACTTTGGGGTCCAATTTGAGATCACCGAAAAAGTCCGGTGTCGGTTGTCGGTCGACCGAAGGTTCACCCTAAGGTCTTTCTACGGTTTGGTTTGAGCTTGCAAATTAAATCGTGTTTGTGATGTGTGTGCTTATTACAAACCGAAGAACCCTAATTACTATTACAGACAATTTTACTGAACATTATTACAATTAAGAGTTATGAAATTGTCTTCAAGCCTTTCTTGCTTTTGTGCACATCTTGATCTTATCATTCTTGATTCCTGCACAAAAACTCAAACGCTCATTAGATACAATGAGTATTTGTCATAATCAAAACCGGGCGTGACCAATAAGGTTAACAGTTATACATATACAATACATTTCATATATCTATAAACATTCGTCATAACATACTGAATCATCATATACTTTCATATTTTTCTAGTAACTCATATCATTCATAAATTATCTGTTATATCTGATAATACTGAAAACATACCTAAGATGAATAGTTAGTTAATGTCATATATTACCCCCCATAACGGGTTGTGCAGCCCGAAGGCCGGACCCAACAATGGTTGGCCAACCACTGTCTAGTAAAAAATGTCTGTAAGTACGATGGGCCCGCCACACCCTGGTCCGGATTGCCAAGTGGACGTAAACAACTCTACACTGAAAGCCACATCGACTATCCATCTCCCACCCCCTCGTGGGGTGGTTAGCACAAGTCTGAACATAGATATCTGATCTATATAGTTACGATACCGAGCTTCTGAAACTGAACTAAACTAACATTCGGGTTCTGATAACATATAATACATGATATTATAGCATTTTTCATAATTTCATAAATACGGCCTCGCACCAAAATCATTTCATAAATACGGCCTCATGCCGAACATTTCATACATATCATTTTGAAAATAAATCAATTATCATGTATTTCAAAATCATCATATATTGCATTATTACGTAATTCCTGAAAACATGCTTATTCGTAAAATTGCCGTAACATAATACATTTCATGAAAAATAATACTCATGCCACACAATGCTGAGTTAAATCATACGTTCCATCTAAAATCGTAATTCGTGTATACCGCAATATTTTCCCAAATATGCATTTACTCAATAATATTCATATATAATACATGTTTTTCTTAAAATCAATTTGCTGAGAAATAATGGTAATTTGCGTGGAAAAATAACTACTTTAGTTTATTCCCTTACCTAACTACTGAGAAAGCCCTTATAATTTCTGGTCTTACACCCGTAGGATTTCCTACTTAATACCCTGAAAAAGAAAACTCCTAGTACTAAACTTTGGTATTTTCATGTGTATATCGTTTCCTATAACTACCGTAAGACCAAATTTGGCTTAGAAAGTCTTACCTCAACTTAGGGATGATTTTCAACTTACTTTCACCGACGATCCGCTCTGGTAGATTTGGAGAGAATTTCCCCAGGAACATCGTGGTGGCTTCAGATCGTCGAACCGGTAGAAATTCGGCCCAAAATCGAAGAGAGAAGAGAGAGAAACCGTAGGGAGAGAGACACAGAGAGAGAGAGAGAGAGAGAGAGAGAGAGAGAGAGAGAGTGAAATTTTTACTTAATTTTGACTTTTAATCCAGGTTTTTGATATTTATAAGATTGGATTCGTCGACGAGCCACGTCATCTCGTCAATGAGTCCTTCAATAATTTCGTCAATGAAACCCACTCCTCGTCGACGAAATTCAGACTGCTCAAAACCTCTCTCGGTATTTCCTCGTTGACGAATCTTGCCTTCGTCGACGAGGTCCTCTAATACCCTCGTCGACGAATCCCCTATGTTCGTTGACGAGGCCCTGATAACTTCTTTCGGTTATTCCTTCCAAAGTGCAATGTTGTCGACGAAGTCGACTTCCTCCTTCTGTTACTGTCTCCATTTTCCACCTTCTTAATCATTATTTAAATACTATTATTCTTCAGGTCATCACACATGAGGTTTGGGAGAAAGGGTAAGTTGAGCCTTAGGTTTATTGGCCCATTCGAGATACTTGAAAAGGTTGGGTCAGTTGCCTATTGACTAGCTTTACCACCAGTTCTATTCAGGATTCATGACGTATTTCATGTTTTTATGTTAAGGAAATACGTCTCAGATCCTTCATATGTCATCAGTTATGCAAAATTGGAATTCAAGGATGCTCTGGCACATGAGGAAGCACTGGTGCAGATCTTAGACATGAAGGAAAAGAAATTACGTACTAAGAAAATTCAGTTAGTAAAAGTCCTGTAGAGGAATCATGCCATAGAAGAAGTTTCATGGGAGCTTGAAGAGGAAATCAGACAGAAATACCCACACCTTTTTAGTAGGATATAGTAATAGTCAGTATTATTCAAATAACAACAATTTTATTTTTATTAGTAGGGAATGGTGAATGTATAGTTGTATTTTAGATTATAGGGTAGGTAGTGTTTTGGTTTTGGGAGAATTTTCTTTTATGAGTATATTTGTAATCTCCCAGAACCCTGAATGTATCCACGATATTCCTCAACCATAAGTGAGGGTAAGTAATAAAATAAGTAGCCTATTTTTCTTAATGGATGGTGTTCAATACAGATAGCAAATTTCGAGGAAAAAATTTTATGAGGGGAGAATGTAGAGACCTGAAGAATTATAGTAATTAAATAGTAAAAGAAAATAGAAAGAAAAGGAAAATTCCAAAAAGGTACTCACAAGGTCTTATCGACGAACACATGGTTCTCGTCGACAAGCATCCTTCTTGGGCTCATCAACATGGACACGTGTCTCGTCGATGAGAATTTACCGAGAGGGGTTTAGCAGAGCTTGAAGTTTGTTGATGAGGAATTCGAGTTTGGTGACGAACTCCCTTCATGGACTCATCGACAAGGTGACGTGTCTCGTCGACGAATCCAGGATTATAAATATGCCTAATCTGGGGTTTTCAGTGAGAAATCGTGTAGCAAACCCCTTCTCTCTTTAAAAATCGACCCTCTCCCCTTCTCTCTACGATTTTGGCTTCGTTTTTTTCTGGTTCGACGATCGGAAGCCACCACACTACTCCTGGGAAGATTCTCTTCAAGTCTGCTGGAATAGATCGTTGGTTAGGCTAACTTGGTCATCATCCCAAAATTTGGGTAAGTTGAATATTTGAGTATTTTCAGTTTTATCAGGTTTATTTGAGTTTAGATTTTAAGTTATATGAGAATATACTGGAATTTTGTGGAATAAAATTAGGATGTTATGATTTCAGGATTAAGGTGTTTTTGGGACCCTGCAGGCATGGGTTGAGGACCCAGTGAATATTTTCAAGAGCCCAGATAATATATAGTTTAGAAAATTTACGAGTACGTAGGTTCGAGAAAATATAATTGATTTATTAGAAATATGTATATATGTATTATTTCAGGATTTTGGGGATAGTATGTTGTGAGCATGAGGATAAAGTTGGAGGCGAGCCTCCCAACCAGTTAGGTAAGTGAAATATGTTATGCTAGTAAATTCAAAAATATTATTAGTAAATTATAGTATTTGTTTATTAAGGTACAGGGTATAACTTATACAGTTTTATAGATTTCAAAACATAAGTTTTATTAATTGTGTGGCCTGAGTAGATATTTGCTTAATGCAAAATTAATATAGTTTTTTTTTTCTTCAGAATATCATGATTTATAGTGTATATATAGACAGGTTTATTTTATAGACATATATTTACCAGACAGATATTTTACAAATATTATACAAACGAGTATTTTACAGTATTTATAGAATGTCATGCTTTCCAAAACCATAACACTTAGACAATACAAATTATCCAATCAGATATTACAGTTATTATAGTAAGATATTATAGTTATTATAGTCAGATATCACAGTTATTTTAATAAGATATTATAGTATTTTCATATCAGATTTATAGTGTTATGGTTATTTTGGAATCATGATGAAAGCAGTAAGATATCTATAGAAATAGTATATACAATATCAGACCCTAATGAATTAAGGTATGTTTAGTTAGTAGAGCACGGTACCGTTGCTATTTTTAAATCAGAGTGCAACCACATATCTCAGATAGTATGTGGATTCTGTCAACCGTGCCTATGGAGAGATTGCAGTTTGCCCTTGAGGAGGCCGATTTGACGAGACAGTTACCAGTTCCGAGCCTAGGAGAGGTTGCAGTTTGGTCAGATTGAGGATTGGTAGAGTACAGTTGACTTTCCTGATAGACCAACCAAGATTGAGTCCCACCTATGGGCCGCACAACCCTGTCATGAGGGGTTAAATCATGACCTACAGATTTCCAGGATAGTTTTCTACGTTGTTTATTATAGATTTACAGAATATCAGTAGATATATTATAATACTAGTAGTATGATTAAATAAAAAACTTAAATATTACAAGTGTATTTTAAGTCACATAGGTGTGAGTTACACAGTGTTATATTTTACATGGTATCTCAGTACAGTTATTTATCAGTAAATTATTTATGTAAACTCATTTGCCACACAATAGTAATATCATATTTCCTCTTACTGAGCATTGTCTCATCCCAATGGTTTAACATTTTTCAGGTGATCCAGTTAGGCGAGCAAATCAAACTCGCAGATAGAGAGATCTTTTGTACAGCCCTATTTTAAGGGGTAAGTGTGTTCAGGAGAATGTATTTTTTGAGTAAATGAAATTGGGGTGACATGTAAACATGTATGTATAGTTTGGAAACACTGAATTCTGGTATTGTAAATATGGATGTATGACTTTATGTTTTCCGCTGCATAAGTGTGTTGATATATGTACAGGGATACCTCAATGCCATTCGGGCCCTGAGATGTTATAGTAGATACTACAGGGGTATCAAAGTAAATTATATAAAAAAAAATGGTGTAATTTTTGGGTCGTTACACATTGTGACCGTATCACAAGGTTAAGTAAGATGTAAGTAAATTTGATTATGCTAGATTTTAATTAAAATTTATATCCGAGTTTATTTGTAAGTAAATTTTGATTATGTTAGTTAATTTTCATAAAATTTTTTCAAATTTATTTTTACGCATATTTAATTATAAAAATTTTATCTTTAATATGTTTGCATTTATTTTTGAGTTAATAAATGTTCTATACTTCTCGGGTATTTTACAGTATTAATTTCTATCCAAGAAAATAGTTTTAACACGAAAATTGTGTGGTATGAGTTTATTTCTATGTAGCATATTTCACGAAAATATGAGTAAAGATGACATGAATTTATTTTTACGTTACGTATTTCACGAAAATATAAGTAAAAATGAGATTTTCATGATATTATTTTAATTGCATACATTATATAATAAGATGTTTTCCAAATCCCTTATGGCTTAGAGGATACAAAAAATTACGAATATTTGGTACCGTAGCCTAAAGATTAAACGGATCAGAGTGTACCCATACTGTTTACAGAGTGGTTATATATGGTAATGGATTTTTCTCCTGAGTGCACACCTGGTTCCGAGTCAAGACTTAATTGGGAAAATCTCACTTAATGATGATGTACGTTGATTTAGTTTGGCCGGCCAGCCAGTTAAGTCCAGTTTTCGGACTACACAATCCAGTCATAGGGGTAAACATGACTTACGATTAACAGGCATAAGGGTGATTTTTACAGTAAATGTATATACATATTTAATTACGTGTATAGAGTTATTGATGATTTGAAAGAAAAGTATATGTTTATGTGAATATGGTCATTTTTGTGTCTAAATGATGATCTAAAGGAAACGTATAAAGAAAAGTATATATGTATATAATTAAATATTATAGTTACACTTTTAAAGTTAAAAGTTTAATTTAACAATTACAGTATATGGTTATAAAATTTTACTGCTATAATTGATAGTAAAATTTTTATGCAAATTTTTTTAAATTTACATTTATTTTAAATGTAGTTTTGAAGTTATAGTATTAAATGTTATTTTACGAAATTATAATTTTATGTAATCTCATTTTGACCGCACACTAATAATAATCTTATTTACTTACTAGGCGTCGTCTCATCCCAATCCTTATTTTACATTTCAGATAACCTTGAAGAGCATACAAGATGTTGACTTTTTGAATCCGATCCTTTTTTTTTAATTATGAAAAACCACAGTATTTCATCTGTGTGCTAAGCGTAAGAACAAGTTTACTTTTCTAAGCATCGATGACATATGAGAAATGGAAACCGAGAAGCACTTAAATGAGCACATCATTCAGCGCAATCCATGCTATTGCAAAGAAGCGGAGCATGAAGTTCTTTTAATTTTCTGTTTCAAGTTGTATTGTATTGCGTTATATTTTCTTTGGTCTGTAATAATCTGCATATCATATATAATAGGTATTTATGCTCAAGACCGTAGAATAACGTTAGGGATCAGCTTCGGTCGATCGACGTCGGATTTTTGAGGTTAGCTCTCAATGACCACAGATTGACTTTAGGTCCCCATAAACACTTCATAAAAAATTTCCTTTAACTTATAAGTTATACTATGAGTAACAGGGGTGAATTATAATAAGAATTAGGACCTAAAATAATAATTGAAAGTCACTTAGTCGACCGAACCTAGCTAGTTATATTCAGCTCAGTCGACCGAACCATTTAGAGGTCAACAGTTTGACCGAGGTTCAGTTGACCGAACGTTTTTGAGCGTACCTTCCACAGTCGACCGAACTGGCACGTGTCTGAATCCCAACAACTTAGTCGACCGAACTTTTAGTTCATTTTTTATTGAGTCCACCGAACCATATGAATAGCAGACTGAATTTCAAATATATTTGACCGAATCTCGAACGTTTTCAAAATCGCCTTAATTCAGTCGACTATATCTATAGTTCAAAAGTGCCTCGGCTGACCGTACTCATCAATTGGGTCGACCGAACTTAAAATACAGTCGATCAAAACTCTCGAGTTGTCATATTTTTAACTACAATAATTGGGGTTAATTTTTAATTAAACTTTCTAAAAATTCTCAATAGGTCCTCAACGGTCAAAATTTGAGGGATATCTATATATACCCAATGAGATTAGCAAAAGTAATTAGGAAAAATTCTCAAATCTTTCATACCACTTTTTCTATGTACTCAATATTCCAAACATATTTTTCATACTCTCTTACATACTTATTAGCAAATATCATTTTGAAATAGAGAGTTTATTTTTCTAGTTCTCCTCACTTGCAAATCAATTGCTAGGTGTAGGAAGATTTGATTGTTTTATTGTGTGCATATTTCAAATCATTTCCTTGACATTACTGTTTCATATTCATACATATATGAAAAACCTTTTTGAGAGTTTTGCTTGATTGTATATTCTCATAATATTTCGTATATAAATATTTGATTAGGAATAACTTGTTTTTAACTTCCTAGTCTTTGCATTCAAATTACAAGACTTGAGAGTTTGCATATTTTATTTGATAAATATTTTGCAAGCTTAAATCCTAAGTATCTATTGTGATTATATTTGATAAAATATTTGTGCGATACTTGTTTAGGGTTTTGAGGTAACCTTGAATATTCAGTCATTGAATATATATTATCTTAAATTAAAATATTTAGATTTCACTTGAGCATAATGACTATTATTTGTGGGTGCATCGATTATTATTTATGCGTATTGGTACATATTTGCTTAGTTGAGAAGCAATTGAAATTGTACACAAAATTGTATTGATTATCTGTTATATTCCAAGTGTGGCTTGAGGGGGTGTTGATTTAGCCCATAAGGATTGGTTGTAAAGATTGATGTTAGCCCTGTTAATTTGACTTGGTATTGTAAATGGTGTCGCTCCACCTAGTAAGCGAGCATTAGCAGAATCATCGAGCTTGCAAGCTGAGGCGGGGACATAGGCAGTATTGGCCAAACCCCGATAACATATCGTGTATCTACTATTAATTTTAAGCACTTTATATTTCTGTACATGTTATATTCGATATATTGTGAATGTTGTGCATGATTTAATTTCCGCATATTACTTTTATCTGCGCAATTGGTATATGATTAGAAATACCCTAGGTTGTGTATTAGTGATATCTGGTTAAACCTAGGAAGAAGTTTTTAAAATTCTAATTTAGCCCCCCTCTTAGGAATACACCAATTCCAACACAAGAAATCAGGAGTAGCAAATGCATGAGTGGGGATTAGAAAAAGTTGTTAGAAATAATATTAATGTAATATTAAATAGTTACGTTTTAAATGTTTTCTTTTTGATGATATTGAAGCTATTGATGTAATGGGATCAACTAGTACTCTGGTAGTAATAAAAAAATAATTTAGCTTTATTTGCTTCTACTGCAAAATTTATATTTAGGAACCCACTCGGGTTTGGGTCCTTACATTTGGTATCAGAGCAATAGGTTATAAGTTTTGTGGACTTTAGGAAATAATGTTACCAGAGCATAGGCATAAACCATGATGTGGGTAAGATCCGGTAAAGTAGAATGTTTTTCTTTTGCCTATAACCTTGATTAAACTTTAAAGATAAGGTTATGATTTTAAAATAACTCTAGTCCTTTCCCTCAGAATGGACCTGTGGAACTATAACGTGAGTATTGAAGGAAACGAGAATTGTAACAACCCGAAGAATAATGGTAACTAAATAATAAAGAGGGAGGAAAATGGAAACAGTAACAGAAGGAGGCAGCCGAAGCATTCGTTGACGACATTGCATTTTGGAGGTGATAATTCCAAGAAATTTCCCAGGCCTCGTCGACGAACACAGGAGTTTCGTCGACGAGGGTTCTTCGGGATCTCATCGACGAGGTCCCATATCGTCGACGAGAAGATGCCGAGAGAGGATTTTTGGAAGTCTGAAATTCGTCGACGAAGGTGTAGGTTCGTCGATGAAATTTCTACAGGACTTGTCGACGAGGTGACGTGGCTCTTTGATGAATCCCACAGTATAAATAGTGCTAAGCTTAGTTTTCTTGCGCAGAAAACTCGCCGAACCCTCTCTTCTCTCTCCTCTACAGCCCTTCCCCCTTCTCTCTTTGATTTTGGCCCCGTTAGTCACCGGATCGATGAACTAAGGCCACCATGACGCTCCTCGCGGAGTTCTCTTCAAGTCTGCTGGGGCGAATCATCGATGGGATCGAGTCGAATTTCTTCCCAGAATTAGGGTAAGACCTTTTAGTCAATTTTTGGTCTTCTGGCAGTTGTAGAAAATGATGTAAGCAAAGAAATATTGATATTCTGTTCTGGAGAATGTTGTTTTCAAGGTGTCGAGTAGGAAGCCCCACAGGGGTAGGACCGATATACGATGAGGGCTTTTTAATAGTCAGGTAAGGGAAATATGCTATGCTAGGTTATTCGAGTATGATTTCTGTATAAAATTATATATATATATATATATCCTACCAGAGTATTATTCACAGCAGAGATTTATACAATTTATTAAGTATGATTAGTATGTTTTAAAATTACTGTGTGGCTTGAGAATACAGATATAGTACAGAAACATGCTTTACAGTATTTTCAGAGATATGTTTTTACAAAATATACAGATAGTGAATATGTTTTATAGCATTTTTCTGAATACCATGATTATACAGATTTACAGTTTATTACAAAAATACAGTTGATATAGATACAGTTTACAGTACCATGATATACAGTTTTACAGTTCATTTCCGAAATACAGTTGATACAGATACAGTTTATCACAGCGTCATGGTTTACACAGTTATTACAGAATCATGGTAAAACAGATAGTTGTATATTAGAGATGTATTATATAGTATCAGACCCTGTTGGACCATTACAGTTTACAGAGCACGGTACCGTAGCTATATACAGTATAGAGTGCAACCACCTATTCAGATAATACGTGGTATAAAAGTCGATCACATAGAGCCCACGAGTGGACAGGCTCCCCATCAGATATGGGTTGAGGAGGGCTAATCAGACTGATGGAGTATAGTGATTTATTCCTAATTGGCCAGCCAGGGTAGATCCCGCCTTCGAGCCGCACAACCCTGTCATGAGGGGTTAAATCATGACACACAGTTATCCACAGGAAAGTTTTCAGTTATTATTATGTTTATACAGATTTATAGAGACAGAAAATATATATGTATATATATAAAGTATTTTGAGTAAAACCTAAAGTACAAATATGATAAGCAATAGGGAAAATGTGATGGTTTATACTACTGATATTGTATTTACAAATTCAGTGATACATGATTATATAGTAATAGATTTTCACAGTATTGTAACTCAATTGTCACACACTAGTAATAGCATATTTCGTCTTATTGAACGTTGGCTCATCTCATTACTTTAACATTTTTCAGGTGATCTAGGTAGGCGAGCAGATCAGGCTAGCAGATAGAGGGGCCTTAGTATTGCCCTGATAATAGAGTGAGTATTTTTGGGAGTATTTTTGTATAGCTCTAGCCCAGTTGAGGGTATTTTTGGGAAGCAGTCATATATGTATATTTTGAGAAACATGTTAGCACTCTGGTATGGAATATAATTATATATGGTTATGTTGATTTGATTTCCACTTCTTGCTGCGTAGGTTGATGATTGAGTTTAATTCAATCTGGTATTAGAGCATTATAAATGTTATAGTATAAAAAAAAAAACCCCCAAGTTAAATAGCAGGTCGTTACAAGAATAATATGGGGACTTTCAATGGAGAAGACATCAATGCTACTACGGTGTTGCGTGATATGGCACAAGTCATGGCGGAATTTCTGCAGAACTCCAAGGAATAGAATGGTCCACCAACCCATGAAGGTTGTACTGTTGAACAGTTCAATCGAATGAACTATTCGACTTTTGAGGGAAAAACTTATCCAATTGTTGCAGAAGATTGGATGCAAAAAATGAAAGAAATACTACGAGTCCTTCGTTGCACAGATGAATAAAAAGGGATATATTTTTCCTATAAAATGATTGGTGAGGTCAAACACTGGTGGAATTCGAAGAAGTTACTCCTAGAGGAAGGACCAAATCCAACAATCCTTACATAGGAGCGTTTTAAAGAAGTTTCATTTGAACAATTTTTCCCCATAACCACTAGAGATGCTAAAGCAAAGGAGTTTTTGGAGTTAAAACAAGGAAATATGGACGTCCAACAATATGCGACAAAATTTGTTGAATTATCCTGCTTTGCATCATATTTGGTTCTAGACGAATCAAAGAAATCCTGAAGGTTTGAACAAGGCTTGAACTCAAGGATTTATGAACTAGTAGCAATACTCCAGGTCGAAGACTTCTTCAAATTGGTAAATAAAGCAACATTGGTAGAAGAAAGCCTACAAAGGAGTGCAAAAATATTCGATTAGAGAAAGAGGCCCATGCCACAAAGGTTTCACTCTAGTAGAAATCAGAAACCTTGGAAAAGGAGCAACAATAACAATAATTTGGGGCAAGGGCAAATAACGAGAAATCCAAACAATGCACAAAACACCCCTTGTCTAAAATGCAACAAAATGCATTGGGGTGAGTGTTGGGCCAGATTAAGGGTTTGTTATCAATGCGGTAAAGTTGGTCACTTGTAACGAGAATGCCGACAAAATAACTCCTACAACCCAAATCAACAAAGGGGAGGCAACCAGACACCTTGAAACAATAATCAACAGAACATAGCTCAGGCACGTGTCTATGCCCTCACTCCAGGAGATGCAGAAAATACTAATGACGTGGTGACATGTATTATTCCCATATTCTCCAAGAAAGCTATAGTATTATTTGATTCTAGAGCCACGCACTCCTTTATATCAGCGGCTTATGATAAAATGTGTGGGGTAAAGATTCAGCCATTAGAAAATGAGTTATTTGTGGTTACACTAACGGGAACCTCAGTAGTATGTAGAAAAATACTTAAAGGTTACCCAATTTGTGTTGAGAAAAGAATAGTATCGGCTAACATGGTAGTATTTAGTAATGCACGAGTTTGAGGGGTAATTCAGACCCTTTTGGTTCATCGACGAGCTCATCACTTTCATCGACGAACTCTCTTCTTCTGTTCATCGACGAGTTGACGTATCTCGTTGACGAGGCCACATGGCCAGCCTTCTATATAAGCGCAAAAATCACATTTTTGACTGAAAATTTAGTTTATTCTCTCTCTCTCTCTCACTAGAATTTGGTTTCTCTCACTTATCTCTAGATTTCCGGCTCCATTTCTCCTCGGTTCGATGATCAAAAGCTATCACGGCGATCCTAGGAAGATTCTCTACAACATAGCTGGAACAGAATTTTGATTTGAGAAGTTTGGGAACCATCCCAAAATTTGGGTAAGTAGGTTATTTAAGGGTTATTTGGATTGTAGGTTATTTTGAACCCATATTTAGTAGTAGATGTTGTTATACTGGTGTTTAGAATGATTTATCAGGGTGTTGTGAATTCAGGGTGTTGGGGCTTTTACTGCAGGAAGGTTAGGGAACCTAGTGGGTGTTCCCAGGAAACCAGGTAAGATAATAAATGGTTTACAATTCAAGAAATATAAGAATGAAAATTTATTCTAGGGAATTTAGTTATTTAACAGGAAAATATATATGATATTTCAGGATTGTGAAATTATGAATGCCGTGGGAGTAAATTTGAAATCAGTAAACGAGCCAAGTTGTTAGGTAAGTGAAATATGCTATGCTAGGAATTTTAGAATGTTTATCAGTAAATTATATGTTTTCCAGATTGTTATCCAGTATGCAAATTATTTGCATATTAGAAGATACAATTTTCAGAATATGGAATATTTATTTATATAGTTGTGTGGCATGAGACATTATTAGATCAGTATAGAAATCCTACAGTTTTTATATTACTATGATTTACAGTATTTATGTAGAAATACGTTTTATCAGATTTTACAGAATTATGAATTACAGTGTATATATAGTCAGATATATTTTACAGACAGATATATCTTACAGACAGATATTATACAAACAAATATTTTATAGATAGATGTTTTATAGCATTTACAGATTACCATGATTTCCAAAATGTTAAAACCATAACACTCAAATATTACTAATTATTCAGTCAGATATTACAATTATTTCAATCAGATATTACAGTATTTCAGATCATATTTATAGTATTATGGTTATTTTGGAATCATGATGAAATAGTAAGATAATTATATATTTTAGTATTATATAGTATCAAATCCCTGATGAATTATTTCGGTCTGATTCAGTCAGCGGAGCACGGTATCGTTGCTATTTTAGATCATAGTGCAACCACATATCTCAGATAGTGTGTGGATTCCGTCTACCATGCCTATGGAGGGATTGCAGGCTCCCCAGTATTCTGGGTTAAGGAGGCCGATTTGACGAGGTAGATACCAGTACCGTGCCTTTGGAGAGATTGTAGTAAGGGTCGGACTGAGGATTGGTAGAGTATTCAGGTGACTTATCCTGGTAGGTTAACCAGAGTTAAGTCCAGCCTACGGGCCGCACAACCCTATCATGAGGGGTTAAATCATGATATACAAATTTTGAGGGATATTTCTCAGTTATTTATGTGTATATAGATTTATAGAATAACAACAGATATATTATATTCCTAGCAGTATGAATAAATAGAAAACTCAGATAACACAGTTGTATTTTAAGCCGTATAGGTGTGAGTTACACGGTATTTACATGATCTCACTATTCAGTTATTTATCAAAAAATTATTTATGTAAACTCAGTTGCTACACACTGGTAATAGCATATTTCTTCTTACTAAGCGTTGTCTCATCCCAGTAAATTAACACTTTTCAAGTGATTCCACTATACGAGCAAATCAGACTCGCAAGTAAAGAGGTCGTCCACACTACCCTGTTTGTAAGGTAAGTGTTATCAAGGAATTATATTTTTGAGTAGTATTCAGGGTCTTTTGGGTACAAGATACTGGAATGGTGTGTAATTATGTATGTATATTTTAGGAAAATACTGGATTCTGGTATTGTAAATATAAATGTATGATTTTATGTTTTCCGCTGCATAGGTATGTTATTCTGTGAACAGGAATTTCCTCAGTGCCCACCTGGGGCCTGAGATGTTATAGCAGATATTAAAAGGTATCAGAGTATATTATTTTACAGTATATTTATAAAAAAAAATTGGTATGAAATTTTAAGTCATTACAATTAGAGCTTAAACGTGTACATCTTTACTTGTATTTTCAGAAACATTTTATATGTACAAAAATGTTTTAATGTAGTAGTTGGATTCAGCCTGTAAATTGAAGTGGGGAGTCTCTATCCCGTAAGGGAGACTAGTTGGGTTCAGCCTAGAAATTGAACTGGGGAGTCTCCACCCTATAAGGGAGACTAGTTGGGCTCAGTCTGGTAATTGAGCTGGGTTTTTTGGCACCGCCCGTAAAGTGTGGCTAGGTTATAGCTCTGCCCGATAAGTGTAACTGGGGTTTACTTTGCCCTGTAAGGAAAGATTGTAATGACTTCTACTGCATTCATTTAAGTGAGCAGAGATAGTGAAATCTTTAGGGGATATGCCCAAGGTGGGGATGTAGGCTGGTTTGGCCGAACCTCGTTAACAAATCTTGTGTCGCTCTCTCTCTCTCTATCTCATTTAATAACTGCACTTTAAATTCAGTATGTGTATGCTTGTTCATTCATGGATATAATTATTTTGCATGCACACATTTAAGTTAAATGAGATTTGCTTCACATGTGTATGTCTTCACACATAGATTAATCACTTTACATACACAGTTATATATGAATGGGATATGATTTGTAGTGAATCGGCGAAATGTTTAAATTAGCCAAAATATTTTAAATCTCCAATTCACCCCCCCTCCCTCTTGGGATCACACCAATTACATCAAAAGGGTTAGCCCGATAGAATTTTGATGATTTCATCTGCAAGTTGGACATGATCGATATCAATGATCCAACTTGAGGGGGAGTGTAGAAACCCCGTGTATATTGGAGAGATTTAAGGGGTATTTATTGTATATTATTGAGTGAGATTCTTTTAGGAGATTGTTTCCATATTTAGAATAGAGATTGTACTATAAGTAGTTTGTATTGGCTTGTACAAATTATTCAAGAAATACAGAAATTATTCATTTTGATTTCAGAGCTCATATCAAAGCCCAAACAGTGACAATGGCATGATCAAAGTAAAAATGAAGCAATGCTTACAGGCAACCATTATTTGGTGTAGTTTGAAATTGTCTACAAAGAGCAAGAAGGGTACTAATTCTGTTTGTCATTTTTTGAGCTGGAGGAAATTAAAGCAGTGCTACAAGGTCTATTTATAGAGAATCAATGTAGAAGGGTTTTAGGAGTTTGATGAGATGTAGTTGGGGAAGTGACAAGCAGCACTAGTTTTTTTACTTTCTGTCAACTAAATAAACTACAGATTCAAGGTAAACAGACTCAACCCATACATATCTCAAAACATGCAACCTGTTTGGACAAAGTCTAAAAAAGACCAGATAGATTGGAGGCTACAATTATCCTCACAATATAATGGGACTTAATTACATTCTAATAGGACATGAAAACTCATCGTGATTATAACATTAATTGGATATCATTGATTGCCTGTTTAAATGATTATCGTGATCCCTTTCGTTTCTCCCTCTTGCCCCATTTTCAACAAAATGGCATCCTACAACTTGACGTTTCCAATAAGCTGAGTTATTTTTTGCCACAAGTATTTTGCACAAAAAGAGAGAAAAGAAAAACCTATAAAGCAAAGCAAATTTACAAATGGAAAATTTTTTAAGGCAGTAACAGTTAAAAGCCACAAAACATAGTTTCAGTTGATTTCTGAAAATTTTGGTCTGTTGAATGCTACTGTCACTGCTCGTAGTAGTACTACTCTTCATGATTGACAACGTGATGATACAAAAAAATGGAGAAGGAAACAGTATAAATAGTTCAAATTAATATTTGGACTGAATGGTTTACTAAAGGGAGGATTGAGGGGAGTATCCTAATCATTTTTAAGGTTCTTTGATGCAAAATGGAGGACTAGTAGGTAAAACAAGTTGCCATCTCTCTCTAGGGCATCCCAACTCAAAAATGTAGTAACATTCACCCACTTGTTTAACTGGTACTTGTTACTATATAGCTGTTCAAAGATTTTGAATCATTCACATTGTTACCACAAGGACTGAAGAAATTGGACATCTGATACTGGTTCATCAAAAGCCCTTGATATTTCGTTTTTAAAATCTTGTTCATCCACTGCCAATGGCTATTCAAGAAGTGCCCACCAAATAAGAAGAAAAGAGCTGAAAAGGGCAACAACTGCGCCTGCATTACCTGATATCTAATTTGGTCTTAAGCTCGCAAACACTGTAAAAAAAATGGTAGAAAGAAGAGAAGCATAGGGCAAAGTCAACAAGCAAAGGAATGCTCGCTTGAGAATTCTCCTTGATTATTTTGAGAACTTTCCAACAATGACTTGACATCTCCAAAGCAAGTAAAATTTTCATTTTCAAAACCAAATCATTAAAGCAACCTTCATTTACCTAGATGAAGGTTTGTAGTGACTTGACCCCCACATTGGATGTGTATTAGGGAGACTTTGGTATATAAGAATAGTTTAGACTCCAACTATGTGAGGTGCCTTTTATAGGATAAACTCGTGAGACCAGAAAGTGAACAATACCTAACCAGAGTTAGGCTCAAGACCGCTACATTTGGCAACACAACAAAGTTAAAATTGTATAGTGAACAAGTCAGCTAGCAATTTTGTTTCCAGAGCACCCTATTTCAGGCCTTGTGTTAGTTTTTTAAATAGGGCCAGTCCCTTAATTCATTGGGAGCAGCCATCTCAATTTTATAATCACATAGGTAGATGTATTTGAATAGAGGTTTCATCTCTCACAGGCTTTCTTAAGAGATTTTGTGAATATACTTAACTATCCACATTACTCAATAATAGACACATTCTATCATATAGCGTAGTTTGAAATTTATGTATACTGTAAAATTTGAAGCTAAGTATTGCATTTTCTTCCACTAGCTAAGTATTGCATTTTCTTCCACTAGGGACAACGACATGCAATTAAAAAATTAAGTTAAAAAAAGAAAATCTAACCGTCCGCATTGGTTGTGGAGTTGGAGCTCAAAGAGGTTAAAATTCACGTAAACTAATCAATGATCATCCTCATCTTGTGTGCTAATATAAGACATGTTGCTGTCTATTTTATTGTTTGCCAGGTCTCTATTAATGCACGATTTCTGTACATTTCATTTTTCCTCACTTTATTAAATGCTTGAGATTCAAGATTAATTTGGCTACACCAACTCATCATACCAGTTCATAGGAATTCAACAACAATAAAAATCACGCTCCAAAAGATATAAATAGTTGTTAAATACAAATGAATACAAATAAATAAATAAATAATACAACTGCAATGTGCATGAAGTACATAGTAAACCTCACAAACCAAAGAATGAAAACAAATATATGTGGACTCGTACTCTAGCCTATCCAAATCAAGAATAATAAGAACCATGGAAAGTTCCATAATTTCCCATACTCCAATGCATTCAAAAGCTCTTCAAGCTGGTGGCTAACTGCAGCTCGACATATCCAAAGCAATCAATCTGCAGAGAAAGGAAATATTCGAGAAAGATGCACAAATTCATGCACTGGTATACTATTAGTACCGAAGGAGTCTATGGGTAGGCTTGATACACATGGGTGAATACCAACTTGACCTAAAAGTTTAAACCTATTGGGTCTTGAACTCAACCACGTATATAAACACCCATCATCCACTCAAATTTTCCAATACGGGATAAATTCACAAGTGGAATTCTCAACAATCTCCCTCTCACTTATAAGTACCAGCTGCTTCTCTTGAACGGAAATTGTCTCCCTTATGGGAGTCACTTCTCAAAAGAAAGAGGGAAAAACGTAATTTTTCTCATATTGTCCAGATTTCATCAAGACTCCGATCATGCTTCGTCTGTGGTTTGATCAAGCTGAAATTTGGAGGAGAGGTTCACGACTCAAGGAGTTACAATCTGTATGGTGAAGATTGGATTTTGAGCACGAGAGTTGGAATTTGTGCCCATGAACAGTAACCACGATTTTGGTATATTCTCTCCAATTCTCTTTGTATTTGCCATGATTGATGGCATCTTGATGAGATATAATTATAACCTCTAATTGCAATTAGAGAAGACTTTATGTACCCACTATTTGGTTGATAGTGGAGATTTCAACTGGATTAGGTCCTATGGTTTTTCTTCCTCACACTGGGAAAGTTTTCCATGTAAAAAATTATTTGTGTTCTTATGGTTTGATGTGATTGATTATTTGTCTTATTATTTTCAGCAAAGTATAAAAGTAGAGATACACTATATTTGCTTGCATATAGGGAGAAGAATTATTCCGCTGTATTGTTTGTTGATATCTCTCCCAACATATACATGGAATCTCATGGACTAGCGGTTGATGGTGGTGGGGGGAGAAAAGGAATTGTGGGAATTTGTATTTGGAATGTTTGTGGGAATTGTAGTTGGGATTGTGGGTCGTCCTGTAGTAGCCGGCAAAGGAGGTAATGTGACCTTTGGTGTGGTGGTCAAGGGTGTGGTGGTCAAGGGGGGAGTGCTGTTGGATTTGGCAAAGTAGGGAGCAGGGTGTTTGTCAAAGGTGGCGATGCTGTGGGCTTTGGTAGAGTTGGGGCAGTTGGCAATGTTGGCAGAGTGGTTGGCAATGGTGGCAATGTGGCTTTCGGCAATGTTGGTATCGCCGGTAATGGAGGAATCTCAGCGGACTTCAGAAGAGATGGGATAGTGAGCAATGTTGGCGCGGGCGGTGGTCCTGCAGCCGGTTCAGGGGTGTCCAGTAGACGACGAGTGCGTCAATGCCTAACATTGACAATGCCATGATGAGAGTGAGAACCAGGAAATTCTTAGGGGCAGCCATAAGTTGTTTGGTGTAAGAGCTGAAGCTCTGCACAAACAGCTAGCTTTTCTTGAATACAGAAGACTGACTGTCTGTTTTTGAGTTGCAGGAAAGAAGGTGATATGTGCGAGCTATTTGTAGAGAAGTAATGGTAAAGGGATGTTGGAGTCTGATGAGATGTAGTTGGGAAAGTGAGGAGCAACACTCGTTAGTTCACCTTCTCTCAGCTACATACTACTACAAAATCAAAGGACGCAATAAACTAATTCAGGCATGAGACAAACCATATGATATTTTCAAACACTTAGCCTATTTTGTGGAAGACAAAAATATGAAAGAGGTAGCCAAAAGTGTTTGAATTATGGGGGCTAATCCAATTAGAATAGTGTCTTTGAATTGTTCAAAATATCATGTATGGAAAGATAAAATGAAAGGAAAATAGGACTATGTGTGTCGGCTTAAGAAAAGCCTTTATGGTTTAAAGCAGGCACCCAGGCAGTGGTATTAGGTTCGATTGAGCGCCCTTAAGTGATTATTATTATGTTAAATATCTTATGTTAACGAAGACTAGCAAGGGAGAAACTTGAGACTTGTCGCTCAATTGCCGGGATGGTGAATCCCCCCACCTAGTCAGGAAGGGGGAGATTTGTTGGGTTGGGTTTCCCTCCTAAGTGAGGATAGCCATACTTGCCTAATACTAACTCATGTGTGATGGGATCCATTTAAAAAAATTCACACTGATGATAATGACTTTGATACCACTTTGTTGGAAGAAACAACAATACTCAAACTCCCTTTTGTGTGAATCTGCAGAAACTATAAAATAGAGCAATATATATGCAAAAAATATATATCCAAACACCACAAGCACCAGACACAATTTTTACGTGGTTTTTCCTTTCTCACACCAAGAAAGTTTTCAACTAGGGTATAACTAAATCAAGTCTACTCGTGAACTATTAGAACTTGACTCGCCTCCTAACTCAATTCAACTCAACACTACTTGAAAACTCGAGTTGGAGTCAAGTTCGAACTATTCAAGAATTTTAAAGGGTCAAAATTTGGGCCTAATTGAGTTTTTAAATTTTATTATTTCAATATTATATAGTCATATAGTATCTATTTTATTAATATACTTAATATTATATGTACTTAATATATATACATACATACATACATACATACATACATATATATATATATATATATATATATACATGTGTTATTTATAATCAAGTCTACTTCAAATTTTAAGAACTTATAACCCAATTGAAGTCGAATTCAAGATTGATTGAATTTGAGTTGAGTTTCAAACTAAACATTTCGAGTCAAGTCGGGTTTGAATATCCTATAATATCTATTCATCTCAACTTGAATATACTTTTATATTCAACTTAACCAATCAAATTCTTCTTCAATTTTAATCATGAAATATAAAAAATTCATTATTAATAAGTCATATTCATTATTTTAAAATTCAGTGCCCTAAAGAAATTCATTTTTAGAATTATGGTCGGATTTCTCATAATATATTTGATATGTCATGTAAACAGTAAACTAAATAAGAACAAATCTTAAATTTAGAGTTATATTAAATTTAGATAAAATATGACATAAAAGATATTAAAAGTTATCTAAATTCACTCAAATATAAATGAAAGGTTCAAAATAGATGCTCCAAAAAATTACTTGATAAATTTCTGAAATTAGATTTTGTAAATATCATTTCTTCACATTTTGAGTAGAGGTGGCAAAACGGGTCGAAACCCAATGGGTGACCCATGAACCGTCCATTTAAAATGGGTATAAGGTTAGTTCAAATCTGACCCGTTTAATAAATGAGTTAGACGAATTTGGGTTGAGTATCCACTGGGTGACATGTTTAAAGATATATACTATTTTCTACATTTTATGTACTATTTTTTACATTTTATGTTATTTTGTTAAGATATTAATAAATAAAGTGAAAAGCACAGCCTTTTTATAAATAAAAAAAATATATCACTTTATATAAAATATTTCAAAAAATTATAAATAAATAAATTATATTTTAAAATAGTTTTGGTTACTCATTTATTAAACGGATTGATTTGAATTTACATGTGAATCATCCATGAATTCGAACCCACTTAAAACCTGCCTAAACCCAACAGCATATCCAAACTGCTCGTCTTTTGGCACTAGAATCCAGCAGACTGATCCCCTCCACGAGAAATCCCTCATGATCCCAATCTCCAGCACTAAACCGTATCTCTTCAATCCCACCCTCTTCCCCGTTAATGGAAATTTCTTCGTTACTTCTCTTTCCCCACCCAACTTCAAACGCAGCCATTTCAACAGGTACAATGGTGTAAAGACAAGAACGGTTTCCAGCTCCACCTCTGTAACTGTTCTCTCTAACCCAAGTTCCGGTGAGTATCACCTCCTTCACTTTTATTTATATATTTAGGTTCTCATAATTTGTTTCTGAATTCGTGTATCTTGAAAAATTATCCTTCTGTTTTTACATATGAGGTTTAAGCAATCTTGCGCAGATGCCACAGCGAACACCACAGCTGCTGCCCAAGTGGAAGAGCAAGATGAGGTTGAGATTTCTAAGGGTTACACCATGACCCAGTTTTGTGATAAGATTATAGATATGTTTATGACTGAAAAACCCAAGACTAAGGAATGGAGGAAGTATTTGGTCTACAGGGAGGAGTGGAACAAATATAAAGATAGCTTCTATAAGCGGTGTCAAACTCGTGCAGATACTGAGAATGACCCAATTATGAAGCAAAGGTTGACTGCCCTAGTGGGGAAGGTGAAGAAGGTATAATGATCATTTCATTTTTCTTTAAACATATGATTTGAAATTTTAGGATTGAAGATGGGTACATTTCAAAAGGGGGTTTAGAGCTTTTTCAGTTGTGTTTGATCTGGAATGAGCATTGCAGATTGACCAGGAAATGGGTAGACATGCTGAGCTTCTCAAGGAGTTAGAAGAAAACCCAGAAGACATTAATGCCGTTGTTGCAAGAAGGCGCAAAGACTTCACTGGGGAATTTTTCCGTCACCTTACTCTTCTTTCAGAAAGCTATGAAAATTTGGAAGACCGTGATGGTAATAAATTAAACATTTTGTGCCTTCATTTTGGTTTTTGGATTGTTTAACATACTGTTGCGCATGACTAACTCCAAACTATTGAAAATTTCACTTGTGAGCTTATCCCACATTGGAAAATTAAAATGGATGATGGGTGCTTATATACATGGTTGGGTCAAAGATCCAAAAGGCTTAAGCTTTTGGGTCAGGTTGGTGTTCACCCATGTGTATCAAGCTCACTCATGGGCTCCTCCGGTCCTAACAAGTGGTATCAGAGCCGACGGTTCGTAACTTTGGGTGAGTGACATCGTAAAAAGTCAAGACGTGAAGTTAATTCTCCTAACGTGCTAACAATTAGAGGACCAAGTGTGTGGCTAAGGCCAATAAGGATCACTTAGGTTGCGGATGAATTCGAATAGGGTCAAGATGTGAGAGGTAGGATTGGTTCAGAGGCACGTGGAATATAATCCGATGCACGTAAGGCGTCAGTGGTAAGGCCCACTTGAGCAACTGTTGGAAAATTGGGCTTATTCCCATAAGGGAGATGATTTCTGTTTAAGGGGGGGCAATTGGAACTCACAAGTGAGGGAGAGATTGTTGAGAATTCCACTTGTGAGTTTGTCCCACGTTGGAAAATTAGAGTGGATGATGGGTGCTTATATACATGGTTGGGCCCAAAAGGCTTAAGATTTTGGGTCAGGTTGGTGTTCACTCATGTGTATCAAGCTTGCCCATGGGCTCCTCCGGTCCTAACAAAAATTGCAAGCCTTATTAAAATGCCTCTATTTGTATGACCTATAACAGATGTCTGGAATTACTATATGAAATCATCTATTTTCATAATTGAGCTGAACCACAGTTATCATTAGCAGGTAATGCAAAGAATCTCACTTGCAAGACACTAAAAACGGAGCATCTGATTGACATATAGTTAGGAATATCCACCTGTGAGGTGTCCCACTTTGAAAAAGAATTTGGAGGACGAGTTACTTGTATATGCGAATGAACCCAAACCTTTGTGCTTAAGCTTTTGGTCAAGTTGGTAGCCCATTCATGAATATCACATGTACGCAACTCCCATTTTGTGCTCATGGTGGAGTGGCATTCTCACAGTTGTTTTGCCCTAGGAATATCCACCCGTGAGTTGTCCCACTTTGAAAAAGAATGCGAAGAAAGAGTGACCTATATATGCAAATGAGCACAAAATCTTGTGCTTAAGCTTTTGGGTCAAGTTTATACTTGATAGCATGAATATCACGTGTATGTGACTCCCATGCTGTGCTCGTTGTGGAGTCTGTGTTCTCATAGGTGCTTTGCCTGTGATAAAGGAGCACTCGCTTGGAGTCTTGTGGTTTTGGAATCTATCCTGTGGTCTAAGTGATGATTCTTTTGGTCTGCGTTTGACACATGGGCAATTGGAATGGCTTCCATGGCCTGTGATTAAGGGAGAATTGAGGGAGATTTGTTATAGGAATATTGACTTGGTGGATGGGTCATAATACAATGGCTTAAGCATTTGGGTCAAGTTGCTGGCCCATTCCTGATTATCAGCATGTATGTGATTCCGTGGAGCTGGTGTTCTCACAACTAGGCAATTGGAATTGCTTCCATGGCTTTTGATTAAGGGAGAATTGGCAGACATTTGTTAGGAATATCCAATCCCACATTGAAAAAAAACAATGTGGAGGGAGAGTGGTTTGTATAGGTGGATGGGCCAAATTTAACAGCTTAAGCTTTTCAGTCAAGTTGTTTGCTCATTCATTTATATCAATCTTGCGTACAATGGGCGTAATAAAAATAAAATATCTTCCTAAACTTTTCCTAATTTGTTTGTTTTTTTAATTGAATACAGAAGTGATCTAAACACTTATTTGATTTTGTTAGGTCACTGTTATCTGCAGCCATCACCCTTTTGAAAAATGTCCTCACAAAATTAAAATCCTTACCCATTAATATAATTTCTCTAATAACTTTCTAAAATCAACTTGCATAACGTGGCTTCTAACAAATGACATGCCTATGAATTTCTCCTAGCCTTTACTGATTTGATTCTTGTGTTAGGGTAAGGTGTAATGTTTTAGATGGACAAAAATTTTGATTTTTTTATAATTTAATCCCTTAAAATGCAATATATTCCATTCATTACCAAAGTATTGTGCTACCATCAAAAGTTTATTTGTAAGTTTGTAACACAATTGGATTGGTCTTGAATATTTGGGTTAATGTTATTCAGAAACGTGTGCTGCTGCTGCTTGCTTTAAAGGATTGAGATTCTCTGACATCCAATGGGATTAGCAAGCTTTGTTAGTTTGATTGCTGTTTTTACCTGTTTTTTTTTTTTACTTGCTGTTTTTTTCTTTTTGTTTAGGAGGATTTCTTATTTTTCCTTTCTGAACATTCTCCCTGATCTGATAAATTCATCTTCTTTTGTTATTTTAAAAAAAATGGTATGCAGAAACAGATTTTTCAAAGCTTGAGCATTGTAGCTTCAATGTTAAATTTACAAACCTGAAATATTTCCTTCACTTGAATAGTTTTTCTGTTTATAGATGGCTAATATCTATATTCTTTGGCATTTATCCTGCTAGTTCTACTCTGATTTTCAATTAAAATTTATTTTTTAAGCAATTTTTAATAGATTATACATTATCATGTTGATGCCTTTCATTTTGACACTTGGATATTTGTATAACGTTAAAATGGCTCATGTAATTCTAGCGCCGTAAAATTTATTCAGCTCTGCTGCTGTATGTGAATTTTAAAATCCAAGAGAAAACAGTAAATATGTATGTAGTTTGATCTATGTTGGCTATATTGTATGCTCATACTGTTTGTTAAGCAGCCATGGCGAGGCTCGGGGCTAGATGTTTGACTGCAGTTTCTGCTTATGATAACACACTGGAGTATACGGAAACATTAGATGCTGCCCAGGCCAAATTTGATGATATCCTCAACTCTCCTTCAGTGGGTGCAGCATGTGAAAAGATTAAAAGCCTTGCCAAGGGAAAGGCACTTGACTCTTCATTGATCCTCTTGATAAATAGTGCTTGGGCTTCAGCCAGACAGTCCACAACTATGAAGAATGAGGTATGACGGGAAACTTGTTGTGAGGATGTTTTCCTTGTGTAGACCATAAGGTTTTAACTAAAATTTTTGCACGACACACACGAAAAAGGGATGAGCTCTTGTTATGTTGCATCAAACTATTGATCATCTATTCACCTGAGCTAACTTGATTCTTCATGTTAAATTTGGCTACTTTAGACAAGTACACACACACACACAGCCCTTAATTGCTTGAAACTGTCTTGCATTTTTGGGCGTACAAGGCTACAAGTGTCAAGACTTGACTGATCTATTGAGTGTAATATGGCAACTTCAAATGTTTGAATGTGAAGACACTGAACTATGTTTAAAAAATTGAAAATATGAAATATTTCACAACACTGAAAAACCAAAGGTCTGATGTCCTAGAGGCTATTGGCACTGTGACTAAGCTGTCTTACAAGCAAGAAAAACCTGTTGTCCATCTCCTTCAATGCTATTTGCTCGCTAGCACAGTTGTTAATTGCTTTAGAACCAAAGCCTGGGAATTTTGGGATTAACTATGAGAAAATGAAATAAAACTTCAAACTAAAATTAAAACTAAGAGTGATAGATCTTCTGTTGGATAGGTTGTGTTTGTTGACTTGTTGCAAGACTGAAAAGATGACTGGAACTGGAAATTTGTTGGTTGTAGGGAAGAAATTACTTAATGGAGCACATTATCCTGAATGAGAACCTTTATAACTCTTCTTTAGTTATCTAATCCAGGTGATTGGAGCCATGCCAATAATAGATTCTGAGGAACTTGAACATTTTTCTTAATCTCAGATAGGCGGCAAAAATATTACTACCCTAACATCTTTGTGGGGCTATTTTAAATGGGCATAGTACTTTAAAGAGAGGAGAGTTAACAGGCATACCCAGGTCGAATTTATAAAATAAACAATCAATGCAATTCTGCTTCTTCTTTTTTTAAATACCTGGCTAGAATGTACACCTATGAGGTATGTCTAGGTTTTGAGTTATATATATTCTGATCATGCATTGGTTTTGGCTTATAGACTAAAGAGGTGTTGGAAATGAAATTCTTCCAAAATTTTTCCACTGATTTTACGGCATTGGTTATCTATTATGGGCTCATTGATAAATAGATTGGTTCAATGGAAAAGGTTTGGAAGAGTTTCATTTCCAACACCTCTTTAGTCTATGAGCCAAAAACCAATGCATGATCAATGGAAAAGGTTTGGACCAACAACAGCCTGATTTGAAATGACTAAATGCTTCAAAGTTAATCCTACTCTTGTAAGTCTTTTTTGCTGATGAAGTCATCCGAAGCCTGATGGACTTTTAACAAACAGGCATCATGTAGACCAAAGAGGGGAATAAATGCTTTAATTAGGCCATTTATAATGGACTCAGGCTAGTCTTGCTTTTCTGAGCTTTGATGTTCAAGTGCAGGTCAAAGACATAATGTATCAATTATACAAAACCACACAGAGCAGCCTTAGGAGCATCGCCCCAAAAGAAATAAGGCTGCTCAAGCGTTTGCTTAATATCATAGATCCTGAAGAGCGATTCTCTCAATTAGCTTCTGCTTTCAGCCCTGGAAGTGATCAGGAAGTCAAAGACCCTCATGGTTTGTATACGTAAGAGAACTTCATGCTTCTCCATAGTAAATTAGTAATTCGGTATCTATTCATGATTAACATAAGAATGGGTGGGTTGGGGGAGGAGGGGGTGGGGGTTGGGTTTGGAAGCAAATATTACCATCTCAACCAATAATTGTGTGCTTGTCTTTTAACATCTTTTATTTTTCCCTTTCCTGTGTTGGAGCAGTACTCCCAAGGAACTGCACAAGTGGGTTACCATCATGCTTGATGCATACCATCTCAATAAAGAAGACACCGACATAAGGGAAGCCAAGCGAATGACACCACCTGTTGTGATCTCAAGGCTTATCATCCTCAAGGAAACAATTGAAGAGGAATACTTGGAACGACGACAACACAATAAAACAGAAGATCAAGCCGAATCAGATGAGCAGTGAGGTATTGTGGCTCATCTACTCTGAAATTTCTAGACGAAGCCTTATGTTATAAACTGGAAACCTTGCAACCAAAACTATCCCATCTTCAGCAGATGGCTCTTCTAGCATTGTGGAGGAAAAAAAATAGGCCTTGGAGGGTATGGGTGTGTTGCAGGAAGCAATATTTTTGACGCATATTCGCGTGATTTTGAGTAAAATAGTGCCCTTTTTTCTGGTTCCTTTTCTTTTCCCTCTGCATGCTTTAGACATCATTTTCCTTGTATTGAGAACTTGCAGTTTGTATAGTTCTGATGAGTTTAATATCATTTAGCACTTGCATCAGCAAGTGATTAGGGGAGACATTCTTGACTGATGCAGCATTTGTAAGCCACATGGGAATAGAATGGAGCTATTCCTGTTCATTGATGATGGTAATTTTGGATACCCCTTACATGAAATATAGTAATTTATATATTCCATAGCACATTTTGTTTTTAAATTTTATTATATCATATAATTAATTATCTGCACAACTAAAAAAATATCTAGAGGTAGATTTTGATAATGAAATTGAATTAGCATATTACTAAACAAGTTTAATCTATACAATCTTCTGCTTAATACTTGTGAGTGTTAAGAAACAATTTTCATTTCATAACTTGAAATATTGGAAGCATGGATTTCGAACTTTGAATTTATATTTTGGTGGATTTGGATAAAATTCAATGCATTATTATAATACATTCTATCTAAATCTATACAAATTTAAATTCAAGACCTCTCCCAACATTAGGTACCTATATTTATTTATTTGGTTTGGTAAGAGACATCGTAAATCGAATGTGAACAAAATCAAATCAAAACACAAGTGATTCCTCCAAACAAACTCTGTCCATCTCTTCATTTTCACTTTGGTTTGTTAGTAATCTTGTTCAATGAAAATTTCTTGTTCTATGTTTGGGAGCGTGAAATTTGAATCTTGGTTTGAATTTGTAAAGATTTGGATAAGACTTATTATAGAATTGTATTCTTATTACAAAACCACCATACCTTGTTTGTTTACTAACCACAATTAAATATATCTATATAATTGTAATATAGGCACCTAATTTATTAAATCTCGAAGCCTATCGCTTTTAAACATTTGTTTGGAACTTAAAAATATTAAGAAAGGCAACAACAAATATGAAAGAATTTACATTTTTCATACTTAGTTATGGAAAGTGAAAAAAGAAATAAAATATGTAATAAATTAGCGAACAAAATTTAAATTTTGTGCATTATTAACGTATACTTTTTAAAAAAAAATTTAGATCAGAATTTTTTTTAATGGTATTTAGTTTAGAAAGAAAAATGTAATAGGAGATTAATTTCCTATTTGTTTTTCTTTTATTTTCTTCTATTCATTTAAAATAAAATTCTTGGTCGAACAAATCGAAAATATATTTAAACTAAAAATGCACAAATTGAATTCTATACCCCTAAAAATAAGATGAATGTGATGATGAAAATTTATGAACCGTGTATGGGTAAGTGATTTGAGAAAATTAACTTGAATTTTAAATTTTTTTAAAAAATTCATAAGTTTATCACATTTTTTTATTTTAAAATTTTTAAATATAATAAATAAATTACTCAATTTCCTTTTTTTTTTTTTAAATTTATTTTCATATTTTCTATAGTACTATCTGAATACAAATGAAAAAAAGAAAAAAGAAAAACACCAAATTTAGATTTGAGAAGAAAACCTTGGAAATATGTCTGGAAAAATGGATAAAAATCTGTTGATCGGTACCAAATCCGACCTGCTTAAACCAACTCATAATTGATCCGCGCATAAATGAGTCGGTTTTATTCGTCCCTAAACTAGTCAATAGAGTTTAGATTTTACTCAATGGATATCCACCAATCCGTTAACAACTAATGCCCAAACCCATATACAATTTCATATTTGAATGCTTATTAGACATGTATGAGTTTTAGGTTTACCCCACATCTCCACTCAACCTCAAACCCAAATATCCAATTTTCATGATCAAAACAAAAACCTTAAATTCATGTTTTAAAAAATAAAAAGCTTATAGTTTTATGACTAGTTATTAAATATTTAACAATTTACCAAATTATAATTTTAAAAATAATTTTAATTATTATATTACGGAATAAATTGTTCATGAAATGCTAAAAAGAGTTATGCATGACATATGAACGATGAATTAAATTCAGCATCCGTCACGGATTATCTGATTTAAACCATCATGAATCCGTTATTTAATTAAATCGAATATAAATTGTAATTTTCTTATCTGATAATTTACCAAATTATTCAATCCAATTCATTTTAGGGAGTGAAAAATGCTTGTGAATATGATGCTTCATCTTTACTCTCAAATCTTTCCTGTTAATGGTTCTCAGTTCATGTGGCTGAATTGGTTGCATGGGGGCAACCACACAAGCATTCAGGACAAAAACAAAATGCTTATAAGCAGTTTGCATCGTGAAATGACAAAGGGTATCATTGCGTGTATTCTAACAATAGTTTGTTTGCAATGACACTGCTTGGTTCTCCCTCCTCACCCACCTACCCCACACTATTCGGGGTGCTCTGTTTGTTTGTTTGTTTTTTTTTTTTTTTTCTTTCAGTAAGTACATCCTTTTTCTTTGTTTTTTTTTTTAGATTATGCACCGGGTATCCATATGTCCGTTTTACGGTCCACGTGACTAATCTTGTGCCTCTTGAAGTTGATCCCACAACTCTAAAAGAAGGGTAAATTCAGGAGTCTAGGGACGGAAACGAACCCGTAAGGCTTTGAACAGTTGATCTCATGAGGGGTACTTCTACAGCCTGCACTATCATTTGTATCACATCTTTGGAGTAAAAAATTAAGTGGAAAAAGTACATCCTTCATTATATAAGAAAGAAAATTAAAAAAAATATATTTTCGGTCACGAATTTCTTGCTTTGAGAGAATAGAAAGAGAAATGTTGTCATAGTGTACACAGCCTTACTTCTACTTTTAGGCAAGAGATTTTTTTTCTTAATTTTCTTAATTCAAATACATGATTGGTGGATTATAAAAGAACAACCTTATTATTGATTTAAGATTCATATAAAATAATTTATTATAATATATAAATTTGTTTATTTGATTTATCTGCAGTAGTAGTACTACAAATAATGAAAGGAATGTGGTACTGACCACTTGTACTGCACCAGCGTTGTACTACAAATGCCCTTTTGTACTCCTAACCCCTCTTTATGACTTTATCTACTCCGGAATCCTTCCAACCTGCCCTCGCCGGTTCTTTGTTCTCAACCTACTATCAACTAATAATAATAATAATAATAATGTGATACAACTTATGCTATATCCAAACTTTACCTCATCAGCGAAATTTGAGAGTGGAGGATCGATAGGATCCAAATGACTCGTTGGTGGTTATAGTTCTTATGTTCAATATTTTAAAAAGGTAAATATAAAATATCAAATTTCAAAAAGACTGATATATTATATGTTGATGCTTACGTATTTGTATAAAAAAAAAAATACATTTTTTGCACCTTTTTAGTTGAAATTTACGCATTTTGAGTGTATGATTCTCAAATAAGAATTGATTAGAAAATTTTAACTATATGTTTATATAAAAGAAATGTCATAAAATGAGTTTGTTTCTAAAACTCTTGGAACTCAACCTTTCCAAAATAACAGAGTTACATCCGATATCATGAAAATAGTTTGAACTTTGTAATGGTATAACTATCACTAATCCTGATTTATGTCATATATTCAAGTTACTAATTTTTAAATGGCCAACCAGTATTTTGTAAAATATACCTAATTTTCTTTTCTACATTATATTTATGCTTTAAAAAAAAAAAAAAACTTTTTTCACTTTATTTTAAATATATACATAATTTATTTAATATATTTTTATACCTGTGGTAAAAAGTGACTTAGTTATTGTGGGGGGCAGTAGAAGAGATAGGAGTTGACCTAAAATAACTTGTGAGGAGACCTAAAATTTTTGAAATCTTAAAAAAAACTTATGCTTTTTTTATCAAATTCCATACGAGGTTCATGACAGCTTTGAAATCTTAAGAGAGATTTGTAAATTTTTTTAACCAAATTTTCAGAGTAGCCATTGTCTTTTACCCTAATAATAATAATAATGACTTACGAAGTTACAATGACAACAAGCTTTTTCGTAATACTTTTTTTTTTTGGGGGATAAAAAAGTATTGAATTAATTCATAAGTAGAACGTCTTATCCTTTATTTTCACTATATTATAAATATTTGAACTTATAACTAGCAATAGACGTTGGTTATGTCTTTATTAATCGCACAACTTGTAAGCAACTATAGAAATCAAGAGGCCAAGTAGTATGAACTATGAAGTGCTTAATTAACATATTAAACCTAATTTTTGCTAATATGATTCATCTCATGACTTTCAAAAGGAGATATGAGGATTCAATACTTCTTGAAAAAAGACTTGAAGTTGAGGTGTGGTGTACAAGATTTTTTAGGAAAATGATAGGATGGCGTCATAATTCATATGGCAATACTTACATATAGCCATAATTGTGTGAACAATTTTTAAAAAAAACATTATTTAATATATCATTTAGATATAAAATTTGAGTACTAAAAAAAATAAGGTACAAATAAAAACATTTCTCCATATTTCATTTAGATATAAAAAAAATGTCGATTTTCAAAACAAAAATAAGGTCATGTTTGGGAGAATAAGCTCTTTGATTTTGTTTTATATAAATTCGGATGAAAATCAATATAAGCTCGCATTACAACGAAATCTACACATTTAAATTTAAAGTTTTAAATTCAAACTTCTTATCCTATGTTTGAAAGTATGAATCTTAGGTCTTCCATATATTTAGATCTATGTGATTTTAGATAAAACATAATATAAAATTACATTAATTTTTTTTAAATTAATGCTTCCAAACACTACATTGTATTTTTCATATATATATATATATATATACACACACCAAGAAATATAACGTCATTTAGTTGTGCAAGTCATCTTGGATGCAATAGAATTTCTTGGAAGCAACAAATGTAATTTTCAATGTATGAAATTTCCTATTCAATTTCTCAACCAATTGGCAATTGCACATAAATTGATGAGATATTTGTTGGTGGGCTATGAAAGTTAGTTCAAAAAATTGTTGTTAGATTATGATTATTTGGATTAAAGATTTTATTGGAAAAAATAATAAAAAAGAAACTTACTTTATATTATATTTTTTTATTTTAAATTTTATTAAAAATAAAAACTTCTTTTTTATAATTAAAAATTAAGAAAATTTTAATATTAATGATGTACAAAATCAAAATTTTGCTCATGAATTTGATATATTTTTTTCTTACTTTCCTCAATAAGCAAATATAAAAATCTGGATTTCTTAATATTTTTTTATTTTCCTTTTTTTAATATTTTTAAAGTTCTGAATAGAGCCTTAAATTTATGTTATCTCGTATAAGGTATTTTTCATTTTAACCTATATAGTGATGATGAGTTTTAACATTATAAGTTATAGTTTTTCTTGACTTTCACTTGATGTGCAATTTAAGAATGGTTATTCGGCTAAGATTTATGTGATTAGATTAAATTCAATAATATTAAACTATAAGGATGGATAATTATCGTGTCCATTGTTTGGATCGTCAATGTCTCATATATAAAAGATAGACAAATCATTTTAAAAGATTAAGGTAACATTTGAGAGCATAGGTTTTGGACTTAAGATTTAAATTTGAATAGACTTAGATAAATTTTAATACAATTTTATGAATCATCTTATCTAAATTTAATACAACTTCAAATTTTAAGTCTTTTTAAATATAAGGTAAATATTTTTATATAGTATTTGAGTAAATACAGTTCAAAATTTAAAGGTGAATTTGTCTGATTTTAGAATAACTTAATATAATTTAATATAATATTTTGTCCGCTCCACACGGGTCGAATCCAAAACCCTAAATTCAAACATGCTTGCAAATGCAGGGCAAATGAAAATAATAATTGACTTAAAAAGAAGGAAAAAAGGTAAGCAATAGGTTTTTTTTTAACCACTATCAATTGATAGAATGTAAATGAAAGGCAGTATTTGAGAGTACAAATTTTAAATTTTAAATTTATATTTAAATAAATTTAAATATTATTTTAAATATTATTTTATATAAATATGATACAATTCTAATTCCGTAGGGTTAATGTATGGCATGAATACATGATACGTAATCTCGGGATTTGATTAATTTCGGAGGTAGGCATAATTTTAAATTTGTCCTTTCGTGAAGGGCACTTTCGTCAACCAAAAATAGGTCGTACATCATTTGATTATTATACTACTGTTCGTATCCGGGTGCGGCCCGGACTTGGTCTAATTTAAGTACTACGAACAGCAGGCAGCGTCGGGGCAGCAGTCAAAGAGAAAGTCACCGACGCCGGAGCATTTTCCCGGCGATCTACGCCACCGTCCGGCCAGCTGACGACCTCAAGGATCACTCTTCGCCGCTAACTCAGCTACGATTTTCAGTAGGTTCCGGTCAATGCTTACTCTCTTTATTCTAAATTTTGGTGCAGTTTCACCTGTTCGTCCTTGCTGTTTATACTTGTTCCTAAATCTTTGTTTGCTAATTCAATTTCTTTATTTTTTCCTTGAAAAGTAATCAGTTCTGTTTCACTCTAGGAATTCATTTTTTTTAAAAAAAAAAATTGGGCGCAGAGTAGTGATAATTACGGTTTTGCGAGGCTGTAAATTTGGGAATGTTACTTGTTTCTTCTAATTCAAGAATTTACGCGTTTATGTTCTCTAGTTATGTTGTTTCTTTTCGTTTTTTTCATTGGTTAATGGAAATTTGATTGGTTATGTAGGTAGTGATAAAAATTGGAGAATGTATTATGAATAAATTCCTAAGTGCTGGATATAGACGGATTGGTTCATGAAATGAATTCCTGTTTTATCAATTTCTAAGATTTAAAATCTTGGTTGTTTTAATAGAAGCTAAAGGGCTGTCTTTTCTAGGTGAAAAAAATGGAAATTGAACAAGAATTAGAGTGGCTTGAGGCGCAGAAGATTGTAATAAGTGAAAATATTGTCTCTGTAGCCAAACAGCAGCTACAATTCCTTGCAGCTGTTGATAGGAACCGCTGTCTCTATGAAGGCCCCGTTCTACAAAGGGCCATCTATAGGTAAACTTTCTAAAGGTTAATTTCTTTACTTGAATTCTATTGCCTTTTTTGATTGTCTTGTTGGTGATCTTTTAAGTTGTTAGATGTGCTTTCGTTTAGTTTTAGTTTTTAGTAATGTTGCACGTGCATTGCACGTGAGAATTTTTTAAACTAGCTCATTGAGGACATGGTTGGCTGTGTATTTTTTCCTATCATTTTTCTTGTATCTTCTTGCTGTTTTAAAAAAAAAAAAATCCAAGAACAATTTTCACTATCTTCTTTAGATATTTTCAATGTAAAATGTTTATTTGAGCATTTGTTGAATCTCATTTAATATTTGAGCAAGCATGTATGAAAACTCTGACAGGCACCTATCCACCCAAATCTTCCTTCCGTATTCCTCGGCCCCTTGCATGCACCCGAGGAAATTCAAACCCTAGCTACTTCCAAATAACTATCCGTATCCTCCCATGTAAAGGATTATTCTCCTCTTTAGTTGTATAACAAAACAAGAGGATTTTTAATTCCTTGATTAATAAGGCAACACACAATAAACAAATGTATAAATGTGCTCATGTGTGCATAAATGTATCATTTTGATCAAACATGTATTACAAAAAGCAATTTGTTATAAAAAAAACATGCATACAACTTCATTTTTTTCTTTTTTCCATTGTGATAACTATTAAACTATGCCCAATTAATGCTCTAGCATACCAATACATATGGTGTAGTATTGTTTTGTATTCATGCATACATTTGGTATGAACGAGCCACCATTAACATACCATTGACCAAATCCAAGCATTGAGTTTGCTTTTACTTCAGCATAATGACATAAGTGGTGTAAATGTATTAACATGGTGGTGAGTTTTTCTTTAGATCAACTTTAAGGGTCATGCAAAACATAACTGTGTATTGAGTTTGTTTTTGCTTATATATATATATATATATATATGTATATATATATATATATGTATATATTTTCGTTGGTAAAAGAGGGCGGCACCTCCAAGTTTTATTAGAAAACCCCTCACTTATGGTGGAGGAATACCGTGGTTCCAATCTTGAGACTTTGGGACAACAAAAGTAAACTCCAAGACCCTAAAACTAACTTAACCAACATAAACCAAACCAAAAAATCAAAGACCAGCAAACGAAAAAAAAAAAAAAAAACTAAGAACTAAACAATTATAAGTGGAAAACAAACAAAACTCCAGAAGATAACACAAAACATCATGAGCGCAAAGAAGGAAAATCCAACAAATCCAATTGAATCATTCCCCTGACTTACCGAGGAAGATCATCCTGACAACTATATGATAGAGAAATACCGATTCACCCTATTTGGCAAAGAAATCTGCACTTTTATTCACCTCCCTGTAAACATGTTCCACTTTGAATTGTATGCCTCTCAATGCTAGCATAAGCTCTTCCCACAATTCCCATAAGTTCCAAACTGAGCACTTCCCAAAATTTATCCACTGAACCAACAAAGCAGAGTCACATGCAATCTTCACTTGATCAAATTCGAGATCTTTGCACAGATTAATCCCTTAAATAATCGCCTTCAATTCAGTCATGTTATTTGTTCCATAATCCAATAATGAGGAAAAAATTGCTTTAAATAAACTTTTTTCATCTCTTATCATGCCTCCACCACCACAATTACTTGGATTACCTCGACAGCTCTCATCCACATTCAACTTAACCTAACCTATCCCAGGTTTACACCATCTGACTACACGAGGAAGACGAACCCCCACATTTTTTACTTGAATATCCAAAGCACGAAGGACTGCAATATCCGTGCAAGAAGCATGTGCACATTTATTTAACTTGTCTAAAATGGATCTCAGCCAATATTTAATATCAAGCCACACAGTTCTCACCGAATCATGAATTGATTCCATCCTGGCTCTACATCAACGAGTCCAGAGTCTCCAAATGATGAGACTAGGTACAAGACCTACTAAAATGCCTAACTATGAGGCCCGTCTTGCACAACTAAACTAGACATTAATTCTGCCTTTTCAAGTACTCATTGCCATACAACTAACACCCAACGCCACTGCTGCTTTTTTCCATACCTCCTGAGCAAAAGATCCGGTGCAAAACACATGGTCTAGAGATTCAATCTTGGCATTTGAACAACAATCACATCGAGAGGCCATCTGAACACCTACTTCTTTAATACGAGTATCAACCGGAAGACAAGCAAACCAAGACTTCCACATACAAATTGACACCCTCTTTGGCATTATAGGATGCCGGATCCATTTTGCAACTGAGAATTCCTCTTTATGCTCCCTTGTAATTTCTCAAACACTTGCCGTGGTGAATTTCCCATCTGTTGAAGGTTCCCAAATTACTGTATTTGGACCCTCCTTGCAAGAAATAGCAGAGTTCATTACTTCCTCAGTCTGATCTTCACCCAACATATCCACTAATAAATCAACATTCCACCCATATCTATCCCAACAATCTCAAGTTCGTAGCTTATGGTTACTGATTTCCTGAACCTTAGCACAAAGGGGACCGGAGGCTAACCAACGATCAAACCAGAAAGAAGCCAACCCTTCTTTAATTCAAACACGGACATGCTCTAAAACTTCAGGAATCACACGAACAATCGATCTCCAAAATCTGGTTCCTTTATCTAGTTTCATTTCTCTCAAGTGGTGTTTCTTATACAAATACTTGGCTTTAAAGAATTAAGTTCACAAATTATCCATAGTTAACAATCTCCACACAAATTTCATATGCAATGATTTTTTTACCTCCTCCAAATCCCTAACACCCAAACCACCCTCACAAATAGGCTTACATATATTAGACCAGGAACATCAATTCCTTTTCCTTTTGTCATTTACTCCACTCCAAAAAAAATTCGATAACATAGAATTTATCTTTGTGAAGATAGTATTAGAAATGTCTAATACCGCCAATTGATGAACTGCCATTGATGATAATACATGCTTAATTAAAATTAGGCTCCCCCCTTGAGATAAAAGCTTAAATTTCCAACCCACTATCTTTTTCCTCAATTTATCAACTAGGGGCTCTAAAATACGGGCCGTAAGACGTCCCGATACCAAAGGAACACCCAAGTATGTAGCAGGGAAACCTCCTTCCGCAAAACCAGTTGTCCTAAACAAAGATCTCTTCCGAGCAAAAGAAATTCTCTTTGACAAAAAAATACTTTACTTTTCTTTATTTATCAATTGACCAGACCAATCCTCATACTTCTTCAGAATCTTAATAAGCATTCGAATGGAACTTCTCTTGCCATTGACAAAAATAAGAATGTCATCTACATAAAGAAGGTGAGATATCAAAGGCGCCCCACGAGGATGATAGTAAGCTCCTATCTTATTCTCCATAAAATTTTTCTTTAGAAGCCGAGAGAAAACTTCCTGTAAAATAATAAATAGATAAGGAGATAGAGGATCTCCTTGGCGAAGCCCTCGAGAAGGTTTAAAGAAATCTTTATAAGTGTCATTCATCATAATGGAGAACCAAGGAGAGGAAACACATTCCGCTACTAAACCACAGAATCTTCGTGAGAAACCAAAGCTTTTCAAAATCAAGTTTAAAAAATCCCAATTGACCCTATCATATGCTTTAGCCATGTCCACTTTGATCATTACATTTCCACCATTACTTCTACCAGGAATAAAAGCTCCCTGTTCCGGAGAAATCAATGCAGACAATAAACCTGTCATCCTTGCAACAATAATTTTTGAAAAAATTTTGTAGATAACACTATAAAGACTAATAGGCCTAAACTTGTCAAAACTCTGAGGATTCTGAACTTTTGGGATTACAACAATGTAAGATGCAGAATAAAATCCAGGAAGAGGAGACCCAGCAAAAAAATCTCTAGCTGCATCGATCACGTCTTTTTTTACAATCTCCTAGCAATCTTGAAAAAAAGCCGAACCAAAACCATCCGGACCTGGGCTACTATTTCTCGGGATAGAAAGAATAGCATCTCTTACCTCCACCTCAGACGATTCACGACAAAGATCAATATTCTCCTCTTCAGAAACCATAGGAGATATTATATCAACGAGATTAGTTGTTTGACTGGGCCCAACACCTGTTAATAAAGTTCGTAAATACATTACTGCACCCTTATGAACAGCCTTCATAGAATCTAACACTTCTCCATTTTGAAGTTTCAATGAATGATCATAGTTTTCTTCCTCCTTTGGTTCACAAATGCATGAAAGAACTTTGTATTGTTATCCCCCGCCTCCAACCATTTCCTTTTGGCTAGCTGAGCATTACAAATCTCCTCCCTCTTTTCCCATGTTTCCAATTCGAGTTTAGTAAGGAAAAAATCTTCCTCCATTTCTGGCGAATACCCTTCCTGAAACTAAGCCTCTAGAGCCTCCATACTGTCCTTGAATTTTTTAATGTTTTGCTGTACATGTCCAAAAACCTGTTTGTTCTAGTTTCGAATTGCAACTTTCGTATGTTTCAATTTACCAGCAAGTCTAACTAAACCAAAACCACGAGACTCCTCCCTCCAGGCTTCTTCCACGCAAGACTTAAAAAACTGGTGCGTGCTCTACATATTCTGATACCTGAAGAGAGAAGGACCATACCGATGCAGATTTCTATGAAATCAAATAACCAATGGCTTATGGTCTGAAGTCCTCCTCTTTCCATGCTCAAAATAAATATTTGGCAAAACTTGGAGAAGATTCGAATTATAGAGCACCCTATGCAGTTTTGCCCAATTCCGAGAATTACCACTGTGACCATTACACCAAGACATGTTGTTGCCAGTACCAACCAAATCCATAAGACCACAGTTGTCCAACCAAGTACTAAATTCCTCCATAGCCGATAACGGCCTCATATGACCACCAATACGTTCTGAATCTAAACTGATGATATTAAAATCTCCCGCCACTAACCAAGGGAAATCATCCCTTTTTACAAACTCCAAATCATTCCAAAGTTTCCGGCGATCTGTTTGACGACATTTAGCATAAACATATGAAGCCAAGAAAATTTGGTCCACAGAACTAAAAATACCCGAAATAACTTGATAAGACATATGTTGTAACTCAAAGTGCACTTCTTCTTCCCAAAACATCCAAATTTTACCCCCCACTGAAGCATTCGCACAAAATTTCGGAAAATTTAGAAAGTCAGCCCATTGCGACATCAGACTTTCATCAAAAAAAGACTCTGAAAGAACCAAAATAGAAGGTGAAAAATTCCTCATTAACTTATGTAAACGATTTTTCGACGTGCCTAAATCCCGCACGTTCCACACTAGAATTGTATTAATCATAAATCAAGTTTCTTTGGACGGGTAATAACCCGTTGAGACTTCTTCTCACTTTGCCCATTAATATCCTTCAACTTAACAATCGGAACATGTAAATCATCATCCGAACAAAAACCTTTTTCCAATGGGAGTTTCTCTAAAGTATTTGTCTCCACCTCCCTATCCGATTCACAATTATGTGGGACACACCTGGCCATGAAGGTACACTTTTGTTCCAAAATTTCTGTAACCATATTACTAGACGTCATTAACTGATCACGCACTACTATACCATCTTCCACTATCAGAATATCAGTGTCAGGAGCACCTAAGACTGGTTCAACACTCTCCTCCCTCTGCACAATCTCATACTGATTTGTATTCCGCTGCAAAGTCTCCACTTCAGGCCTTGGATCTTCAGGAACAAACTCCCCCTCTTCCATCTCATGTTGCGGAACTATCTCAACCACTGGCAAAATTTGTGATGTCGTTGCACCCTCTTGAGCCTGAGCTCGCTCTACAGGTTCTTCAACAATGCATGGATTTATCAATTCTCTCTGAACTTCCTTCCCTTTATCCAATTTCTTCACACGCCAAACTTCTTGTCGATTTTCTTGTCTACCATATTCCGTATCCTTACTTCTATCCCCAATTTTCTATTTCCTTTCACCCCCTCGGCATACCACCTTTGAATGCCCCTATCTATGACATTTCTCACAATAAAATCCTTACTTTTCGTACCTCACTTCCTGCCAAATTTTCTGATTTGCGGAAACAACAATCGGGAAAGCATCCACCTGATCTGCCAATAAATCCACCTCCACGCACATTCTCACACTCGTAGCCCTAGTTCGATTAAGCGTAGCATTGTCAATTCCCAGGTATCGACCAAACCTCGTGGCTAGAATTTGTAAGCAATCAGGTTTGTACATGTGCATCGGAAGACCAGGGAGAAATAACCATTGAGGGGCCAAGGATGATTCCTGCTTCAGGTTGAAATCCTTTGTCCATCGAAAAAGACGAAACAGAAGTCCAGCCAAAATCCTTCCTTCACGAGACCATCCATGAAGAAAATCTCGTTCATTCTTCATTTGAACCAGTACGTGAAAATCATCCATGAAACTAACAGAAGGGATCTCCAAAAGGCCCCACGACTTTATGATATTCAAACGGATAACGTCAATGGATGGTCTAGATCGCAAAAATTTCAAAACCAACACAAACTGAAAATCTTCCGCCACTTTGTTCATCTCAGCCTCCGAGAATATAAAACCAATATCTCCATCAACATCAACTGGATATCTCATGGCTAGTTTGAAAGAGGAAGACGACGGGTTAACAGCATTAGCGTTAGAACGTGATACTACATGGAAATACGACAAAGGTCTTGAACCACCTTTCGAAAGAGGCCCCACTAGTGGAGGATCCCCCAGAGGGCCGGTAGGCTCGGCCATCAACTCCTACACAGTAGGCGTCTTACTTCAACGAGAATTGAAGAGAGACATACTTGAGTTAGAATGATTCAGACTACAGCAGAAGAAAGCTTGCCGAAATTCAAAGTCCTGGAAAACCAGCAGGCGGCGAAGTGGGCGTAGTTGCAGCTGATGACTCTTCTCTCTGGCGAAACTCTCACAGCAGGAGGAGGCTGGGGATTTCTCCTTTGCAAATCCTAGAAACGGCGCCGTCTGACTCTCTTCTACGAAACCCCGAACAGCACCTAGTCGCCGTCGTCACGGCCTTCAGTATTTGTGTATGTGCAGGGTCGCAGAGAGCAAGATCCGAAGATCGGTGACCACAGCTGGCACAGTTGAGGGCAGCAGCGCGGCTTGTGTGGTGTTGAGCGGCAGCAGCGTGGCCAGTGGTGGTCGTGTGCACGGCGTCTCGCGCAGGAGTGCAGTGGGGCGGTGAACACGATTACGCATGAGAGAGAAAGTATGAGGTTGGTTGTGGTGCAGCGCTAGAGAGTTGGTCGTGAATCGTGAGGGAGAGTCGGGGGCGGGGGGCGCTATCGCGACGGCACTAGGGCTCAATTAGGGCCGGGGGCGGGGGGCGCTGTCGCGATGGCACTAGGGCTCAATTAGGGCCAGGGGCGGGGGGACCATCCTTTTTGCTTCTATATAATGACACAATTAGAAACAAAATGTAAATGTATAAAAATGGAAGTGGTTATTACTATCTTAGATCAATTGTGAGGTTCATGCCAAACATAATTTTCGCTCAATGCCTGAGGCATCCCATCGGAAATTAGCTAGAGGAGGAAATGAAGTTGTCTATTAAATATATACATCAATTATTAACTTTATGGCAGCACAAAAAAAATGGTGGTATAATTTGCTTCTTGCTTGTTTCACATGGTTCTGTGTTTATTCAGTTTATACATTTACATTATAACTTAATTCAGGGATGATTACATTTTATTCATTCTTGGGTGTGTTGTGTTATTCAGACTGTAGAAACACTAGCCGGTCCAGGGGCAGATGCAAGGGGGGCTGGAGGGAGCAGTAGCCCCCCAAGCTCCCATTTTTATTTTTTTTTTAACCTTTAACCTCTACCCTTTACCCTACTGCTGTATCTGCCCTCCCACCCCCAGTTTTAATTTTATCTACCATGCAGCTAGAACCCTCCCTATTAGTTCTTCATTGGGTGGGGCTTAAACTATATGGAATTTTATGGTTTCTAAGTCTATTGGTCCGGCTTACAGATATGGTCTCCATCAGATTGGGAGTGTGGAACCATCATTTTTTTATTTTTAAGAACTTCTGCCAATAGAAGGCATCCAAGTTTATTTTTGAAGATTAAAAATTCTAAAATTATAAAAAAAATTGAAAATTGGTTTTGGAGGTTAGAGGGACCACATTGATCTCAAATAGAAGATATAGCATAGAAATATCAAATATGGTTAGGTATATGTATCCTAGATTAGGTTTGGTTTGGGGAATTATTATTCCTTGGAGTAAGATGAAATGCAATGAGAAATTTAGAAGTAAAGATATATTACTTATTATTTCATCCAACATGTAATAAGAAAGGAATTAATCGACATTAGCATGGTAAAATTTGGGAATGATTATTTTCTGTCTATTCCTTACTGTGGATTCATAAAACGTTTCATTTTATTGTTTGTTTTATAGTAATAATATAATTTTTGGTCTAACTAATTATAACTAATTTATTCTTAAGAATAGACATTCCTTAAACAAAGCATGACCATAATGATCTTAAATTCTCAATAACCTACTAAACAAACAATATTTAGCATTCTAATTTATTTTTTGGCTATGCATTTTTATACATGCCCTGCTCACTACTTATGGTGATATATATTTTCTCTTTTTTATAGTTAGTATGCATTTACTCACAGTTCTAATTAATAAAACATATTTTTTTTAATTCTTATATGTTAATAGGTTAGATAATTTAGCTAAAATTGATGAAAGATAAAGTGATTACAAATATATTCACACATTCTTAATTATTTTTTAATATACTTTGCCCACCCCCCCCCCCCCCCCCCCCCCCAAAAAAAAAATCACGATTTCTAGATCCACCACTGAGCCAGACAGTTCGGTTACAACTGCATCTCTATGTTTCTAGGATGATGGATTACGCTGGTGATCTGTCTGTATTTATTTTAATCTATCTTTGAATCCACAGCCCTGACTACTAAATTTTTTCATTGTCTTTCAGGTATAATGCTTGTTGGCTTCCTTTGCTTGCCAAACATTCTGAGTCCCAGATTTCTGAAGGACCTTTGGTTGTTCCTCTTGACTGTGAATGGGTTTGGCACTGTCATCGACTTAATCCTGTAGGCCGCTGGACTAAAATATAGTTTATTTCACCCTTTTTGGTTGCTAGATTGGACTAAGATTAAGCTGTATGTATTTGTTTTAATAAATTCAGGTGCAATACAAATCTGACACTGAGAAATTATATGGAAGGGTACTTGACAACTATAATGTTGTGTCTTCCATACAAGGGATTTCAAAAGAGGAGACTGAAGAAATTTGGAATGGATTGTATCCAGAAGAGCCTTATCACTTAGACCTTACTACACCATTTTTGGAGGATGTCTCTGAAAAATTTTCTGCTGCTGAAAAATTCATCAAGTATGACCTGGCTACAGCTGTTAAAAGGCAGAGGCCTTTTTTCTATCAGGTAAATCTTACCACTCATGGTGACTAGTTTCCGAGGCAGTCCTTTGTCAAACTTTTTTGAGTTCTGTGGCTTATTGCATTAGTATTCACCCATATAATGTTGGTATAACCAAGGAATAATCAATTTTGAAACCTAAATGCTGAGAAAAAAAATTGAAATTTTAATTAATTGGAGGAGCAAGGCCATGTTCATGGGTAGTGTGAGTTGATCAATTCTTCTATAACCAAACTCATAACATAAAGTTGAAGTAGAAATCACCTTGCAATGGTAATGCCACTCAGTACCTCACCTTTTAGGTCAATTAAATTAGTTAAGGAATTACTTTTTTTTTTTTTTTCAGAATTTAACTTCTAGTTAGGTGAAATATATGAATGTAATTGGGCAAAGATGCTTCAGCTTTCCTTCTACTGGATGATGTGCATGATGGCTACAAAACCTAGATAAGGACTAGATAATCTGACTTGAATTCAAATTTTTTATTCATTCATTACCTCTTCTTATTTGGATTTTGCTTTAGTGACTAATGAATTCACTAGGAATATCCAAAATGAAGTCCTATGGTGTGTGCTGTTTGCAGGTGATATGTTTTGATTAATGAGAGTGGGAATGGTGTAGAATCTGAGTTAGAGCTATGGAGAAATAGCTTTAGAGTCTAAAGGTTTTAGGATAAGAAGAAAAAAGACAGAATGTATGAAATGTAATTTCAGCTAGGTAAGGAGGGATACGGAAGATAAGATTAAACTTGATAATCAAAAAATCAACAGTACTAGTAGATTTCAATATCTTGGATTATCCAAGTGGAGGGAGAAATTGAGGATGGAGTATATTTAGTTAAAGCAGGTTGGGTAAATTGGAGGAGTGCTTAGGGTGTGTTGTGAATCGTAGAATACCTTTAAAATTAAATGGAAAGTTCTATAGGACTGCTATAAGATCAGTCATGTTGTATGGATCAGAATGTTGTACAACTAAGAAACAATATATTCAAAAAGTAAAAGTGGCCAAAATGCGCATGCAAAGGTGGATGAACATATTTGCAATAAGCTAAGCATAGTACTGGTGGAAGATAAGTTAAGGGAGGAGCAGCTTAGATGATTTAGGCATTTAAAACGCAGGCCAAGTAGTGCTCCAGTGAGGAGCAATCTAGTTATTGTTAATGGTACTAGAAGAGTAAGGTAGACCTAAAATAACTTGGAATGAGGTAGTGAGAAAGGATTTAACAGCCCTTAAGTTAGTAGAAGAAAATGCCCTTGATCGAGTGAATTGGCAAACAAGGATTCATATAGCGGAACCTACTTAGTAGGACTTAAGGCTTTTTACTGTTGTTGTTGTTCTTGTTAATTGGATCTTGTTAACTAATTAAGTCATCTGGACCGTAAACTCTCTCTCTCTCTCTTTCACACACACACACACACACACACACATGTGACATGCACACTAGCTGTGAGCACAGTATGCATGAGCCCAACAACCCTAAAGTTAAGGTTGTTAATAGAGAGTTGGAAGTAGTTTTTTGAGAAATGTAAAAAATTTACTATTTATCAATTAATTGGTAAATTGATTTTAATTTTAAATTTGTTGAAGGACATTTTAGAAAGGAGGAGAAGAAATGCAGTTGAAAATTGCCCCTTGTTTCCTTAATTAACAGTATAGATATATCTTGGCAAATACAGTTTGGTGTAATTGGAAGACTTTTCCATGTTAATGCAAACTGCAAACTGAAATACTAAAGCTTAGAAGTTCTAAAAGAAGATATGTGTAGTGTGTTTGTGGTGTGAAAGTTGGGTGAAGCTCCAGCTTCTATATATATTGGCAAATCAGTTAGGCATGATGGAAGACTGTTCCATTTTAGTGCAAACAACTCAAATAAACAAATTGTACTAAGTTCTAAAATTAGTTTTCATTTGCCCCCATGGGGTGTCTCTGTTGGTAAAGGTTCGGGGTCAAGATTTTGGACATCAGGGGCTTGAGTCGGCTGCCGCTAAGTTAATACTCATGCTTTACTAAGGAGGTAGTCATGGGCTAGTGACATTCTTCTCTGGTTTTGTGATGCCATGCCTGGTTGGGTTACAAATGGACCTCTGCAAGGTAAGAGTTCCAGGTTATACAAAAAAGAAAAAAAGATGTGTAGTGTGTGTTCAGACTCTGGGTAATAGTCAAAGTAGTTGAAGTTTAAATTGTTTTTGAATTTGACCTAGAATTCAGGGAAAAAAAAATCACACAATTCTAAGTTTGACTATTTTGTCTGCCTGCCCATGAGCCATGACCCATGATAAAATGGGATCCAAATTTGACGAGCTTATAGAATATGAAACAAATTTTGAGTTCAGCACTGTGATCCTTTTCTAAGGTCTCATTAATATTTGCACATATAAATTGGGTTGCCTCATTTGCTCGTAATAGCAATCTTCTATAAATACATACATATATGTAGATGCAGAGAGTCATTTCCATCACATATTTACATGCTTTTCTTTGTTGTGCAAAAAAAGGTAGGAGGCGAGCAATTTAGGGCAACTCCCCCTAGGCGTGACTATAGGGTTCTACACGTTGGAGAACCAATGGCAAGTGGGGCCTAAATAGACAAGCTTGTAGTGGGCCATGGGCTGTAGGAGTTTGCTTCAAATATTGCGCAAGTGAGGAAGTGTGAATTAGTTACTATGAGAAGCAGTAGAAGGGATAGGGGTAGACCTAAAATAACTTGAAATGAGATAGTAAGGATTTAATAGTCCTGAATTTGTTGAAGGAAATTGTCCATGATTGCATAAATTAGTGGAAAAGGATTCATGTAACCGACCTCACCTAGTGAGACTTAAGGCTTGGTTTGTTATTGTTGTTTGTAGTTGTATTTCTCTAGGTGACTCATAGCCTAACCCCAACCTCTCCAATAGCAAATTGAATAGAATTAGATACTTGGGAGTTGAGTTTAGATGTCCTGAGCTAAAATTCTGTCACGCCACCACTCCTTTGGCATGCAGACTCCTGAGCTTGCATACTCTAAGCCACATGGAAGTATGCTGTTACTGTTAATCAGCTCCTTGGTGACCTGTGGACTACAGGCTGCCTGTCTAATAAATTTACTCCAGTATTCATTGAAATTCATGTCTTCATCTAACCCAAGAAGGCAAGAATAGTTCCAAGGAAATCAAAAGCTAAATATAAGATGTTAACTCAGTTATAGTCAAGTATATGTATATTGTTTCTGCCATTTTTTGTCCTCCATAACTCTTTCAATGTTGGGGAAGATTTTACCCCTTTTGCAACATCTCCATGGTTAATTTCTGTAAATGTCCTCTATCAAGAATATTCTGAGCAGCCCTTTCTGATCTTTGCAGCCATATCTTTAAGACATCAGTCTTGATTCTTCAGTGACAGACACATTGTCGTACTAAATTTAAATTCATATTGTGACTTGGATTTTGAGCAATTATTTTTCCTGGAGCTTTGCATTTATTATGAACAATCAATTCCTAATGTGAAATATAGACTTAAAGTTGACAGCCTGCCGTGATTACTTATTATTGAAGCTCATCGTGGACTTTGTTAAACTGGTTGCTGGTTTTCTTAGATGTATGTTTCAGTTGCCAATGATTTTGGAGAGGTGCCTTTTTCAGGATGAAGATCCACTGCTGCTGCTTTCATACTAATAAGCATAGTACCATACTCCCAATATCCATAAAGCCCTAAATTTTAGTTAATAATTTTCTTTTCCAAGAAGTCTGTCCTTGAATGAGAACACAAACTACAAGTAATTACAATTGTTTCATGTGGATTTTTATTTTTTTTCCTTCTTTGGATTTGTTTCTTATATTACAGGTATCCAGGCCCCATATGAACAATGATCTCTTTCTTGAAGGAGCTGCTGCCAGATATAAGGGTTTTTTGCATCTAATCAAGAGAAACAGGGAGAATTCCTTAAAATGCTTCTGTGTTCCAACCTATGACATTGACCTCATCTGGCATTCACACCAGCTGAATCCGGTTTCTTACTGTAAAGATTTAACAAAAGTACTCGGCAAGGTATTAGAACATGATGACACAGATTCAGATAGAACGAAGGGTAAAAAGCTGGATGTTGGGTTTTCAGAAACTACCAAGCAGTGGGAGGAGACATTTGGTTCAAGGTACTGGAGGGCAGGGGCAATGTATAGAGGAAGTGCCCCATCTCCTCTACCAATTTGTCCTTGCCCATCTGATTTTTTGAGTAAAAAGGTAGTTGCATCGAATGGGTGCAAGAAAATAATTCAGCTTCCTGAGGTGAAGTTTGTGGAGGTATTCCTCAGATGCTTCTCGTCCCCTTCTTCAAACTACATTGTTCCTTTTATTATCTGTCACTTGCATGCTCTTGATTTTTATTTTTTAATAAATATTTTGTTTTGTTGGCATTCCAGTCTAAGCTGGAATAGAATGCTGGGGAGAAGACAGACACTGATGTCCTTGGTGCTAAAACCTAGTCTGTGGCTACTTGGTGTTGAATTTGGGGATTATATTATTCAGTTCAAGGTTTCAAAGTTTTGTTTATCGAGGCAATGACATCGTCGTCCTCTTTTTGTGAAGTGACTTTTGTCCAAAACTAACTTGACTTCTGTAAGAGGTCATTCTATGGAGCACAATCATACATAATTCATAGAAAAACATTAAGAGCAAGAAATTGTAATTTTAAAGTGGTTAATCACAATAATAGCATTTTGATTTAACTGGCAAGCTAGATTTTTTGTAGAGTTATTCAGTTTGAAAGGATATAGTGTCCGTCGCGGCTGTGGCTTCTGGTCTAATGTAATTTTCATGAATTATTAAATGGGAATACTAGCTAACTGAACAAATATCAGTGAAATAACTTCATGTTCTTTAAGTTTATATTTTTTTCTTGAACATTTTATCAGGTTCTTTTGGAGATTGTGGGAGTCAAAAACTTACCAGAGGGGCACAAAGGAAGCCTCTTTGTCTCCTTCAGAAAAAAAAAACCTGACATATTCTTCAATGCTACGCGGAGACTGACTATTTTGTCCGAGTCTGGGGAGAAACAGGTTGCTTCTTTCCAGTGTGAACCCACTGGAGAACTGCTTTTTGAGCTCATGTCACACGCACCTTCCAACTTATCAATATCAAGGCCATCCAAAGCAATGGGTTGCACTTCAGTCTCTCTGCAGGACCTCTTGGCCCCAGATTCTAAACTCTACCTGGAAAACTGGGTGGCATTGGTACCCAGTTCTGGCAAAGTGAGCCCCAATCCAATCTGCCTGAGGATTGCTGTCTCAATCACTGTTCCTGCCCCAGCACCACATGATCTCCGCATGGTTCGCTCTCGGCCCTTCTCAAAGAGTTCTTGTTTTTTCCCTCTACTTGGAAGGGTTCAAGATGCTAAGAGCTGGACGCATGTGATTGATGATGCTGGCAGCGAGGTCATCAGCCTCCAAATGAGGTATTCAGTATTCTTATGCCCCCATTTTTCCCTAGCAATTAGAGCCAATTAAACTGCCTTTACTTTCTTTGCATATGGGCCAGGGTCATTCTGATCAGCTGATATTTGCTAATTTTTTTAAATAATAAAGGAAGATATATTGAGAGAGAGAGAGAGAGAGAGAGAGAGAGAGATTACATCCTTAATGAGGACTGAAAAACCTCAAAAAAATTAAAGAAATAAAAATAAAAATAGCAAATTAACGATAATTAACCAAGAAATCCCCTCTTTAAACCCATTTCACTTACATTCGCCAAACACTACAAATTTTCTAGTTCCCTTTGACCCTTCTTAACCTTAGCTTTTTCACCATCTAGTCGAATTTCATTTCCTCCAGAATCATACATCCCTAGACCCAATTTATCCATCAAATGCTGAGCTTCTATATGTCCTTTCCAGAGATCTCCTCAACAGGGGTGGGCAAAATACCATCCTTACACATTTGCTTTTTATCCATACCATCATCTCCAATAATCATAATCCCCGCCAATCCTCCCATTTGAGGTGGCATGCATCTGTATGAGAATGTATTTACAAAGCAATCACTGGTGGAATGGACTATTAACAATGTAATATTTCAGGTTGTTGAATGTTGAGGGTGAGGTTGCCACAAGTTCATTTATAATTCATAGTTCTGTATGTTTCTACATTTTAAAATTGACAATTGACAGGTTACAATTACATCTGTTGCATAGTTAGTCAAACCTAAAAACGGGTTTTGCAATATGTAATTGTTCCATGGGGATGCAGAATTTCTAGATGGATCCTTGACAAGAATGTTCATGTTTATACTGGCATGGTACTGCTGGACTACTGGACTACAATTGTTTTCTGAAAACAGTTTATATTTACTGGTTACGTGTAAAAGTTTTCAAACATATATAAAACAGTAACACATGAAGGTTATGTGGCACCATCTAGGAGCTGCAGTTGGAAAAGAAATCAAGTTGCGAGTATTTTTTGAGAGACTGGTTCTTTCTTATTCACATGAATTGAAGCATCTGTGTGAATTATAATCTGTATTTCCCACAATTATTAAGTAGACTTATTTTTTTAGCTTCATATTTACTGGTTGAATTGGTATTTTCTAGTCAGGGTTATGTTGATATTCCTACTTGTTATTCCCCAACAATATTTTCTAAACTATATAAATTTGTTGTGTGCATTTATGTGCTTTAGGGATTCAAAAAAGGCAAAGGACAAAAGAGGAAATGAGTCCATGTTAAGCAAAGAGGTTGTTGGCCTTACCAAATTTGGTGAACCTTGCACTCTTGCAGAGTTTGTGGGGAATGGATGGTCATTGTTGGATTCTCTATGGTCACTGCAGCTTCAACCTAATTCCAGTGATATCCATATTTTTGAGCTGACAGGAAGTAGGACGGTAAGCATCTGTTTTCTTTTTTTAGAATATGTTTTCTCATTATTTTACGGTTTAAGGGCTGCAGTTTTCAAAAATGTAATTATATCATAGCATGCTATTCCAAAGGGCCAGATCATCTCAAAAAACTGTTTCTAGATTGTAGATTATTCATGCACTATTTAATCACTATACTGAAGTGAAGGGCTTGCTCAATCGGTAGTGAGCAGCCCTTACCATGGGTAAGGTCATGTGTTCTAACTTCATCCTCTCTCCATCCAATGCAACCAAAGATAAAAATAAAAATAAAAACTAAAACTAATTGCTATGGTATTACAGCTTCTACCAAATGTCTTAAGAAAATCTTTTGCACTGAGTGATAAAAGTAGCATAACTTGAATTAGAAAATAGATTTCATGGGTGCAGTGTTCATCACAATTGCTGCCTTTGGATGTTAAGGTTGGATAGATGTTACAGTGGATAGGTATCCAACTTCTATTTTTCATTCAAGCTAGCTGAATATTTTTATCTGCTAAACTTTTCTTCTTAGCAGGTGAAAATTTTCCCTGGCAGAAAGCTGGAATATGAACACACACATTATGAAAAGCGGAGACATGAACTTGACTTCTTTACTGCAGTTGAATTCACAGCTGAAGATCCACATGGCAAAGCAGTGGCATTGCTTGATTTGAAATTTGGTTTTCTTAAGGTATTTTCCTTCTCCTTACCTAGTTCACAATGAAAAATTCCTTATTATTTGCTGCTCATTTTTTCCCTCATTTCTAAAATGAATAGGTAAAGGAAGAATGGTTTGTGCTGCCTGGGATCACCCTGGCCTTTATACTTTCCAATGTTCTGAGCAAGGAGGGATATAATGGCTTTGTTGGTGGAGAAATCATGAAGGGAACCGAAAATTCAGATGGCAAAGTTAATGTATGCTGCGAGGAAAACCACAAAGCTAGCCAGACTGGTATCGTAGCAAGGGAAGTGGAGTTGAAGACCAAGGCAACTGAAGGAAGCACAGTAATGCCAGAGGGATGCAGTTCACGCAGTGGTGTCTGTGAAGGAGCATGTGGCAACAAGTATGCAAATGCAGTGCTGGAGAGCGGCGGCTGTGGTGGCTGTGGGAGCGGTTGTGGTGCAGGCTGTGGTGGAGGGTGCGGAAACATGGCTAAGAGTGCTGGCTGTGGAGGTTGTGGAGGCAGTGGATGCGGAGATACAATCGAAACTAGCGGCTGTGGTGGTTGTGGCGGCAGTGGCTGTGGTGACGGGACATCAGCAAACGGAAGCCATGCAGGTAACCCCTGTGCTGATGAACGCCCGGTGTTGGTTCCGGTTCATGCAAATGAGGCACTAGTTGCCTGATTTTACATTATGTAATGCCAGCATAAACCCCACCAAGGTTTAATTTCATATCGCTTGTTAGGTTCCTTTGTGTAGCGTTTATTTCCCACAAGGATGCACAAAGTTGTGGGTGTTATCTTTGTATGGGCTGAAGGGTCATGCTTGGGTTTTCTGTTAACAGTTTTCTATGTTGCAATGGTTAATGGGCGGTGTGGGCGTCTGCTTCATCCAGTCCACGGCTTGAATAATTGTTCAATGCTCAATCTGTACGCCAATAAAGCCCTCTTCATTAATCTGATGGTGTTTATGTATGGATGTATGCATTTATGATCAGTGAAATAAATTGACTTTTGCTGGCATTATTGAACAGTGAAATAAATTGACTTTTGCTGGCATTATTTTCTGTTCATCCGATTCTTTTTTTTTTTTTCCTTCTGGTTTTGGGTTTGGTTTGATTTTGCTTTGTTAGGTTTGCTTGGGGATGAAATGGTTTATGTATGAGCATATAGTAGTTGATGAAAAAGATTGCCCTGTTCTTAGTGAATTCTATTATTGTTTTATATTGATCATATATCTTAGAATGAAACAATTTCTTTTTATGAAATATTATATTTTTAGATGGATGGCAATTTCATTTGTCTTATTTTTTTGGAGAATTAAACTTATGTACAAGCAATATGCAAAATCAGAAGTTAACAAAGACACTGTTGATAGTAAAATGTAAGAAATTAGAATAATGATGTTATAATTCACAATGAACCAGAAGTGTTGTGTGAAAATTAATGGTCCCGCTGACTCATCCACACAACAAATGAATGACTTTCCTTGCATATCCTTCTTTCAGGCAATGAGAACCTTCCACCCTGTGAATAACAACTGTTGTGGCCACCAAATGCCAAATCTTTCAATTCAGTTCCAAACACTTAGGTTTGAATATCTTATAGTTTTACTAAGATCACTACCGAAGAGATATTGGATTTAAATTTATCAGAAATATAATATAAAACTATATTAAATTTGACCTAAATCGATACAAATCTAAATTTAAAACTTAAAATTCATGTTCTCATATATGATCTAAATTTTTTCTCTATAAACATATAAAATATTGAAAGAAAATTATATAAATATGAGGTAATTTATAGTTCTATTACAGTCACAAAATCCTCTTATGCTGCATTTGAGAGCTTATATTTCGGAGCTTACAGTTAGATTTTGATAGATTTGAACAAATTTAAATATAATTTTATATTACATTTTATTTAAATTGAATACAACTCTAAATTCAAGATCTCTCCAAATATAAATACATAAAAAACTGACTCTATTAACAAGAAGTGACGAAAAGCAAGACACCCATAAACTAATTAAATTCAAATAGTAATGATTAGATTAATATCCATATTAGTTTCAAAGTTTAATTAAACCTTACTCACCTTCAAGTCTATCATCATCATGCTAGAATAGGCTATAAGTGACCCTTTAATTTTTCACTTTTCTATTAGCAACATTTTTTTTTTGTTGCTTCTCTTCATTCATTCACTGTTAATAACAACACTATCATTAATTAGTATATGCAGGCTTGACATATTTGTCATTGAAGAAGGAGAAAAAATTAAGTACTTCAAAAGGACCAACCTCTCCACTTTATGAGATAATGAAATTGATCCATTTAAATTATGTCACACCTCGAACCCGGAAATGGGTCTCAGGGTGTGATTTAGTAACTTAACATATTCCCGTATCATACAACCATTCATGATACTATACAATATAAGGGTCCAACCCCGTAGGGTTCACGTATACCCTATCCACAATCACATACACAATCTTACGTAGCAGAATAATTCAACTTAATACATTCGTAACACCATACTAGAGTCTATACAAAACAAGAGCTAATTCCCCAAAATACATAACATACCCCAGGTGTCTATATAACCCAAAATGACAACCCGGTCAAAGATCAGTACTTACACAAGTACTTCTACAAAGCTAACCAACAATCACGCTCCTGAAACGCTAGGAAGCTAGTGTCGGCTACTTGAATGACCTGAAAAATATTTGTATAATAAGGGCAAGACACCTCTCATTAAGGGAGAAACATGTTATATCAGTGTGTGGATACATGAGTGTTATTTCAACAGTAAAACATAAACATTTCATAATTCCAGTATTTTTACAATACAGTTCCAGTATACATACGATACAAAACAATACGATCTAATGTTGTCACACTCTTCGGCCTAAGCCTGCTTTGGTGGTATTTCACACCCTTCGGCAAAAGTCGGCCTGTCTGGTGGTATTTCACACCCTTTGGTAAAAGCCGGTGTCTCCGGTAACCTAGCCTAGCATAAGCCCCTATAGCGTTGAACCGATGCAGATATGGTGTTCTTACATCCTTCGGTGTAAACCAGCCTATCTAGTGGTGTTGCACACTCTTCGGCAAAAGCAAGACATCTCCCGAAGTACCTGAAGCACCAGCCTCAGATAGTTTTCGTGCTTTTCCGAACTCCTAGATTATACCAAAATATCGTCGATGAATACCACTGCGAACTGATCCTAGTATTCATGGAAAATCTTGTTCATTAAGTCTATAAATACCACTGGAGCATTAGTCAACCCAAATGGCATGACCAGGAACTCGTAGTGACCATATCTGGTTCGAAAGGAAGTCTTCGCAACATCCTCAGTCTTAACTTTCACCTAATGATACCCTGATCGTAAATCGATCTTCAAAAAGACTTGCGTTCCTTGCAGCTGGTCAAACAGATCATCTATACGAGGCAACTAGTATCGGTTCTTCACTGTTACCTTGTTGATCTCACGGTAATCAATGCACATTCTCATTGACCCGTCCTTCTTCTTCATGAACAATATTGGAGCTCCCCAAGTTGAAACACTAGGTCTAATGAAGCCCTTATCCAGTAGTTCCTATAACTACTCCTTCAACTCTTTAAGTTTAGCTGGAATCATCCGGTATGGAGTTTTAGAAATCGGGTGCCTTGCTTGGTAGCAATTCAATAGCAAACTCCACCTTACGATCAGGAGGTAAACCGAGTAAGTCTTCCGGGAATACATCCGAAAATTCGTTAACCACTCGGATATCTTCAAGTTTCAGATCATCCCAAGGTAGTTCCTTCACACAAGCTAAGTACCCCTGAAAACTGTCAAAGAGTAACCTTCTCGCTTGCATAGCCGACAGAATCTGTGGCGTCGAATGCACACACGATCCTATGAACTCATATTCCTGTTCCCCAGGAGGTCTGAACACTACCACTTTCCTACGACAGTCAATCACAGCAAAACTAGGGGATAACCAATCCATCCCCAGTATAATATCAAGACTAAACATATCGTACACTACCAGGTTCACCTGTAGCGACCTTCCCTGAATTACCACTGGGTAGTTCCCTAGCATCTTCCTACAGATCACCACACTCCCAGACGCAGGGCTGCCTCAATGTGTAGGCAGCTGAGGTGCTTGCCTAGGGCCCCCAAAAATTTTGTGGCGCCTAAAATTTTTTTTAATATAATAATATATTTTTGGGACCCCAAATTTTTTCTTAATTAAATAATGTTAACAATATTTATTTTGCTCTCTTCCCATGCATTGACTTCCTAACTAACAAATAAATGAAATTATATTTTAAAAATGTAAAATAAATGCAATTTAATTCTTTTTCTTTTTTCAAGTCTCATTAACTTCCCAACTAATAATTTTATTATATTTCTAACTATCTATTACTCTCATCTCTCTCTCTTAGCCTCTATAAAAAAGTCTTTCCATCTCTCACACTCTCTCACTCTTATCTCTCGGTCTCTCTATGATTTTTGCTCCGACTCTTGTGTTCATCATCTTTGGGCCTCCGATTCTCTATAATTTTCATCAACCCTAATTTTGATTTCAATGTTTGTGCATTATTTTTCTATTATTTTCACTGTGAATTTTTTTTTTCTATTTTTTCTTAGATTTTGGAAGCTTTGAGGTTAGAACGTTGTATTCAGTAAGAATCTGATATCTCTAAAGTCTCGCTCGTCAATCGATTTGCAATAATAATAATAATCAGGTTATATTGTTTCAATATATTATTTCTATAGATTTATTAAATTTATTTTTATTTGTTTACATAATTTGTCAATTTATTGTTAGTGTTAATTTTAAAATTTAATTATGTCAACTAGAAAATATGAATCCGGTTATGAAAAACGAAGAAAGAAAAAAAAAAAAGAAGAATTAGTGTCATCTCAAAAGGGAGCTCTTAATAAATTTATTTTTAGTTCTAAACAAAATATAAATGAGCAAGATGAAAATCCTCCAAGAAACGAGCAATCAATTCCAGAGATGGAATTAAAATCTAATATGATAATAATAATAATAATAATAATAATAATAATAATAATAAAGATAACATTAATATACGAGAAATGTTCACTAATGATATTTCTTTTGAAAGACATTTTAAAAATATAGAAGAAAAAAAAATAATGATGATAATATTTATGATCCAAAATATTGGGAAAATATAGATACCAAATTACGAAATTTACTAGTTGAAAAAGGTCTTATTAGGGATAATGATTTAATTTTTCCAAAATATGAAAATTCAAGACATTTTTCAAATATATATTATACTTGAAAATTATCAAATGGAGAGAAACATGATAGAAAATAACTTATATATTCTAAAGATTTAGATAGAGTATTTTGTTTTTGTTGTAAGTTATTTGGCCAAAAATTAAATAACCAACAACTAGCTAATGAAAGATGTAAAGATTGGAAAAATCTTAGTACTAAGCTTAAAAGTCACGAAATTAGTGAAGAACATATTTTCAATTTGAGTAAATGGGCTGATTTAGAGTTAAGATTGTTAAAAAATACAACAATTGATAAAAATATAGAAAAACAAATTAACAAAAAAAAAAGAACACTGGAAAAAAGTATTATTGAGAATTATTTCTGTTGTGAAAACTCTTGCTAAAAATAATTTGACATTTCGTGGGAAAAATGAATGAATTTATCAAGAGAATAATGAAATTTTTTTAAGTTTAATTGAAATGATAACAGAATTTGATCCAATAATGAAAAAACATATTCGACGTTTTCAACATATTGAAATTCATAATTATTTTCTTGGTCATAATATGCAAAAGGAATTGATAAATTTGTTAACTCTTAATATTAAAAAGAAAATTATGAAGCAAATCAATGAAACAAAATATTATTCGATCATACTCGATTGCACTCCGAATGTAAGTCATCAAGAACAAATGTCTTTAATAATACGATATTTGAATTTTTCTACAAGTCCAATTAAAATAGAAAAATATTTTATAGAATTTCTAAAAGTAGATGATACGTCAGGAGAATGACTTTTTAATGAATTAATAAATGTCATACAAAAATTTGAACTTGGTATTGAGAATATAAGAGGGCAAGGATATGATAATGGATCTAATATGAAAGAAAAACAATAAGGTGTACACAAGAGACTAATAGATATAAATCCTAGAGCATTTTACACTCCGTGTGATTGTCATAGACTTAATCTAGTACTTTGTGATATGACTAATTATTGTTCTAAAGTTATAACTTTTTTTGGAGTAGTACAATGAATATATACATTATTTTCTTCTTCTACGAAACGATGGAAAATTTTAACCGAATATGTACCAAATTTAATTGTAAAATCATTATCACAAACACGTTGGGAAAGTCAAATAGAGAGTGTTAAGACAATAAGGTTTCAAGCTTCTCAAATTAGAGATGCTTTACTTCAATTAGAAAAAACTAGCGATGATCCAAAAACAAAGAGTGAATATTATTGTATAGCAACTTATAAATGGAAAATTTTGAATTCTTATTAGGAATGATTATTTGGTATGACATACTATTTGCTGTTAATTGTGTTAGTAAAAATTTACAATTAAAAGATATGTGTATTGATGTAGCCATTAATTAATCAAAAGGTCTTATTATTTTTCTAAAAAATTATAGGGAGAATGAATTTATATCTTCTATGATTTCAGTAAAAGAGATTGCACTTGAAATGAATATTGAACCTATATTTCGTAAAAAACGTGTAATTAGTAGGAAAAAACAATTTGATGAGAATGCTAATGATAATACAATACACTCAGTTGAAGAATCTTTTAGGATTAATTTTTTCTTATACATAATAGATCAAACTATTATTTCACTTAAAAGTAGATTTGAACAATTTCAAATATATGAGAATATTTTTGGTTTTTTATATGATTTATAAATATTAAAATCATTATATGAGAATAATTTGAAACAAAAATGTTTGACACTTGAGAATATTTTAAAATATGGAACACATTAAGATATTAATGGTTTTGATTTATTTTCAAAATTGAGAATTTTAAAAGAAAGTTTAGAAGAAACGAGTACACCAAATGAAACATTGAACTTTATTAAAAAGATAGATTGTCTTCCAAATGCATTTATCGCTTATAGAATTTTATTAACGATACCTGTGACAATAGCTTCTGCAGAAAGAAGTTTTTCAAAACTTAAACTTATAAAAAATTATTTGCGATCAACTATGTCACAAGAAAGATTAAATGGATTAGCTATGTTATTAATAGAAAAAGAAATATTTGAAAATCTTGAATATAAAACTTTAATTAGTGATTTTGCATCTCAAAAAGCTAAAAATATTAATTTCAAATAAAAATTAAACAAAATATTAAGGGTCTTGATTAAATCATTCTCCTAGGGCCCCATATTGTGAAGAGTCGACCCTGTCCAGATGATGTAGCCACAGACAACCCCTCATCCATCACTTGGATTTCAACCCCATACAGTTTCACAAAGTTGGTAGATATAAAAGAGTGAGTTGCTCCTGAATCGAATAAGACAACAACTCTATTTGAAAGCCACATGGTACCTGTCACCATGTTGCCAACATGTTCTGCATCCGCTGGAGTAAGAGAGTATACCCTCGCCCGAGTTGTGTTTCCCCGAGGCACCTAGTTCTGTCCTCGGTTCTGACTTGGTGTAGGCGTATCATTCATTAGCATACAACAGTTTTGGGATACATGGCTCAGTTCGCCACATTGGTAACAGTTACCCACGAACGGCTGACATTCACCATCATGCCATTTATTGCACCCGGTACAACGCTCGTGAGATCGATCCCCTATGGACCCCACGGTTACATACCCTGACAATTACCCGATCCATAGTTCCTCTTCTTCCACTGTCCCTGTCTAGTACCAGTCTATGAACCAGAAGGTACCGGCCTCTTCTTCTGATCTCATGCCACCTCATCCTCCTGAAGACCAGCCTCAACTATGCCGGCTTTATCCACTAGAACAAAACTCTCGAATCTGCAGCATTCCTACCAACCTATGGATGTCCTCCCTCAGACCCTTATCGAACCTCCAAGTCTTTTCGTACTTGTTCAAGATCATACAAAGAGCAAAGTGAGACAGCTCGATGTATCTAGTTGCGTAACTCTGCACTATCAGGGTTCCCTAAGTCAGATTCGAGAATTAGTCTGTTTTTGCGTCACGGATGGAAGCCAGGAAGTATCTCTCGAAGAATACCTCCTTAAAATTGCCCCACATCATCCCTGATGAATTAGTTCTCTAGTCCTCAAGCAGACTCATAGCCATCCACCACCTCTCAACTTCTCCTACTAGCTGAAACGTAGCATATAGAACTTTCTTTTCATTGGTGCAGTGCAGAACTTTCAATATATTTTATGTCTTTTGTACCTAGTTCTCTGCTACAATCAGGTCGGATCCCCCAGTAAACGTTGGAGGATGTATGAGGGTGAAATTTTCAATGATTAAACCCGCAGTCGTAGGTGGACGCTCACGTATCCTAACACTTCACCCGATCTCTCACATAATATGCCTGGTCAAACCCCGAGGCACAAAAGGAGACCTTTCACTCACAGTCACTTCCGAACTACTATCCCAATTGCTATCCTTGGGTTCCATTCTAAAAAAAATATAGGAATAGATTAGCATTCCTATATCATAGCACAATTAACACAATCATTACTGGATAATCATGTTAACTTCTAGACTCTCAGGTCCAGGTCTGCCCTACCACACAAACACAAAATCATCAATGGTTTGCCATGGTTTTACTGAAATTGTCATTCCAGGAAAAACATAGAACACCGTCAATGAATCCCTGTCTAGCTACAAGACAACCCGCCACCTACTTCACCCATTCCCTACATTCCTATACTCTGGTATGTTCACCTATTCAAGCCTAACCAAGTCTATAAGACTTAACAACTTGGTTAGCTCTGATACCAAGCTGTCACGACGCGAACTCGGAAATGGGCCCCAAGGTGTGATTTAGTAACCTAACTTGTCCCTGTATCATACAACCATCTATGATACTACACAATATAAGGATCCGACCCCGTAGGGTTCATGTATACCCTATCCACAATCATATACACAATCTTACGTAGCAGAATAATTCAACCTAATACATTCATAACACCATACCAAAGTCTATACAAAACAGGAGCTAATTCCCTAAAATACATAACATACCCTGGGTTTCTATATAACCCAAAATGACAACCCGGCCAAAGATCAATACTTACACAAGTACTTCTACAAAGCTAACCAACAACCACGCTCCTGAAACGCTAGGACGCTAGTGTCGGCTACTCAAAGGACCTGAAAAACATTTGTATAATAAGGGTGATACATTTCTCAGTAAGGGAGAAACAGGTTATATCAGTGTATGGATACATGAGTGTTATGTCATGAGTAAAACATAAACATTTCACAATTCTAGTATTTTCACAATACAGTTTCATTATACATACGATACAAAGTGATACAATCTAGTGTCGTCACACTCTTCGGCCTAAGCCTGCTTTGGTGGTATTTCACACCCTTCGGCAAAAGCCGGCCTGTCTAGTGGTATTTCACACCCTTCGCAAAAGTTGGTGCCCCCGGTAACCTGGCATAGCATAAGCCCCCACAACGTTGAACTGGTGCAGATCTTGTGTTCTCACACCCTTCGGTGTAAATCGGTATGTCTAGTGATATTGCACACTCTTCGGTAAAAGTCTAACATCTGAGCCTATGGTATTATTCCGACTCGGTTCAATATCTCAACCTATGGCGTTTTAATCTAGCCCACTTTGATATATCCTCTATGGTATTATCCCGACTTGACATTTTCACAAAACCTAGAATATTGGAACTCATGTTCCTATATCTTATTTCAACAACTCATAACCTACAGTAGTTAATCGGCATGCTTTTTGTAATAACCCAAGAAATTCTACAGGACTTGTTGACGAACACAGGGGATTCGTCGACGAGGGCTCTTCAAGATCTCATCGATGAAGTCTCGTCTCGTCGACAAGAAGATACCGAGAGAGGGTTTAAGGTAGACTGAAACTCGTCGATGAGAGTGCAGCTTCGTCGATGAACTTTCTATAGAACTCATCGATGAGGTGACGTGTAGCGACGTTAATTTCTTAATAATAAATATAACATGATAAAGGGGAAAGTCAACTTGAACCCGCGGGTAACGGGGACACCTGTTAATTACAGCAGAAACTTAAGCAGCAGCAATCATAAAATTTAAATCATCCATCTATCAAGCATAATACCAGAGTTTACTACACATCGTAAAACTGTATTTTTATACATCCCCATAAACATCAAAATAACTCTAGGATCAAACACAAAATAATTCTGACCATAGTACAAAAATTTTACCCTACTAACAGGGTAATATCCCAAACTTAACGGTGGCCACGATCCGCCGGTCACTTAGGGTCTCCTAAAAAATATATTTAGTTCGGGGGTGAGACACTTCTCAGTAAGGGAAAATAAAATAAATACAACTGTGTGGCAATATGAACATTTAATGCATTTATACATATACAGTACATTTCATAAATCGGAAAACATTCACCATATCATACTGAATAATCATACATTTTCATATTTGCTAATAACTCATAACGTACATAAAATATCTGCTATAACTGTAATACTGAAAATATGCCCAAGATGAATAGCTAGCTAATGTCATGTATTACCCCCCATGACGGGTTATGCAGCCCAAAGGCGGGACCTGACAATGGCTGGCCGACCACTGCCGAGTCAAATATGTCTGTAAGTACGATGGGCCTGCCGCACTCTGGTCTGGACTGCCAGGTGGACGTCTACAACTCTACACTGAAAGCCACACCGACTATCCATCTCCCACCCCCTCGTGGGGTGGTTAGCACAAGTATGAACATAGATATCTAATCTATAACTAGCTACGGTACTGAGCTCCTGAAACTTAACTAAACTAACATCTGGGTTCTGATAACATATAGTACATGATAATATAGCATCTTTTATAATCACGGCCTTGTGCCGAATATTTCAAAAATATGGCCTTGCACCAAAATCATACATAAATATGGCCTTGCGCCGATACGACCTTGTGCTGAAATCATACATACATACGGTCTTGCGCCCAAATCATACATACACACGACCTTGCGCTGGTATCATACATATATACGTCATTCTGAAAATTATCATTTAATCATATATTTGTCAGAATCATAATGTACTGTATACTTTCATAACTTCTCAAATCATACTGCATTCATATCATTATCATATAATAATATTTTTCCACGTAAAACAATATTCATGCCACACATTTGCTGTATAAAACTCATGCATTGTATTCTAAAATCATAGTTTCTGGCATCTCATACATACATACATATATATATATATATATATATATATATATATATATATTTCAACATAATAACAGTATTTTTCTCAAACGTACATTTCCTTCGTAAAATACAGATAAAATATATGCTTTTCCTGAACATAAATTTTCTCATAAATAACAATAATTTGCAAGAAAGTAACTATTTTAGTTTATTCCCTTACCTGACTACTGAGAAAAGCCCTTATAAACTCTAATCTCACACTCGTAGGGTTTCCTGATCAATACCTTGAAACTGAAAACTTCCAGTATTAAACTTCAATATTTCTACGTGTACATCACTTCTTATAACTGTCATAAGACCAAATTTGGCTTAAAAAGCCTTACCTCAACTTAGGGATGATTTCCAACTTGCTTTCACCAACGATCTGCTCTGGCAGATTTGGAGAGAACTTTCCGAGGAGCGTCGTGGTGACTTCGGAATGTCGATCCGGCCTAAATATGGCCCAAAAATGATGAGAGAGAGAGAGAGAGAGAGAGAGAGAGAGAGAGAGAGAGAGGGCCGAAGGGGAGAGAGAGAGAATAAGCTTGCTTAGTTGTGAAGTAACAAAATCCGGATTTTTCTATTTATAGAACTGGATTCATCAACGAGCCACGTCATTTGTTGACGAATCCTTCATTAATTTAGTCGACGAAATTCAGTCCTCGTCAACGAAATTCAATCAGCTCAAAATGCCTCTCGGTATTTCTTCGTCGACAAAATTCAGTCTTCGTCGACAAATTTTCTTAAGCCCTCGACGACGAAGCCCTAATGATTCCTTTTTTATTTTTCCTTCCAAAATGCAATGTCGTCAACTTCCTCCTTCTGTTACCGTTTCCATTTCCCCTCCTCTTATTATTTAAATTCCATTATTATTCGGGTTGTTACATGACGTGTCTCGTTGACGAATCTAACTCTATAAATAGCTAAAACTCGGATTTTTATCAGAATTTTCAGTGTAGAAACCTCTCTCTCTCTCTCTCTCTCTCTCTCTCTCTCTCTATCTATCTCTCTCTCTCTCTCTCTCTCTCTCTCTCTCGCTCTCTCTACATTTCCCTCCACTTCTCTCTTCGATCCTGGCCCCATTTCTCACCGGATTGAAGATCTGAGGCCACCACGACGCTTCTGGCGAAGTTCTTTATAAGTCTGCCGGAGCTGATCGTGGGAAAAGTTGGTTTGGAATTCATCCCAAACTCAAGGTAAGACATATTATTTAGTATTTGCTTTCCCCACAGTTATAAGAAACGTAGTATGCAAAGAAGTACTGATATTTTTTTCTGGGGGATATCATTTTCATAATGTTGAGTTAGGAACCCTGCGGGTATAGGGCCAGAATTTAGTAGGGGCTTTTCAGATTTAAGGTAAGGGAAATATGCTATGCTAGCGATTTTTAATATGTATACAAAATATTATGAATGTGTATTTACAAACATGTAGATCAGATTATTTTTCCAGAGAATTATGAATATTATCTTTATAGCAGAACTACAGAAATTGAGCATGAGATTGTGTTTACTCAAATGTGTGGCATGAGTTTATTATAGTATAGTATGTAGATTTTACAGTATTACAGATATTCAGATATTTCAGATTATTAGCAATGAATGAGACTTACAGTATTTCTCAGAATAACATGATTTCTAAACCATAACACTCAGACAAATTTTACAGATATTACAAATATTACAGACATAGTATACATATATTATATACAAATATTACAGATAGTACAGACAAAAATCATAGATGATACAGACAGATATTATTTATATGTTTCAGTCAGATATCTCAGATATAACAGCTCAGATTTATAGTGTTATTGTTGTTTTTGAAATCATGTTAAAAGCAGCAAGATGATTATATATTTATATATGTATACAACATTACACGATATTAGACCCCTGTGGAAATAAAAAACAAATAAATACAGCAGAGCACGGTACCATTGCTAGTTTCAGACATGTGCAACCACATAACTTAGATAGTATGTGGATTCTGTTTAACCGTGCGAGGAGAGATTGCAGTCTCCCCAATATACTGGGTTAAGGTAGCCGGTTAGACGATGATAGAGGTTAGAGATGGCCCGGAGTGATTGCAATGGCCTAGATCTACATAGATCAATACAGATTGGTGGATGATAGAGATTGACTTGCCTGGTAGGCCTACCAGAGTAAGTCCAGCTTACGAGTCGCATAACCCTATCATGAGGGGATATATCATAATATACAGATCCCAGGGTATAGCAGAAGTTTCTATGTACAGATATATCATAAAGTAGCAGTTTATACTATTATATTAGCAGTACCTTCAGATAGCAAACTCGGATACACAGTTATATTTTAAAGATTACATGGTATATATATATTCTGTACAGTTTATCAGTTTTCTCATATTATAGTATCAGTATTATTTCAGTATTTTATATGATTAACTCAGCCACCACACACTAGTAATAGCATATTTCCACTTACTGAGCATTGTCTCATCCCAGTGGCTTATTATTTTTCAGGAGATCCTGTTAGATGAGCAGATTAGGCTCGCAGTTAGAGATTGTCTAGACTGCCCTGCCAGGAAGGGTAGGTGTGTTTTTGAATATCAGTGATTTTAGGGATAGTTCCATATTTTGGCATTGTCACTGGGTCTTTTGTTTTGTAATTATATTTCAGAGTATTATAGTTTTCTAGTATTGTATATAGTAGTTTCCAGTTTTGTGTACTGCTGCTTAGTTGTGTATGATTTACAAAGATTCCTCAGTGCTCTTTTGGGCCTAGGATGTTATTATTAGTATTTCAGACATATGATATTATGATATACAGATAGAAACAATAAATATTTTATATAAGTAGCAGGTCGTTACACTTTTTGTAGTGACCCGAAGAATAATATTATTTTAATGATAAAGAGGGAGGAAAATGGAAACAGGAACAAAAGGAGGCAGTAGACTTCGTCGACAACATCGCATTTTGGAGATAATAATAATAATAATAATAATAATTGCAAGGAATTGCCAGGACTCGTCAATGAGTACATAAGGAAATTCGTCGAAGAAGGTCTTCAGGACCTCGTCAACGAAGGCAAGATTTCATCGACGAGAAAATACCGAGCGCAGGATTTGGGCTACTCTTAATTTCATTGACGAAGGGTAAGTTTTGTCGACGAATTTACTGAAGGACTTGTCGACGAAGTGACGTGACTCGTCAACGAATCATGCAGTATAAATAGTGCTAAAACTCATTTTTCACATAATTTCAGCGTCGTTTTTTCTTCACTCTCTCTCTCTCTCTCTCTCCTACGGCCCCTCCCTCTTCTCTCTTCGATTCTGGCCCCGTTAGTCGCCGGATCGATGATTTGAAGCCACCACGACGCTCCTGGTGAAGTTTTCTGCAAGTATGCCAGAGCAGATCGTTGGTGAAACAAAGTTGGATTTCATCCCAAATTCAGGGTAAGACATTTTAGTCCATTTTTGGCCTTATGGCAGTTATAGGAAATTATATAGGCAAATAAATACTGATATTTTGTTCTGGAAAACGTTATTTTCAGGGTGTTATGTAGGAGGTCCTACGGGTGTTACGCCAGTATACCATAGGGGCTTTCCAGTAGTCAGGTAAGAGAAATATGCTATGCTAGGTATTTTTCAAATATGATATAGTTTATTAAATTATGAATATTATGTATTAAAGTATGGTGTGGCTTGAGAATATGAGTATAGTACGGAGATATGTTTTATGAACTTCAGTATCATGATTTAATGAATTTCAGTACCATGATTATACGAATTATAGTACCATGAATATACGAATTTCAGTATTATAATTTTGCAGTTCTCAGTGTTATGAATATACAGTTCTCAGCACTATGACATATGAATTACAGTTACAGTTTATTCAGTATCATGGTAATTACAGTTATTTCAGAATCATGGTAAATTAGATAGCTGTATATAGAAATATATTATATAGTATCAGACCCTGTTGGACTATGCAGTTACAGAGCACGGTACTATTGCTACAAATATTATGTTATGTTATGAGTGCAACCACCTACTTAGATAATACGTATTAGTAGGTCGATCACCTAGGCCCTTGAAGTGGATAGGCTCCCCATCAGATATGGGTTGAGGTGGGTAGATCAGACCGATGGAGTATAGTGATTTACCTTGGTCGGCTAGCCAGTATAGATCCCGCCTACGGGCCGCACAACTCTGTCATGAGGGGTTAAATCATGACACACAATTATCCACAGGGAAAGTTTTCAGTTACTATTACGTATGTACAGATTTACAGAAATAGGGAACATATTTATGTACACTAGAAGTATTTTGAATAGTAACCTACAATACTGTTATGTTAAGCAACATGGAAAGGGTGGTGTATTTTATTACTTATACTGTACTTACGTATCCAGTTATACATGATTATATGAAAACAGATTTTCATAATACTGTAGCTCATTTGCCACACACTAGTAATAGCATATTTCGTCTTACTGAGCCTTGGCTCATCCCAATGTTGAGTCATTTTTCAGGTGATCCAGGTAGGCGAGTAGACCAAACTCGCAGATAGAGGGGCTTCAGTAGTGCCCTGTCAAGTGAAGTGAGTATTGTGGAGGATTTTTGTACATCCCAGTATAGTTGAGGGTATTTTGGGAAACAAATATATGTGTATATTTTTGGGAAACATGTTAGTACTCTGGTATTGGTATTATATATATATATTTTTCATATGGTTATGTCTATGTGATTTCTGCTTCTCGCTGCTTAGGCTAATGATTGGATTTACTCCCAAAATGGTATCAGAGCATGTTATATGTCATAGTATAAAAATAATAATAATAATATGGAAATCAAGTAGGTCGTTACAGTTTGGTATCAGAGCCTAGGTTGTTAGGTTCTATAGACTTTAGAGTGCGGTAGAAGCAATACCAGAGTATAGGAAAAGGATTTGAGGTTTGTTCTATGTCTGGGTACAGGAATACTGTGGTGGTTTCTGTGTTTTTCATGGGGTGACGATTTTAGGAAAATCATAGTAAACTATTGTCAGGTCGTGTGTCTAGGTGACAGAACTAGATATTGCGTTAAGGTTAGAGAAGGTAATTAATTTTGAGTTGGTATAGGATAGGTTTGTATAGGAGATAAAGTGCTTAAGTGTGTTTCTTGTTTTTAGGATGGATCTAGGAAGCAGTGGCACGAATGCTGGGGAGGATAGGCTAGGACCTTCCAGCATAGGTGGAGGAGATACAGATGTCGTACTGCGTAGCGTCACTCAGTAGGTGATGGCTGAGATGGCTAGGAGCTCTAGGGAACGTGCCTGTTCGATTGAGCAGTTTAAGCGCATGAAACCCCCATCCTTTGCTAAAG